>NC_090296.1:43160000-43785000 GCF_039906515.1 Pseudorca crassidens | reverse complement strand
TCTGAGCCAGATACTCATCTTCCTGATTGGCAGGGGTGGCAGCAGGACACATTACCATGAGGTTGATCATTAATGCATATTGTCAGAGATGAGTCCCCACCTGCCTCTAGAAAAGTAAATGGCATTGATATCAAGAGAGGTCTCAAACATGACCATCAGAAAATGGGAAAGCCACCTTGCCTTCACATATTATATATTCCTCACCACAGCCTTTTCCTAAATATCTTTCCAGAATTCCCCCAAGCTGTTGCTCATTCCCGGTAACAGCTAAATCAATTGACCATATTGTACTGGTTTGCTTCAATGTGTTTGTTTACTAGTTGAAGCCTACATTAAGGGCAGGATTATTTCATGGTGCTCAGCTGCCTGGCCCTCTTCCAGCTCTCTCTCCTCCTAGCCTCTCTGCAAAATGGCAATCTCTTTCTACCTCTGAAAGCTTAAACACCTTGAAAGGTATTTGACTATCACATAATTCTCTGTCCTTGTGAGATTCTCTGCCTTCACTGTTTGAATTCTGTGGCCCGAAGTTAGCTAAGAGTCCGTCACAAATAACTATGCCAAATGCATCTTTATCCCTTTTAGCTTCAGTTACTGTCTTAACCTGTGCTCTTCCCTCTTTTTGTCCAGTTATTGTACGTCAGATGAAACGTGTGAAGCTCTTTCAGCAAATATGAAAAGATAATATGAACATGTCTCTAAAATGTCACTTTTCCAGTTTTCTTTTTGGTTTGTTCTTTATTAACCAAAGTTCCATTGTTATAAGAACTATAATAATATGCTACCCTGGGTCTTGTAATCTCACAGACAGCTTCTACATTTTCTAAGCAACCAAAATCCCATGGTTCCTAATTAAAATATTCAAAGGTGAAATCTAAGTAATCTCTACATGGTATACCAGTGCCTTCGCTTAAGTTTCTAGGGTTAAAAACAAAAAGCCTTTGCCAATAGGAAAAAAAAGGAAGTTTTGAGTCTATAGTATAAAGACTTCAAACCACATTCCACAGCATGTTATTTTCTTTCTAGAAAATTCTAACACTATATAATTACTTTTGTATGGAAAATGAATAACGTAATCTAATGCTAAAAACAGCTAGACAGAAACCATCCAAATCAAATGGGCCTTTCCTGAAGCCAAATGAAGTATTAAACTAGAAAATATCTGTGTGAGGACAGCCCATGGAAGAAAGCTCAATAGGGATGGAGCATAGCGGTGGGGGGGGGGGAGGGGGAGGAGTTACAAGGAAAAAGGTGTTTTTCCCTCTATGTGTTAGAGTTTACTCGTTTCAGAGAAACTGTAACGTTGATTGTACCTCAAATGTCTCAGAAAAATACCAATCAGAAATGCATCTAGGAGCGTCCAAGGCTTCCGGTTAAAAATAACAGCAAAAACATCAATGAAGCTCCATCTATGGCGACAGAAATGCATCGATGGAGAAAAAGTGAAATCCCACCTGCATGGGAATTAAGCCGCAGCTACTCCCCCAATTCAGAGTAAAACGAGCTTCACTTGGGTCGCCGGCAGAACTAATCCCAGCAAACAGAGCCAGTGGGTTCGTGTGTTGGGAGAGAGGGACAGAGTAGAGCGCACCTCATCGCCCTCTCCGCAAAACTGCTCCAGAAACGTGAAAGCGTCCGCACCGCATGACCTCGCTTAGCCGGAAGAAAGGCGGACCGCGCAGAGCGGCCCGCTCCGGCTCAGCGGTAGCCGCGACGTGCGACGGGCAGCTGCGGGGGTGGCCCGGTCGCGCCTCCCCCTCTCACTCACCCCAGCCCCCAGTCTTTTCACGGGTCTCTGGCTCCAAGCTCCCAGACTCGGAGCCCTGGCCAGGTTCCTTCTCTGCCCGAGGTGGACAGCCTCCCAGAAACATTTTAACAAGAGTAATTCCCGCGCTGGCAACGTCTCAACAGCCTGGAGTGAACAGTCTGACCCATCGGCTTCGGGACCCACGTCTGGGTCGGCCTCCGCCGCCAGCTCCACCTCCGAGCCTCCACAGCGCCCAGCCCGCAGCCTGGCACCCAGTAGGGACTTTGGGGCAGTGCAGCCCCAAGGGCTGAGTCTCGCTAAGTAAACGGCCACGTTAGCCTGCTCGGTCGTGAATAAGGCTGGGGTGAGCCGGCCGACGGCCGTCAGGAGCGCTCACCCGGTTCCCTCTGCGCTTCTGCCCCCAAGGCTACCACTATTTCCAAAGTCCGAGGCGCCAACAGTCCGGACACCCGTTCTCTCTCATGGTTCAGCACCGAGGACAGCGAACACACTTTTAGCCCCGGTAGCCCCACTGCCAGGAGATTGGCTTTAGCCACGCCAGCAGGGCTGCAGGTGTCCGGACGGCGCGCCCTCCCGCATCCCACCCCTCCGGCGCCTGGAGCAAGCCAGCCCCGCGGCATCTTACTTTTCTGACTGGAGTAACCCGGGTAATAGCCATAGTAGCCGGTGATCCGCAGGATCCGGTCCTCGATGGTCGCCACCCCGTTGGGGGCCGCCTTGACATCCATAGAGAGCACGGGGCTGCGGCCCCGGGCGCGGCGGGTCGGAGAGCGCAGCGCGGGGCCCGGGAGCTGGTGCAGGTGCCGCCGCCGGTGCTGATGTTGCAGCTCGTGCTCCCGCGCCCAGGCTCTGACTCCGCCGCCCGGCGCAGCACCGGCGCCGCATCACAGCGGCGGCGGCGGCGGCGGCGGAGCGGCCCCCACTAGGGCCGGCCTCTCTGTCAGCCTGGCAGGTCTCCCGCCCGCCACCCCGCGCACTGCTGCCCGAACAGCGCCCCCTCACCTCCGACACCCACCGCTGCCCGGGGCGGCCCCACCTGCGCGGACTTTCATCATTAACCCTGTTGACCCCTTCCCGGAAGACTAAACATTCCCCAACCCCACCTGCCAGAAGGGACGCTTGGTCCAGGGCGTGGAAGGAGAGGAGAAGGTGAGATGGTGGCCAGGGCTCAGGAAGGAGGGCCGGGGATGGGAGAGACCCAAGCGGAACCAAGGGCTGTTAATGTGAGAGGTGCACGCTGTCGCTCGGGGAGATGACACCTTGGGGTGCCCCCAGGGCTTCGTCTACGCTTGGCGTCTGCACCACCAGGGGTCTGCGGATCTGCAAGCGTTCCCTGGAGTTAATCAGTTCTCTCCACTTGCCTAGACGACGGGGAGTCTTTTTTTTTTTTTTTTAAGAAATGAAAAGAAAAATGAGGCCCCAGCAGGTGGTACTTGGAGTGATTATTCAGGTATCGTGGACACAAATACTTATAGAGATCAAGCCTCCAAGTCTGACATTCCGTGTCGGGCCAGACCCTCCATCCGCCCAGTGAAATCTTTAAAGGCTTGGGAGCTGCAGCTGTGCACAGCATGTTTATTTTGCCCATTCCAAATGCCCCGAGGAGAAATGATTTTCTTCTTATTGCCAAAACATCGGGGGAAGCCCTTCAACCTGTACATATCTCTGGGCGGGGGAAAGTTTTAGCTACAATCCAGAGATATTCCTTCCACCTGAGTCTAGAACGTCCTTGAAGCTGTGGGTTCAGAGTGAACACCTCCCCTCAGGTGTGACTCTCCTGTCTTGGCCAGAGAGGCACCAGGTTAAAGTCAGTGAGCAGTGGGGACGATTCCTCGATTCACAGTCTATTCCTCTATTCGCAGTCACCACCTCCTGAAAAATAAGCCTGAAAGTCTCACATCAGAAACTAAACCGGTATGTGCAAGTGAGGGTGGGGTGTGAGCTCATCAGCTTAGAGGTCACTATGTCCACCTGCCATCCAGAGTGAGTTTAAGACACGCCTGCCAGCTTTCACATTTCTAAAGCGGGGGTGGGGGGGGTGGAGAAAGGACAAAAACCAGTCGACTTCTGTGCCCTCTCAGAAACCTCCCAAGGACCTATCACATCATTCTGCCTTCAAGCATTTTCCAAACTGTGTATGGGTCTTTAAGGGGGAAGAAATAGGCAAACTTTTTTTTTGAAGATGAACTCATTTTAAGCATAAGAAAATGCAGAATTAAATTTGGGTTTTCATGGGGACGTGCGTTAGGGTTTTCGTGTGGACACAGAGCTTAGCACAGGATCGTGAGGGTGGAGTGAACCTGAGAGGATTGTGGCTGGGAGGAGAGTTCATACAGAAACCAATTTCCTCCCACACCTGCTTTCTGGGCCAGGACAGATGGGAGGGTGGAAGGAACTAAAAGGTCAAAATGAACTTAAAGGACAAAGCAACTCTACTGCAATGGTGGGGAGCTGACTATTTAAAGCAAAAATGAAAGGACTGTGCCTTTAAACTCCACCACCTGCCCCAAAGCAATTTTCAACACACTTTTGTTACTTTTATTATTTTTATTTCTGTGGCACAGCTTATATAAAATGTGTACATTGCACGTGGTAAAATGAGTTGATCACATTAACATAAGTTGCTCCTTTTGGTTGAAGCTTCTATGAAACAAATTTGCCTATATTACTTCTAATATGTGTTTAATAACATCATAATCCATAGCATATTAATATATAAATTCAACAAGAGAGAAATTAAGAAACTCAAGCAAAAACCTTCTAATGTAACAGGAATATGAATATGTGTAGACTTTAAAGACAAGTGGTTTTGTCCTATTCACATTTATATTTTATCATAATTAATGTATTTAAATTCTAAATTATACTCATTGTGTAAGTTGTTGCCTTCTTCCTAGTTTTGCTTTGTTTTCAGAAATTTCCAGAGAAGTAGAAATGTATTTAGCCAGATCTCCTCATTCATACAAACAGCAAATTCAGCATAAAGTTAAATAATGTAAATACTAGACCCACAAAAGTCCATGTTTCCTAAAAGAAATTATAAAAAATCTCAGGCTGACCTGGAAGTTAATTTTAAAATAGCAGAGCATTTACAAATGACTCTGTAATAGGGTGACTAAAAAAGTAAATGCAAGCAGATGCCATAATCTAGGACACACTTTCTTTTTAATGGAATTAAAGTTCTACAATTATAAATTGATCAACAATGAAAAGTACATTTCTGCTAGTGATAAGCACTCTTTGGTGCATAAAAAATGATTGAACTTTTCAAATGTCACTTCAGACATCATTAAAAATTTATAGAAATTATTTTGAAAGAATTTTTTTAAGTATTTTCATATGTTTGCCTGCTCAGTCTGCCCGTTTCCAATACAGTACAAAAATTCAAATTTACAAAATGCGAATTATCAGCATACCAAAAGTCTATTCTGAAAAACTGAGGGAAGACATAATTAAACAAATAAAGGCTGAAGGTAAGTTAGTTGATTCACAAAATGTTTCCTCATAGTAGCCAGTTTCACATAGCCAATTTCCCTAGTAAATCAAATAGTAAATCAATTTTCTGAGTAAATCATAACTCGACCTACAAAAATTTGGTTTGTATGCACCTTTTCAGAAATATCGCTAGTGCACTAAGCACAGGGCATCTGTCTGTGATTCCAAGTGGGTTCTGATATCTGGACCATATTTATTTTGATCATCTGATCAAGTCAGATTAGATATTTATATTAACTGAATATACAGAACTTGGCTATTTGTGTTGTAAAAAACTTATTTGTAAAATAGTTCATGTGATAGTTAAAATCTTTGTGTCTGATACTAAAATAACTATACCAAGTAATATTAAAAACTAAACATGGTCATTGGGCATAAATAAGTTCTATTCAAGATATATAGTCTATCATAAAATTGTTTTAAAACACCACATCAGCCTTTATACTTTGGGAGGATTCATAAAATAAAATCCATGGGGGCTTCCCTGGTGGCACAGTGGTTGAGAGTCCGCCTGCCAATGCAGGGGACACGGGTTCGTGCCCCGGTCCAGGAAGATCCCACATGCCGCGGAGCCGCTGGACCCGTGAGCCATGGCCGCTGAGCCTGCGTGTCCGGAGCCTGTGCTCCGCAACGGGCGAGGCCACAACAGTGAGAGGCCCGCGTACCGAAAAAAAAAAAAAAAAAAAATCCATGGAACCTAGTCTTCCTTACTCTGATCAGCAGTCCGGGGCCCTCTTTCATGGCAGGAACAAGTCACTTAATCTTTTTGACCACCTATTATTCAGAGTTACCATTGAAAGACGCTGAAATAAGGGAAAACGATCATTTTTCTCCCTCTGGGAAACCAATATAATGCACCTACCTCCTTGAGCTAAGAGTAACTTGGCTGCTTGGAGAGCCAAGAATGTTTTAATACCCAAGGGCCGTGCTGCCTTGTACAATCATCAGCGCTATTTACAAAGAGTTGACCCCATGTAGTTTGCACGGTTTTTGTGTTTAAAAGCATCTGGCATATACTTCAATTAAAAAGAAAGCATCTGGCCTCTGACCAACCAGATGATAGTAGTGGCATCTGGGAAGAATATGAGTATGGTCTGCATATTCCATTTTCTGGAAAGCTGTTTTGAGTATTTAACCACCAAGTCATCAGCTGACCCACACTTGGAATGCTGACTCTGCCTTTCTATTCAATCTTAGACAAGAGCATGGTCTGTGGAGCCAGACTGCCAGGGGTCAGATCTGACCTCATCATTATCCAGTGACCTTGGATGAGTCTCTTAAACTCTATGACTCAATTTTCTCATCCGTAAAGTAAGAATATCGTACCTATTGTACCTGCCTCATGGAAATATTGTGAAGATTAAATGAGTTTACATTCATAAAGAGGTGATAACAGTGGCTGGCATCTAATGAGCATCATAAATGCCGACTATTATTACTGTTTTATTGTGTGTATACATAGAACCCTCTGAGATTCAGTTTTCTCCTCTATAAAATGGGCTCATACTATCCACTTAGTAGTGTTGCTGTGACGATTAAGTGAGATAACATGAAAATATCTTACCAAGTCCTGCCACATAGTAGGTACATAATAAATACTAATTTCCTTCGTCCAGCCCTTGCTCCACTCTGTCCATTATTTATTACCAAAGCTAATTCGCACTTTAACACTTCATTCACAGTAATGAGAACTCCTCTGTGGCAGTTGCTTTTACAAGTATCCTTTAAACCTTCCAACCATGAGAATAAGCACATGAGGCAAATTTTGTGAACCAATGGAACAGGTGGGCTGCAGAATTTAAGTGCTTGGCAGAAAGAGAAGTGGCTCAGGGTCCGCAGTTCTTCCTATCCTTTGAGAAGGCCTGAGGACACAGAGTTTGCTTCAGACTGAAACAGGGACAAAAGCTGGTCGTCCCCAGGCATGGGAGGGAGTCGAATTCTGCTTGATGACAGTGCTCCAGGGAAGTGGAATGGCCTCAGAGAGAACACAGGGAGGGAGTCTGGGCCGTTAACCCTGGGCTTCCCAGCCTCTGCAGAGATGCTGCTGCCTCCAAGCTCAGCCCAGAAGCAGCAGAGAGCCACCAGCCTCAGAGAGATGGAATGTGGGCTTGACTATCATACATCTCAACAGTGACCAGACGGCTGAGGACCAAGTCTCCCTGAGGGTCGATGATGGTTGAGCTTAGCCAAAGATCTCCCCTGACTGCATAACCCTGCAGCAGGGGAGCCCCAGTAATACTGACAATGCATTTTCCACTATTCTTATGGGGAATAGGGACTCAGAGAAGAGTTACAGTAATTTAAAGCTAATAAAGATTATTGTAACATTTTTAAACAGCTGTGTTGGTAGTTATACATTCAAACCTGCTATATATTCATTTTACATGTAAGACTTCCTGTAATTTAAACATCTAAAAATGTCATGCATGCCGCAAACTCCAACCTACTGCATATTTTTTTTATCACACAACACAGCCTCAGACCTACTGCATAGTATCTATCACACAAAGCTTTTGTAACATTGCCTGTTAAAAATGCCAAGTTGCTGTGGTAGTCATTGGTACCGTTTGCCAAATACTTAACGTTTCTCCCCTATTTTAAGGCATTCCGCAGGACGGCACTCCCTGCCCCCTTGTGGTCATATGGGGGCTATGTGACTGATTCTAGTTCTAAACGATCAGCCAGAACTAACACATGGCACTCAGAATTTTCTCTTTCCCTCCGGCATAAGGACCATCAACATTCAAGATGATATTGACACATAAAAAGTGAAGTTACTAAAAAATTAAAAGCAAAAAAAGTTTGAATCCTTCCATAAACACTACATTTAATTTTCAAATCTTATTCTCTGTATCTTTGTTTTCTAAGGGCATACTGTGCATGTTTTAAGTTTCACCAGTTCCTGAACCAACGTATCAATAAGCAATACTGAAGACATCATAAATTGTTGGAAAGAAGCATGATGAGTGGTATGGAAAATCAGAGAGAATAGAAAATTTAAAACTCGTTAGAATGCATAAATAAGACAAAGAGAGCCCAGAACACATCCACACAGTTCAATACACCCACATCTTGAATAATTATTGCCAAAAACAATCCCAGGAACAACTGTGCCTTTAGCCTCAAGAACTATTAATTTGTAAGAAATATGTTTACAAGGTTTGATTTCATCATTATTTTCAGGGTCAGTGATTCCCATCAATAAAATTTGTTCTTCAAATACCCTGAGATAATGCAGATCATCAGTACTGACATTTGTCTTTTTATTTTTTTCCTCTTACCCAGATATTATAGAAGACTCCTAACTGACCAGAAAGAGAAAGCTAAAAGGTCGTATCCAATACCTTTTATACTCCAATTCACTTCCTCTTGTTTCACCTTGGCAATGACCAACTCTGTGTGGATTCCCATCAACTTCACACAGACACAGCCTGACAGCGCCTCACCTCCTGCCAATGCCAGGCACCTCCAGCCTCCTGCCCCAGGGCTTCTTCCTTGATGCTGACACATGAAAGTGCATCCGCTTGAATCAAGCACGTACAACCTGAAAGTGCAGGGTCCAGATGCAACACTGGGCAAACCTGTGAGCCTAGTAGATCAGAGCTGGGTTATAAATTCTTCTCCATTCTATTCGGAAGGGACTGCACTGAGAAGCTATCGCTTACGCAGCCTCTTGCCCACGTACATCAGTTGGTCTTGAGCCAAAGGATGGTCAGTTCAGTACATGCCTTGGTATCATCAGGAAAAGTATTGTTAGGATATTCAAAATGCAAAAAGTGGTTGTTAGAGTAGTAGGATTAGGAGAAGCCTCTCATTTTCCAAATTTTCTGAAATATGGTTTTGCTAGTCTTAAAATGAATGGGCACGCGCACACACACACACACACCCCACACACAACAAACGCTAAAACCCATTTCAGCTCTTTGTTCTCCAGTGTGGCTGGGCCTTTATGTGCGCTGTGCTTAAGAGGGCTGCCTGCCTACACATTAATCTCTGCAGTAATTGCAATTATCCCTTTTCCAGTGGATGTGATGAAGTCTGGCTAAAGGTCTCTAACTCTGCTGGCTCTCCATGTTCTCATAAATAATAAAACAGGGCTCCATGACAACGAGTATATAATAAGTTTTGTAACAGCTCAAGGTAGTCCTGAAATCTTCAGATTCTTAAGCTAATGGAGTACTCTAGGTACACAGTTTTCTGGGCATGTGTATCTATGTAGCAGAACCAAGTGCTAAGATCATCCATGCTTGAATAGCAGTGACAAATGCCTCTTCATCTGGCTAATGCTACTCATCCTTCAGCTATTTTTAAAGAAGTTTCTCTTCTGGGCCACTTTCTCTGAGCATCCCCCTTCCTGGAGGGGCCAGAAGCTCTTCCCACACTGCGTGGTCCTCTCCACACTGTATACTTAAGTTCCTCGAAAGCAGGGACTGCATTTTGTTCACCACTGTGTGGCTGTGCTTCTCAGAGGGCCTGGCGTACACCAGACAATCAAAACACATTAAGGACCAAAGGGATCATTGTAATGAAGAAAACCTGTCATTAGGATCACTTTCTTCAAGAAGAGGCAAGGCACATACACTCGTTCACACAAGGCTAACTTGTCTCAAGACCAGGAATGTAACAACTTGCTCAGTACAGTTTATAAACGAGGAAACTGAGGCTAGGCTAGTCAATGGTTCAAAGGCTCCTCGGCGAGCTGCTGGCAACATCCCCGTCCCCCCAATTCTCAGTGCCTCGTCCTTTCCCCATCACTGCTCGGTGCCACCTTCTAGATGGCTTTCTGATGACTTCCACAGCCCCTTTCCCTCCTCGACCCTCCCAGGCAGGTCATGCACTTTTCTTCCTTGTCTTTCTACCTTCCCCTAGTTGAGCCCTGGGCTCAGCAGACAGAGCAAAGTCTGTCCATCAAGGGCTCTGTGAAATGAAATTGAAACCAAAGATGTCTATTATCTGGAGTCTATTTGAGTTATATTTCTGGTATAATCAGTACCTGGTTATTTATCCAGTTTGGCATCCAGTTGAATTATTACCCCTTATCTTTTGGGTGTTAGGAGTGAGGATAAATAAATAAACTGTTACCCCTCATCTTTTAGGTGGTGGGTGTAGGGGTAAATAAAGGTTTGTGTTGCCTGTAGATATGAGTAAATGAACAGAATTATGTATTTTCTTATTATCGGGTTGATATTTTCAAAATTCACTGCCATAAATATCATCAGCTCATTTTAACAAATCTTTTTGGAATCATAATTAATTAGGAGGTTTGACTCTCCGCCTTTATGTATAATCTATTATAATGTTCATAAGACTTGTTTACTTATTTCTTCATTAATTTAGGTTTTAAAAAAATCATCAGCTGGGGCTTCCCTGGTGGCGCAGTGGTTGAGAGTCCGCCTGCCGATGCAGGGGACGCAGGTTCGTGCCCCGGTCCGGGAAGATCCCACATGCTGCGGAGCGGCTGGGCCCATGAGCCATGGCCGCTGAGCCCGCGCGTCCGGAGCCTGTGCTCCACCACGGGAGAGGCCGCAGCGGTGAGAGACCCACGTACCGCAAAAAAAAAAAAGAATCATCAGCTGGACATACAGAAGATGAGGAGTGCATGTTCCTCCTCTTCCTTTTTCATTAACTCCCTTCCTTCCGTCCTTCCTTCCTTCCTCCCTTCCTTCTTTCCTTCTACTCTGCTTTGAAGTCCACTATTACCTGCAAGCCACTGCAGGGACGTCAAAACTGCACTACTACTGTCTAGCTTTTACTGCACATTAAACAACCCCAAACCTTAGTGGCTTAAAATAACAACCACTTGTTACTTTTCATGACTTATTGGTCAGCTGGGTGGTTCTACTGATCTGGCCATACTTGGCTGATCTTGGCTGAGTTCACTTATGCATCTGTGGCCAGCAGGTGGATCAGCTGGGGACTGAATAGTCTAGGATGGCCTCTCTCACATGTCTAGGGGATGGAGAGACAGAGATCACTGGGCCACATATCTCATCATCCATCAGGCTAGCCCAGGCTTGTTCAAGATAGCAGGAAAGTCCCAAGAGTAAAGTTAAGCTTGCAAGGTCTCTTGAGGCCCAGACTCAGAACTTGCACTATATTGTTTCTGCCATTGCTATTGGCCAAAGCAAGTTACAAGGCTAGCCCAGATTCAACAGGTGAGAAATAGATTCTGCCTCTTGATGGGATGGCTGCAAAAAAAAAAAAAAAAAAAAAAACAATGACCACTGTTGGATTCTACCACATCCACCAATGCAAACCAACGCCAGTGTTGCAAAGCAGATTGATTGGAGACTTAATAAGAATGTCCTTTCTGAAGAATGTATCCTTTAAAAGAATTCCTTGGTTCTAGATCAGCAAAGCAATCTTCCAATCATGGGTTAACAGAGGCAACAGGGAAGTAACTTTATTAAAGAAATTCTGGCGTTAAAAGTTTACCTGCAGGGCTTCCCTGGTGGCGCAGTGGTTGAGAGTCCGCCTGCCGATGCAGGGGACACGGGTTCGTGCCCTGGTCTGGGAAGATCCCACATGCCGCGGAGCGGCTGGACCCGTGAGCCATGGCCACTGAGCCTGCGCGTCCGGAGCCTGTGCTCCACAACGGGAGAGACCACAACAGTGAGAGGCCCATGTACCACAAAAAAAAAAAAGTTTACCTGCAACGATGAGATTTTGTCTGACTAGAAGCTACAGCTGTTTGCATAACATGTAATTCCAGACCTCTGACTTTAAAACGGGGAGCAAGAAGTTGAACACCCACACAGGCTGGGTCTGCATTAACGTTGGTACAATCAGACACAGAACAAAGAAATGCAGTGAGTTTGACTCAGCGGGGCTATTCCCACAACCAAGACAAAAAAAAAGTAGGGACATGGAAAGTTAAGGCATTCACTGTGCTTACCACCTTTGGGGGCATTTATCACCCTGTATAGTGAAAATCTGTTTGACTTCCCTCCCCTACTAGATTTCTAGTTTCTTTGGGATACAAATAAATCTTTAAATCCATATTTCTAGTATATATACAGAGTCTGACTATTGAAGGAAAGGAGAGAGGGAGAGATTTATTTCTGTGACTCAGAATAAAACTAACCCAATATAACCACATTTATATTTTTAAATGAACCTTTGAAAATACTAAAAGATTTTCCCATATGAAAAATTACAGAATTACTGGTGAAGATAAGTTATTCCTTACAAAAACAGAAATTCAGCTTAAATCAGAAGGAAAAACTTGGTGACGCTCAAGTTATTATCCAGAGGAAAAAGGACCAAGAAATTCAGTTTTGCTTTATAAGTGAAGAGAAACCCTTAGAATTTCAAAAACTCGAATCTAAATTCTCAACTCGCAATTAAACCCTTAAGTGTCTATATCCAATATTAACTTCCTAAGTTTTCTGTGGCACAAAGATCCAAGTTCTTTTCACGTTATTATAATTATTTATACTCAATCTCATTCTAAGAAGGAATGGAAGTGACTTATAAAGATACTATATTGAAAGGTTTAAAATAATAAAAATAAACAAGTAGGGAACTGGGAAGAAAGTAAAATTAAAAATAAAAACCAGAAAATGAAGCCAGAATGAGATCGATAAATGTCACAAGGGCTAATACTCTTTGCTAAAAGTAGCAATAATTTGATTTGGGGCTTCCTAGACACCAACCAAAGAGGAACTTGTGGTTGTTAATACCACTCATCCCAGTCAGAGCTCAAAACACAGTCAGGAGAAGCACAGGTCATCACTGGTTGTGCACCCTGATAGTAAGTTTTCCCAGGTATGTTCCTAGAGAGGATCCTATGTAATGTTCTAAACAGTAGACTGAAGAACCCTCCATAGGAAGATATGCAAACATATAGCCTGATGGCCCAATGTTAAAGCACTCTTGAGTAAAATCGCATTGATAATGCACTTCTATTACAGCACCCTCTTATAATTCTTAACTAATCCAAAACCAAAGTTTGCAGACTCACAGGTTACTGTCCTTCAGGGAAGTCTCTGTAAATATGGATTCTCTCAAATGAGAAACTGGTAAATATCACTAAATCCTGTAGATAGTAGGTCCCAATTGGCCTTTTTCTCTCTTTTTTCAATGCCACTCCCCAAGGTCAGGTGACCTTCATTTCAGCCTGGATTTACCACCCAGCCTTCTAACTTGTTTGCCTTATCCTAATCCATTCTCCAAACCACAGCCAGTCTGCTTTCTCTAAAACAAAACTCCACTTAAAACACCTAAATGTAAGGGGGAGGCGCAATATACGGGCAGGGGATTAGGAGGTACAAACTATTAGGTATAAAATAAGCTATAAGGATATGTTGTACAACACAGAGAATATAGCAAATATTTTATAACAATAAATGGAGTATAACCTTTAAAAATGGTGAATCACTATATTGTACACCTGTAATTTATATAATATTATACATCAACTGTACTTTAATAAAAGTAATAATAATTTTGAAAAGAAAGAAAAAAATACCTGAATGGCTGCACAGGGCTCTTAGCATGAATTCCACACCCCTGATGGTTGAATACAGACTGGCTTCCATCGACATCTGCAGCCTCAGCTCTCTGACTGTTCCCTTCATCTCAGCCATCGCGAACGAACTTCTTTGAGATTGCTGAAAAAGTCATGTTCTCTCCCAACTCTGGATCTTTAAACGGGCTATTCCCTCTATCTGGAACGCTGTCTCCCTCGATCCTTTGGCCCCTGCCTTTGTCTGGACCTTTTCCTTCACATCTCAAGCTAGAAGCTGCTTCTTCAGGAAAGATTTCTTTATCTGTGTGTCTCCCCCAATAGACTGTATGCTCCCCAAGGCAGCTCCCGGCTCTGCTTTTGCCCCTCACTGTATTCCCAAAGCCTAGCATAAAGAAAGTGTTTAATAGATATTTGTATCATTCATTGGTTGATTAAGTAAATACTATTGGTTACCACAGACAAGTCCTTGGAGCCAAATGTTCCGTATTACTCCTTAAAGGAAGATCCATGTCGCTCTTCAACAAGCAACAAGTCTAAAGATATGTTTGATGTTGTCTAATGTATTGACGGCACTCGTGCCGACACTGAAGCACACAGCATCTCTGCCATTCCATCCAGGCAGGGTCAAAATTTTCCTCAGAAAACAAGTCAAGATCCTCTCCGAAACAAGGACATGTGGGCAACTGATACCCCCAACCTTTTATGCCCTTAGAATATTATCATAACTTTGGTGTGGGAAAAACCTTAAAGTAGGCGTAGCCACATCTCATAGTCCAAGGAGTTTTGCAAGGTATTTGACACTGCACTTTTCAAGACAGTACTAGTCTGAAGATCTTGTCTTGTCATGTAACAGCAGAAAGAGTCAGGAGACCTCGATTTATCCCAACTTTGTCACGAACTATATGATCGTGGGAGTCATGACCCAGACTATTCCTTGCCCTGGAGCTGGACAACTTAATGCTCCATCCTGAGCCTGGCTCTGCCCAGGGTCCAAACCATCAAGTCTGAGCTCTGGGACCCACCCTGCCCCCCAACACAGGTGTGGCCACATCGATTAAGGCAGGGTTCCTTGCTCTCTCCTCCAGATCAGCCTCATGTTATCAACTTCTCATCTTTTACATCAAGTTTCTGCATAATATTTCATTTGAAGAAAATATTCCACAGCTGTAAAGAAAACGTGAATCCATGGGCTCACTGGTCTTTAAGTTTCTTTTCTGCTCAGTTATCTACTGAACACTAGAAGTATTCATTCAGTCTGAAGCCCTTTTCACTGTATCCAGTTTGAGATGTATATTAAGAAAACATAGCATTCTCTGGGGAGACTAAAGATAGGTCCTGAAGCATAGCTCATAGGCCTTTGGGGCAGAAGGAGACTTTGGAAATCATCTAGTGTGTTTGGCATCTTTTAAATGAGGACACTGAAGTCCAGATAGTTTTGGTGATGTGTCCAGTGACACAAAGATGTGTGAAGACAGAGCTAGGACCAGAGCCAAATCCTCCCAGGCCTCAGGTCAGACGTCTGAGGGAGAGAGGGTGCTCAGGGCCATCTGAGATGGTGGGCAGCCAACAGAAGTGTTAGGTGAGGGGAGGCACTCTCCTTGGCATCCCCACTGGGAACTGCTGTGATCCGGGCCTCCCTATCTCTCACCTGGAGCAATGCCCAGTCTCCTAATGGGGCTCCTCGCCTCCAGTCTCATCTTCTTCCAACCTGTGTTCCACACCATTTTGGATATTTCCAAAACACAGCTGTCATCACATCACTATCGTAGTGAAAAACACCTTTACGGGTTCTCCATCGTCTACAAGATGAAAGTGAGTTTTCTAGTGTAAGTACCAAGCCTTTCACAGTCAGACCTGGCTCTGGCAGAGTCACCCAGCAGAGCCCAGTGCATATGCACCTGTCTCCAAGGTGACCACAGACACGTGACACATACACGCTTATAGCTGCATGCCTCTGAGATATGTTTCGTCACAAAGCATGATCCGGCAAGAGCCAACTGATTCAAGATGGAAACTGGACGACGTCTGCTTAACATCTGTAAAATAGCATTTCTGTCACATTCTCATGGTCTTGAGGTGAGAAGGTCCCTGGGATGGTCACTCTTCTATAGGCCGTTCACTCAAAAGTGACAGCACCAGAATGAACGTATCCTAAAATAGCATTGTCATTTTAGCATTTAACCTCCACAAACAAAATACATCATCATTTTAGGGTTTTAACCTCTGGAATTGGGAAGAACCTTCTAATTTAGGTGAAGAAGCATGAACTGTGGTCTGGAAATGAAAAAAAAAAGAATGAAGTAAACTAACACATCCATGTACAGGGCACAAACAGCTACATAATTTAAGAGGACTTAACAATTCAGATGAAATTGTTAATAGACTCCCTCTGTTTTGACTGCGTCCCCACCCTCTAGAATTCTGATTTAATTATTCTGGGGTGGGGCCTCATCATTGGTATGTTTTAGTTTTCCTCTGGTGATTCCAATGCACAGTCAGGATTGAGGGGGCAAAAATGAAGATCAACTTTGTATTAACTTGGCCTTTTCTTTCCTGGACCCCATGGAATGTGTTAATATAGCTTCATTTCAGGTATTTAGCTTTTAGTTTCTCTAAGCTCATCTATTTTTTTTTTTTTTTCGGTACGCGGGGCTCTCACTGTTGTGGCCTCTCCCGTTACAGCGCACAGGCTCTGGACACGCAGGCTCAGCGGCCATGGCTCACGGGCCCAGCTGCTCCGCGGCATGTGGGACCCTCCCAGACCGGGGCACGAACCCGTGTCCCCTGCATCGGCAGGTGGACTCTCAACCACTGCGCCACCAGGGAAGCCCGTAAGCTCATCTATTTTCTACACGAATTTTCTTCTTTAAATTTTTAGGGAGAATTGTTATTTGGTTGTCTATAGTATTTGCAAACTCCAACTAATTTCTAACTTTAAAATCACAAATACAAGGAGAAAGGAAGGTTCTCCAACTAAAAGGTCAGGTAATAGAGTTAATAATAGTAATGGTTAAAAATAACTTCCAAATTTTATCCCCAGGTTCTTTTACTATTTAAGCTGCTTTTCTAAATGCTCTAGATTTAGCAAACACTAGAATACTTCCTTGGCATTTTGAGAATATTGACAAATGCTGAAGACTTTTCTGTCAAAGCTCTAACAATAACTCTCTTAGGTACTTCTTATTTTCAGGAATCCAATTAAACAAAACCAATGGTAATCAGAGCGTCTGTTCTTCCTTAAGATATTTTGGCTTTTAATCAGGTGTGAAATCACCTTTATCTGTAACACTAAATCAATCAGTAGAGGATGTTCAGTGATGGAATTAAAAGTTTAGCTTCAGGAAGGACAGTTCCGGCAGCTCTTGGCATCTTCTTGGGTCTCAGCAGCTGGAGGGTTCATCCTCTCCCCCTTGTTTTGCTTTTGTAAGCTTCTGAGTTTGGAGATGGTTTGTTACACAACATAATTGTGGCAATAACTCTCTAATACAGAGCAAAATAAAGCAAGAAAATTTCCAACATTTTGAAAGTTTGATTAAAACATGCTATTTATTTTCTATGAAAGAAAAATTATATGCCAGCAGAGATATTTTGGAAAACATCATGTTTATTACCCCATCTTCTGTGCTTGTAACCCCCTCTCCCCGTGCCACATCTGCATGGGGCTTCACTTATCAATATCCCCTTTTCTGGATATGAATAAAAGGGAGTCTAGGTCCCCCTGAAAAACCTACACACAAGCTGATTTTCCTCATGCACTCACCACTGTATGCCTAGTTTTGTGGATTCACATATTTTAAGCAACCTGTGGACAATTGGAGAAGATTTTAAAAAGAATGAAAAAATGTTATCAGAAGTCTTGTAAATAAGGCATGAAGACATGGGAAGGCAGCCTGCTGGGCTCCTAAGACTTCATTAAATACTGTTGACTGATGTTAGAGGAGAAAAATAGGAGGACAAGATAACAGTTTTCCCAAAAATATGAATGTTAAAATATATTGACAAGCTCTTTCTTCTTCTCCACTGAGGAGCAAATAAAACTAAGCAAGCTCTTCGGAGCAGGATAGTTTAGGTTTAGATGCAGGAGAAAAAAAATCAATTAAAACAAGTTTCTAGGGAAGGCTGGACATCTCCTCTCATAAACTTGTTTAACATGAGTAAAAACAAGGGATGCTGGGCCCTGATCAGTCAGAGGAATGTATCAAATCACTGTTTCCCCAGTATTTGGAGACTGTAGATCTCTTTGATGGGTAAAAAGTCATAGACCACTTCCCCTGTTGACTTCAAAACCATCAAAAAATATATATATTTTAAACACACCCCAGTCGATCCAATAGGAAAACTGAAGTTGCCTTTGAGATGCCTCACTAAGATGGTATCTTTTATTTAAAAAATAGATATTCATTCACTCATTCCACAAATTTTCATTAGGCAGGTACTCTGCTTGGTACTCTTTGATGCAGTTTTAATACTGTGATAAACCAGGCAAATCACCTGCCCCCATGGAGTTTACATTCTATCCCAAGTGTGGTAACTTAGAGCAGAAATAATAATGTAAATAAAATAACTCAGACTGACTGCTTGAGACTCTTTCTGGGTCTATAATCCCCAGATTATTATAGAAAAGGTCTATGACTTTATGGTTTCTTATATATATTATAGTAAAAACAAAGGACTCCTGGAGTTTTGAAAAAATAAGAATATGATTATGAGGATCATTTTCCAAAATCCATGTTGTCATGTATTATTCATGACATTCTAAAATTTTAAGATAAAGTCAGTTTGAGAGGTGTTTCTCATGTCCTTGTCTAAGTGCATTTTTTTCTCATCTCTTCACTTCTAATTAATGAGGAAAGAGATCTGGGACACGTGGCCTGAAGAGCTCGTGGCAATTCCACAATGCCATATTGGAGGGAGGGTCTGAGATCAAGCATGTCCACTGGGCTTCCCGTTTTTGAAGAACTACATCTAGACCCATTGATCAGATGATATTTTTGGTCTCAGGAGAAGAGCTTCCTCACATTCTTCCCACGCTGGCTGCACAGCTGAGCTCAGCACCCAGGGGGTGTGGCTTCGTATCACCAAGTCCATTAACACACCTCAGGCAGCTAAAAGATGAGCCAAAAATAATTCTACTCCTCAATCCATAGGCCCCAGAACCACTTGGCAGGTGAGATGTGACAGGAACAATTCGTTTGAAGTTTCAAAGCTGATTACAGTTTTCAATATTCAATACTCCACCTCCAGTGAGGGATTAAGCATGGATTACAATTTTTTTGTTTTGTGTTTGAGACACAAGTGACTTGGATTAGTACCTTGGTATTAGAGGTAGTATCCATGATTGACATTTTTCGCAAAAGTCACAAAAGTTGTCGTATTCATCCAGTGAATACAGTATGTGGAGCGCAGAACTCCAGGTCATCTTTCTTTCTCCACAAATAATAAATGTTCTCCCTGTGCACTCCTTCAAGGTTTTAGCAGCCTACAAACCTGTGGGGACAACATGGCTTTCTAAAGTTTGACTCGTTACAAAAAAATCAGTGAATAGTTTTTATTGCAGGTTATATTTAGCTTATATTACCCTGTTTCTTGCTTAAAAGAAAGAAAAATGCTTAAAGGATAGAATTGGATGTTTTTAAAGTTAGGAAAAAATAATCATGGCTCTAAATGCTTTTTATCAGTTGGGAATCCCATCTTAGATCTCTGCCAGCTGTGTATGGAAATTTTCTAGAGTTTCTGTGGAAGGACAGCAGAGAGGAAACTCAAGCTCTTTTCCTATTCTGAAGCCACCTTCACAAGATTGAGAAGCAACCACTTGTCTTCTAGTGCCCCCTTTTGGGCAGCCATCAGCATCTTCATGAAGCTATGAGGCTACATTTATCCATGGAAAAAACTAATACCCAACATACACTGAGCACATGTTATGTGTCAGTTATTATATTCATTATCTCATTTAAACTTGACAAGTACTCTTTGAGATAGATTTGATTTCCATTATTCAGATTGTGAAAATAAGGCTTAGAGAGCCTAAGAATCTTCCCCAAGGTCACCTAACTAGTAAGGGGAAAAGGCAGGATTCAAATCCAGCTCTATCTGTCTCCAAAGCCCACATTCTCTAGCATTACACCATGCTGCCTCCCAAGAAGTCATTTATCTTACTTCAGAAACTTGATCTCCTTTATAAAACTTAACTGAGATAACTTGTGGGTGACTCAATTCAAGCTCCTTGTGTCTAAATGCCTAACTCATAACCCATGCCCATTTTCCATCTTTTATTAGAATTCCCAGCTTTTGGCAGCTTTTTCCTTCAAAAAGAACGAGGCTATGTTATTCTTAGCCAACATGTCCATACATCCTCTTTCCTGGGCCACAGGAAACTAACAGCCAATCGGCAAGAGACAGAGGCCAAGCTTTAAGGTCTTAGTCCCTGCAAACTTGCTTTGTAGGTGCCCTGTTACTCTCTGCTCTTTACAGAGCTAAATGGAGTAAGGAGTGGGCAAAATGGGTAAAGGTGATTCAAAGTACAAACTTCCCGTTATAAAATAAATAAGTCCTGGGGATGTAATGTACAGCATGGTGACTGTAGCTAATAATACTGTATTGTATATTTGAAAGTTGCTAAGAGAGCAGATCTTAGAAGTTCTCAATACAAGAACAAAAATTTGTATCTGTATGGTAATGGATGTTAACTAGACTTAGTGAGGTGATCATTTTGCAATATATACAAATATCAAATCATTGTATTGAACACCTGAGTCTAATATAATGTTATATGTCAACTATATCTCAATAAAAAATGGTAAATTAAAAAAAAAAGAACTAGAAAACACAAAAGACCCCGAATAGCCAAAGCAATGTTAAGAAAGAAAAACGGAGCTGGAGGTATCAGGCTCCCTGACATCAGACCGTACTACAAAGCTACAGTAATCAAGACAGTATGGTACTGGCACAAAAACAGAAATATAAATCAATGGAATAGGATAGAAAGTCCAGAGATAAACCCACACACATATGGTCACCTTATCTTTGATAAAGGAGGCAAGAATATACAATGGCGAAAAGAGAGCCTCTTCAGTAAGTAGTGCTGGGAAAAATGGATAGATACATGTAAAAGAATGAAATTAGAACACACCCTGACACCATACACAAAAATAAACTCAAAATGTATTAAAGACCTAAATGTTAGACTGGACACTATAAAACTCTTAGAGGAAAACATAGGCAGAACACTCTATGACATAAATCACAGCAAGAGCCTTTTTGACCCACTCCCTAGAGTAAGGGAAATAAAAACAAAAATAAACAAATGGGACCTAATGAAACAAAAGCTTTTGCACAGCAAAGGAAACCATAAACAAGACCTAAAGACAACCCTCAGAATGGGAGAAAAAATTTACAAATGAAGCAACTGACAAAGGATTAATCTCCAAAATATACAAGCATCTCATGCAGCTCAATATCACAAAAACAAACAACCCAATCCAAAAATGGGCAGAAGACCTAAATAGACATTTTTCCAAAGAAGACATACAGATGGCCAATAAATACATGAAAAGCTTCTCAACATCACTAATCATTAGAGAAATGCAAATCAAAACCACAACGAGGTATCACCTCACACTGGTCAAAATGGCCATCATCAAAAAATCTCCAAACAATAAATGCTGGAGAGGGTGTGGAGAAAAGGGAACCCGCTTGCACTGTTGGTGGGAATGTAAATTGATACAGCCACTATGGAGAACAGTATGGAGGTTCCTTAAAAAACGAAAAATAGAGCTACCAAATGACCCACCAATCCTACTACTGGGCATATACCCTGAGAAAACCATAATTCACAATGTTCATTGCAGCACTATTTACAATAGCCAGGACACAGAAGCAACCTAAAAGTCCATCAACAGATGAATGGATAAAGAAGATGTGGTACATATATACAATGGAATATTACTCAGCCATAAAAAGGAACTAAATTGAGTTATTTGTAATGAGGTGGATGGACCTAGAATCTGTCATACAGAGTGAAGTAAGTCAGAAAGAGAAAAACAAATACCATATGCTAACGCATATATATGGAATTTTAAAAAGCGATACTGATGAACCTAGTGGCAGGGCAGGAATAAAGAAGCAGACGTAGAGAATGGACTTGAGGGCAAGGGGAGGAAGGGGAAGCTGGGATGAAGTGAGAGAGTAGCATTGACATATATATACCACCAAATTTAAAATGGATGGCTAGTGGGAAGCAGCTGCATAGCACAAGGAAATCAACTCGATGCTTTGTGATGACCTAGACGGATGGGACAGGGAGGGTGGGAGGGAGGCTCAAGAGGGAGAGGATATGGGGATATATGTATACATATAGCTGATTCACTTTGTTGTACAGCAGAAACTAACACAACATTGTAAAGCATTTATACTCCAATAAAGATGTGAAGGAAAAAAAAAGAAATAAACGGAGTTCTCAGGTCTATGGGAGAGCTCTCACGTTTCCATGTCAACAGAACAAACCAACCCCTCAAAGTAGGTGCTGAGTGAATTTCAGTTTAAGTACATGACAGTTCAAACCTCTTCCCAAAACAAAATAATCACTGGGATCCTTTTTATTCTTCATGAAAATTCAAAAGTATTTTGGTTCAATTTTAAATTCAGATAACTGACCACTAACTGTATCATACACCCACAACCCTAAATATGGTTAGGAGATATACCTGTATTCATCAGCCAAAGTTTTATTAGCCAGCTTATAGGAAGATAGTGAATGGAGATAGACCACATCAAATCCCTTGTACAATTATTCTGAAACATGGTAAAATAAATAAAAATTATAAAACTCAATGTTTAGCATTATTGTACAGGTATACATAAGTATTATTCAAGGTACTGTTCATTGCTATTATGGAAAGCAATCTGAAACTGAGGAAAAGAGCCTTAAAACAATTTATGACTTTTGAACTGGTAATTTCACATTAGAAGATAACATGATAATTTCATGTTCCAAGCTTAAAAGAAAGAAAAAAAGTCAATTGCACATATAGTTCCTTTGCAGCACTATTTAAACAGTAAAAGGATAAAAACTCAAGTCCCCAACAAGAGAAGAAATGGCTCCACAAACTATTATGTATACCAACATGATAACCTTTAAGAGAGAGTTATTTAGATCTATTAGTGCCTAGATATATAAAACAACAGTCAGTGAAAAAAGCAGAACAAAAACAACAACAAAAAGCAATGTAAAATATGTATCATTGCTCAACTTTGCCCTGGTATGTTCTCCTTAAGATGATTTGTTGAACTATATTTGGGTACCTTTCTGTAAATATTTCAGTAAACAAACTTCTAAACTCTATTGCTGAATTTATACCAAATTCAGAGCAAAACTATTTACAGTCATGGAAATAAATTAACTTTTCACTCACCAAAAACTAATGACAAATAAAATCAACCAGTAATTTCAATTTTTTATATGGTTTCACTTGGTAAACTTAATCTAGCCATAAAGGAGGGGCTCACCTTCTTGACAGGACTGGAAAAAAATAGAAGTTATTTGAGAATTTCAGGGATAGACAGATTTTCCTGGCATCATCAACTAAAGAAAAATATCTTATTATATAACTAAGGAGCTGACCATTTGTCTTCTCTTCAACACCTGTTCTAAGTAAGCAGATAAGCCTTTTATTATACTTCACTGTCAGGTCAAATTGAAAATTATGAATTGGATGCCTAATTTGTGCAGTGTGCTGAACTGAATACAGTTGGAAGCTATGGAACTGCAGATGTCAGAAAGGGAGGCTACCTGGTACCTAAATGATGTCACCTGGCAGCACTGCATTTGTAGGGTCTGATTCTCAGCATCTTAAAGCAGAAACACACTCTTCTCCATATACACACAATTGGCCAGTATCTCAAGGATGGGATCATACTAGCCAAGCACAGGACATGGCAACAAAACAAACCAATCTGTGAACCCGGAAGCCCAATGTATTTTTTTAAGATTTTTTTAATTACGTGAACCATTTTTAAAGTCTTTACTGAATTTGTTACAATACTGCTTCTGTTTTATGTTTTAGTGTTTTTGGCCGTGAGGCATATGGAATCTTAGCGCCCCGGCCAGGGATCGAACCCTCACTCCCTGCATTGGAAGGCAAAGTCTTAACCACTGGACCACCACGGAAGTTCCCCAATGTATTTTTTTAACAATGATGTTCTTGACTCATCTGCTTCCACCTCCTATTTAGGACCCACTTCCACATATACAGATATCTTGGAGGCCAATCAGTAATTAGAAAGTATCTCAGTGAGAGTGGACTCAAAGCCAAGGACAGGAATCTTGAAGAGGGTTTCATCCTCTTTGTGATCTCCCTGTACCTGGTATTGGGTACAGCCCACCACACTGAATGGAATTTATTAATTTATACAGTTGTCTTCCTGTGGACTTCCTGTGTACTCTTAAAGAGCAGAAGCCATGCCTTGGCTGTACAATAAGTGTATGTTGCATTGAAACTTTAAATTGGACTCTTTATCCCAAAATTCAACCCAGAATGCTAGTACTAGTGCTTGCCAGATTCAGTGTGCATATCTCCCTTAGAAGGGACAGAGTAAACCATTCCGGCAATGGAGGGGAGAAAAGATTAGAAGGCAAGTGGAGATGCCTGTAGACCAATTAAGGGGTTAATTGGTAATGTAGGCAAGAAAAAATTGTGGGTGGACAAACAATTGTTGTAGATTCATATAATGGAAAACTACACAATAGAGAAAAAGAATAAACTATTGATCTATGCAACAACATGAATGAACCTCATAGACATGATGTTACATGAAAGAAGCCAGACTCTAGACATATCCAGTATGAGTCCATTTATATGAAGTTCAAGAACAGGCAAGACCAATGTATGGTGATAGGGGTCAAAATAACGATACCCTTTGGGAGGGTATCCACTGGCAGGGGACATGAGGGAGCCTTCTAGACCACTAGATATTTTCCCTATCTTGATCAGGGCAGTCCCTGTAAGGATATGTATGTATATGCACTTAAAATGTGGGCACCTGGTGGTATTGTGACCTTTTCTGTAAGCTCTTCATTTTATGTAACAGTGTTTTCAAATATTGTTGGTGGCCTGGCCTAGGGTGAGGGCAGTAGAGTCTAGCAGAAGTGAATAGATATTGGAGAGAGATTTGAGAGCCAAAGTCACTGAGAAGAAAAACTGAGCTAATGCCTATAAAGTGTTTATCACAGTGGCATATGGAAAGGCTCAGAAAAGGTTTGCTATGATAATAACTCCCTGAAAAGGTTGGCAAATAGATTAAATGATGTATGTAAAGTATTTAGATCTTGTCTGGAATATAGCAAATTCTCAGTGAGTGGTAACTTTTTCTTTTAACTGAGAAGGCTGTGCCTCTTTTCACATTCATCCTGTCTTGCTGTTCTCTGGAAGACAACCTGTACTGTACTATCGTATTTCCAGAAAATTCATTTCATCCCCTCTTATGAGTTTTACTAACTTAACTAAGTGAACCAGTGTAGCTGCCTATACATTGGCCCCCTAGGGATCCTGAGGACCTCCTATTCATAAACTCTGCCAGAAGCACTGAAGATAAAACCATACGAAGTTGATGCATGTACTTTTTACTCTCCTTCTGCTTGCTGTTTTGTCATATCAGGATTGTTAGCACCATTTCTTGCAATAGTGTGTCAAAAGACTCCCTGATAGGGTTAAAGCTCCTTAGCGTTGTGTGGGAAAGGACATCCCAGCCCCATCTGCCAGGCCTGCAATTCTATTAAACTGTCAGCGTGATAAATGACAAAGAGAAGGCACTGCAACAGGAGAAAATCTACAGTGGAGCACTGTGGTCATAAAACAAGGAGAACCAAAAAGGATTTAGGGCAAGTACACAAACCACCCTTTCTAATAAAATTTTCACTTGCAAGGAAGGAACGAAGAGACTGAACTATAACTCCTGGGTCCAGGCAGGAGGCAGTCAGATCATCAGCCCTCCTTCAGCCCTGACGTGCGATCACAGATCAGCGATGCACGCTTCAGCAGATCCACCTCTGCTTCCAACCAGGTCTCCTGGGGCTCATTGAAAACACACCCCGTCCACTTTGTGCAAGGAGATGTTATTTAGATAGCTGGTTACTCCGTGCATCACTCTCGCTTACAAAAATAGATAAATAAACATCTTTGAAATGGAAAATAATTTAGTTACTGCTCTTCAACTACAAATTATCTCAAGAGAGCAGTCAACCAGGGCATTGCTGCCCTGCTTCTAAATTTAGCCCTCACCAATGACATCTTCTGTAAACAGAGCGTAGGTAACGGGCTTCTGAATATTTGGGTTTGGGAATGAGTTCCAATCAGTCCCATTTAGAATCTCCAGGTAATAATGCCGATATTAAAAGCAATATTGACTCTATGGATGCTAATAGATGACTATTGAAGTGCTAAGAAATTTAAATGGCATTGAATATACCTTCTCCAGGTAGCAAAGAAACCACTGGCAGCAAAATCATGAATAATCTCCATACATAACATGTTTCCAGAAGCATCCCTAGACACTAATTTTTCTAAAGAGAAACATTATAGACACTAATAGCAATTAGCATTTATAGCATCTTGGGTTTTCCTGACACTTTAATCAAAACTAGGAAAACAAGAATATTAGTGGTGGCAGGGTAAAAATGCAATGGTCTCAATAACACAACTAGGCAAACCTGCATTTTTCTGTGTATAGGCTGTATCACCACACTGAAATGCTTGAATTCTGTAAGTTAAACATGATTCATTGTATGCCTTCGCTTCAGGACATATAATGATTTTCCTTCTGGGCTTAAGACACGTGGCATTGGGGTATTTTATTGCCTAGGAAATGGAAAGTTAGTAACTACGTTAACCAGATGTGTTCATGGGTGCTTCAAGCAGATCATTAAACACCTTAATGAATTTCTTGGGCAAAAACCAGAAGGAAACAGAGACACAAGAAACAGACCCATGAAAACACCTTCTGCCTCTTCTAATATATAAGCATATGATGCAACCATTCGTCCATTTCAAATGAGACAACAGGCACTTAAAATATCTGGCAGTTACTCAACTACTCAGTTTGCATGTCAACATTTCTATTATATTAAAGGAAAGAAACGTGAGATCAGCAAATTCAGTAAGATCCCTATTTCTTTTTGCCAACTTATTCAGTCGGGAAATAAATATTGTTACTTGATACATACCCCCATGTTGCCTTATACATGCAGTTAATCTCTGTTATGAGTTTTCTCAGTAGATTTTCTAGGAATATCCTTCAATATTTCTGTAAATTAGAATTCATGATTTAAAACCACTTTCAGGAAAGGGTTGAAAGGTAGGAAGTAGCAGATCTAACCTGAGTGTTGAACTGGCTCAGGACCACCACACACAGCGCTCCAGATAGTCCACCTTTAAATTTGTATGATAGGGCTTCCCTGGTGGTGCAGTGGTTGAGAGTCCCCCTGCCGATGCAGGGGACACGGGTTCGTGCCCCGGTCCAGGAAGATCCCACATGCCGCGGAGCGGCTCGGCCCGTGAGCCATGGCCGCTGAGCCTGCGCGTCCGAAGCCTGTGCTCCGCAACGGGAGAGGTCACAACAGTGAGAGGCCCGCGTACCACAAAAAAAAAAAAAAAAATTGTATGATAGCACTTACCGTGCTTATCTTACAAGGATGCTGGGAGAAACCAACAGTTAACATAATAGTGAAACACTTTGGGAACAGAAGTGTGCTATACAAATGTACAGGGTTTGTATAATTCTGAAATCTTTGGGCTTCAAATTAAGGATCATCCATCTGAAACTGCATTAAGCAAAAAGAATGTGTTAATTCATGTCACTGGCAAGTCCAGGGCAAACAGGGCTGAACTGGGGGCTCAGACATTGATGTCAGGGCTTTCTCTTTGCATCTCTTGGCTCTCCTTTTTCCTGCTTTGGCTGCAACATTATGCAGGCTCTTCTTCCACAGTGGCAAGATACTGAACCTATTCTCAGGGCAGGAAAAGGAAGATGCTCTCCTGGGTGTTACAGTGAATATTCCAGGATTACGTCTCATTATGTCACATGCCCATCCCTGGACCAATCACTGGGGTCAGGAGGAGAGTAATGTACTGATTGGTTTAGGTCTAGGTCATGTACTCAACTCAGAAGCCTAGTGCAAAGTCAGCTTCCTATATGCCACCTGGACTGAGGAAGTGAGAGGTGAAGGGGGTGGGGCAGTGCCCCAAAGAAACTGAAGTTCTCTTACCAGAAGAGGAAGTCACACAGAAAAAGAACCACTAAAATATTCTCATAATAAACGCTGTGCTTCATATCTGCTTACAGGACAATGACAGAGAATGCCTAGTAAATAATGTGTACCATGCTCCAGAGTTAGAAACTGCTTCCATATATCCTATATAATTCTATTCTTTTTATATCCTTACCAAGTACAAATCACCATTTCACAGATGAGCAAACTGAGTCCCAGCATAGTTAAGAGATTCACCCAAAACTACCCAGCTAATAAAAGGCAAAGCCAAACTTGAACTTCTTCTGATCTCACTTTAGGACTCTAAAAGCTGGTATAGGTTTATACTGGGAATATTGATTAAATGTCCCCTGGGAGTAAATTTTCCTTAAAGGAGGCATTACTAAGCACAAAATTTCAGGTAACAACATCTTGTTACCCTATACTTGGGGAAATATTAAACCGTCCCTCTGAGTGTGGACATTCACAACAAAACACGCCGCTCCGATACTTACTTCCTTACTAAACTGGACATTCCTGATGGCAATGTAAATTGTTGGTCTAGTCCTTTGGGAAGGCAATTTGGTAATAAAATATCAAGAGCTATAAAAATATTCATATCCTTTGACTTAAAATTCTACTTCTGGGAATTTACCCGATGAAAATGATTGAAATAAATGGAGAAAAATTCATGTGCATAAAAATGTTCATAGCAACATTCATCATAACATTAACAGTTTAGAATTCAAGGAGATAATATATGTAAAGTGCTTAGCAGGAGGCCGTGTGATCAATTAATGTAAGCTGCAGTAATTCCCTGCCTAGTCTCGAATGTTAATGGACCTTTACATTTGTGTTCTATCTACATGGAAAGTTCCTCCCCCAGGTCCCTTTGACTTTTTCCTTCAGGTCTCTGCCCAAATGCGACCCCATCAGAGAGGACTTTCCAAACCACCGTCTCTAAACAGCACATGCCCACTGTCCTATTTCTGTCTCCTTACTGTGCTTTATTTTCTTTAGCCCTTATTTCTACCTCATATATTTGTTTTTTGTTATTGTCTTTCTCTTCCCCATAGAAGATAAGCTCCATGAGGGCAGGGACTTTGGTTAGTTCAGTGCAATGTGTCCAACATCTAGAACAATATCTGGAACACTGTTAAATAAATTTTTTTTTCTTTTATTCTTCAATCTTTGACTTCTGTATTTCTTCACTTATCAAAAATTGTTATTTGACAGCTCCTTCTTTTTTGTCAGAAATGGGGCTCAGGCAGAAACATGAAGGATCAGTCTGGGGAAGCCTCTGACAAGCAGATCCAGAAAGGCTGGTGGTTGGTCAAAGGCTGAGATCTGAACATATAAGCCCAAGTCAGAGTTCATAGTCTTGGGAAGGGCATATGAGAGGTAAGTCTTATGGTGAGTCCAGACCCGGATAATCAGCTCACAAGAAAAGAATGGGGGACCTAGGATCTACGACCTAGGGTGTCTATCAAATGAGGTATAGATCAGGTCATCACAAAGACAGTTCATCAATTTCAGAGAGTCACAGCCTCTCTCAGGGACCTTGTCATAGGAAAAATAAGATTCTGGAAAAAAAATTTCAGCTACTGGGCCATATAAGATGCCGGAGATAAATTTTATTATCGAGAAACTTAGATCCAAAGCAAAGACCCCAGTAACTGGGATACACCAAGGACTGATACAATGGGTCAGTCACAGGTCAAGGGCTGCCTGGAGAAAAGGAAACTCCCAGGCACTTCCAGGGAAAGCCACTCCAGTAGCCCGAGTTCATCCCTCCAAAAGAAGAGCTGCAGGTGCTGGTTGAGAGCCTAAAGCACACTGAAAGCAGGTAGAGAGAGCAGGCACAAAGAAAAATCAAATGGTATAAAGGATCCATGGTTGTGGAAGCTTTGTAATATGGAGATGCGGCTAGACCGGACTTCATATCTGAGAATTCCCTTCCACCTAAGTTTCCGGTTAGGGAGGGCCAAAAATACACTTCGTACAAGATTTGGAGGCTGAAAGTGGAGCAGTGGCACTTTATTTTTTATGCTCAGAAGGTGGAGTCAGGCGTTTTTTTGTAGCTCACACATGTCGTTGCTTATCTGCTGGCTCGCTTCACTGATGTGGGACAGTGACCAGGCCTATAACTTACCCTTGGGTAAGGGAACTCCAAGGAGACTCCATTTGCCTTGGCTCTTCCTGTATCCTCTCCCACTCCTGGGTCAGGTGTTTGTTTTGCTCCATGACGAAGGCCACATGCTCCTCCTATGGGACACCCATGATATCAAGGCGGTAGGCAGTGAGAACTGACCTGGGCTCCAGCGCATGTTCGTGGATTCCAGCTGGTCCTTGTTTTCCCCCACTTTCTATCCATCCTCCCTTCCCAACTGCCTGCTCTGCATGCAGACTTCAGGATCCACCATCAGATATGAGATGACAGCCTCTCAGGAGACTGTTTAACCAGCCCCTACAATTACATAAGGTGAAATTTCTATTCTAAAAATCATACGTATATCATATACACACACACACACACACACACACACACACACACACACACACCTCTCCTGGTGGTTCTGTTTCTCTAATTGAGCCCTGATTGATACAAAGTGGGTCTGGGTGGAAAACTAACCTTGTCTGCCAGAGTCTACTTTGGTCAAAACTGGGTCAAGGGCTTCCCTGGTGGCGCAGTTGTTGGGAGTCCGCCTGCCGATGCAGGGGACACGGGTTCGTGCCCCGGTCCGGGAAGATCCCACGTGCTGCGGAACGGCTGGGCCCGTGAGCCTGTGCTCCGCAACGGGAGAGGCCACAACAGTGAGAGGCCGGCAAAAACAAACAAACAACAACAACAAAAAAACTAATATAATTTAATTAATGTCTATTTTAAGTATTAGTCTACTCCCCTAAAATAAGGTTTATAGACAACTGTTTAAAGTATACTAACAGAAAATCCCCGATAAGAAAAATAATTATGTAAAAACTTCTCAAATTATTTACTCTGAATAAAGTTAATGCTTATCAGTAGTGCTGGTGATCTATCCTGATGGGTTTTTTAAAACTAATTCTTACAGACCTTCTTTTGACCCAGCAACAGATTTTCCTGAGCATATCATCAATTTCAATAAATCTTTTGATTCTGCCATTTGACATGAATCTTACAAGTTCTTTTCCTAAACAACTTAATTAACTGGTTGGGAGATGGAAGGATATTCTTGCAAAGAAAAAAAAAGTGCTGCCTTTACGGCTCAAGTTATTAGCTTGGGAAAGTGGAATCACTCAGTAACTTAATAAGGAATCATTATAAATATTTAGTAGTTTTCTGTTTTGATGCATCTGTCACACTGATAGATTCATTAACAATTTAAGCCTGGAATTTGGGGTCTACACAAGCTTTGAATTATTCATTCCACCGTAAAAGTGTACACCGTAAAAAAAATCTCTGGAAGGTGTATCTGTTGGTAAAGTTCCACTAATGTGCATTTACAGTAATAGGAAAAGCAATGGCAACCTGTCTCTCATGCTCTGACTCAGAGAAAATGCTTAGTCCATTGAGAAGGTGTCCATTTTCATAATGAAAATCTGAACGGTGTTGCTCTATCCATAACGGAAGGCAAGCACCAGTCTCATATTCCTCTTGATTTAATGTACTGGTCAAAACATTCTCAAGGACTCCTGTGTCCCATTCTAAGTTTTGAATAAGTCCATTCACACAAAAGCAAGACAGTGAATTAGCAATGAATTTAGAAGCAAAACAAAATTGAACTGAATCCAAATTTTTGTTAGCTTTATATACATCTGACCAGAAAAGAATTAAGGAGAGAAACATTGAGAGGAGTTTTCTGCTTTTTCTGTTGGATCTCTTTGTCTTCTTTAAAGATGATATTTTCTAAACATTGACCCTGTGATGGGATCTGGGATACTTTTGTTTTTTACATATAACATCTTTAATCTACAGCTCTGCTGGGCAGATACCATCATTCTCCCCCATTTTCCTTTTTTCCAGTTTTATTGATGTGTAATTGATATGTAACAATGTATTAGTTTAAGGTGAACAATGTAATGGTTTAATATATGTATATATGGTGAAATGATCACCACAATAATTTTAGTTAACATCTGTCATCTCGCATATCTACAAAAAACTTTTTATGATAACTTTTAAGATCTACTTTCTTAGCAACTTTCAAATATACAATACAGTATTGTTAACCATAGTCACCATGCTGTACATTACATTCCAAGAATTTATTTATCTTATAACTGAAAGTTTGTATGTTTTGACCACCTTTACCCATTTTCCCCCACCTCCAATCCCTGTCACTGGCAACCACCAGGCTGTTCTCTATTTCTATGAGTTTGGTTTTTTAGATTCCACGTATGAGATCACACAGTATTTGTCTTCCCCTGTCTGATTTATTTCACTTAGCACAATGCCCTCAAGATCCATCCATTTTGTCCATAAATGGCAGGATTTTCTTCCTTTTTACATACTCCATTGTACATAAACCACTTCTTTTTTATCCATTCATCTGTCGATGGACACTTAGGTTGTTTCCACATCTTGGCTGTCGTAAATAATGCTTCAATAAACATGAGGGTGCAGATATCTCTTCAAGATACTGATTTTGTTTCCTTTGGATATATATTCCACCCAGAAGTGGAATTGCTGGATCATATGGTAATTTTATTTTTAATATTTTGAGGAACCTCTATATTGTTTTCCATAGTGTCTACACCAATTTAAATTTCCACCAATAGTGTACAAGTATTCCCTTTTCCCCACATACTCACCAACACTTGTTACCTCTTGTCTTTTTGATGACAGACATTCTAACAAGTGTGAGGTGATATCTCATTGTGGTTTTGATTTGCATTTTCCTGATGATTTATGATGCTGAGCACTTTTTACGTACCTTTTGGCCATTTGTATGTGTTCTTTGGAAAAATGTCTATTCTGTTCTGTCCATTTTTTTTATCATCTTTATTGGAGTATAACTGCTTTACAATGGTGTGTTAGTTTCTGCTGTATAACAAAGTGAATCAGCTATACATATACATATGTCCCCATATCTCCTCCCTCTTGCGTCTCCCTCCCACCCTCCCTATCCCACCCCCTTCTGTCCATTTTTAATCAGATTGTTTGGGGGGTTTTGCTATTGAGTTTTGTGAGTTCTTCTTTACATATTTTGAATATTAACCCCTTATCAGACTTAGGATTTGCGAATACGTTCTCCCATTCCTTAGTTGCCTTTTCATTTTTTGGATGATTTCCTTTGCTGTAGTTTGATGTAGTCCCGCTTGTTTATTTTTGCTTTTGGTGTCAAATACAAGAAAAAAAATCGTTGCCAAGACTGATGTCAAGGAGCTTACTGCCTATGTTTTCTTCTAGGAGTTTTATGGTTTGGGGCTCCCCATTTTAAAAATGAGGAAACTGAGGCTGAGAGAAGTTAAACAACTTTATCCAAGGTCAAAAAACTAGGATTTCATGGAGCTGGGATCAGAACCAGGTCTATCACCAAAGCCTGTGCTCTTAGGTTACTTCTTTCTACAGCCTTAACTTCACAAAAAGTAAACATAGAAAGACTGTTGAGGAGGGCTAGTTCATGTCTTTGGGACATGGATCTTATATTATTCATCTAATGCTGAAGAACAAATAACCACAAAACTTAGCGGTTTACAGCAATAAGAATCATTTATTATCTCATCACTTCATGTAAGTCAGTCAAGACTTTGGTTGTTCAGATGATTCTGACTCAGGTCTCTCATGAAGCTAGATGTCCGCTGGAACATCAGCCACCTGAATCATTAACTGGAGTTGGAGGATCCACTTCCAAGGTGTCTCAAGATGGCAGCCAAGTGGGTGCCAGTGTTTGACAGGAAGCCTCAGTTCCTCTACATGTGGGCCTCTCCTTGGGGCTGTTTGAGTGTCCCCACAGCATGATAACTGGCTTTCCCCAGAACCAGATATGCATCCGTATCTGTTGTTTTTGGGTGAATTATACCATTGGCAGAGAAACTAGGATAAAGCCCACAGATGCGCCTGATAAATCTAAGATCAGGAAAAGTAGTTAAGAGCTCAGTAAATGGTACTGCGGCAATACAGAGCAAAAGCGTTAAAATGTGTATTTTCTTTAACTCCCACTTTCACACCTAAGAATTCTTTCTGAAAATATATTTGTGTAAGTGGGTAAAACTCAATGTAAAAGGAAATTTACCACAGCAAATCACACCACAGCAAACCTAACAGCAAATCATATGAAGTAATTTAAATATCCAATAATAGAGGATTAGTTCAATAAATTTTGGGATATCTACAACTGGACATCTATCAATCCATGAACCCAGGGAAGAAGCTGCAATGTCTTTCATGATCTGGCCTCAGAAATCATACACAGTGACTTCCACAGTGCTCTATTGGTCACACAGGTCCAAGGGGAACTACAGAGGGTGGGAACGCCAGGAGGTAAGGATCCCAGGGGCCATCTTGAAGGCTGGTCAACCCCGCCCACTTGCTATTCCTCTGACAGTTAGCAGGTTACATGCTGCCTGTGACAGTGTTTCAGTTGCCTCTCTGACAGTGCAGAGTTAGAAAGTCAGGGAATTACTGCAAAACTACTGAACCCTTTAGCTGGTGGTATGAATGCCAGCAGCTGAAAGCAGATGAGTTCAGACTTTCAGTTACAGTAGGTGAAGGAGAGCTTTCCACCCTGTTTGGAGTGGGTGGCAGTAAACAACAGCAGTGAGGGAAAGATAGCTTTTAGAAAATGGAATTCTTCAGAGAGAAAGAAAAGTCCACATGAAACAGACAATGGATAGCAGAGGGTAGAGAAAACTGCAGGAGGGAGAAGGAACGCAATGAAAACAAGAACAGGGAAAGGGCATGTGAGGAAAGGAAAGCAAGTTTAAAAGAATTTGAAGCAAAACATCAAATCTCAAAGGATGGAGGCACTGACAGTGACTTGGTAAGGAGGAGACCTTGTACCCACAGCACACAGCAGAGGGCAGGAGATCAGAAAGGATGTAGAAATAGAAGCAGTGCACACACCTAGCACTGCAGGCATGAGAAGAAAGAGCATTCCCCTGGTGAGGAGGGCTTGTGAACAAAACTGAGGCCACACCTTGGCAGGATATAGTTTCTATAAAAAAAAATTATTGCAAAAGTAATAGATGTTATTGAAAACTCAAACGGCACAGAAATAATGAAAAGAGAAAGTAGAAGTTCCTCGTCCCCTTCAGATGACTACCACTTAACAATTTGGTATGTGTCCTTGCAGACCTTTTCTGAGAATGTACAGCCATCTAGAGAATTGTATCAGATTGCACTTGCCTGTTCATGTAATAATATAGCTTTGACATCTCTCTGGATCAGTAACTACAGAAATGCCTCACTCTTCTTAAGTCTCTTGGTATTCTGTTTTATGATTGTTGCTTGATTTATTTAACGAATCTCCTAAAAAAGGACATTTGAATTACTTCTAATTATTCACCACTATAAACAGCACTTAAGGGAACATCCTATGCAATATCCTGGCATAACTCTGGGAATATTTTGGTGGAAAAATTCCCAGAAGTAGGATTGGTGGACCAAGGAGTATGCACATGCAAATTTTTAATAGATACTGTCTTCCCAAAAGGTTGTACCAATTTGCATGCTTTTATTTTACATTAGATGTTTATCATTAACTTAACTTCCAAGCAAACCCAACTCTAAGCTTATTCAGAGTGTAAATAAGCTTTTGTCAAATAGTTCTAAGCCTTGTGTGTTAGGGTGAAAACTCCATACATTTGGAAAGAGTCATCATATTCATATTGCAGAGTAAAATACGTCAAATGACCAAGGCATTGTACTTACGTAAGTAATTATGTACATGTTTCCACAGGTTTGAGGTGTACATTAAAGGCTTCCCAGCTACCATATGGCTCCAGTCCAGAAGCCACAGTGTCTCCTTGATTTTCCTTCCACTTCCCAATTCCCAACATTCTTCAACATTTCCTCCTATTGACAGAAAACAACTAATAAGCCAGGATCATTTTAGTGTGTTTCGGCTATGCCTGTGACCCTTTTCAGGAATATTTGCATTTTAGAATTGAGGGCAGAGAAATTAATTTATAATGGTATTATTTCTGATGAAAATATTAAAAGGTGTTTAAACAAATAGAAGGGGAGATGAAAGTCACCAAAAACAAGCTCACAGTTGCCTAGAAACTACTTCCCATAAATCAATGGAAGGTACCACTATTAACTCTTAGATGTGTCTGGGAGCATAGGTTTCTGGTCCCAATCAATAGATGGGCATCTACTATTAAATATCTCAGTTTCCCTGGTAGGTCTCTAAAATGGTTACTAGCAGCCAACCTTCTCCTTCCCCCACCCTCTGGTGCCCCCTCATTGACCTCATCTACCAGGCTTCCCAGCAGGCAGGGGAGAACAGCTAGGCAGGACCCCAACCCCACCCCTTCCATTCTGGATTCCACGGAGAACCTGCATCTAAGTGCATTGACCTCCCCCAGGGACTTCACTGCAAATTACCTCCCAGATGCCTCCGAGGCTTAAAGGAAATGAAAGCAGCTCCGCTTCACCAACAACTGAGGATGAGTTGAATAGGTGAACGTTTCATTTAGGCCAATCTTCGGGATAATGGGAATGTTTTCACAATACTATTTTCTTCTCACAAACACTTTCTGTACTTCTGCCTTTCTGATTTCTTTATCTGGTCATAAATTTTGTTCACTGAATTCTAAGTAGGCATTAAAGTACCTATTCAGTATCCATGTGTCTCCCCCTTAAGGATTCTACCACTTCATATTTTCCCTTCCCTCAAATCGAACCCAATAACCCAGGCTGACAACCACGGTCTCCGCGCCTCTAGCTTAAGCGGTGAGAGACAGTACTGGGCTCTGATGTGCTCACCTCTGTGCACAGGGTCCTGGCTGCCCAAGGTGCTCAAGGGCAGAGCAACTAAGAATCCAGTAGTGATTCACACCAGCCCAGCCCAACTTGGAAAATCAATACACTTCGTTACAATCCTAAGTAACAATCCGCCTCAGCTGCAAAGAAAAAAAAATCCTCTTTTTAGCGAAGAGTGACTGGAAAAGACCCATCAAAAGCATTATTTCATGAGCACTGATATTCAAGAACATGGGTTGGGGTGTCTCCCTTGCGTTGGGTGGTCCCCATGTCATGTTTGCACGAATAAGCTTATTTGGGGGGCTTGGGTTAGTTGGCGTATAAACCGTTTAGGACCCTGATATACAGTTCCCCTTGGACATTGTTAAGACATTAATGTTAGTTTGTCTATTCATTCAACACGTGTATCAACCTGTCTGAACAAGGCACTGTGTTGGGGCTGATGTGGAAACAGTCGTAGGTGCTGAAAGAGAAGCAAGTATGACCAGGATGTGATTTCAAAATATATTTATTTTAGCCATGCCAACAGGGGAAGAAATAAGCGTGTCCTTCTCCAGCCCTGTAATTATCTAGAGTAAAGTTGCAGAACAGGGAAGGGCTGCTGCAGGCAGTGGATGGGGACCCTGATGGACAACTTGCTGCTGACCCTTCTACAACAGTTCCCGTAACACATTGCCAGCACTTCCAAAGGCTTGGCATAGGTCTGATGGTGGAGATTGAACAGTACAGGGTCCAGCCAAACTCAAGGACAGCTTTGAAAACTCTGCTTGCTGGACTGGAGTGAGGCAATTTGGCAGGGAATAAGTATGTTAATACCATGGTTCTCACCCACACTAAGATAGTGTGACAGAGACTGCTAGCTAACCCCCCAAAATGTATGCTCCCCCTTTTGGGTGTGAATTCATTGCTGGGAAGTGACTGTCCAACCATTATTTCCCGGTACCCCTTGTATCCAGATGTGGCCATCAGACTTGTTCTCACCGATGGAATGTGAGTAGAAGAGATGTGCCATTTTAAGAATTTTCCATTAACTGGAAGCAGAAGAAAGAAGATTCTCAAGATGGAAGGAACCTTAGCGTCTGGATTTCCATAAGTAAGAACGCTCTCTGCTGAGTAGGATTATACACATCAGACTGTTACATAATGGAGAAATAAAGTTCCCTTGTGTTAAGCCACTAAAAATTTGAGGTTTCTCTGCACTGTTGGTGGGAAAGTAAGTTGGTGCAGCCACTATGGAAAACACTATGGAGTTTCCTTAAAAAACTAAAAATAGAGTTGCCATATGACCCAGCAATCCCACTCCTGAGCATATATCCAGAGAAAACTCTAATTCAAAAAGTTACATGTACCCCAATATTCATAGCAGTACTATTTACAATAGCCAAGACATGGAAGCAACCTAAATGTCCATCAACAGATGAATGGATAAAGAAGATGTGGTATACACACACACACACACACACACACACACACACACACACCATGGAATATTACTCAGCCATAAAAAATAATGAAATAATGAGATTTGCAGCAACATGGATGGACCTAGAGAATATCATACCAAGTGAAGTAAGCCAGACAGAGAAAGGGTGATGGGGAAATTAGGAGTCTAAGATTAGCAGATACACACTACTATACATAAAATAGATAAACAACAAGGTCCTACTGTATAGCACAGGGAACAATATTGAATACTCTGTAACAACCTATAATGGAAAACAATATGATAAAAAATGTATATATATAACTGAATCACTGTGCTATACACCAGAAACTAACACAACATTGTAAATCAACTATACTTCTATTTTTTAAAAGTTTGAGGTTTGGGCTTCCCTGGTGGCGCAGTGGTTGAGAGTCCGCCTGCCGATGCAGGGGACGTGGGTTCGTGCCCCGGTCCGGGAAGATCCCACATGCTGTGGAGCGGCTGGGCCCGTGAGCCATGGCCGCTGAGCCTGCACGTCCGGAGCCTGTGCTCCGCAACAGGAGAGGCCACAACAGTGAGAGGCCCGCGTACCGCAAAAAAAAAAAAAAAAAAAAAAAAAGTTTGAGGTGTATTTATTATAGCAGATAGTTTGACCCTAACCAATAGAGAGAGAGAGCCAAACTTATGGAATAAGAGGCAAGCATCTACTCCCTATACTCTGCCCATAAGGAAAAAAGCATTTGGAAGTTTTCTAATTCCTAACACTTAGAAGGTAAAAGTAGTTGGGGAAAGGGTTTTAACAAGCAGTTAGTACATGTCAGGGAGCTCAGTGTCTCAGGGTAAATGGTCTATTCTCTGTTTCCCTGGTTTTCCAGCATACTTGACTTCTGGCGGCAGGGAGAGGATCAGGAAGCAAGGAAGAGAAAGCAGGATCTTCTGCAGGCAAGCTAATCTGAGGTACAGGGGCTTTACATCCCCCAGGCGGGCCAGGAACCAAGGCCACAAGATCAAGGGGTTTTCATTTGTAGAATCTGGGGGCGGGGAAGTGTGGCCAGAGAATATTCTCAAATAACCACAACACCAGGCAGAGTGAGGTGCCGGCCCAGATGTCCAGTGACGGCCAATGGGGACTCCAGGGGAAGATGTCACAGCCCCTTGGAGGGCGTGGAAGGCTGAGGAGGGGAGGGTATTGGAGATTCAACCTGAGGATGGAATATGATTTTGACAAGGGCTTTCATATGGAAAGAGGCCCAGTGAGAAAATGGTGATTCTTATGGATATGATCATGCTTTGCCTCTATAATTTATTTTATTTTATTTATTTTTGGCTGCGTTCGGTCTTCGTTGCTGCATGTGGGCTTTCTCTAGTTGTGGTGAGCGGGAGCTACTCTTCTCTGTGGTGTGCATGCTTCTCAGTGTGGTGGCCTCTCTTGTTGCAGAGCAGGGGCTCTAGGCACGTGGGTCTCAGTAGTTATGGTGCAGGGGCTCAGCAGTTGTGGCTCACGGGCTCCAGAGCACAGGCTCAGCAGTTGTGGCACATGGGCTTAGGTACTCCGCGGCATGTGGGATCTTCCCGGACCGGGGATTGAACCCGTGTCCCCTGCATTGGCCGGCAGACTCCCAACCACTGTGCCACCAGGAAAGTCCCTGCTTTGCCTCTATAAACCACGCCACCATCTTTCAGATTACTTTCTCAAGCACTACCTCTTTGCATATTTGCTCACAATCCTGGGATGCAAAGCTTCTCTGTTCAACCTGCCCTGTAAAATCTGTGATATAGACATAGTGCTTACACATTGTTTCCTCATCTTTCAATTAAAAACTCACATTCCTTACTGTATAAAATGTATGTCTTCAAAAAGTCAATTATATTTATTTAACCATGTTGCTCAAGTGAATTACTACCAACAGACTCGCTCTAAATTTGCCTTTGGTTATACATTCTTCTGATTCTATATTTCCTGAATCAGATATAAAATATTAATGAACATATATAAAAATCAGACCAATTACTTCACATGGGATTGGAAGCCTTTGAAAAACTCTGCCCAGTTAATCTAGTCACCATTTCCCCTCCCCACAGAGCAGCCTTGGCTCTTAGGTCACATAATAACAACAGTAAAATTCATGGGTCGTTAGAAATGAATATAGCAATGTATTATAATCAGGGCTATAACCCCTTATGGGATTTATAGTCCAATGGGCTTGAGTCTTTGAAGGATCCCTTCAGCATCAAGAAACTTGAGAAGAAAAAAACAGTAGCTGAGGCCTCTGGAAACATTTTTATAGCAAATGAATAGATTACAAAGCTCTTTTTTATGGCAATATAAACAATGATATTACAGATATAATCCTCCCTCTCCACTGAAAAGAAGAAAAATTAAAGGTGATTCCATTTTCACACGTTCTAATATTTTAGGCACAGACCATCTTCCTAGCATACTTTGTACTCCTTTCTCTTCAGTTATTATCATGCTTATTTCAGGTGATTATTTGTCTTGTTGAACAAGGACACACATCAACATTGTGGAAGCTCAGGCGGAGGTAAGCTCATTATCCCTCAGGGCAGTGACAGCACAGAAACGAGGCAAAACCCAGAGATGGACTGGTTATTGGCTATAAGAACCCAGGTCAGCATAGCATGCCATGCAGGGGGACAGAGAGGCAGGAATGGGCAAAGCAGGTTCAGTATCAGGAAGCTGCAAGCTATTCCCATGAGAGGCAATCCCAGGGCAAGAGAAGGGCTAAATCTGGGTTTTATCCTCATTCCACCATCTAGCTGTATGACCTTGGGCAGTTATCGTGGCCTTTCATCTCTAAAGTTGGCATGGTAATAGTACCTAATGTCCTTAGACCAGTGTATTAATTCGTGAGGGCTGCCTTAACAAATAACCACAAACTGGCTAGCTTAAACAACAGACTATTTACTGTCTCACAGTTCTGAAACTGTCAGAAGGCTAGAAGTCTAAAATCAAAGTGTTGGTTCCTTCTGAGAGCTATGCGTGAAGGCCCCCTCCGTGGCCTGAAATGGCCATCTTCTCCCTGTGTCTCTTCACACTGTCTTCCCGCTGCATGGGTCTACCTCTGTGTCAAGTCTCCCCGTTTTCGAGGACAGCAGTCATATTGGGTTAGGGGCCCACCCTACACCAATATAACCTCATCGTAACTAACTACATCCGCAGCAACCCTATTTTCCAAGGAAGGTCACATTCTGAGGTACGAGGGATTAGAACTTCAACACATAAATTTTTGGAGGAAGACAATTCAACCCATGACAACCAGTTTGCTATAAATGTTATCTGCCGTTTTCTTGTGATTACCCCAGTGCCTTTGGGTGCTTTTTCAGGCCTCAAGGACAGTCCCGGCTAGACTGATGGCAGACTGAGGAGGATCTGGACAAAGTGGCATCTGCTCAGGCTTCACTGCTGTGAGATCTTTTCTCCTACATCACACATCTCATCAACTTCAGGGAACCCACTGAGACAGGTCCCAGGAAACCTACCCAGGGCATACTCAGAGGGATTTTTAGCTTGTCCACTAGGTCAGTGGTTTTCAAACTTCACCCAGGGAGCTTATTTAAAAGGCAGATGCCTCAGCTACATCCCTAGAGATTCTGATTCAGCAGAATCCATTGGAGATAGGGTCCAGGAATTCATGCTGCTACTTTCCCTTTCCACACCCAAAGCAGATATTATTCACCCATCATAGAACTCTGTCTTGTTGAACCTGGAAATGGTCAAAGAATACTCCTCAACATAGCTCCCCAGGCAACTACAAATAACTGATGGCGAGAAGAAATCAATCTGCTCTTCCAGCCTAGGCCTTGGGGCAGCTCCAGGTCTCCTAGGGTGAAGGAGAGCCTTCATTATACATAGAGCCTTTATTATCTGTGCCTGAAAGTAAAGTTGACCTTGGGGCACATTCAGGGTTCTCTTTGTCCCTCTCCTCCCCACCCTGGGTTTCTGCTGGGTGGATGAAAGGATAGTGAAATGCAAGGTCAGACCAACTCTCTTTCACAACTTAGTCAACCCTCTGGAATTGGCAGCTTGGACCTGGGCAGCAGGGATCTTGACACTGGCTTAGTTTTGTGACCTATGGAAATGTATCCGGGCTTGGATTTTCACGTGTGTAAAGTGTGGCATTAGGCTGGATGAGCCAGCAGCTTCCTTCTTTCTCTTAAGCAACCTATTCTGAGTTGCTGGAGTTAGTGAAATTCCGGAGAAACAAACTATTGTCCAACATTTCAGGCAAATAAAAGCTGAAGACTTCAATGCAGTGGGTTCAGTGGACAAACTAACATCTGAGGGCCGACAATGTGGCTGAAAGCTCTACATGCCTTATCATCTCTCACTCCATCCCTATGAGGTATGTAGATGTTATTATATCTATTTTTCAGATGAGAAAACTGAGACTCAGGAGTTGAGTTAACTTGCCCAAGTCCGTACATCTACTAAGAAAAAGCTCCAGAATTCAAATATCTTTTGACATCCAAGTCCATTCCTTCCCACATATTCAGTTTCATAGTCCTTTTAAAACATTCTAGAAATGGATTTAAGATTAGGAGAATACATGTGATTGAAACATAAGAAATTGCTGATATTCCACATCTTTTTTCCTCTAAAAATGGCAGTTTGAAAACTTTAACCTCGTAGTTCACTGACAGGTGATCCTTCCACATTGGTTGCTCTTGAGTTGATTTACTTTGTTCGCTCACCTCCCTCCAACCACCCAGAGAGCCAGGTGAGCTGATCCTTGCTGGTCTCGTAGTCACGGAATGTTGTAAGCTTGGCAGGGCAACCAGAAGTGGCTCTGGTTCCTGGAAATACAGAAACTCTACCCACCAACAACCTAAAGTAACCAGAAAATTGTTCAAATACCTGCCTCGACTTCCTTAAAATCTGTGAAGAAGATCCAAATACATACACCCACCCAACCACAGGGCTTCCCCATTCCACGTCTCTCCAAAGATCCCATCCTGATGCTTTTAGCTTCTTTTCTTTGCCCTGCTCCCATTCCTTCTTTTTGTGGACTGACGGAGCTTATCCAGAGGCAAGAAAGGATCTTCCCTCCTTAGTTGGGCGAAGAGGAGGGGAACTGAGCTCCTGTTTGGAGGAGGCTTGTCAGAGAGGAAGAAGGAGGTGAGTTGTTTGAACATTCCCATGTTAATCATTTCTGCCCTGTCCACAAATCTCAGGCTGGTTTGTTGTTTGATTCTCCCATATATTCTCCATAGCCTATGTGGAGTCCCAAGGAACGAGGAGATTCTTTGAATAACGACTTACTGGTAGTAGTTTATTTGGGAGCACACTCTGTCTTTTCTACGTTTCAGAGGACTGGTTGACTGCAAAGACCAAGATTTGGCAAGGACAGATCCTCCTTGGAAATGGGAAGGAAGGAAGGAAGGAAGAAGACAGGCAGGAAGGACCTGGTGTAAAATAGATAGAGAAACACTTCTTCTAGTTGGAGAGTTCTGAGCCAAGTTCGAAGGAATTTTTCCTTTAAATGGAAATGGAAGGATAACATTTATTCATGTTTTGTCAACAGGATAATGTGTGTTGTATTACAAAGTATATAGACATGCTTGAGTTGGCTTGCTGTTAGAGCATCCACAGCCAATTAAAACAATACCAAAAATACCCCCTAGCTTAGACCTGAAAACGAGTTCACAATTCATATTTATGAAGTGCTCACTCCTGGCATAACCATCTCTCCCCCTCTCACTGCCTCAATTATCTGCCGCTTCCTGAGCACTTATGATGGTCGTCTGCCTAGCTATCTGTGGGGGTGGCTTCCAGGACCCACCGAGGATAACAAAATCCACAGACTCTCAAGTCCCTTATATCAAGTGGCCTAATACAATTGGCCCTCCCTCCGTACCCGAGGGTTCTGCATCTGTGGATTCAACCAATAGTAGATTGAATTCCGGAACCCACAGATATTGAGGGCCCACGGAACCTGCCCATTTACTGCTTTTTTTTCCTCTCTCTTTTCTGTTTAAAGATAGTATGGCATATGCAGATCTGGTTCATAAATGAACATCACCATTTACTAGTTCTGTGAGCATAAGCAAGTTCTTTCATCTCTTTGACTATCAATTCCCATATGTGTAAAGCAGGAATGCTTCTCACTACCTTGCAGAATGGTTGAGAGCACTTAGTAATGCTACTAACGCCCTGCCTGGCCCACAGCAGATGCTCCAAACAGGCCAGCTACCATTTTTACTAACAAACCATAAAGCCCTTGTGGCAGGGCCTGTGTCACCAACCTTTTTATACCTGCAGCACCTCTCCAGTGTTTGACACATGACCTATAAATGCTTGCTCTGCAATGCTCTGGCTGCCAACTGTTAGGATATTTCCATTGTCTCTTTAGAAAAGACTTTTGATGCATCCTTTCACTAAGAAAATTTACAAGCAGACACCACATGAAACTTTATCCCACCACTTACACAATCATGCAAACACACTCACACAGCCTTTTCCACTTCCAGCTGCTGCTGTATATTTACTAAGAGGAGAAACAACTTTCCAACGCTAAAGGTAGTGATGAAAAAGCATTCTGATGCTAGAAAGCAAGTTAGGAAAAAAGTTTACCTGGGGAAATATCTAAATAGGTACACATCTGCCCGTGCTGTGCACTGCTCTTGCAAATCAAAAGTGAGAGATGGGGAAATCTCTAATAAACTGAACAGCTAATATGATTTCCTTCTTCTGGGAAGATACCCTTAACCATTTCTTTAAAAAAAAAAAAAAAAACTAATGTAGCAATGGAATAGGGTGGGGGACGGTGGATATATGTAGCAAAAGGCATAGTGACGGGTTAGAGAGGGGACAAGAAGGCAAGTGGGCCTGGTCTGAGATTACCCTTGTTCCCCAAAGATGTGCTCCATCTGCATCCTCCCGTCACCTCCAGCAGAGACGGGTGACGTCCCGCTTCAATCCCACAGCCTCCCTCTGGCCTCTTTTTTGTCCGGCTGAGTAGAGGAGAAGCAATGCTGAAATGAGCCACAAACTGAGAGAATGACAAGAAACACTGCCAAGTGACCAGCCTGGAGAATGAAGGCAGCATCCCCAAAGCCAGCAGCTCTACCTTTTCTTAAAGGCACAGCAGGTGTAACCTGCCCCCGAGATGGCCCCTCCAAGCAGCACCCCACCAACACTGCATCTGGGGGTCTGACTAGCTGAGCCCTTTCTGTGGATCAGGGCTTTGCCATTCTGCAAGCTGTCCTACTTCCGTTGAAATACACAAGCCCCTGGAAGAGTGGTAGTAACACTTGATTGTAATAATCCCTGCCTTGGGTGCAAGCCTGCAGTTTTACAGAGACTCTCCTATGTACAATGCCTTACTTCTCAAAGGATCTGGGTCATAATCAGAGGCTCCTTTTGGTGGTTCGGAAGGACCCAAGGTTTAGAACCGCTTGATCTCTCAGCCTCACACCCAGAATTTCTGACTGGTTACCTTTGTCTGGAAAACCTTTGCCTTCTTTGTCTGACTTACTAGGGTGTGTGTGTGTGTGTGTGTGTGTGTGTGTGTGTGTGTGTGTGTGTGTGTGTGTGTGTGTGTGTGTGTGTGTGTGTGTGTGTGTGTGTGTGTGTGTGTGTGTGTGTGTGTGTGTGTTTGAATTAAAGTTTTTATTTTGAAACAGTTGTATATACACATGCAGTTGTAAGCAATAAAACCAAGAGATCCCCTGTATCCTTTCTCCAGTTCCGGCCAGGGTAACATATTGCAAAACTATAGACAATATCACAGCCAGGATATTGACATTGATACAGTCAAGATATTGAACAATTCTATCACCACAGGATCTCTCATGTTGCCCTTTTATAACCACATCTACTTCCTTCCTGCCTCCATGCCCTCCCTAGCCTTGGACAACCACTAATCTGTTCTCCATCTCTATAATTGTGTCATTTCAAGAATGTTGTATAAATGGAATCATACAGTATGTAAACTTTTGAGATTGACTTTTTTTACTTCACATAATTCTCTAGAGATTCATCTGGTCATTGTGTATGCCAACAGTTCATTTCTTTTCTTTTTTTTTTTTTTTTTTGGCTGAAGTGTATTCCATGATATGAATGTACTAGTTAGTTTATTCATTCACCCACTAAAGGACTGGGTTGTTTCCAGTTTTTGACTATTATAAATAAAGTTGCTCTAAACATTTGCGTATAGGTGTTTATGTGAGAATAACTCTTCAGTTCTCTGGAATAAGTGCCCAGGAGGGCAACTGCTGGGTTGTATGGTTGTTACACGTTTAGCTTTGTAAGAAATTACCACAGCAGTTTTCAAGAGTAGCTGTACCATTTTACACTCCTACCAGCAATTTATGAGTGACCCAGTTTCTCAACAGCCTCACCAGCATGTGGTGTCGTTGGTATTTTTTATTTTAGCAATTCTGGTAGGTAGGTAGTGATGTCTCACTGATGTTTTAATTTGCATTTCCTTAATAGCTAATAATGTTGAACGTCTTTTCAAGTGTTATCTGCCATCTATAGATCCTCTTTGGTAAAATGTCTCTTCATGTCTTGCCCATTTTGAATTGAATTGTTTGACTTTTTACTGTTGAACTTTGAGAGTTTTTTTTTTTTTCAAATGTATTCTATATATGAATCCATTGGTGAATATGTGGTTTGCAAATATTTTCCCCCAATCTATAGCTTATCTTTTTATCTTCTTAACATAATCACAGAACAAAAGTTTTTAAATTTGATGACATCCTATGTATCAATTTTTCCTATTATGGATCATGCTTTTAGTGTCAAGTCTAAGAACTCTTTGTCTAGCCCTAGACACCCAATATGTTCTACATTTTTTCTAAAAGCATTCTAAATTTTAGGTTTTACATTTAAATCTGTGATCTAAGACAGAAAACTTTCAGATAGTAACTGGTCTGCTCCAACATAGCTCCACAGAAAAAAACTGAGGATTCACTCTCCCCTATACCAGCAAAAGCTAAGTGGAGAACCTAGGCTTCTATCCTCAGCCCACTCTAATGAGGCACCCCAATACCCCCACCAGGGTGGTGTCAGAAAAGGCCAAATAGGAAGTCAGCACTTTTTTCTGTGCCAGTAACAAGTCTCCTCTCTCTTCCTCTACTCACCCTGCACAGTGTTAGTGGGGACTATGTGGGGAGCCTGTACTTCTACCCTCACCAGGCAGAAGATACCCCTTCTTCTCTCCACTGGGGTGGTATCAGAGGTGGCCTAGTGGACAGTCAGGACTTTCACCATCACTCAGTGGTAACAAGGTCACCTCCACTGCAGTGTCAGTTAATGAAGAGCACATGGGGAGCTGGGACTCCCATCCAACAGTCATGAGGAGCCTCCTCCCTCTGGTGTCAACTGAGGCTGAGTGGGAAACCTGGACTTCCACTTCCACCTGGCAGTAATGAGGCAAAGGCCCTTCCCTGCCAGAGTGGTGTCAGATAAAGCCAGGTTTAAGTAAGATTCAGAGTCTCATAACATAATCTAAAAAGCCTGTTTCAACTGAAAACCTATTGTCATATCAAGAACCAGGAAGATCTCAAACTGAATGAAAAAAATTAAAGTATGCCAACACCAAAGTGACAGAGATGTTAGAATTACCTGACAAACATTTTGAAGCAGCTATGGTAATAATGCTTCAACAAGCAATTACGAATACTCTTAAATGAAAAAAATGGAAAACCTCCGCAAAGAAATAGAACTAAATGGAAATTTACAACTATTTGTAATTTCTATCTTCCAGTTCACTGACTTTTTCCTCTGTCTCCTCCGCTACATCAGTTATTGAATAACTGAAAACAAATAAATGCTCAGTGGATGGGTTCAACAGCAGAATGGAGGACACAGAGGAAAGAATCAGTGAAATGGAAGATAGAACAATAGGAATTAACAAATGGGAACGATAGGCAGAAAACAGACTGAAAAAAAACAACTGATCAAAACCTGCACAGGAACTAGTACTGAAATGTAAGTAGTTTTGAGGTGTAAAACATTGTGTTACCTCTGTAAGAGCAGTGGGCTTGGACTGAGGAATATATGGTATCTAGAGGTGTAGAAGATGAGCTTCTATTTCCTCATCTGCAATGTTCTCCTCAATGGTTGGCTAAACAAATTGGTCTAGTCCCTTGATCTCTCCTTGTCCAGTGGACAAAGTGAAAGAATTAATGAAAGAAGAGTAAACAAAGCAAAGTAGAGTAAAAATAGAATACTTTCATCTTTAATGTGGCATCTTTGGTGGGACCAAGTCCGCTAAGAAGGAAAGAATCACTGGCATTCAGGAGATACTGACACTAAGATCTGTAACTGTTGAGGAGTGTTCCTCACTTTTGCATCCATCCTCTTCAAAATCCTCTCATGGCTACCACTGCTTTAGGAAACACACAGATTTGATGTATAACACTGTCCACCAACCTTTCTTAACCACTCCATCGCTGTAACATTCAGAGTTACTTGTAAGGTTAAAAACAGAATGATTGAAGAGAGAAAATACACTGTGTAATCTACTTCCTCCAGAAGAAAGCCACAGGTTACAAAATGTCAGAACAGCGTGAAACAAAGACACATCAAATAAATGAAACCTCCCCTCCGCCAGCACAGCCCCGAAGAAAAGTGAGTCTCCCGGCATGCACCTCTGACCCTACACTCTCACAGAAGCTGCAGGGTGGGTACTAGCAACACTGGCAGAGTCTAGGTGTTCTTTCCCCCCTTAACAGAAATGAGTTCGTTTAGAAAGAAACTGCAGCAACCTACCCATCTTAGATTCTTAACAGGGAGTATGTTTTATAAAGGGATGGGGGAAGATTTACTGTATTCTTCACCTCTAAAAAATCTTCCTCTGTAAAAATGGTGGTGTTAGCAAAACTCCCTGTGCAGAACATTCTCTTCTCAACTCTAATTATAGGTCTGAAATTCAGGCAAAATGCAAACAAAGAGACTCTGGAGGAGCTATGAGAAAGTGTCACAAGTTAATATAATGTGATTCCCTTCCCTGCCTTTCGGTTCTCGAATGCTCACTGAGAACTACACTAGTTTCATACAAAGTAACATGGACAGACCCAAGCTAAGGGAAATTGTGCAGCAAATTTGTTTTGGCGGCCCTTGGTGTCTGCTGACTTCCTTCTTCGCAGCTGCCTACAACTTTCCCCACCACTAATCTCTCATCCACCTCCCTCCTGAGCTCCCCATTGTCTCTGACTCTGATTCCCACCTGGTAGCAACACCAGCAGGCATTGTACAGATTTTTGATGTATCACTCACTCCTCTGCCCTATAAAAAACGTTACCATTGTGTCTCTCCTGCTCCAAGGTGCTGAAGTCAGTTAGCCAGCTCATTGGGAAAACCCAGATAAAAGCATTCCCATTAAGCTGAGACAGGCTTGATGTGTTGCCTCCCCAGGGCATATGTACATTAACAGAGTTCAGGTGCTTTATCTGCAAGAAAAAAACTCCTGAGGATGGAATTTCAGAGGTAGGCCAAAGTGGGAAATATTTGGATGTAGCCCCCTTCCGATAATGTTTAAAAGGCAGTCTCCTGATCTGCCCACACCTCAAGTCTAACAGTGCCTGTCAAGACCATAAAGAAAGGAAGAGTAGCAGAACCGGAAGGATGCCTCCTCCAGGGAAACTCTGAAATGGTAATTAAGGGAAAAAATTAGAATAAAAAATTGAATGTGAAGTCAAGAAAAATGTTTTTGTGATTTTTCACTTTGTAAGAAAATGAAGTATCAAAATCATAATGTTAGACCTGAAGGAAACCCTAGAAATTGTGGAGAAGGATGTTGCCTGCCACATCAGTAAACAAAGGATGCTGTGTCCATCAAGCCATCAGCCATCGCAGCTTCCCCTGATTGTGCACCCTGAGAGGATTCAGGATGGAAAAAAAGATCTAGGATATTGCCCCTAGATAGTTAAGATGCATATCAAATGAATGATTTCAATGAGCTCTGACTCATGCATCTTCCCATACATAGAAAAGTACTAAATTCACTAACTTGAGGTGTCTGGTTTTTCTTTAAATCACAGTAATCTTCTGATTACTTGGTTTTTTTTGCAAAAACTCCTGTATATCCTTGCTTCTCCCTTACCTCTTCTGAACAGTCCATCAGAGCTATCTGACAGGCTGTTTCCCAGGCTTACATCCTCAGTATGTCCACCAAATAAAACATAATTCTCACCTTTTAGATGGTGCATTTTTTTCAGTTGACAAAGTCAACTGTTTCTACCCCTCTGTACAGAGAAGGAAACTGAATCCCAGAGGCTTGCTCAAGATTACACCGTGAATCGGTGTCAGAATCAAAATCAGAATCAGAATTTAGACCTCACTGCCAGTCCAGTGCTTCCTTTAGTACACCTCATTGGTGGTGTCCAGTTTCACAGACTAGATACCCAGAGATGAGAAAAATAACTTTCCGATGCTTTTCTCCATACTTCTTACATCATCATACTTGAATTTTGAATTTGTCATATTTCAATTCAACCCTTTCTATTTATAGAGTTAAAAGAGGACCTCTAATCAATGTCCACAAAATTATTGTCTGACAAAGATCAAACTAAAAGGAAAGACACAGGACTAGGCAGATTCTCTACAAGGTATGTGCAGATGTGCCAGCCAGCTGGCTTGGTGATGTGAATTTGGAAAACAGTCTGTTAGAAATGAGAAACTGTAAGTTCAAGTCACATAAAAATGAAATGAGTCCTTTCCACGTAGCTGGGGGGAAAATAACAATCTGCTGCATCAAACAGAGATTGGTGATACCCCATCCTCCCCTTTGAACATCACATCGCTTTGTCCTGACTGTGAAAGCTCCAATTGCTGGAGGTCTGTGGCTCCTCCACTCTCTGGTAACCAATTATCTCACAGCTGCTTCACTACCAAACAAAACACCTCAAGTCCCAAACTGACTTTACATCAAATGAAACACAAAGCACAACAGAAAACCAAAAATGCCCTAAAGAAATTGCTCGAGTTTGGGATAACAAAGCCAGTATTAATCTTCCCAATCCCCACCCCAACCCCAATGTGTACAAAGTTCTGTACGGGAAGGGTGCAGAGTAAACTATCATCTGCAGGGTAGACTTAAAGTTACATAGGAGTAGGATCAGGAAAAGCCCTAAATCTACACATTTTCTCTTGTCAGTGCCCTGTGTCCTTGAAGGAGATCTTCATTCATTCTCTGGTGCATCTCACTGCATTGCTGACACTGTTAAAATATTCATATCTTTTATGGGGAATGTGTCTTCCTTTAACATTTTCCCCCAGTTTTCCATTCATATAACTCAAAGACAAAAATTGTAGTGTCAGCCCCTTGCCTTCAGGGAAGGCAAGATTTGAGATTCGTTCTACTGCTCCTCGCTGGACTGCCTTGCGAGTAAACCCTCTATTCGCTGCAAACCTCGGTGTCTCAGCAATTTGACTTGACAGCCGTGTGTCTGACAGGGTCTTGGTGCTCCAGGTGGGTGTCAGGCCTGAGCATCGGAGGTGGGAGAGCCGATTTCAGGATATGGGACCACCAGAGACCTTCCAGCCCCACATAACATCAATCAGCGAGAGCTCTCCCAGAGATCTCCGGCTCAATGCTAAGACCCAGTTCCACTCAACAATCAGCAAGCTCCAGTGCTGGACACCCCCATGCCAAACAACTAGCAAGACAGGAACACAACCCCACCCAGTAGCAGAGAGGCTGCCTAAAATCATAATAAGGTCACAGACAGCCCCAAAACACACCACCAGACTCAGTCCTGCCCACCAGAAACACAATATCCACCCTCATCCACCAGAACACAGGCACCAGTCCCCTCCACCAGGAAGCTGACACAACCCACTGAACCAACCTAACCCACTGGGGACAGACACCAAAAACAACAGGAACTACGAACCTGCAGCCTGCAAAAAGGAGACCCCAAACACAGTAAGTTAAGCAAAATGAGAAGACAGAGAAACACACAGAAGATAAAGGAGCAAAGTAAAAATCCACAAGACCAGCAAATGAAGAGGAAATAGGCAGTCTACGTGAAAAACAATTCTGAGTAATGACAGTAAACATGATCCAAAATCTTGGAAATAGAATGGAGAAAATACAAGAAATGTTTAACAAGGATCTAGAAGAACAAAAGAGCAAACAAAAAATGATGAACAACACAATAAATGAAATTAAAAATTCTCTAGACGGAATCAATAGCAGAATAATTGAGGCAGAAGAACGGATAAGTGACCTGGAAGATAAAATAGTGGCAATAACTACTGCAGACTAAAGGATGAAAAGATTGAGGACAGTCTCAGAGACCTCTGGGACAACATTAAACTCACCAACATTCGAATTATAGGGGTCCCAGAAAAAGAAGAGAAAAAGAAAGGGACTGAGAAAATATTTGAAGAGATTATAGTTGAAAACTTCCCTAATATGGAAAAGGAACTAGTCAGTCAAGTACAGAAAACACAGAGAGTCTCATACAGGATAAATCCAAGGAGACACATGCCAAGACACATATTAATCAAACTATCAAAAATTAAATACAAAGAAAAAATATTAAAAGCAACAAGGGAAAAGCAACAAATAAAATAGAAGGGAATCACCATAAGCTTAACAACTGATCTTTCAGCAGAAACTCTGCAAGCAAGAAGTGACTGGCAAGACATATTTAAAGTGATGAAAGGGAAAAACTTACAACCAAGATTACTCTACCCAGCAAGGACCTCATTCATATTCGACAGAGAAAATAAAACATTTACAGACAAGCAAAAGCTAAGAGAATTCAGCACCACCAAACCAGCTTTACAAAAAATGTTAAAGGAAATTCTCTAGGCAGGAAACACAAGACAAGGAAAAGACCTACAAAAACAAACCGAAAACAATTAAGAAAATGGTAATAGGAACGTACATATCGATAATTACCTTAAACGTAAATGGATTGAATCTCCACCCAAAAGACATGGACTGGCCAAATGAATACAAAAACAAAACTCATATATATGCTATCTGCAAGTGACCCACTACAGACCTCAGAATGCATACAGACTGAAAGTGAGGGGATGGAAAAAGATTCCATGCAAATGGAAATCAAAAGAAAGTTGGAGTAGCAATTCTCATATCAGACAAAATAGGCTTTAAAATAAAGACTATTACAAGAGACAAAGAAGGACACTACATAATGATCAAGGGATCAACCCAAGAACATATAACAATTGTAAATATTTATTCACCCAACATAGGAACACCTCAATACATAAGGCAAATGCTAACAGACATAAAAGGGGAAAGTGACAGTAACACAATCATAGTAGGGGACTTAAACACCCCACTTTCACCCATGGACAGATCATCCAAAATGAAAATAAATAAGGAAACACAAGCTTTAAATGATACATTAAACAATATGGACTTAATTGATATTTATAGGACATTCCATCCAAAAAGAACAGAATACACTTTCCTCTCAAATGCTCATGGAACATTCTCCAGGACAGATCATATCTTGGGTCACAAATCAAGCCTCGGTAAATTTAAGAAAATTGAAATTGTATCAAGTATCTTTTCCGACTACAACGCTATGAGACTAGATACCAATTACAGGAAAAATTTGTAAAAAATACAAACACATGAAGGCTAAACAATACACTACTTAATAACCAAGAGATCACTGAAGAAATCAAAGAGGAAATCAAAAAATACCAAGAAAAAAATGACAGTGAAAACACGACAACCCAAAACCTATGGGATGCAGCAAAGGCAGTTCTAAGAGGGAAGTTTATAGCAATACAATCCTACCTCAAGAAACAAGAAAAATCTCAAATAAACAACCTAACCTTACACCTAAAGCAAACAGAGAAAGAAGAACAGAAAAACCCAAAGTTTCCATAAGGAAAGAAATCATAAAGACCAGATCAGAAACAAATTAAAAAGAAAAGAAGGAAACAGTAGCAAAGATCAATAAAACTAAAAGCTGGCTCTTTGAGAAGATAACCAAAATTGATAAACCATTAGCCAGACTCATCAAGAAAAAAAATGGAGAAGACTCAAATCAACAGAATTAGAAATGAAAAAGAAGTAACAACTGACACTGCAGAAATACAAAGGATCATGAGAAATTACTACAAGCAACTGTATGCCAATAAAATGTACAACCTGGAACAAACAGACAAATTCTTAGAAAAACACAACCTTCCGAGACTAAACCAGGAAGAAATAGAAAATATGAACAGACCAATCACAAGCACTGAAATTGAAACTATGATTAAAAATCTTCCAAGAAACAAAAGCCCAGGACTAGATGACTTCACAGGTGAATTGTATCAAACATTTAGAGAAGAGCTAACACCTATCCTTTTCAAACTCTTCCAAAATATAGCAGAGGGAGGAACACTCCCAAACTCATTCTACGAGGCCACCATCACCCTGATACCAAAACCAGACAGAGATGTCACAAAAAAATAAAACTACAGGCCAATATCACTGATGAACATAGATGCAAAAATCCTCAACAAAATACTAGCAAACAGAATCCAACAGCACATTAAAAGGATCATACAACATGATCAAGTGGGGTTTATCCCAGAAATGCAAGGATTCTTCAATATAGGTAAATCAAACAATGTGATACACCATATTAACAAATTAAAGGAGAAAAAAATATGATCTTCTCAATAGATGCAGAAAAAGCTTTCAACAAAATTCAATACCTGTTTATGATTAAAAAAACTCTCCAGAAAGTAGGCATAGAGGGAAATTACCTCAACATAATAAAGGCCATATATGACAAACCCATAGCCAACATCATTCTCAATGGTGAAAAACTGAAACCATTTCCACTAAGATCAGGAACAAGACAAGGTTGCCCACTCTCAGCATCATTATTCCACATAGTTTTGGAAGCTTTAGCCACGGCAATCAGAGAAGAAAAAGAAATAAAAGGAATCCAAATCAGAAAAGAAGTAAAACTGTCACTGTTTGCAGACAACATGATACTATATACATAGAGAATCCTAAAGATACTACCAGAAAACTACTAGAGCTAATCAATGAATTTGATACAGTAGCAGGATACAAAATTCATGCACAGAAATTTCTTGCATTCCTATAAACTAATGTTGAAAAATCTGAAAGAGAAGTCAAGGAAACACTCCCGTTTAGCGTGCAACAAAAAGAATAAAATACCTAGGAATAAACTTACTTAAGGAGACAAAAGACCTGTATGCAGAAAACTATAACACACTGATGAAAGAAATTAAAGATTACACAAATAGATGGAGAGATATACCATGTTCTTGGATTGGAAGAATCAACAATGTGAAAATGACTATAGTACTCAAAGCAGTCTACAGATTCAATACAATCCCCAGCAAACTACCAATGGCATTTTTAACAGAACTAGAACAAAAAGTTTCACAATTTGTATGGAAACACAAAAGACCCCAAATAGCCAAAGCAACATTGAGAAAGAAAAACGGAGCTGGAGGAATCAGGCTCCCTGACTTCAGACTACACTACAAAGCTACAGTAATCAAGACAGTATGGTACTGGCACAAAAACAGAAATACAGATCAATGGAACAGGATAGAAAGCCCAGAGATAAACCCACGCACATGTGGTCAGCTTATCTTTGATAAAGGAGGCAAGAATATACAATGGAGAAAAGACAGCCTCTTCATTAAGTAGTGCTGGGAAAACCAGACAGCTACATGTAAAAGAATGAAATTAGAACACTCCCTAACACCATACACAAAAATAAACTCAAAATGGATTAAACACCTAAATGTAAGGTCAAACACTATAAAACTCTTAGAGGAAAACATAGGCAGAATACTCTATGACATAAGTCACAGCAATATCCTTTTTGATCCACCTCCTAGAGAAATGGAAATAAAAACAAAAATAAACAAGTGGGACCTAATGAAACTTCAAAGCTTTTGCACAGCAAAGGAAACCATAAACAAGACCAAAAGACAACCCTCAGAATTGGGAGAAAATATTTGCAAATGAAGCAACTAACAAAGGATTAATCTCCAAAATATACAAGCAGCTCATGCAGCTCAATATCAAAAAAACAAACAACCCAATCCAAAAATGGGCAGAAGACTCAAACAGACATTTCTCCAGAGAAGATATACAGATTGCCAACAAGCACATGAAAGAATGCTCAATGTCATTAATCATTAGAGAAATGCAAATCAAAACTACAATGAGATATCATCTCACACCAGTCAGAATGGCCGTCATCAAAAAATCTAGAAACAATAAATGCTGGAGAGGGTGTGGAGAAAAGGGAACCCTCTTGCACTGTTGGTGGGAATGTAAATTGATACAGCCACTATGGAGAACAGTATGGAAGTTCCTTAAAAAACTAAAAATAGAACTACCATATGACCCAGCAATCCCACTACTGGGTATATACCCCGAGAAAACCATAATTCAAAAGTGTCATGTACCAAAATGTTCATTGCAGCTCTATTTACAATAGCCAGGACATGGATGCAACCTAAGTGTCCATCAACAGATGAATGGATAAAGAAGATGTGGCATATATATACAATGGAATATTACTCAGCCATAAAAAGAAACAAGATTGAGTTATTTGTAGTGAGGTGGATGGATCTAGAGTCTGTCATACAGAGTGAAGTAAGTCAGAAAGAGAAAAACAAATACTGTATGCTAACATATATGTATGGAATCTAAAAGAAAAAAGAAAAAAAATGGTCATAAAGAACCTAGGGGCAAGATGGGAATAGAGACACAAACCTACTCGAGAATGAACTTGAGGACATTGGGAGGGGGAAGGGTAAGTTGGGACAAAGTGAGAGAGTGGCATGGACATATATACACTACCAAATGCAAAATAGATAGCTAGTAGGAAGCAGCCGCATAGCACAGGGAGATCAGCTCTGTGCTTTGTGACCACCTAGAGGGGTGGGATAGGGAGAGTGGGAGGGAGGGAGATGCAAGAGGGAAGAGATATGGGTATATATGTATATGTATAGCTGATTCACTTTGTTATAAAGCAGAAACTAACACAGCATTGTAAAGCAATTATACTCCAATAAAGATGTTAAAAAAAAAAAAGAGTCATGTACCACAATGTTCATTGCAGCTCTATTTACAACAGCCAGGACATGGAAGCAAGCTAATGTGTCCATCAACAGATGAATGGATAAAGAAGATGTGTCACATATACACAATGGAATATTACTCAGCCATAAAAAGAAACAAAATTGAGGTATTTGTAGTGAGGTGGATGGACCTAGAGTCTGTCATACAGAGTGAAGTAAGTCAGAAAGAGAAAAACAGATACCATATGCTAACACATATATATGGAATCTAAAAAACAAAAAAAGGTTCTGAAGAACCTAGGACAGGAATAAAGATGCAGACATAGAGAATGGACTTGAGGACATGGGGAGTGGGAAGGGTAAGCTGGGACAAAGTGAGAGAGTGGCATGGACATATATACACTACCAAATGTAAATAGATAGCTAGCGGGAAGCAGCCGCATAGCACAGGGAGATCAGCTCGGTGCTTTGTGACCACCTAGAGGGGTGGGATAGGGAGGGTGGGAGCGAGGGAGACGCAAGAGGGAAGAGATGTGGGAACATATGTATATGTATACCTGATTCACTTTGTTATAAAGCAGAAAGTAACATTGTAAAGCAATTATACGCCAATAAAGATGTTTAAAAAAATGCTTAGAAAGTAAAAAAAAATAATAGTAAAAATAAAATACACAATACAAGTAAAAAAAAAAATTGTCCACTTGCTAGAGTTCGGCAGTGTTAGTTGTTTGTTTAGCCAGAGCTTTACACGGTTTTTATGATGAGAATATCTCTGGTTCTTATTCTCTGAAGAACTCCTCCACCTCTTTATTCCTTCTCAAAACATTGCATTTTTCAGACAAACTAACAGAAATTGACTTCAAACCATGATCTGTAGATAGTGGGACCAAACACCCAGAACATGTTCAGTTCATACCTGTTGTCCCATTGGATTAACAATAGCACTCCCAGTCACTCAACAAGTGTCTCTGGATAAAGCATACAGTCATCCTGCATATATATTTATATACATGAATACGGAAAGACGTCAAAACTATGATTGGGGAAAAAATCAAGTCACCTAGTAGCGTGTGAAGTATAATCCCATTTGTGTAAAAAAATTCAAATATGTGTGCTTAAAAATATGTATGTAGATCAACGCTCTGTGGTGACCTAAATGGGAAGGAAATCCAAAAAAGAGGGGATATACGTATACATAGAGCTAATTCACTTTCCTGTACAGAAGAAAGAACTAACACAACATTATAAAGCAACCTATACTCCAATAAAAATTAATTTTTTTAAAAAGTTGAAGGTGTTCATTGCCGATGTATGTAGAAAATTGAAGAAAGAAACTTTGCAATGAATACTTTGAAGAAATGAGAATTGAGGGTGGGAGATGGTGAAGGGCTTCTTTTTTATGTCGGTCTATTTGATCTCTTACAATTAGCATGAATTTCTTTTATAATAATAAAAAAGAATGATCAAGGGACTGAAGGTTTAGAATTCCTGTGATGCAAAGGGGTGCTAAGGTTTCTTACCAAGGTTAGTATTTCATCAACTTATTTACCTGCCCCAAATGGTGACGACCGAAGAGTATATAGCAGCAGTCTGTACCATGAAATATATGATTGAGAACTACCTCTGCTGGCCCCAACCCCCATATTCTGTCCTCTTTCTCTCCTCTTACATGGGTAAGAGAGAAAAAAATAAGGTACATAAAGGAAGAAGAATAAAATTCACTGGTAAATCTAAAGAATGGTGACATGATGGGCTTGAACCCATCTGGGGTAGGTCTTCTGCCGGGCAGTTCCCAAGACTAGCCTTCATTTCTCTCTCCCTTCCTGCCTACTTCTCCCCTCAAGATACACATGCAGCTTGACTTTTCTCTGGCTACAATTATGGACAGCATATAATAAAATGTGTCACACTCACAGCTGAATAGAAATCATGGATATAGATTAAACAGAAGCTCTGCGTTTCTGAGGCAATACAGATTTCATCCTCTCTACCATGGGAAAATGACATTCCCCCATTTCCCTGCTGGTATCGACCTCAGAAGGTCAATGAAGCAAAGTTCTTTCCTATTACTTTTGGAGTTTCGTGCAGTACGTTTGGTATTTCATTCAAAGACCCCACAGATTGTTAGGTTCCCTACAGCACAGAGCCCCTAAGCTGTGAGGAGAATAAAGCTAGTTACTTGGTCTCCTTGTTTAATCAGTGAGATACCTTTCCCTCTTGTATGCTGCGTCTTCTCTTACTAAAAATAAGAGAACAACACTGATGCCAGTCGGTTGAGTGGCTAAGTCAGCCAAGAAGGGTTTGACAGAAGATTCCTTTCTGCTCTGGCACAACGCCATTTATTTGAAAAGGTAGCTGGAGAGCATCTCTTCATTGAAATCAATGCAGATTGCTTAACACAGATATTGACAAAATGAAATAAAACCAAATGGGAAAAAAAACTTGGGGATTTTAGACCTAGATAATCAATCTACATCCATATTTTTAAGCACACATATTTGAATTTTTTTACACAAATGCTGCTAAAACCTTCCTTTTAAAATTGCATTAAGGACAAAGCACAACATGAATCAGGAAGAAATTGCAGCAATTATCTCTCCTTGAGTGCACCTGAAGCAAGAAATAAAGTCTTGGCATGAAAAGATAATTAAAACACCTTAACAATTTGAGCAGAATAGGTCTGTTTAAAGAACATGATATTTTGCCCCAGTCACTAGGGGTTTACCCTCACTCTTCATCTATATTATTTTTTTATTTCTATAAATTTAAAGCAAAGTCCACTTGCATGAATTATGAGGGTCACTGATTCATTCTGACCAAAAAATCAACAAAGAAGATGAATTTAATGGGTGGGAGCTTTCATGGCCAAGTCCCAAGTGAGCCAGGCTCCATGCTTTGAGGCTTTAGGGTGCCCTTATTAACCAATTTTCAGGGAGGCTCAAGCCTATAAAAAAAAACCTTCCTTCCTTCCTGCTTTTCCCTTAGGAAGGCCTTTTCTTTTTCCCACCCGAGACACACAGTAGTCTTGACCCCCAACTTCACAGGCCGGTCCGTCTGCCAGAATGCAAACATTCGCCTGGGCAAGATTTTCCTAACAGGGACATCCATCCTCCATCTGCTTTCACTGCCCGGCCAGGGTCACACTCACACACTGCATGAAGAATCTTGGCACACAGTTACACTAGAAATGAGAAGATTCCCGAGACATGGAAATTATTATCATATCATCTCTTACCAGACACTGCAGTGACGCTTTTCTTTGCTTAAATCACCACGTCTGCACAGAAACCGAGCCGGATCCTCCCGGGATCTCTGTTGCCCTCTAGTTAGTTGTTGGATGTGTTTGATCACTGCGAGCAACTCTTAAGCAATGAAAATGCTGTTCAAGCACCGCAGCAGAAAAACACAAGCTGGTCTCAATTTTCTCTCGGGGTCAATATCTTTCAGGTGGGCTTTTCCCAGTTTCAGCCCTCCCTCCATAGATTGTTGTGGAGTGCTGGGGAAGAACATGTTGCTACAACTCCCCTAACTCCTGCCTCTGCCACGGGGGCCTGAGGAAGATTGTATCAGTGGCAGGCTGGCCTCTAGACCCTGAGGCGACAGGTGGGGATATTTCCCCTGCCATTCTCTCCCTCACGCACTCTGAAGTCACACTGGCCTCCTTTCTGTTCCTCAGACACCCAAAGCTCATTCCCACCTCATGGCCTTTGGAACGCCCTGCCCCCAGCTGGTCTCATGACCGGCTTCTCTGGTTCCTTGGATCTCGGCTCAGACGGCATCTCCTCAGGGAGGCTTTCCTTGCTCACCCATCTAAACAAGCAATCCCCACTTCTTGGGTTAAGTATCCCAGAAGCAAACTCTGAGACGCGGGTTCACATACAGGTGATTTGTTAGGGATGCACCGCCTGGGGAAACCAGTGAGGGAGGGGCAGGGACACAGGATGAGACATCAGAACAAGCCAGCCGAGGGTGTGAATTGAGGCAGAGTCCCGGCCTCAGCCTGATCCCACAGGAGCTCTGGTGTCCATTAGGCCTGAGAGTTTGCCTGGACTCATTGCAAGGGAGCTGGGCTTGCACACCCCTGCACCGGTCAGTCATTGGGTAAAGCTGGCTGGAGAAGAGTCCTATGAACAGAAACGCCCAGCACTCCTAGCTCTTGCGCCTGCCTACGAAGTGACTCCAGAAACACAAAGGCAGACCTTTGAAGAGAGTCCCGCGTGCGGGCTGTGTGAGGGCAAATGCTCAGAAGCAGGGCATGGGCACACAGACCCAGCAAATGCGCCGACGGCATCCACTCACCCTCCAACCCCACCATTCTCAAATACACAGCCTTGCTTTATTTTCTTAAGTGCCCTTAGCGCTATCTGAGATTCTCTTGTTTATAAACATGTTTACTTACTGTCTGTCTTCCCAGCGAGAAAACGGTCTCCATGAGAACAAAGATCCATCTGTCTTGTTCACTGCCCACCCCCAGGGGTAGAACCAGTGCCTGGAACACAGAGGATGCTCAACAAATATTTGTTGAATAAATGAATGAACCAGGCTGACACACTCTGACATGCTACACAACAGCCTGGGACCCAGAGGAGGCACTAACCCTTGGACTCTGTCCTGGAAGTCAGAGGGAAACTGTGATAGAGTGAAATAAGCACAGGATCTGGAGTCCATAAACTTGGCTTTAGTAGCCATGTGAACTCAGGCAAGTGAGGCCGCTATGCCTCCTTGGCCCCAGTTTTCTCAGGTGTATAGTAAAGGCGAGTGTCTACAGACTTAACTACAAAGATATTCGTCACACTGTTGTTTATTACAGCTAATCATTGGAAAGAGCCTGAACATTCAACGCTGGGAGATTAATCATACCCACACAATAAAATACAAAAGAAACCACAGAAATGATGCCATGAAAATACTATTTAATGACATGCAAAGATTTCCAAAATATATTATTAGGTGACAAAACAGTGCCCTCCAAAACAGTATATACAGTACAACTTTATCTTAATGTATTTTATGTGTTTGTTTCAACATACATTAAAAACTAGAAGAATATACATTCAAATATTTATAGTGGAGTGAGTGGAGAGATTATGGGTTATTTTTACTTCCTCCTTTCATCTTGTCTATGTTTTCTGAACTTTTCAAAGTAAAGTATATTACTTTTGTAAGTGGAGAAAGTTATTTTTTAATTGCTTTTTTATAATACCAAAATAATCTCCAAGCACTGTTCCAACCTTGTTTATTCTTAGGAGAACAGTTTGTGATGCTGTGGAAAGAACACGAGACAGGTTCTAGTTCACCCTCTGATCCCTGTTAACCAAGTTGCAGGGGGAAGGGTGATGGGGAGGGTGGACAGTGGTTAGGAAACTTTGAAACATGCATCTCTCTGGGTTCAGCTTCCTCATCTGTAAAATCAGCACGTCTAACAGATGTTGCCTTCAGAACACGAAGATGTACATTGCATAAAAGAGCAAGCAGTACACATGTTATGTCCCACAGTTCATGCTCCCGGCATAGAGGGACTACTGGCTCTTTGGATTTGAACTTAGTCATTCTGGCTGACTCTGTTACAGTAAGTACATAGTAAGAACTCCTGGTCAGAAGGACCCCATAGGATGAGGCATTCTAAGCACGTGTCACCTGCTTGAACACAGCAGTAAAATGTTTGTTGTCCCCTAATGGGGCCAGGTCCTCCCTAAAAGCTCCCTCATGGGTAACCAATAGCAGAGCTGTTGCTCTTACTTGATCAATTTGTGACTGAGAGTTGAGTGCAGAAAGTCTGAGGCTGATAATTAATCACCTCTTTTTCTTCTCTGACTTCTGAACCAACTAAGAAAGAGACAGAAAAATAATGGAGGATCAACTTGTCAGTCTGATTACTCACCAGCTTGATGACTGATACGGAGAAGAGAACTGGGGTCTGGAGTCACAACTGGGCTTTGAATCCTTTTCCCTGAGCATTGAATTACCAACCCCTAATCACAGAGACACAGTGCCCCAAGGGGAGCAGTCTACAGGAAGGAGCGGCAAGACGTGCTTCCGAAAGAGAAGAGGGAGACTTGGCCCACGATTCACACCCACTTGCCAGTCTCAACAACCATATAGGATTGGGGAGGAGTGAGTGAGGGTGATAGAGAGAAGGTCAGAACTTACCTTTCCATTATTTTCCTTCTTGGAGTCAGATGTTCCTTCTTGAAATAGAATGTAATCTCCCCAAGGATTTCTCTATTTTGTTCACTGCTGAGTCCCAAGTCCATAGATCTCAGTAAATACCCACTGAAGAATGAACGAATAGAAACATGAGAACTAGGGAATAGGATTTTCCCTAACAGTAAGTTCTTTGAAATTATTTCTACAGCTCAACGAGCTATCCATTTGTTCAGTTGAAAGTACTAGATATAAAAGAGCGGCATTGTCTGTCCTTGTTGAAGGGGGTTTTGGTGGCTTAAAAGAGTGGTCAAAGCACCCAGTACACACACTGAGGGGTCTTGGAAAGACTGTAGGAAGAAGCTCATTTCACCCCCAAGCCATTAAACTGGGTTCTACTTCAGGATTAGGCAAAAGATAACAAGTTATCATATCTTCCAGACCCCACTTTTCTCATTCACAAAATGGCCCCTACTAGTTTTACCTTTCTTAGAGTCTAGATAACAAAGACTAAGAATGGGTATTCGTAGAGTGGTGTACCTATCCAATCAGTTCTAGGGTTCATATCCTTACAGTTCAGGTGGTGTCCTATTTATTGTTATTACTAATACTTTACCATGCCCATATATACTGTTTCTTCCAGGGATTTAAACCAACTGAACAAATTTCTGTACAATCATAATAATTACTAATTCATTCCTGTATTCCAAATGCTTTGCGCTAGTTTCACGAAGAAAAAAAATCCAATCTAAAATTAGGATTTTGATTTTGAAAGTAATGATATTAAAGCCAATTCTTAATATCAAAAACTGATTTAGAAATAAGTTTGAATTAAATCAGCAGTATGTGTACTTGGAAAAAATGTGGAGAACTATGAAAGCACCTCTGCAAAGATTTGTATATTAAGTTTCAATTTTGTTCTTTACTGTATCTCTGAATTACAGACATGCTGAATGCAGACCTCAATTTCAAAGGACCATTTTTAAACTTAAAGAACATGACCATGAAACTACCAGCTAGAAGTAGGCATGGATCAGATGTATTTTTCTTTATAAAGGCTGTTACAGCCAGACAACGGGGATGAGGCTACAGAGACAGAGTTTAAAGCTCTTATAGAATACAGGCATATTTATAATGGTGTCCTCCAAGTTAATATTCTAAATCAGTTGGAAAACATCCTGCGATGTGACTTTTATGACCCAGAAAATAGCTCCCATCTCTAACCCTTCTGCAAAAACTGACAGCTCCGTTGGTTCAGATCTTCTTTCATTACATTAGACCAGTGTCTCTCAGTTAGGGGGGGATTTTGAGTCTCTCCTTCCCCAGGGGACATTTGGCAATGTCTGGGATATTTTTTGGTTTTTAGAAATAGGGGAGGGTGTGCTCCTGGCATCTGGAATAGAGGCCAAGGATGTTGTTAAGCATCCTACAATGCACAGGACAGTCCCCTACAACAAAGAATTATCTTTCCCGACGTGTCAATAATGCCATGATTGGCAAACTCTGCACTAGACTCTTTTTTTAATAATTTTTTTAAATTAATTAGATTATTTATTCATTTATTTTTGGCTGCGTTGGGTCTTCGTTGCTGCACGTGGGCTTTCTCTAGTCGCGGCAAGCCGGGGCTACTCTTCGTTGCGGTGTGTGGGCTTTTCATTGCGGTGGCTTCTCTGTTGCGGAGCACGGGCTCTAGGTGCGCAGGGTTCAGTAGCTGTGGCACGCAGGCTCAGTAGTTGTGGCTCACGGGCTTAGTTGCTCCGTGGCATGTGGGATCTTCCCGGACCAGGGCTTGAACCCGTGTCCCCTGAATTGGCAGGTGGATTCTTAACCACTGCACCACCAGGGAAGCCCTGCACTACACTCTTAATATTGAGCAATCTTCTGGATCTCTGCTGTGGAATGACTATGGGGAGATCCATGGAAGAAATACGTCTTCTGTTGAGCCTTAAAAAGATGGGCGTGATTTGGGTAAGTGGAGGGCCATTCCAGGAGGAAATTTCAATGGAGAAAAGGGGGTCCATATGCAGGCACATACTTGAAATGTTGAAGGAACACTGTTCAAGCCATCCTATCTTAAACGGAGAGCCCATATTGAGATATGATGAGACATGACACAGTGATGCTGGATTTGGGAAGACCTTAAGTGTATAACATTAAAGAATTGAGCTCTACCATTATATTTAGTAGTGTAAAATTGACACCTCTAAAGTAGGAAATGAATATATATTTTACCCACTTTCGAAATGCAGCTGCCCTGAACCAGGTCCAGGAAATTCAGAATGTGTAGTCCAGTTTAGATTTGAAAAGACAGAAAGGTCACTTACTAGTTTATCATAAATAACCAAATATACGAGCCCAAATGATAGTAGTGATGGCAGAATTAAAAGAAAGGGACAAGAAAAAAAGGAGATATCACAAAGAATGAAAGATCTGGCTCTTCCTCTGAGAGTTTGGTGACATGGTAAATGAAGGAATTCGGAGATGGGAAGCTGGGACTCTGAGAACCAGGAATATACTGAAGCTGAAGGTCTGGGCAGGAGCGGGGGTCAACAACCAGACAGGTGATAAAGGGTAAAGAAGTGCATCTGAGTCAGAAATCAGAGAAATGCATCATCACGTCAGATTCTAGCTAGGCAGACAGCAATAAATTATCGTCTCCCCAACATCACATGCACATTCTTCCTTCGGAACCTTTTCCCATTAAATTCTCATCTGTAATGCTCTCTCCCCTCTCTCTCCACTTCCCAATAAGACCCACCTTGGAGGCCAGCTAAAGAAAGACACATCTTTCGTATTGATGCTCTCCTTGTCACCGCAGAGCAAGAATACAGAAGATGGTCCAATATTCAATCTTGCATGGTACAAAAAGACATCAGCCTGAGGAGACACGAATATTTACAGATGAGAGATACAGCCTAGAACACTGTAGAGCAGGCAGGGGCAGAAATCCAGCAGCCAAACAGTTCAATACTAAGAAAACCCAGATGCCAAAGACAGGCAGCCAGGGAACTCTCAAGCTGACAGAGGGGAAAACAAAAGGGTACAATAGGAGGTCATGTTTAGTGACAAAGAGGGGAAAAAATGTCAAGGGGAGTGTGGTGAACAGTCCAGTGGGATGCTGTGGTCTGCTTGAGAACATGACCTGCAGAGTCAGACAGACGAGGCTCAGAGTCAGCTCCCTGGTCCACTTACTGTGAGATCACCAGCACCTCACTTAACTTTCCAGAGCCTGTTTGCTGCATTGTAAAACGGAGAAAAATATGTCCGCTCACGGGACTGTTGTGGTTACATAAGATGACTGATGAGATGAGATGTGACTAAATGAAATCAAATGATACATATGCAGTTGGAAAAATGTTTCAAATTTATTAAGGTGATTTTCTCTTTTGCCTTTGATGACACAGCCTTTGTCCTAATCCACCGCTTCTCAAATTTTGATGTTCACACTTACCACCTGAAGATTTTGTTAAAGTGCAGATTCTGGTTCAGTGGAACTGGGTAGAGTCTACGTTACACACTCCTGACAAACTCTGCTAGAGATGCTGCTGCTGCATAGGTCACACTTTAGCAGCAAGGCTGCAGGGTGCCCGAGGCATTCGACTGATGGGGATTTGTTGCAGGTGAAGGTTTGTGACAGAAGGGATGCAAAAGTAAGACTGAGATAATACTCAACTTCTGTTCTTCAAAACTAGGACTCTGCAATAAGACCGTAGATGTGTAAGCAGGTTCAGGACTAGACCCTAGTTTTATGTAAATGGCGTCCAGATTAAAGAGGAAGGGGAGACAGCCAACTTCATTCCAGGACCAGAGGACTGTGGGAAGAGGAAGCTGGAGGGGAGTAGCAGAGCAAAGTGGGGAGATGCATGCTTCAGGACTCCTCTCTCCGGGCTTTACCCCAGAGAGGAAGAGGTGCATCCAATGAATGAGGGTAGTACTGAGGGAAAGATTTAGCTTTCCCAAGCTGCTCTGGAATTCCATGTTGCTTTGGTAGGTTTCTACGACAGCTGAGATCCTGCCTTGGAAGCTATCCAGGGAGGATCTCCATGACAGTGGTGAAAGACTCCAAAGCCGACCTCCTGAGCTGGGACCAAATGGGGGTTACAGCAGATCTCAAAGGAGTTTCTCAATCAGCTAGACTGGAGGGAGACTAAGCCAGCCAGGGAAAAGGACCACAGGCTGCCCAGGGCAAGAGAGAACAGCCACGGACTTTAGCCACCTACGTCACCAGATCAAACAGGTGGACAAGGGACATTGGCCAGGAGGCCAGAAGAGAAAAGGACATTCCCTGTAAGGACCCTGGTTCTTCCATGTTGCCCTGGGGTTACGGAAAGCTGCCCCTCCCTGCATATCCCTAGAAAAGAAGCAGCAGAGAGAGGTTCTCTGAGAAGCTGAGCATTTTAATCCAACAAGGACTCCATGCTACCTAAGGGAACTATTTAATTGGACGAAGTCTGAGATTGATTTGGACAGTTATATCATTTGAGTTGGGGCTTGAAAAGAAGGCCAAACTTCTTAGAGATAAAATAAAGATATTACATTTTTCTCTAAACAACCAAGTTATACAGTGAGTTAAATTTACAACCACACTACAAATATATAAAGTACTTAGCAACGTGTCTGCCATATAGAAAGTGATCAATAAACGGTAACTAGGTTAAACAGGTTAAGTAAGAACTAAGAAAAGGCCACTGGATCTGCCAGTTAAGAAGCTATCATTCCTTTTTGAGAGAGCAGTTTCAGCAAAGGATGGGGATGAAAAGTGGCCACAGAGGATGCTCATTCTGACCATGAAAGCCATGATGGCCAACATTCTACAACACTCAGCACAGCTTTCATTTTACGTAGAGACCAGAAGGGGTGTGAATTGAGTAAAGATGAAGCTGACCTTCCCAGGTCAAGGCTCAAGATTATCATCCACTGAGTGGAAGTAACCCTCAAGGGAGTTTAAATCCTATTTCCGGAAATTGGCTCCAAAGCAATTTTCTTGATGAAATGGGTTTTTTGCTAAGTGTGAGATGGCAGATAAATATGAAAAAATGTTACGTATTCCAAAGCGATAGCCAAGAATTCTACCTTTAAAAACAATCCTTAAAAGATTAGTTCATTCTACTTACCCCACAATTGTGGTTTTAAAGACGAGGCTTGCACCACCCCACAGTCTTGATTTTCTCAAAGCTCTCTCATCTTTCTTATCTCAGATAAAGGCTGCTTTCGCACATGCTCCCAGGCATAGAGGTTTTCTGATGACCAGTCCATAGTTCTGCTACCTCTCCCTGAGCGGTGCAGGTCATTTATTCATCAGCAGAGTAGTCACTCCTAGAGAAATTGTGAAATAGGGAGGCTGGTCTTACCACCACACTTATCTCTCTGGGATCATGCAAGCTCATTTTGCCATCTTTCCAACCTCACCAATACACAAGGCCCTCAGTCCATCCCATGATTGCCTAGGTGCCTCCTCTCCCAAATTCTCTTACACAACTGCTCCCCTTCCCCAAACTCAAACCGCGCCCAAGCCTGCCCTTATCTTTCTTTTCTTTCTCCTCCTCTCAAAATTGACTAGTCCTTTGTTCTGTGATCTCAGGTCCCACTCCCTTCCAGGGACAAGCTGATAATGTCTTTCAGATGACCTGGCATCATTATTCCTAAGTAGCTTTGGTTACCTTGTCAAAATACATAATATCACATGAAAAGATGCTGAGCTTGATTATTCATTAGGAAAATGCAAATCAAAACCACAGTGAGATACCACCTCATACCTACTAAGATGATTATCATCAAAAATGTGGAAAATAACAAGGATAACAAGTGGTGGCGAGGATGTAGAGATTGGAACCCTTGTACATTGCTGCTAGGAATCTAAAATGTTACAGCTGCTGTGCAAAAACAGTTTGGCGGCTCTTCAAAAATTTAAACATAGAATTACAATATGACTCAGCAATTCCACTCCTAAATATATAACCAAAAGAATTGAAACTAGGTACTCAAACTAGTACTTGTACACAAATATTCAAAGAAACAATATTTACAATAGCTGAAAGGTGGAAACACCCAAATGTCCACCAACAAATGGATAAACAAATTGTGTTAAATCCATACAATAGAATACTGTTCAGCTGTTAAAAAAAAAAACGTGAAGCACTGATACAGGCTACAACAATGTGGATGAACCTTGGAAACATTACACTAAGTCAAAGAAGCCAGACACAAAACTCACATATTGTATGATTTCATTGGTATGAAATATTCAGAATAGGTAAATAGAGACAGACTGCAGAGGGGAGTCTGGGGGAAAAGCAGAGTAAGGAGTAACTGCTTAATGACATGAGGTTTTACTTTGGAGCGACAGAAGTGTTTTAGAACTTGATAGAGGTAATGGTTACACAATACTGTGTATGTACTAAACACCACTGGATTGTTCACTTTAAAATGGTTAATTTTTGAGTTATTTGTAGTGAGGTGGATGGACCTAGAGTCTGCCATACAGAGTGAGGTAAGTCAGAAAGAGAAAAACAAATACCGTATGCTAACACATATATATATGAAATCTAAAAAAAAAAAAAAAATGGTCATGAAGAACCTAGGGGCAAGATGGGAATAAAGACACAGACCTACTAGAGAATGGACTTGAGGATATGGGGAGGGGGAAGGGTAAGCTGGGACAAAGTGAGAGAGTGGCATGGACATATATACACTACCAAACGTAAGGTAGATAGCTAGTGGGAAGCAGCCACATAGCACAGGGAGATCAGCTCGGTGCTTTGTGACCACCTAGAGGGGTGGGATAGGGAGAGTGGGAGGGAGGGAGATGCAAGAGGGAAGAGATATGGCGACATATGTATATGTATAACTGATTCACTTTGTTATAAAGCAGAAACTAACACACCATTGTAAAGCAATTATACTCCAATAAAGATGTTTAAAAAAATAAATAAATAAAATGGTTAATTTTACATTAGGTGAATTTCACCTCGATTTGTTTAAAAATGCTCATGTGAGCTTAAGACCATTAAAATGTAACCCAGAGCGAGAATACACGGCCTATAAACATCTTGAGAATAGAGGTTATATCTCATATGATAATTTTTTTTTTTAATACGCTGAGGCACTCTCGTCTATATTGCTTCTTTTTGCCTTGCAGAAAGAATTACCATGCCCTCAGTTCCTGCTGCAGCCGCCAACAGTTTTTGCATACCACTGACAATATTAAAGACACCACGTACGGGAACTGAGTGCCATTTTCAAGTTACCTAACTGTCGTCTATACAGCTGCTATTTACTGAAGACTTCGGCAAAGAGCAGTGGGATTCTCACCCTATTCCTGATGTGATTTTTAATTTCCCGCTATTCTCCAATCTCCTTTCATCAAGTCCATTCCTCCCATGCACGAGTTTGTACCCTTTCCAAAAGGAGAGACCTGATGTCACGTGCTGTGATAGCTATGATTTTTCCTGCTCCTGTATTTCTTTCTTTCTCTGTTGTAGCTAATAGCTTCACCGCATGGTGCTTCAGCCTGGCAAACAGCAGTGCCTGTTCCAGTGAGCTTCCTCTCTGTCCCGCTCACGCTGCCCTGGGTTACTGTAGTTTGCCATAATGCAGCAGGATTCTTCCCCATCCTGCCACTTCCCCGGCTCCTCTTCTTTCCCCACTGCCTCTGCACATCCCAGAGTTGGGTGTCCCAGCCCCAGTGTCTGTACGCACCATAGACAGACCCAGATGAGCTTCTTCCCTAACATTAACTACCAATGCTGGTTTTGATTCTTAAATCTTGGGAACGTGCCAGATTTGCTGAAGGATATTGGGGACGTGAATATCCCCAGTGGTTCTTCCTGTCATGGAGTCCTTGGTAGCAACTCCCTTCTTCCTTCCCTCTGGGCCTTACTTCCCTTCTGAGAGGGAACTGACGATAGGTTCATAAACACCTGGTTTCTTTCTACTCTCCTGGACACACCGATGGGCAAGTCAACAGGCAGCTACCACACTCACGATGGCTCCAGCACATGACTCAGCACATTTCCTCTGATGCACAGCTCACTCCCCTTCCCAGATGAGCTCAAGGTACATTGTCCTCTGCACAGACATCCCCCAAGCTCCGCACCAGTTTCTGTCTCACTCTTGTGGTGGCTGCAAAGTCAACACTGTTTTTGTTCCTCCAGAGTCATCCCTCTGTCGCCAAGTACCAGGCTACCAATGCTCGTTCTTCTACCTCTACTGAAGCAAGTATTCGATTTCTACCAAGAAAACGTGAACACAAATATTCCCAGATATCCATAACCACAAACAAAGCCTCTTATCAGTGTCCTCTCACATGCATACATATGAGTTAACCCAGTAATTTCTCCCACGTTGAAAATATAGCTTTTCTTCCTGAATAGTCCTATCAAGCTCTCCCATTCTTGACAAACTTTTACGTATTTCTTGTTTCCTAATAAAAAGTATCCAAACTTTCCCCCATCCCCACTGCTTGCATTTCCCTCACTCCTCTCTTCTTAATCAGGGCTGCCTACCTTCTCATCTCACATTCATTATTTACTCTCCAAAACTGTGCTTTTTGAGGCTTTTACAACACACCACCCAGCTAAGGTGGCCACTTGCTGAAAGCCATGCATCTACAAATAGGTCATGAGTTCATGAATTTCCAGAGAGAACAGTCCAGAGACCATAAAGCTACTATTTCTGCTTTGAGTGAATGAATTGTGAATTCCCACTGTGATACAAAAGGATGATTAAGAGGCAGCTGTTGTCATCACGGTCCCTTTAGTAGGTGAGAAAACTGGGTTCAGATAAATGAAGTGCATTGTCCAGATGTTCAGAGCTGATAAATGGCCGACTGGACCTCAACCCCCAGGCTGTGGACATAACCATGATGCCAACCTGCCATTATAGCCAAGTTTTCCTGCCCCAATTGCAGCCTCACCAACAAGGCTGTCGCTAGTAATTTGGCTTCCTTTCTGGCTTTCCTCAAGGTTTAGAATCTACTAAGCAGCCAAAAAGAATATTGGACTACATTTGACCACTACATTTCTCTCTCTGAATTAACAAACTGGCATCTTCTAAATTAAAGGAACAGAAAGTCGATTTATCCTAATCTTTAAAACTTTTCCAAAGTATTTCTGCCCATTGACATCCAAGACAAATGAGTTTTACTTCAAAGTCTCTTTTTTTAATTTAATTTTATTTATTTTTTTATACAGCAGGTTCTTATTAGTTATCCAATTTATACATTAGTGCGTATATGTCAAAGTCTCACCATATTCCAAAGCTCTTTTTGTATGTGTTCTAGTAATTCCTCGCTGCAATATGGTATTTAGTCATTCCTCGTTACACTGCTGTATACATTGGAGTAATGAACGCTGGGTACCACAGCAGCTCTGAATTACAAAGGCTTATTTCTCTCACATAGGATGGTATGATGCAGAGCCCACCTGCTCTCCATCCTGTAGCTACTACATCTGGAATTTGTGACCTTCGAGCTCACCACATGCATATATTTAAGGACCAGGCCTCAGAGCAGCTTGAATCATTTCCAACAATATTCCATTGGCCAGAACCTAATAACCGGACCCCCAAACATACAAGGGAGGCAGGAAAATGTACAGAAGCACATGGATATTTGAGTACAGACTCTGCTATAACACTTCATTTATGTTGAGCACAGAAAATTGAAAGATACAAGGAAAGAATAAAAAAGAAAAAATCTCTAATCTTAAATCTCATTCACTGAGACTGTTAAATTTTCCAGGCATTTGTATATTTATATATAGATACAGATATATAAAGGATAGAGAGAGAGAAAGAGAGATGGTATCACATCAAACACAAGCTCTTTTTTTTAAACATCTTTATTGGAGTATAATTGCTTTACAATGGTGTGTTAGTTTCTGCTTTATCACAAAGTGAATCAGCTATACATATACATATATACCCATATCTCCTCCCTCTTGCATCTCCCTCCCACCCTCCCAATCCCACCCCTCTAGATGGTCACCAAGCACGGAGCTGATCTCCCTGTGCTATGCGACTGCTTCCACTAGCTATCTATTTTACATTTGGTAGTGTATATATGCCCATGCCACTCTCTCACTTCGTCCCAGCTTACCCTTCCCCCTCCCCGTGTCCTCAAGTCCATTCTCTATGTTTACATCTTTATTCCTGTCCTGCCCCTAGGTTCTTCAGAACCATTTTTTTTTTTTTTAAGATTCCATGTATATGTGTTAGCATATGGTATTTGTTTCTCTCTTTCTGACTTACTGCACTGTATGACAGACTCTAGGTCCATCCACCTCACTACAAATAACTCAATTTCATTTCTTTTTATGGTTGAGTATATTCCATTGTATATATGTGCCACATCTTCTTTATCCATTCATCTGTTGATGGACACTTAGGTTGCATCCATGTCCTGGCTATTGTAAATAGAGCTGCAATGAACATTGTGGTACATGACTCTTTTTGAATTATGGCTTTCTCAGGGTATATGACCAATAGTGGGATTGCTGGGTCGTATGGTAGTTCTATTTGTAGTTTTTTAAGGAACCTCCATACTGTTCTCCATAGTGGCTGTATCAATTTACATTCCCACCAACAGTGCAAGAGGGTTCCCTTTTCTCCATACCCTCTCCAGCATTTATTGTTTCTAGATTTTTTGATGATGGCCATTCTGACGGGTGTGAGGTGATACCTCATTGTAGTTTTGATCTGCATTTCTCTAATGATTAATGATGTTGAGCATTCTTTCATGTGTTTGTTGGCAATCTGTATATCTTCTTTGGAGAAATGTTTATTTAGACCTTCTGCCTGTTTTTGGATTGGGTTGTTTTTTTGATATTGGGCTGCATGAGCTGCTTGTAAATTTTGGAGATTAATCCTTTGTCAGTTGCTTCATTTGGAAATATTTTCTCCCATTCTGAGGGTTGTCTTTTGGTCTTGTTTATGGTTTCCTTTGCTGTGCAAAAGCTTTGAAGTTTCATTAGGTCCCATTTGTTTATTTTTTATTTCCATTTCTCTAGGAGGTGGGTCAAAAAGGATCTTGCTGTGATTTATGTCATAGAGAAACACACGCTTTTGGATAGTTTGATATCATCCCACAGGTCTGTGAGGCTTTGTTCAATGGAGCAATATATATATTGGTAGGAGAAATGTTTTCTTAAAAAAAACAGGCTATGTTTATATATATATATATATATCCATATGGGATATTGATAAAATAGGCTGTTTTTTAACAAAACATCTCCCATATCAACGTATACATCAACATCACTCCATCAAAATTATTTATTTATTTTTGGCTGCGTTGGGTCTTCGTTGCTGCACACGGGCTTTCTCTAGCTGTGGTGAGCAGGGGCTACTCTTTGTTGTGGTGCGTGGGCTTCTCATTGCGGTGGCTTCTCTTGTGGCAGAGCACAGGCTCTAGGCACACGGGCTTCAGTAGTTGTGGCACACTGGCTTAGTTGCTCCACAGCATGTGGGATATTCCCAGACTAGGGCTTGAACCCGTTTCCCCTGCATTAGGCAGGTGGATTCTTAACCACTGTGCCACCAGGGAAGCCCCAAAATTCTTAATTACCATATAACCTTCCATTTTATAGTTATCCCATAATTTGTTTAAGCATTTCCCTGTTATTTCCCATTTAAATTTTTGCCAATTTTTTTTTTTTTTACTGTTATGGACGATACTGTATAAGCATCCTTATAAATACACACACCTTTGGGAACTTGTTACATTAGGTTAAGCCCCTAGAAACAGAACTGCTTGGCCAAAATATATTTAGGTTTAGATGCTCATTATACATATTGCTGAACAACCCCATACAAAAGTTATACTGATTTACACTCCTTTATAACTTTTAAATCATTTCAACCTGTTATGGTCCTATGCTCTATGAATGTTTTGTGACTTTGTGACAATGGCTTCTATCTTGTTATTATTCAACACTGTAATGTTAAAATGTTACTGACAGCATCCTTCAGTCAAACACTCATGGATGGCTGCAATGGAATAGCCCTGCTACATCCTACCTCTCTCACTGATTACAACTCAACACTGGATGAATACAGGAAACTATTACCTGGGAACTCTGGAAAGTAAACCAGAACAGGCATATTGGGGAGGGAAGTCAAAATTTAAAGAATGATCAGTATAGTGGTGAGTTTCTTAGTTTTGGGGGGTTTTATTCTCCTTTATCTCCTGGTTTTGACCTGAAGTCAGGCTGAATTGGGGAATCGAGGAGTAGGCGCAGACAGCAAAACTCCTGAGAGGAACCCATTTTCCTGGTCAGAGGATAGAGAAATGGGTCCTGTGAGAGCTACAGAATGTGAGGGGAATCCCTATCTCTTGAACTTATTTTTTCTCTTCCAACCCTGCCAAGACCAGCCTGCTGCAGGGATGGTGGTGGCCTCAGTGCAGCGCCTAAAATCTCTAAGGAAAACCTGACTCTGTGGAGAGTAAAATCAGCAAACAGGGCATCTGTGTGCAAGGAGTGTGAGTGGGATTCTCCTTGCTATTTTTTCTCTCTTTTACTTCCGCACATCACCTGCAAAGGCGGGCCACGTCATACAGAAGTGCATAACAGCATGGGAGACTCAGACTCTGAGAGAACCCCATCCTCTGGCCATAGGAATTGGGAAAAGAGATGTCAGAAGCCAGAGAGGAGAGAACTGAAGAACGGGATGCCCTGCTTTTGTTTATAGACCAGCACAAAGCACTGGCTCCCCACCATGCAGCATGTGTGAGGGACACTCATAAAGAAGCAGAGTACAGACTCTAAGAACTAAACTACGATATAAACCACCACCCAAGTCCCAGACTAACCCCTGAGTGGCCCAAGCAAGAGGCAGACTCAAACAGCAGAGTTAAGGTTTTGAAAACTAAACTGACATTACTCCCAATAAAAAGAGCAAAGGAAATATGAACAATTCTCCAAGGAAAAGATAATCAGCAGATGTCATCCTGAGCAACTATTATAACTCTTCTCCATGAGGTAGAGGTAAACACTCTTGAACTGAATGTGAAGATAGATTTCTCAGCAGAGATATGGAAATGATTTCTTAATGGAGAATTGCAAACGAAAAATATGCTATCAGAAGAAAAAAAAATGCACTGGGTGTATTTTTAAGTGACAGAGGAAATGACAGAGGAAAAAGTCAGTAAACTTAAAAATGGATCGATTGAAATTATCTTATTGGGAGAACAGAGAAGAAAAATTTGAGGAAAAAAGAAAAGAAAAGAAAAGAAAACATTAACAAAGCCTCATGGACCTGTGGAATGCTATCAAATGGTCCAGTATGCCTATCGTACTCCCTGAAGGAGAGAAGGCACTGATGCAGAAAAATATTTGAAGTAGTAATGTCTAAAAAATCTCCAAATTTGGCAAAGGCACATATTAAAACCACAGTGATATACAATTGATCTTCATTACTCATAGATTCTGTATGTGCAAATTTACTGACTCACTAAAATTTATTTGTAACCCTCAAACCAAAATTCACAACGCTTTCACGGTCATTCATGGACATGCACAGAACAGCGAAAATTTTGAGCCTCCCGCAGTGCTCATCGCCAGCTGAGATCAACCTCTTAGAGGAAAACATAGGCAGAACACTCTATGACATAAATCACAGCAAGATCCTTTTTGACCCACCTCCTAGAGAAATGGAAATAAAAACAAAAATAAACAAATGGGACCTAATGAAACTTAAAAGCTTTTGCACAGCAAAGGAAACCATAAACAAGACCAAAAGACAACCCTCAGAATGGGAGAAAATATTTCCAAATGAAGCAACTGACAAAGGATTAATCTCCAAAATTTACAAGCAGCTCATGCAGCTCAATATCAAAAAAACAAACAACCCAATCCAAAAATGGGCAGAAGACCTAAATAGACATTTCTCCAAAGAAGATATACAGACTGCCAACAAACACATGAAAGAATGCTCAGTATCACTAATCATTAGAGAAATGCAAATCAAAACTACAATAAGGTATCATCTCACACCATCAGAATGGCCATCATCAAAAAATCTAGAAACAATAAATGCTGGAGAGGGTATGGAGAAAAGGGAACACTCTTGCACTGTTGGTGGGAATGTAAATTGATACAGCCACTATGGAGAACAGTATGGAGGTTCCTTAAAAAACTAAAAATAGAACTACCATATGACCCAGCAATCCCACTACTGGGCATATACCCTGAGAAAACCATAATTCAAAAAGAGTCATGTACCAAAATGTTCATTGTAGCTCTATTTACAATAGCCAGGACATGGAAGCAACCTAGGTGTCCATCATCGGATGAATGGATAAAGAAGATGTGGCACATATATACAATGGAATATCACTAAGCCATAAAAAGAAACGAAATTGAGATATTTGTAGTGAGGTGGATGGACCTAGAGTCTGTCATACAGAGTGAAGTCAGAAAGAGAAAAACAAATACCGTACGCTAACACATATATATTGAATCTAAGAAAAAAAAGAAAAAAAATAGTCATGAAGAACCTAGGGGTAAGACGGGAATAAAGACACAGACCTACTAGAGAATGGCCTTGAGGATATGGGGAGGGGGAAGGGTAAACTGTGACAAAGTGAGAGTGGCATGGACATATATACACTACCAAACATAAAATAGATAGCTAGTGGGAGGCAGCCACATAGCACAGGGAGATCAGCTCAGTGCTTTGTGACCACCTAGAGGGGTGGGATAGGGAGGGTGGGAGGGAGGGAGATGCAAGAGGTAAGAGATATGGAAACATATGTATATGTATAACTGATTCACTTTGTTATAAAGCAGAAACTAACACACCATTGTAAAGCAATTATACTCCAATAAAGATGTTAAAATACAAAACAAAACAAAAACAGGAATAATATTCATAAATAAATTTTTTAAAAAAAGAAAAGGTGACTCTGTGCACGCTCATTTCAAGCCTCATGCAGAAGTGGCCAGAGGACTAGCCGGTTGGGGGCAGTGCAGTATACAGCAGGAAGTTCTGGCTCTGGGGCCAGCTGGACAGGGTTTGTATCCCAACCTAGCCTGTACCTGTTAGTGAGGTAGCCTCAAGGAAGTTACTTAACACCCCTGAATCTCCCATTCCCTTTTGTAAAAAAGGGAGGGAAGAAGGGAGGGAGGGAGAATCTACCAGGATGAGTTATTTTTCAGATTTAAGATTAAAACCTATGTAATATATATGTACGTATTTCTCCTAGGACCAATGGTTCAATATCTGCTAATTCATTATTTGCAGTGACTTCATAGAATTTAACTACTGTGAATAAGGAGAATCAACTGTATTAGTCACAAAAAGGAATGAAGTATATGTTACAGTGTGGATGAACCTTGAAAACATTATGCTCAGTGAAAGGAGCCAGTCAAAATGTATATATGGTTCTATTTATATGAAATGTCTAAAATAGGCAAACTCATGGAGACAGCAAGTAGATTAGTGGTTTTCAGGACCTGTAGGTAGAGGGGAGTAGGAAGTGACTAATAGGTATGGGGTTTCTTTCTGGGGTGATGAAAATGTTCCAGAACTAGATAAAGGTGATGGTTTCTTACTTTTGAATAAAAACCACTGAATTCTACACTTTAAAAGGATGTTTTGTGGTATGTGAATTATATCTCAATTTTTAAAACACAATGGTATTCCTCTACACAGCTATTAGAATACCTAAAATTTAAAAATTAAAAAAAAAAGGAAGTGCCAAGTGTTGACAAGGATGTGGAGGAATTGGAACTCTCATATACTACTGGTGCAACCAATTTGGAAAATAGCTTGGTAGTATTCTGTAAAGTTAAACATACACCTAACATACAACTAAGCAGTCCCACTCCTAGGTTCATCAAAGTGAAACTAAAAGCTATGTTCACACAAAAACCTATATGTGAAGGTTTATGGCAGCTTTATTTGTAATCGCAATAATCTGGAAACATTCCAAGTGACCCTCAACTGGGAAATGGATAAAAAAAAATTGTGGTATACAGAGCTAGAACAAATAATCTTAAATTTTATATGGAACCACAGAAGACCCAGAATTGTCAAAGCAATCCTGAGGAAAAAGAACAAAGCTGGAGGCATAACCCTCCCAGACTTCAGACAATACTGCAAAGCTATAGTAATCAAAACAAGGTGGTATTGGCACACAAACAGATATGTAGATCAATGGGATGGAGTAGAAAGTCCAGAAATAAACCCACACACCTACAGTCAACTAATCTTTGACAAAGGAGGCAAGAATATACAATGGAGAAAAGACAGTCCCTTCAGCAAGTGGTGCTTGGATAGCTGGACAGAACTTCAATGAAGTTCGAACACTCCCTCACACCATACACAAAAATAAACTCAAAATGGCTTAAAGATTTAAATGTATGACATGACACCATAAAACTTCTCAAAAAGAACATAGGCAAAACACTCTCTGATGTAAATTGTAGCAATATTTTCTTAGATCAGTCTCCCAAGGTGAAAGAAATAAAAGCAAAAATAAACAAATGGGACCTAATCAAATTTATAAGCTTTTGCACAGCAAAGGAAGCCATAAACAAAACAAAGAGACAACTTACGAAATGGGAGAAAATATTTGCAAACGATGCAACCGACAAGAGACTAATATCCAAAATATACAAACAGCTCATACAACTCAAAAGAAAAACAAAACCAACCCAATCCAAAAAAAGGATGAGAAGAAAGGAGATGGGCAGGAGGAGAATAGCTACCATTTAATGACCACCTACTCTGTGCTGAGCTCTGACCTATGCACTTTATAAACAATATTTTAGTATTTTCTATGGCATATGTGCTGCTGGTTGTAACCCTGGGTCATTTTAAAGATACAGAAAAAAACTGTTTTACTTTAAGAATCATGAATTTTTAGTTAGAGTATATTTATGGCTTTTCATTCATGGTGGTAATATAGTTTCCTTTTTAAAATATTTATTTTTCTTTAGGTCAACCTATGGCAAATCTTAACTAGCAAAAATCATAAAGGCATGAAGTTTAGGAAATCCAGTATTATCTCTTTAGATCTCAAAATCACCCAGCGTGAGGAAGGCAGAATTAGACCCAGGTTACAGAAGAGGAAACTGAGGTTCCAAGAGGTCAAGTAACGCTCTCAAATCACACAACTACCGATAGAGTCAGAATTTAATATGAGCTCTGTCTGACTACAAAATATATGGCCCTGTCAGGTGACCTTTTCACCCAAGGCCCCCCCCAGCCATGACAGATGTGATCACATTTGTGGTAGAAAGCCATGAGGTACACTGTGTGAAGATTTAAAACACTGACTTGAGTCAGCCCTTACCACCCACCAGTCCTATGACCTTGGACAGGTAACTTACCTTCCCTAAGCTTCATTTTCCTTATCTGAAAGTGGGGTTGCTAATACCTGCCTGGTACATCTGTGATGAGGATTTGTTATTAAGAGCTTATAAAGTGCCTGGTACATACAAGGTGCTCCATAAATGTTACTTACGACTGCTATTGTTACTAACATTAATAAGACTATTCCAGGCTATTAGACGGAGGCTATGGACATTCCTGGTCATGCCAGGCTTAGAAAATGAGCTGGGCTGAGGCTCCATCTTGGAAGAGGACCTCAGGGACTCCTGCTGAGAGCAGCTGGGAAAAGCCGGATCTGACCAGGAGTCCTTCAGGCACTACCCAGAGACAGGAGAGTATGGCCAGGGCTCTGGAGCCAGTCTGCCTGGGATGAGTTATTTAACTTTTTTGTTCCTCAGTTTCCTCATCTGTGAAATAGTAGTAATAACAACACAGCTGACCCTTAAACAACATGGTTCCAACTGCACAGGTCCACTTATGCTCGGATTTTTTTCACTAAATACGTACTATGGTACAGCATGATCCGCAGGTGTATGAACCTGCAGGTACAGAACCACAGATATGGAGGAACCCCGAACACAAAGAGCTGTAAATTACCCTCAGACTCTAAGTTATACACAGACTTGCAGCTGTGGCAGGTGGGGGGATCAGCACCTCTAACCCTCGCATTGTTCAAAGGTCAACTGTAGTTACCTCATGAGATTATATATATTAACTGTGTTGACCCAAATAAAGAGGTAAACTGAGGCAAGCTCAAAAAGATAAGTTTATTCAGGAATAGCAGAGGAATTGCAACTTGGGACAAGCAAACAGTGGCAAGCTACAAGCAAGTCCGTTGAGGGTTTGGGGCAAGTTGTATTGATGGGCAGGGGATGTGAAGAGGGAAGAGTTCAGTTAGAGTCAGTTAAAATCAAAAACAAAGCAGACCAGCCTTGAAAACTTCCCACACAGACAAAATCGATCCAGTCACACAAAACTCAATTCAGCCCACATTGTGAGACCAGCCCAATCTGGGTTACTTCCTGTTCAGGCATCTGGTAAAACTCCCCAAGGTTGATATGAGACAACTTCTGATCAACCCCTCCCCCATCATCCAAGAAAATTCTGACACTATCAGTTTTCTGTAACTCAGGCATTTATGGGAAATCAGTCACTTAGTCCTTAAATGTTATATTCCCAAGGGCACATGTGTGAGATTCTCCACTTGATATCCCCGGTTCTATTTTAGACTGAAATTCTTTCACAACTGCAAGTTAATAGGCAGCACATGGTAAAGAGTTATGTGTTAGCTATTTTTACCAGGTCCTCTTTTTGCTCTGCAGAAGCTGGCGGTTTGGGCAATGGTGTCTGCTCAGAGGACCCTGGTGCTGGACCAAGACTTCAGTGCCCGAAGACCCCCTTGATATCCGTTGCAGGCATAGCTGATCCTGGTCAGCCGTAATAACACTGCCCCAAGAAGCACCAACAGCCTTGGGGCTCACTGAGATGCCACCAGACAAAGGACTCTGCATCCGGCCTTCATGTCCAGAAAGACATTTCTTACGTCCCCTTTGGTTCCCTCCCCTTTTCAGGAGACCCACCTTCTGAAAAATGTTTGACCCCAAACATTCCTTAATTACTCCAAGTCTCTCTGTCTTTTCTTCCCCCCTATCATTCTGCCGATGTCTATCCAGGAATACTTAAGAATGCTCAAATATGAGAAACAATGAACACAAACTGAATCAAAAAACCTTGAGTAGAGCTTCCGGGACGATGGCAGAAGAGTAAGACGCGGAGATCACCTTTCTCCCCACAGATACACCAGAAATACATCTACACGTGGAACAACTCCTACAGAACACCTACTGAATGCTGGCAGAAGACCTCAGACCTCCCAAAACGCAAGAAAACCCCCACGTACCTGGGTAGGGCAAAAGAAAAAAGAATAAACAGAGACAAAAGAATAGGGACGGGACCTGCACCAGTGGGAGGGAGCTGTGAAGGAGGAAAGATTACCACAAACTAGGAAGCCCCTTCGCGGGCGGAGACTGCGGGTGGCGGAGGGGGAAAGCTTCGGAGCCACGGAGAAGAGCGCAGAAACAGGGGTGCGGAGGGCAAAGCGGAGAGATTCCCGCACAGAGGATCAGGGCCGACCGGCACTCACGAGCCCGAGAGGCTTGTCTGCTCACCCGCCGGGGCGGGCGGGGCTGGGAGCTGAGGCTCGAGCTTCAGAAGTCGCATTCCAGGGAGAGGCCTGGGGTTGGCGGCGTGAACACAGCCTGAAGGGCTAGCCGGGAGGGAGTCCGGGGAAAAGTCTGGACCTGCCGAAGAGGCAAGAGACTTTTTCTTACCTCTTTGTTTCCTGGTGCACGAGGAGAGGGGATTAAGAGCGCTGCTTGAAGGAGCTCCAGAGACGGGCGCGAGCCGCAGCCAAAAGCGCGGACCCCACAGACGGGCATGAGACGCTAAGGCTGCTGCTGCCGCCACCAAGAAGCCTGTGTGCGAGCACAGGTCACTATCCACACACCCCTTCCGGGGAGCCTGTGCAGCCCGCCACTGCCAGGGTCCCGGGATCCAGGGACAACTCCCCCGGGAGAACGCACGGCGCGCCTCAGGCTGGTGTAACGTCACGCAGGCCGCTGCCGCCGCAGGCCCGCCCCGCACTCCAAGCCCCTCCCTGCCCCTGGCCTGAGTGAGCCAGAGCCCCCGAGTCAGCGGCTCCTTTAACCCCATCCTGTCTGAGCAAAGAACACACGCACTCCAGCGACCTACACGCAGAGGCGGGGCCAAATCCAAAGCTGAGCCCTGGGAGCTGTGAGAACAAAGAAGAGAAAGGGAAATCTCTCCCAGCAGCCTCAGAAACAGCGGATTAAAGCTCCACAATCAACTTGATGTACCCTGCATCTGTGGAATACATGAATAGACAACGAATCATCCCAAATTGAGGAGGTGGACTTTGAGAGCAAGATTTATGATTTTTTCCCCTTTTCCTGTTTTCGTGAGTGTGCATGTGTATGCCTCTGTGTGAGATTTTGTCTGTATAGCTTTGCTTCCACCATTTGTCCTACGGTTCTATCCGTCCGTTTTTTGTTTGTTGGTTTATTTTTTTCCTTAATAATTATTTTTTTATTTTAATAACTTTATTATATTTTATCTTACTTTATTTTACTTTATCTCCTTTCTTTCTTTCTTTTTTCCTTCCTTCCCTCCTTCCTTCATTCCTTCCTCCCTCCCTCACTCCGTCCCTCCCTCCCTCCTTTCTTTCTTTCTTTCTACTTCTACTAATTCTTTATTCTACTTTTTCTGCCTTTTACTCTGAGCTGTGTGGATGAAAGGCTCTTGGTGCTGCTGCCAGGAGTCAGTGCTGTGCCTCTCAGGTGGGAGAGCCAACTTCAGGGCACTGCTCCACAAGAGACCTCCCAGCTCCACATAATATCAAACGGTGAAAATCTCCCAGAGATCTCCATCTCAACACCAACACCCAGCTTCACTCAATGACCAGCAAGCTACAGTGCTGGACATCTTATGCCAAACAACTAGCAAGACAGGAACACAACCCCACACATTAGCAGAGAGGCTGCCTAAAATCATAATAAGTCCACAGACACCCCAAAACACACCACCAGACATGGTCCTGCCCACCACACCAGAAAGACAAGATCCAGCCTCATCCACCAGAACACAGGCACTAGTCCCCTACACCAGGAAGCCTACACAACCCACTGAAACAACCTTAGCCACTGGGGGCAGACACCAAAAACAACGGGAACTACGAACCTGCAGCCTGCAAAAAGGAGACCCCAAACACAGTAAGATAAGCAAAATGAGAAGACAGAGAAACACACAGCAGATGAAGGAGCAAGGCAAAAACCCACCAGACCTAATAAATGAAGAGGAAATAGGCAGTCTACCTGAAAAAGAATTCAGAATAATGATAGTAAAGATGATCCAAAATCTTGGAAATAGAATAGACAAAATGCAAGAAACATTTAACAAGGACCTAGAAGAGCTAAAGATGAAACAAACAATGATGAACAACACAATAAATGAAATTAAAAATACTCTAGAAGGGATCAATAGCAGAATAACTGAGGCAGAAGAACGGATAAGTGACCTGGAAGATAAAATAGTGGAAATAACTACTGCAGAGAAGAATAAAGAAAAAAGAATGAAAAGAACTGAAGACAATCTCAGAGACCTCTGGGACAACATTAAATGCACCAACATTCAAATTATAGGGGTTCCAGAAGAAGAAGAGAAAAAGAAACGGACTGAGAAAATATTTGAAGAGATTATAGTTGAAAACTTCCCTAATATGGGAAAGGAAATAGTTAACCAAGTCCAGGAAGAACAGAGAGTCCCATACAGGATAAATCCAAGGAGAAATACACCAAGACACATATTAATCAAACTGTCAAAAATTAAATACAAAGAAAATATATTAAAAGCAGCAAGGGAAAAACAACAAATAACTCACAAGGGAATCCCCATAAGGTTAACAGCTGAAAAATCAGCAGAAACTCTGCAAACCAGAGGGGACTGGCAGGACATATTTAAAGTGGTGAAGGAGAAAAACCTGCAACCAAGATTACTCTACCAAGCAAGGATCTCATTCAGATTTGATGGAGAAATTAAAACCTTTACAGACAAGCAAAAGCTAAGAGAATTCAGCACCACCAAACCAGCTTTACAACAAATGCTAAAGGAACTTCTCTAGGCAAGAAACACAAGATAAGGAAAAGACCCACAACAATGAACCCAAAACAATTATGAAAATGGGAATAGGAACATACATATCGATAATTACCTTAAATGTAAATGGACTAAATGCTCCAACCAAAATACACAGATTGGCTGAACAGATGCAAAAACAAGACCCATATATTTGCTGTCTACAAGAGACCCACTTCAAACCTAGAGATACATACAGACTGAAAGTAAGGGGATGGAAAAAGATATTTCATGCAAATGGAAACCAAAAGAAAGCTGGAGTAGCAATTCTCATATCAGACAAAAAAGACTTTAAAATAAAAACTATTACAAGAGACAAAGAAGGACACTACATAATGATCAAGGGATTGATCCAAGAAGATATAACAATTGTAAATATTTATGTACCCAACGTAGGAGCACCTCAATACATAAGGCAAATACTAACAGCCATAAAAGGGGAAATCGACAGTAACACAATCATAGTAGGGGATGTTAACACCCCACTTTCACCAATGGACAGATCATCCAAAATGAAAATAAATAAGGAAACACAAGCTTTAAATGATACGTTAAACAAGATGGACTTAATTGATATTTATAGGACGTTCCATCCAAAAACAACAGAATACACTTTCTTCTCAAGTGCTCATGGAACATTCTCCAGGATAGATCATATCTTGGGTCACAAGTCAAGCCTTGGTAAATTTAAGAAAATTGAAATTGTTTCAAGTATCTTTTCCGACCACAATGCTATGAGACTGGATATCAATTACAGGAAAAGATCTGTAAAAAATACAAACACATGGAGGCTAAACAATACACTACTTAATAACGAAGTGATCACTGAAGAGATCAAAGAGGAAATCAAAAAATACCTAGAAACAAATGACAATGGAGACACGATGACCCAAAATCTATGGGATGGACCAAAACCAGTTCTAAGAGGGAAGTTTATAGCAATATAATCCTACCTTAAGAAACAGGAAACATCTCGAATAAACAACCTAACCTTGCACCTAAAGCAATTAGAGAAAGAAGAACAAAAAAACCCCAAAGTTAGCAGAAGGAAAGAAATCATAAAAATCAGATCAGAAATAAATGAAAAAGAAATGAAGGAAACAATAGCAAAGATCAATAAAACTAAAAGCTGGTTCTCTGAGAAGATAAACAAAATTGATAAACCATTAGCCAGACTCATCAAGAAAAAAAGGGAGAAGATTCAAATCAATAGAAATGAAAAAGGAGAAGTAACTGACACTGCAGAAATACAAAAGAGCATGAGAGATTACTATAAGCAACTCTATGCCAATAAAATGGACAACCTGGAAGAAATGGACAAATTCTTAGAAAGGCACAACCTGCCAAGACTGAATCAGGAAGAAATAGAAAATATGAACAGACCAATCACAAGCACTGAATTTGAAACTGTGATTAAAAATCTTCCAACAAACAAAAGCCCAGGACCACATGGCTTCACAGGCGAATTCTATCAAACATTTAGAGAAGAGCTAACACCTATCCTTCTCAAACTCTTCCAAAATATAGCAGAGGGAGGAACACTCCCGAACTCACTCTACGAGGCCACCATCACCTTGATACCAAAACCAGACAAGGATGTCACAAAGAAAACTACAGGCCAATATCACTGATGAACATACATGCAAAAATCCTCAACAAAATACTAGCAAACAGAATCCAACAGCACATTAAAAGGGTCATACACCATGATCAAGTGGGGTTTATTCCAGGAATGCAAGGATTCTTCAATATACGCAAAACAATCAATGTGATACACCATATTAACAAATTGAAGGAGAAAAACCATATGATCATCTCAAAAGACGCAGAGAAAGCTTTCTACAAAATTCAACACCCATTTATGATAAAAACCCTCCAGAAAGTAGGCATACAGTGAACTTTCCTCAACATAATAAAGGCCATATATGACAAACCCACAGGCAACATCATCCTCAATGGTGAACAACTGAAAGTATTTCCACTAAGATCAGGAACAAGACAAGATTGCCCACTCTCACCACTCTTATTCAACATAGTTTTGGAAGTTTTAGCCACAGCAATCAGAGAAGAAAAGGAAATAAAAGGAATCCAAATTGGAAAAGAAGAAGTAAAGCTGTCACCGTTTGCAGATGACAGGATACTATACAGAGAGAATCCTAAAGATGCTACCAGAAAACTACTAGAGCTAATCAATGAATTTGGTAAAGTAGCAGGATAAAAAATTAATGCACAGAAATCTCTAGCATTCCTATACACTAATGATAAAAAAATCTGAAAGTGAAATCAAGAAAACACTCCCATTTACCACTGCAACAAAAAGAATAAAATATCTAGGAATAAACCTACCTAAGGAGACAAAAGACCTATATGCAGAAAATTATAAGAAACTGATGAAAAAAATTAAAGATGATAAAAATAGATGGAGAGATATACCATGTTCTTGGATTGGAAGAATCAACATTGTGAAAATGACTCTACTACCCAAAGCAATCTACAGATTCAATGCAATCCCTATCAAACTACCACGGGTATTTTTCACAGAACTAGAACAAAAAATTTCACAATTTGTATGGAAACACAAAAGACCCCGAATAGCCAAAATAATCCTGAGAACGAAAAATGGAGCTGGGGGAATCAGGCTTCCTGACTTCATACTATACTACAAAGCTACAGTAATCAAGACAGTATGGTGCCAGCACAAAAACAAAAAGATAGATCAATGGAACAGGATAGAAAGCCCAGAGATAAACCCACGCACATATGGTCACCTTATCTTTGATAAAGGAGGCAGGGATGTACAGTGGAGAAAGGACAGCCTCTTCAATAAGTGGTGCTGGGAAAACTGGACAGGTACATGTAAAAGTATGAGATTAGATCACTCCCTAACACCATACACAAAAATAAGCTCAAAATGGATTAAAGACCTAAATGTAAGGCCAGAAACTATCAAACTCTTAGAGGAAAACATAGGCAGAAGACTCTATGACATAAATCACAGCAAGATCCTTTTTGACCCACCTCCTAGAGAAATGGAAATAAAAACAAAAATAAACAAATGGGACCTAATGAAACTTAAAAGCTTTTGCACAGCAAAGGAAACCATAAACAAGACCAAAAGACAACCTGCAGAATGGGAGAAAATATTTGCAAATGAAGCAACCGACAAAGGATTAATCTCCAAAATTTGTAAGCAGCTCATGCAGCTCAAAAACAAACAACCCAATCCAAAAATGGGCAGAAGACCTAAACAGACATTTCTCCAAAGAAGATATACAGACTGCCAACAAACACATGAAAGAATACTCAACTTCATTAATCATTAGAGAAATGCAAATCAAAACTACAATAAGGTATCATCTCACACCATCAGAATGGCCATCATCAAAAAATCTAGAAACAATAAATGCTGGAGAGGGTGTGGAGAAAAGGGAACCCTCTTGCACTGTTGGTGGGAATGTAAATTGATACAGCCACTGTGGAGAACAGTATGGAGGTTCCTTAAAAAACTAAAAATAGACCTAGCATATGACCCAGCAATCCCACTACTGGGCATATACTCTGAGAAAACCATTCAAAAAGAGTCATGTACCAAAATGTTCATTGCAGCTCTATTTACAATAGCCCAGAGATGGAAACAACCTAAGTGTTCATCATCAGATGAATGGGTAAAGATGATGTGGCACATATATACAATGGAATATTACTAAGCCATAAAAAGAAACGAAATTGAGCTATTTGTAATGAGGTGGATAGACCTAGAGTCTGTCATACAGAGTGAAGTAGGTCAGAAAGAGAAAGACAAATACCGTATGCTAACACATATATATGGAATTTAAGAAAAAAAATGTCATGAAGAACCTAGGTGTAAGACAGGAATAAAGACACAGACCTACTAGAGAATGGCCTTGAGGATATGGGGAGGGGGAAGGTTAAGCTGTGACAAAGCGAGAGAGAGGCATGGACATATATGCACTACCAAACGTAAGGTAGATAGCTAGTGGGAAGCAGCCGCACAGCACAGGGAGATCAGCTCGGTGCTTTGTGACCGCCTGGAGGGGTGGGATAGGGAGGGTGGGAGGGAGGGAGACGCAAGAGGTAAGAGATATGGGAACATATGTGTATGTATAACTGATTCACTTTGTTATAAAGCAGAAACTAACACACCATTGTAAAGCAATTATACTCCAATAAAGATGTAAAAAAAAAAAAAAACACCTTGAGTAGTCCTACCAGCCACCCGAAACAGGAAGTGAGAAAAGGATCAAAGACACTGGCAGGAGAAGTAACTTTATTTAGGGTGGCCTGATTCCTAGAGGGAACTGGGAGATTTACCCTCTTCTAATTCTAGCAGTTCTCCCGGTTGGTAGGCAGATGATCTACAATAGAAGAAATCTAGGAACACCTGGGTTGGAGATAGGGAGTGCTGGGAAGAATTAGGTCGACCATCAAGGAGATGGTCCAGGGTCGCCCACAGCTCCTGACGTGAGCTCAGTCTCACCTCCGCCCTCCTGGTCCTCCACCATGAACAAGTATATAAATGAACTGGGGGGGTCCCTGGAGATATACTGCAGGCCTTTCTGTAGGACCCTGAGCAAGCGTGAAGAGTGGGTCTTCCCTCCAGCTGGGAATTAGCGTGGGTGGAGGCGAGGTGGGGCTGCAGTCCCGACACAGACTCGGCCGTGAGACGCCTTGAGCAGATGAGTCAGCTGCATCTGTCTCCCATTCGGAAACAGACACTCAATTTGCTGGCTGCTGGCACTTGGGCTGGGCCCTGGGCCCCATACTTAGTGAGCTGTGGGTACCAGTCTGGTTTCTCTGTAACTCATAAAAATCTGCATCAAGACTAAATACCATCTCTAGGAAAGCAAATTATTTTTCATTATTTGTTGGCTTACTGGTGGGGCATTGAGTCCCAGAAGAACAGCGAGGACATCCAGAGGAGAAAGAGGAAATTCCTGGCAGGCTGCATTGTAGAGAACAGAGCAGAGCCACAAAGTAAACAGGTCCCAAGGAGAGAGTGCTGAAATTAACTGGCTGTTCCGTGACACCTTGGGGCAACTGACACTCCTTGGGACTTTTCCTCTCTCCAACAATTCTTCTCCCCACTCTAGTCTGGCCTCCTCATGTCAGCCAGAGACATGGTTTAAACACTAAAACTAGATTTGATCATGTCCCTTACCTACTTAAACCTCTCAGGGCTCTTGGATAAGAGTACAAGGTTCTCACCATGTCTATCAGCCCCAATCTCCAGCGTCGGCTTCCAGTGTGCTCCTCTTGCCCGTCACTCTTTGTCTAACCACACTGGCTTTCTCCCACAGAAGGTGCTGCCCCAGGATCTTTGCACGTACATGCTGCTCTCTCCAGTTGGAATGCTTCCGCATGTTTGTCAGGTTAATTCCTTTGCCTTCTTCCTATCTCAGTTCTCCCTGCCTCACATTCTCCTGTTCAAATACCCTCATCGCTCCCTGTGTGTTTCTTTCTCAGCTCTTACCGGTGTTGTACATAATTATCAGTGTATCTGTTTAACATCCGCCTTCCTCCAGGGCCCTGTAAGTTCCATTAGAGCAGAGACTTGAACACAGATGCCTGAACAGCAGATGCCCAGCACAGGTAGATGCTTAAGAAATATTTCTGAGGAAATAACTAATAAAGGAATGAATGGATTGATCGATCCACCAAAAGAGATGGCAGGACTTGTTTCTGGTTGTACAGCTGGAATCCAAACTCAGTCCTGTTTAAGCCAAAGCTCATGCCCTGAACAACTATATTTTTTACTAGCAGTTTAAAAATTCTTTGAATTTATGACTTTATTCTCACATTCCAAGGTTCTCCAACAAGAAGAAAAATTATATCATAGAGTTAGTAGAAAAGCATCAAGTGGGCCAAGTGTCCAGGGTTACAAGAGGCTGGAGGTCTGGGTGGCCTGTTGGGATGACAAGGAAGGGAGGAGAACCAAATGGAGACCACTTCCTGAGGATGTGGCCTGACTTAGGGCTCTGGGGGCAGCTCTAAGCCCAGGTCAGTCCGTGCAGAAGGCCCTGTGGGGCTCTGGTCAGCACACGAGTGGCTGGGTCCCAGACTCCCATCCCTGCCCCATCTATAGGAAAGGGAGCCCATTCCTGCCACCTGACCAAACTGTCTAACCCTATCTGACTCCTGGATGCCTGTGATGTACTGGGCATCCCCTGGAGGAAAGCAAAATGTACACAGTCCTAGGCAGCAGCCCCAGGGACTAGAGAGTCATTAGATCAGTTGTTGATTAAAAAGCAAGAGGAAACTTGGGAATCACCTAGCAGTGCTTCTCTGTAAAAAGAAAACTTCTGTGCTGGTCTGTCTCCCAGGAGAAATTTTAGAAAAAGCTCCACCCATCCCTTCTAGATACACACCTCCCTACCCTCCCTCTGCTGCTGCAACCTGTGTAAAATCTCAGTTTCAATTGCTCTTCTGTTCTTGTTTATATGTTGCAATCCTGCAGCAGGCTACATGCCAGAGGCTGAGGGAGCAGAAACACACGGGGCAGTCTTTTTTGCCCACTAAGTAGGAAGAAAAAGGGAAGGAACGCATATACTTTCCAGTGCTGTGTGGACTGCTGCGTGCTGCCGGGTGATCCAAGTTGCACGAATCCCAAAGGAGAACAGAAGGGAATTGCTCTGAGTCCACTCCTTGCTCTGGACCTTCTCACTTGGGTGAATGATGTTCTGCAGAAGCCCTGCCATCTTTTCAAGTTAAAACTCAGGATTAACTCCTAGCCTTGTTTGTTTTGGGCGGTATGGATTCTTCCAGCCCCTCCATGGGGATGATGGCTGCTGGACAAGGGAGCCAGTCCAGCCTACAGCTGGTCAGCTGTTCAACTCTTCTCTTGCTCCCCACACGTGGCTTGCTGGCCTCTAACACTGACTTACCCGGGGCAAGACTGGCCAACGCGGATGGAGCACAGATGGAGCCTTGAGCGCCAGTACAGGGCAGGGGGCGTGCCCTCCTCTAGAGCCTTTTGCTCAGAGCTCCTCCACTCAGTGGTCCAGCAGCAGCTTCTTGAGAGCAGCCCCTGAGGCTGGAGACTCACTGGACAAAGGGAATGAAGGGACACAGGCTCAGTAGCGGGTCCCTCAGTGCTGCTTCCTAAAAGGCAGAAAAAAGCAAGCTGTCACCAAACAGAAATGAGCCATCTGACTTCTACCAAGCGAGTCAGCCTGTCAGTAGTCAGCATTCACAGAGGGCTCACAGCAGACACACAACCCCTGGGCACCTGGAAAAAGATAAACAGCCCATGGCCCATCTTGAGGGTAGTGGGCTGCCCACCCGCCCAACCCCTAGAATTTTCGTTCTAGCTCCTCCTTAATATACAGCATTGTTGTGCAGGAGCCATTGTACTTGAGTATTTACTAGGACAGGCAGATTTGGAGGGAGATCTCTTCTCCTCACTTGAAAGAGTTGAATTACTGACTTGGTATATGTAAATCTCAGAGACAGAGCTTTGGGAGGAGAGAGGAAGTGAAGGGGTCCCGGTGGGTGGATGGGTCCCATTTTTAACAATCTACTAACCTCCCACAGCCACCAGTGTGTCCAGCTTCTCTGCAAAAGTAACGAGGAGGAGAAGAGCAGAGGGGGACAGAGGCGAGCAAAAGATGCACCTTGATTGTGGCTTGAATCTCTCCCCCAGGAAGAGAGATTCTAGAACTTTGGGAAAATCAAAGAAAAATGAAGTAGAAAACAAACTAGAAGAGCAAAACTTTGTACAAACATATTCATCAAAAATGACAATGAAGGGCTTCCCTGGTGGCACAGTGGTTAAGAATCTGCCTGCCAGTGCAGGGAACATGGGTTCGAGCCCTCGTCCGGGAAGATCACACATGCCGCCGAGCAACTAAGCCCGTGCGCCACAACTACTGAGCCTGTGCTCTAGAGCCCGCAAGCCACAACTACTCAGCCCGCTTGCCACAACTACTGAAACCTGCGCGCCTAGAGCCTGTGCTCCACAACAAGAGAAGCCACCGCAATGAGAAGTCCGCGCACCACAACGAAGAGTAACCCCCACTCTCTGCAACTAGAGGAAGCCCGCCCGCAGCAACAAAGACCCAACACAGCCAAAAATAAATAAAATAAATTTTTTAAAAAACAGCAATGAAAATGCAAGACCCCAGTTTAGGAAAAATGAGTTACAGCTATAAGCACAGTGAAGGATTTGAATATGTTTCTCATACTGTGACTATCTCTCATTCCATCTGGACAAATATATTCTTTATATTTGACAGATGATGTTCTCCTATAATTAGTTTTTTCACTGACCATCAATAAGTCAAACAAATTTAGACTGTTTCAAAGGTATCATGTTGGTCAGATGTAGATCGTGATAGAGTTTGAATATTAGATCATAATGCTATTAACTTTTTTCTTAAAATAAGTGACTAAATGCATTAACAATTTATTAATAAAAAATCAAAGCTCTGGCAGAAAAACTAGAACCTATACTTTTTTTTTAAATAGATCTTTATTGGAATATAATTGCTTCACAATACTCTGTTGTACAACAGAGTGAATCAGCCAAATGCATACATATATCCCCATATCCCCTCCCTCTTGAGCCTCCCTCCCACACTCCCTATCCCACCCCTCTAGGCCATCGCAAAGCACCGAGCTGATCTCCCCGTGCTATGCTGCTGCTTCCCATTAGCTAGCTATTTTACATTTGGTGGAGGACCTATACTTCTACACATGTGAAAACAACTTTTCTAAGTAGCCTAATCATTAAGCAAACACCAAACTTGGAAGTTTGTCATGGAGTCAAGAAGGTTAAAATGGTGATTTTCAAGTTCTTTTCTTCCTATATCTGACCTCACTATACCTAGCCTACCATTTTCCTAGGGGAAAGGAGCCTTCTCTATTCTCGCTGGAGGAAGCACTTGTATAGAATTCCACATGTTGGTGCAGAAACACAGCACGGGATGCGTGTTAAAGGCTGCTGGGTTGGGAAGGCAGAGGGGTCTAGAATCACAGGCAACCACAGAAATGAAATTACAGGCCAGGGAGCAGGTCAGGGTTACTGTCGTTGGACAGGGGTCTTTGTATAGACATTCTCAGCAGGTATGTTGGGATAAGAGGGAGTCACCAGGCTTCCATGTGCCTCCAGGTATCTCTTAAACTTGTCTTCCATAATGAATAATGTTTCCTGGGGAAAAAAATCACTATTTTAGATTAAGGTGCTATGGCCCCAAGAGGCCTCAAGAGGTGCATTAGTTTCCTTTTGCTGCTGTAACAAATTATCACAAACCCAGTGGCTTATACCAATATAAACTTATTATTTTACAGTTCTATGTGTCAGGAGTTTGACAAGGATCTCACTGGATTAAAATCAAGATGTCAGCAGAGTTGCATTCCCATCTGGAGGCGCCAGGAGAGAATCCATTCCCTTGCTTTTTCCAGCTTCTAGAAGCTGCCCACGCTCCTTGGCTAGTGGTCCCCTCCCTCCATCTTCAAAGCCAGCAATGGCAGTTTGAGTCCTTCTTACATTGCATCACTCTGATCTCCTCTTCCACCTCACTCTTCTACTTTTAAGGACGCTTGTGATTACACTGAGGTCACATGGAAATCCAGGATAATCTCCCTGTCTTAAGGTTCGTTGATTAGCAACCTTAATTCCACCCACAACCTTAATTCCCACTTGCCATGAAACATAACGTAACAGGTTTTAGAGATTGAGACATAGGTGTCTTTGGCAGGAAGGAGGGCATTATTCTGGCGACCACACCTAACACACAGATTTGTTACCTAGGATAGATAATAATAAATTAAATTACAAAATAAGTTAGCTGTCACCCAGAAGAATGCATGAACTTGAGCTCCTGAAGATGAAGCCAGGTACATTTTAATGAAAAAGTTCATCTCATTGAGTACATAAAGGGCTGCAAGTTCTAATGGGGACCTTATGCTTAGTGTGAGGATGTGAGAAATAAAACAGAGTCAGTCTATAGACCTACTTGCCCTGTTCTTTATTTCATTTTTTAAGGATGCACAAAGATTCTTAACCTGGAGACACTTGAACCACCCACTCCAAAGGCTCTCAGTACCTTGGCAACCTGGTTTCCTTCCCCCCAGAATGGTATCCTTTTACTTCCTAATCTCTGGGCAGATGAAGAAGAAAAAGGATATAGGACCAGGGCAGGCCTTGAAACTAACACTTAGCAGCAGCAGTAACTATCAATGGGGCTCCAGCAATGCTTCTCAATGTATAGCCCATAATCTACTTGCGTCAGAATCCTCTGACCCTCGGTTTGGGAATGGGATCCAGGAATCTGCATTGTATTTATTTATTTTTTCATGGAAAGGCATTTTATTTTAGATATAGCAGAGTGTATATATCAATCCAAAACTCCTAATCTATCCCTCCCCCTGCCTTCCCCTCTGGTAACCTTAAATTCATTTTCTAAGTCTGTGAGCCTGTTTCTGTTTTGTAAATAAGTTCATTTGTATCATAGGAATCTGCATTTTAAAGAGATCTTTGGAGGTTCTGATGCAAACTAAAGCTTGACAGCCACTATTTTAAAAGTTCCCAGATCTATGTGTAGCCTCTCCCAAACTCTTAGCAGCATCCATAAATTATTTGCCTAATCAACGTTCTATCCCTACTGTGATTCTCAGACATATATTTTCATCAGTTTGTTCTCCCGCCTGGAGAGAAAAGCAGAGAGAGCATAATATTTCAGTGTAGGTATATGGTCTATAACTGAGAATTTGCCAATATATCTTAAATGTTAACCAAGACGAAAACTGATTGATGCATAATTCATTAGTGGAACTAGCAGACCAAAATGTTTTTCATAATTTAACAAATGACATAAACTATTAAAAATTGTAAAAGAGACAGTGTTGATTTATGCAGATTGATCCTGGCTGTGAATAAATATAGTACAAAAGGAAAATAATATTGTATCTCTCTGCCAAACTACTAATAACAAGCAACTTATCTGGGGAATGGAAAACACACTTCCTCGAAATTGAAAAAATTTAAAACAGTTCTAAAGGGGAAAACAAAGCAGAAGTCTGAGAGCAAATTTCAGATTGGTGTTTTTCATTAACAATTAAAATAAATAAATGTTAACAGCAGTCTGAATTATTACCCTAAATTAAAAAGAAGAAAATTTCAGTTTTATTAAGATAATATTTTCATATGTAACAATCTTTTCCTTTCTTCACTTTGAATTTCAAATGTGAATTATTTTTGTAATCCATAATCAACCCACTAGGTGACTTTCTCTGAGAGAAGACAAATAGGTTGTCTTAGTAATTTTTAACTATGTAAGTATTACCAAGTAAATCTATCATGTAAAAATTAAAATAACATTACTACCCACCTCCTAGAGTAATGGAAATAAAAACAAAAATAAACAAATGGGACCTAATGAAACTTCAAAGCTTTTGCACAGCAAAGGAAACCATAAACAAGACCAAAAGACAACCCTCAGAATGGGAGAAAATATTTGCAAATGAATCAATGGACAAAGGACTAATCTCCAAAATATATAAACAGCTCATGCAGCTCAAAATTAAAAAGACAAACAACTCTATCAAAAAATGGGCAGAAGACCTAAACAGACATTTCTCCAAAGAAGACATACAGATGGCCAAGAGGCACATGAAAAGCTGCTCAACATCACTAATTATTAGAGAAATGCAAATCAAAACTACAATGATGTATCACCTCAGACAGGTTAGAATGGGAATCATCAGAAAATCTACAAACAACAAATGCTGGAGAGGGTGTGGGGAAAAGGGAACCCTCTTGCACTGTTGGTGGGAATGTAAATTGATACAGCCACTATGGAGAACAGTATTGAAGTTCCTTAAAAAACTAAAAATAGAACTACCATATGACCCAGCAATCCCACTACTGGGCATATACCCAGAGAAAACCATAATTCAAAAAGATACGTGCACCCCAATGTTCATTGCAGCACTATTTACAATAGCCAGGTCATGGAAGCAACCTAGATGCCCATCAACAGATGAATGGATAAAGAAGATGTGGTACGTATATACAATGGAATATATCTCAGCCATTAAAAGGAATGAAATTGGGTCATTTGTAGAGACGTGGATGGACCTAGAGACTGTCATACAGAGTGAAGTAAGTCAGAAACAGAAAAACAAATATCGTATATTAATGCATGTATGTGGAATCTAGAAAACTGGTACAGATGAACCGGTTTGCAAGGCAGACACAGAGACACAGATGTAGAGAACAAACAAATGGACACCAAGGGGGGAAATGGGGGGGGTGTGGTGGGGGGGAGGGTAGGATGAATTGGAAGATTGGGATTGACATGTATACACTGATATATGTAAAATAGATAACTAATAAGAACCTGCTGTATAAAAAAATAGATGTAATTAAAAAATAATAATATTAGTGAAAAAGCTAAAGTCCCCTTTGACCACATCCCCAGGTAATCCAGTTCCTCCTTCCTCTCTCCAGAGATGAGCACTGATATCAGTTTGCAGTGTATTCTTCCAGATCTTGTTCTTTGTGTTTACATGCATGTACATGGACCCATGAAAAGCATTCAGAATTGTTTTGAGCATTTTTACATAAATAGTATCATACTGGATACATTCTTCTACAAGTTGATTTTTTTTCACCAGCTGTGCCTTAGAGCACTCTTCCCATGTTTAGTAGTAGGAGCTTTGTGCCAATTGTTGTTCCAAATACTGATACATATTCTCTAATTTAATCCTCACAGCAACCCCTTGAAGTGGGTACTATTATCATCATCTCACAAACTGAAGCACAGAGGTGAAGAAACAAGCTTCCACAGTCACACAGCTTGTAGTTGATGTAGAGTTAAAAATTATAGCCCCAAATATTTTACATTACTCTTGACCAAAATTAAGTTGAGACAAGAAAACATCAGCTTCTCAACATTACTAATTATTAGAGAAATGCAAATCAAAACTACAATGAGGTATCACCACACACAAGTCAGAATGGCCATCATCAAAAAGTCTACAAATAATAAATGCTGGAGAGGGTGTGGAGAAAAAGGAACCCTCTTGCACTGTTGGTGGGAATGTAAACTGACACAACCACTATGGAGAACAGTATGGAGGTTCCTTAAAAAACTAAAAATAGAACTACCAGAGGACCCAGCAATCCCACTACTGGGCATACATCTGGAGAAAACCACACTTCGAAAAGATACTTGTACCCCAATGTTCATTGCAGTATTATTTATGATCGCCAAGATATAGAAGCAACCTAAATGTCCATCCACAGATGAATGGATAAAGAAGATGTGGTACATATATACAATGGAATATTACTCAGCCATAGAAAAGAATGAAATAATGCCATTTGCAACAACATGGGTGGACTTAGAGATTATCATACTAACTAAAGTAAGCCAGAGAAAGACAAATATTATATGATATCACTTATATGTGGAATCTAAAAAAATGATACAAATGAACTTATTTACAAAACAGAAACAGAGTCACAGACTTAGAAAACAAACCTGTGGTTACCAAAGGGAAAAGGTGGGGGAGAGGGATAAATTAGGATGTTGGGATTAACATATACACACTCTATATATAAAACAGATAATCAGCAAGGACCTACTGTATAGCACAGGGAACTATACTCAATACTCTGTAATAACCTATATGGGAAAAGAATCTGAAAAAGAATAGAAATATGAATATGTATAACTATATCACTTTGCTGTACACCAGAAACTAACACAATATTGTAAATCAACTATACTCCAATATAAAATTAAAAATTTTTTTAAAAAAGACAACATCAGCTTCAATAGCAGGAGCCTTCAGATGAAAGTGCTTTCTGAATACAATGCAATGAATTAACAATTAGACTTTTTTTTTGCTAGGTAGGAAGGAAGGTTAGTAAATATTTAAATTCCAGTCATCATAAAGGTGAAATAAATCTATAATTATTTTCAATATTGACAGCATGCATTTTAAATTGTTAGTCTGTTTGTTATAAAAGGCAAAGAGCTTTAATAAAGCCAAGGACTTTGACTTATAACCTTGAGATCATGAATGCTTATTAAATATAAAAATACACATTTGTCAGAATGTTTATTATAGAAACTGTCACCCTGACCTCATGATGATTTTCCCACTGACTCTGACTCCATTGATCTGGTTCTAATGAACTCAACGAGTGCAGACCCACTTTAAATTAGGAGCATAGCTACAGGCATCCTTCCATTTAAAAATTTATTTTATGAGTAAAATAAAATGACTCCAACATATTAAATTAAAATCACAATGCAGAGTCTTCATTGTCTTCAACGTTGAAGAGCTGTTTCCAAACACAGACAGTCTGACTCCAGAGCTAAAACTCTTAACCACTACACAATGACACAATGATATCTACCTCACTCTTTTTACTTGTTGTGTAATATACCACGGAATGAATTACCAGTTTATTTGACCACTCACCTACTAGTAGTCATTGACGTGGTTTCTAATACTTTGTAATTCATAATAGTGCTGGAAGTACAGTGTGCCCTTTTTTTTTTTTTTTTTTTTTTTGCGTTACACGGGCCTCTCACTGCTGCGGCCTCTCCCGCTGCGGAGCACAGGCTCCAGACGCGCAGGCCCAGCGGCCATGGCTCACGGGCCCAGCCACTCCGCGGCATGTGGGATCTTCCCGGACCGGGGCACGAACCCGTGTCCCCTGCATCGGCAGGCGGACTCTCAACCGCGCCACCAGGGAAGCCCCAGTGTGCCCAGTTTTCTACATGCCTCCTTGTGCTGCTACACAAGTATTTCTCCAGAGCTGTGGTCCTCCACGTGTGGTCCCCAGACCAGTGTAATTGCCATCAGCTGGAATTTATTAGAACTGCAGTCTCAGGTATGACCCCGTGCATTCTGAATCAGAAACTCTGGGGCTGAAGCCTGGCAATCTGTGTTTTACACTTAAAATTGAGAATCGTCTCACTAGAGATACAGATAGCACAACTGCTGGAACACAGGAAACCCCTTATTTGAATGTCAAAAATTAAACCTCCCCAAAGAAGCAAATGTAAAGATGAAATGTCAGAAACATTAGGATTTTAATCTGACTTTTTGGGAATCTCTTCCCGGAGTTAGGACTCCATTAAACTTATCTTAAAAAGAAAAAATCAAGACTGGGGCTTCCCTGGTGGCGCAGTGGTTGGGAGTCTGCCTGCCAATGCAGGGGACACGGGTTCAAGCCCTGGTTCGGGAAGATCCCACATGCCATGGAGCAACTAAGCCCATGCACCACAACTACTGAGCCTGCATGCTACAACTACTGAAGCCCAAGCCCCTAGAGCCCGTGCTTCGCAGCAAGAGAGGCCACCACAATGAGAAGCCCAGACACCGCAGCAAAGAGTAGCCCCCGCTCACCACAACTGGAGAAAGCCCAAGCACAGCAATGAAGACCCAACACAGCCAAAAATTAATTAATTAATTAATTTTACAAAAATAAATAAATGTAGCATGGTATCATGGATGGAATCCTGGAACAGAAAAAGGACATTAGGTAAAAACTAAGGAAACCCGAATGAACGGGTGGAGTTTCGTTAATAGTACTGTACCTGTGTTGGTTCCTTAGTTGTGAAAAACATATTGTGGAAATGTCAGACGTGAAAAATAGGAGAAACTGGGTCAGGGGCACATGGCAACTCTGTACTACCTTCACAACTTCTCTGTAAATTTAAAACTATTCTAAAATAAAAGTTTATATTTAAAAATAAAATTTTTTTAAAATCAAGACTAATTTCAGAACTCAAATATGTTATCTAACAAAGCATGGAATTAGAAAAGTAAATTTGAAATTAAAATTTATATTCAAAAATTCATATAATGATAAGACGATCTAGAAAGATTATATTCTGAGAAGGTCTGACACATGAAGAGAAATAGCCCACAAAAGTTAAACATCTTTTCCAAGTTCACTGGACTGGTTAGAAGCACAGTGATGATGAGAGCTTTGAACCTTAGCCCTAGACCAGCACGCCAGACATTGTATCACTCAGTATCATGCTTTAATCAAAGAGACTCCTTAAGAAAGATTTTACCACAAACTTAGAAAAACTTAATATGTAGATTATCCTGAAAATAATTTAGAAAGGAATAAAAACTGGTGCTTATTCTAGAAGAATGACACCAAAACCAAATGATTCCCATATAAGGAAGATGTTACCCAAAAAGTACCCAAGTAAAGCTAATCATGAACCTCCTCAATGAGATTCTCGCTGTCTTATAATTTTGACAGTTTTGATTGCAAAATTAAATGTTTATTGATGTGTAATATTATAAACGAAAGGAAAATTCTAAAATGTACCTACATCTCTAATACACTTTCTTCGCATTTCTGTGCAATCTACCAATCCCTATACATATACATTTATTTTTATCAAGTTGCAATTCAGGGCACACAAGTGTTCTGCATTTTTTTATCTTAAAATATTTGGTAAGCATTCTTCCATATGTCAATGTTACTAATATTCATAGTTGATTTATAGCTGTCCAGTAGCCTATGACATATGCCATAATTTACTTGGACATATTTTTGGATCTGTAACTGGTCTCATATTTGTTTTATATTGTAAACAATGCTACAATAAAGTTCTTACATATATTTTCCTTTCCACTTTTGAATTATTTCCTTTGGCTAAATTCCAAAGAACAGACTATAGAGTTCTGAGCATGGATATATTTATGGTTCTTGACCTGAAATACCAAACCCACTCCTCAATGTTTCAGCAGAATTTTCACTGGAACCCCAACAAAAGTTTCACACCAAGTACTCATTCCGGGGGGGTGGGGGGAAATTAAATCAGGTTAGTGTTATGGGTCTAATTTAAATGGGCTAATATTCATAGTTTTCCTTATTTGAAGCCTGGTTTCTTTTAAACTAAAAGAAACTTTTAGACTAAAATGCCAAGTAATATTATAATTTTAGACTAAAAGAAACCAGACTTCAAATAAGGAAAATTACAACTATTAGCCCATTTAAACTAAGCCCCAAACACTAACCTGGATTCACGCTCTCAATTATTTACATTTCACTGGAGCTCAATACCAAGACTCCTTCTTAGCAACGTAAGAAAATATAAATATAAAATGGATATACAATATCTGACTTTAAGAGCTTATAAAGTAGTATAAAATTTGATTAATTTACTTGGAAAAGCTTCATTTCTCAATTTTTCCACCTGCTAAATGGGAGGAAACATATTTACCTATCTTGGAGAGGGAATGTAAATAAAAATGAGATGAGACTGGTAAGTAAATACTCTTACTTTATTAAAATGCAGACTGATTACTTTTAAGAAATTTAAGTCTAATTTCTACAAAGAAGACATACAGATGGCCAATAGGCACATGAAAAGATGTTCAACATCAAATTATTAGAGAAATGCAAATCAAAACTACAATGAGGTATCATCTCACTCTGGTCAGAATGGCCATCATTAAAAAGTCTACAAATAATAAATGCTGGAGAGGATGTGGAGAAAAGGGAACCCTCCTACACTGTTGGTGGGAATGTAAATTGGTACAACCACTATGGAGAATAGTATGGAGGTTCCTCAGAAAACAAAAAATAAAACTACCATATGATCCAGCAATCCCACTCCTGGGCATATATCCTGAGAAAACTCTAGTTCAAAAAGATACATACACCCCAATATTCATAGCAGCACTATTTACAATAGTCAAGACCTAGAAGTAACCTTATGTCCATTAACAGATGAATTGATAAAGATGTGGTATATATATATATATACACATATATATATATGTGTATGTATACCCAATGGAATACTACTCAGCCATAAAAAAGCATGAAATAATGCAATTTGCAACAACATGGATAGACCTATAGATTATCATATTAAGTGAAGTAAGTCAGACAGAGTAAGACAAATATCATATGATATCACTTAAATGCAGAAACTAAAATATGATACAAATGAACTTATTTACAAAACAGAAACAGTCCACAGACATAGAAAACAAATTTATGGTTACCAAACGGGAAAGGCAGGGACGGATAAATTAGGAGTTTGGGATTGACAGATACACACCACTGTATATAAAATAGATAAACAACAAGGAACTATTGTATAGCACAAGGAACTCTATTCAATATCTTGTAATAACCTATAATGGAAAAGAATGTATATATATATAACTGAATCACTTTGCTATACACCAGAAACTAACACAACATTGTAAATCAACTATACTTCAATGGGGACTTCCCTGGCGGTCCAGTGGTAAAGAATCCACCTTACAATGCAGGGAATATGGGTTCGATCCCTGGTCAGGGAACTAAGATCCCACATGCCACGGGGCAACTAAGCACACGAGTAGCAACTACTGAGCTCACACGCCTCAACTAGAGCCCGCATGCTGCAAACTACAGAGCCCATGTGCTCTGGAGCCCATGCACCACAACTAGAGAGAGAAAACCCGCATGCCACAACTAGAGAGAAGCCTGCGACCCACAACAGAACATCCCACGTGCCGCAACTAAGATCCGACGCAGCCTAAAATTTAAAAAAGAAGATCAAATATAACCGGAAGCCATGGAATTGCCATCAGTGACAGGATGGTGGTCAGGTTCTGAGGTCAGGTTGCTTCTTTTTTTTTCCCCCCCATAGGAAAAGCCCATTTTTATTACAGAATAACTTTAAATAAAATAAATTTAATGCATATCCAATTTTATAGGGGCTCCTGGTGAGTCAAAATCTTTCATCTGAGAAGAAAGATATGTTTTACACTATGACTCTTGCTTTCTCTTCAAGGAGCCCCCAAAATATGTTGTCCAGCTTGCGCAAATACTAAAATAAGTCCTGAACTGACTTAAGGAACCATTGCGTAAAATGTATTCTGTATCTTACATCATTGCCTCCATGTTCAAAGCTTAAAAGACGGACTCTTACAACGGACTCACAGACATAGAGAACAGACTTGTGGTTCCCAAGGGAGGGCTATGTGGGAGGAATGGAGTGGGAGGTTGGGGCCAGCAGATGCAAACTAGTGTATAAAGAATGGATAAACAGCAAGGTCCTACTGTATTGCACAGGGAACTGTATTCAATATCCTAGGATAAACCATATGAAAAAGAATATTTTTAAAAAACGAATGTATATACATATATGTATAACTGCATCACTTTGCTGTACACATGAAACTAATACAACATTGTAAAATCAACTACACTTCAATAAGAATTAGAAAATGTAAAATTAAACAAGAGGGAATCCTAGGGAAGCTGAGGCTTACGCCCCTGGGAGTTAAGACACCCTGTTTTGCTCTCTTGCTGCAGCTCCTGTCCCCACTGTCCTGAGCAGCCAGTTTGGACAGCGTCTGGTGGTGGTGGCAGGGGAGCTGATGGTCAGTGTGGGCATGGATAGCCTCCTTCTCACAGAAGGTCTACCACGTGTATGTCGCCATTGGTATCATCTCCGGTAAGTGTTTCTCCTGTGCTCACACGTTCTCCAGAGACTTAGTTTCTAGAACAACGGAGGGGAAGGAGGGAATCAACTCCAAAGTGTATTTCTTTCTCCTTTTCTCTTTTTTCTTTAAAATTAATAATGCCCCAGATCAACGGTTAGGTTGTTTCTTTTTAAAATAGCTGAAGCTGGTTCATATTACTTGCAATCCAAAGAGTCCTAAGTTAGAAAAGGTCTAAATGTAGAAGTCTATCATTAGGGATCATGAAACTATTCCGGCAGTTCTCACAGGCTGCAAGGCCAGGAAATGAGTATGGTCCAGCTGGCTGTCAAAAGCTGGGACTTCAAATAGCCAACAGGTGTTACAAATTGAAATGCTGACCTAGACCAAGTTCAGGCCTCCCTCAGAAACAATCTTCCAGAACCAGAAAGGGCCTGGGTTCAGGCTGACAGTCATATATTCTGGAGGGATTTATCTCCAGAGTGAAGTTCATCATTTACTTATTCAACAAATATTTTTTATGTACCTTGTATGAATCAGACCCTGTGTTAGGTGCTGGTAGTAAAATGGTGAACAAGACAGAAAAACAGCCTCTGTGTTCATGGAGCCTGTATTCTAGTGAAGGAAAAACAAAAAAAAAGTAGTTGGGAGGGATAAATTGGGAGATTGGGATTGACATATACACACTACTATATGTAAAATAGATAACTAATAAGGACCTACTGTATAGCACAGGGAACTCTACTCAATACTCGTTAGTGGCCTATATGGGAAAGAAGAGTGGATATATGTATATGTAAAACTGAATCACTTTGCTGTACACCTGAGACTAACACAACATTGTAAATCAACTACACTCCAATAAAAATTTTTTAAAATAAGGAAATAAAGAAAGTAAAATTGTGGTTAAGTGCTAAGAAAAAATAAACAAGAAGCTAAGATGGAAAAACAATGGGAGAATCTGTTTTAACTATGATGGTTAGGGAGGCCCTGGCTGAGAAGCTGGAAGCTAAACTGAGAACTGAAGGTCACGAAGGGACAATTCTGTGAAGGTCAGCAAGGAACATTTCAGGCAAAGGGAACAGCATGAGGTAGAAAAGAGCTCGATGTGTTCCAGAAACTGGTGCAAGGCCCTGGTTGGATTATAATGAAAGAGGGGGTCAAGGTGCATCAGACGTAACGAAATAGGCAGAAGCCAGATCATGTAGCAGTTTGTAGATCATGGAAGGAATTTATATTTTATTCTAAATATAAAGAAAGGATATTGAGGGTGTTTAGCTAAAGAGTGACATTTTTAAGCAGATTGGTGTTACGTGGAAAGAGATTGGAAGGAAATAGAAGCAGGGAGTTCTGTTAGGAGGCTATAGCAGTGGTCCAGATAGGGGATAATGGTTTGGACAAAGAATGTGGCAGCAGAGATGGAAAGACGTGGAGAGATTCAAGTCAAATTTTGGAGATGAACTATAAGAATATTCTGTAATTAAATAGTAAGTAGCTTTAAAAGCATGGAGAAGAGAGGACCACCTCCAAGCATTGTGTTGAAGTAGAAAGGAGGCTTAACACCTTCTCATTTTACAGAAAAGGAACAGAGGCCCAAAGGATTGCAATGATTTGTTCCCAGGTACTTGGCTGATCAATAGCAGAGCCAGGGGGCTTCCCTGGTGGCGCAGTGGTTGAGAGTCCGCCTGCCGATGCAGGGGACACGGGTTCGTGCCCCGGTCCGGGAAGATCCCACATGCCGCGGAGCGGCTGGGCCCGTGAGCCATGGCCGCTGAGCCTGCGCGTCCAGAGCCTGTGCTCCGCCACGGGAGAGGCCACAGCAGAGCCAGGATCCAATCGCAGTGTCGTGGCCTTCAGCCTAGTGGTCTCATTTCCCTCCCTTCTCCCAGAGCAGCCAAAGCACCCTCGGGGCCCCAAGCAGGGGAGTCAGAGCAGGGTGCTTGCAGAATGCCACATTCATGGCACGTATCATCCTCTCCATCCTCATACCTCTGGATGCCCTGGTCGTGGGGAGGCCTAATGGGTCCCTGCCCACCACTGTAGACAAAATCAGAGCACTCAGTTTTTGACATGGACATGGAATACAATGATGATGGTGATGACCAACTTTAGTTCCTTTAACTTAACGCTTTGCACATACCAGGTCATTTAAATGCTTACAACCACAATTTGAGATAGATACTATTATTACACTTATTCCCACATCAGTAAAACAAGACACAGCGAAGCTAAATGAGCTGTTCCCTAAGCCACAAGCAGATCACGCATTGTCCCTCGGGCTGTCCAGCTCCCACACCCAGCCCTGAACTGGGGAGGCTTCAGGCTTCTTGTTGCTCTCACAGCATCTGTTCTGTTTTACTCATATTACCTGCTGTGTAGTGGTGATATTTTCCTTTTTAGCTACATGCCAGGAAGTTTTCAGTGGGTGATTATATGGGAATAATTAGTCTTTATGTAAGCACTGCCTTGCAGGATATGAAAGACATAACTTGCAGGCAGCCAGAGAACCCAGGAGGATGCTTGTAATCACCAGGTTTCATTCTCTCCAGGAGTCATTATGGAGTTCAACCACAAATCACTACTTCAATAGGGTTTACACACCTTAGCTTCTTCTCAAAATTATAATAGCAATTTTCTAGGGAAAGATTATGGATGAAGGGGCAGACATCCTGTGGTTCTCTTTCCATGCTGGAGGTTTCTCATCAGGAGTGGAAGTCAGATGCCATTTCCTCGGGAATCAATGTCGTGGTCTAGCCAGAGCCCTCAGAGCCACGGGACACTGGGGCTGGGAGGGACCTTACAGAGTCTTAATTTCTTAACTCAGGCTCTTTTGTTTATATATAACAGGAGCTGACTTCAAACCACCTAAAGCAGAAAAGGAGATTGGGGCATTTCATGGCCCCAAGAAAGGAAGTGCAAGCAGGCCTCAAGTAGGACTAATGCCTGGAAGTGAAAGTTATCAGCATTCTCTCCTCTTGTTCACCAGAAGCTCAGTGGTGAACGGAATTACAAAGGTAACAGCAAATCTTCAAAATATGTGTGCACAAACTTCCCCAAAACCCTCACTACCTCACCATCCCCCACTATCACCTCTGCCACTCTTCAAGCCTGGAGACTACTCTGGTTGCCTACTGCTGTGTAACAACTACTCCCAAAAGTTAGTGGCTTAAAACATCAATCATCTTATTAAATTTCATGATTTCATGGGTTGGGAGTCCAGGCAGGACTCAGATGAGTAATTCTTCCTTTCCATGTGGTTTCAGTGGAGGTCACTTGGTGGTAGCCAGCCAGCAGGTGGGCTTGCGTAAGGGCCCGAGTCAGCTCCACTCAAAGGTCTGGCGTCTTGGTAGTGTTGGCTGGAAGGCTGACCTCAGCTGAGACTGTCAGCTGAGCACCTACCCATGGCCTCTCCGGCATGGTAAACTTGAAGAAGTCAAATTTCTTACATGGCAGCTCAGGGCTCCCCAGAAACCCAGGTGAAAGCTGCAAGGCTTCTTTTGATCCAGTCTCAGAAGTCTCAGAGCAACACTGCTACCACATTGTATAGTGAAACAAGCCAGCTCGAATTCAAGGAGGAGCGAATTAGATTCCACCTCTCAATAGGATTATTAATTAATTTGTGGCCTTCTTCAATCTCCCACAGACAGGTTGCTAGGCAAGCTTCCACAATACTTAAATAGTTACTGCTTGCTTAGATCCAAGGGGTAAGATGAATGAGAAGTGGAAACAAACATCTGATCAGTGGTTTAGGGGTACTCAGCAGATGTGCTGTGATGTGTCTTCTCCTCTAGGTGGCTCAGGTGAGAGACCTGGCGCCCATCAATCCTGCTCAGTTCACCAGCGGGAAGCAGGTTTGAAGAAATGATGAGGAGGGGCTTCCCTGGTGGCGCAGTGGTTAAGAATCCTCCTGCCAACGCAGGGGACACGGGTTCAAACCCCGGTCCAGGAAGATCCCACATGCCGCAGAGCAACTAAGCCCGTGCACCACAAGTACTGAGCCTGCGCTCTAGAGCCCACAAGCCACAGCTACTGAGCCCTCATGCTGCAACTACTGAAGCCTGCATGCCTAGAGCCCGTGCTCTGCAACAAGAGAAGCCACTGCAATGAGAAGCCCACACACCGCAACGAAGAGTAGCCCCCGCTCGCCGCAACTAGAGAAAGCCTGTGCACAGCAACGAAGACCCAACACAGCCAAAAATAAATAAATAAAATAAATTTTAAAAAAAGAAGTGATGAGGGAAGGATTATATGTAAAGAGAAGATAAGAATATTATACCTACTTCCTAGGGTTGTGAAGACTGAATAGATTTATATATGCAAAGTGCATAGAACAGTGCCTGGCACACAGTACACTCCCTATTAAAATTCTTCATCATCATCACTACGCATGATGAGCCACAGGAAAACACTTCCTCACCTCAGCTGGACATCAAAATTTAAGTCCTCAGAGGCTAATTTTTCAGGATTATAATAGAAAGCAAAGGAAGAGAAAGAAATGTGGTTTACAACATTTGACTCCATTTGTATGCAAATTATCAATGGTCATACATCCAGGATTCTCAAAGTTATTGTTTTATTTTAACGTGTTATCTAAGCTCTCAGGTGCCTGTCCCTACATGAATCACAGAAATGATCATATCACATAAAAAGTTGGTGATGACTGTGACCATTTTGTGACACTGACCACTTTTCTTTCAGTTCCCAGAGTCCAGGCTTCCCCTCTACCAGCCATCAACAGCTAGGGCTGGCCTGATGTCAAACCTTATCTCCGTCAGTAAGATGAAGTTTCTGCTTCTAAGAAAGTGAACTTACTGGGCTCCATCTTTAGGTTTTCAAGGCCTCACAACCTCCCAGGTGCCTTGGCATCGATATTCATTTCTATTAAAAAGACCACTGGTGTGAAAAAGCTTGTGTAGTACTTTTATGTAACTCAGGGGACACTGATGTGGCAGCACACCTGGAGCTGAGTCTAGTATGCTACTAGGATGGTTCCTTGAAGCTTGGACGGAATAATGACCTCCAGAAAATGAGGAAATGCCTTGGCACAGTGCTGATAGGATCAGAAGCCTCGGGAAAGTGGGGAACAATATATTACATGAGACCTGAAAACCCACCAATTGACTATAACCCAGGACAGCCCAGAGACACTCCCTTCATTAAGACAACAAAGAATGCATTGCTGAGAGGGACCCTGAAATATTTGAAAAGCTTGGTTTAGCTGTCCTCTGAAGGTCACTATTAAAAATGGGAGAGGGCTTCCCTGGTGGCGCAGTGGTTGAGAGTCCACCTGCCGATGCAGGCGACACGGGTTCGGCCCCGGTCCGGGAGGATCCCACATGCCGCGGAGCGGCTGGGCCCGTGAGCCATGGCCACTGAGCCTGTGCGTCCGGAGCCTGTGCTCCGCAACGGGAGAGGCCACAGCAATGAGAGGCCTGCGTACCGCAAAAAAAAAAAAAGGAGAATCTACCATTGAGCTGGACTCCATAGAGCAAGTAGAACTAAGAGGATTATGGAATGGCAAATGGCAGTGCTTAATTATCAGAGGCAAGACGGGTGTAATTATTATACTGGCCAGCAAGACTTGGAGTGGCAGTCGGGATGCCTTGAACACCAGGTATCTGTAGCAATCATAGTGTTGCAAGGAGTGCTGATAAATGGAGAGCAGACCAGAGTACTACTTAACTTCCATAACCAATAAAATGAAAGACCCAGAGAGCAGAAACCTGTGTAAGTTGCAATAAGGCAAAACCATGGTCCCTCACCTATTTTCTAAATCTAAATCAGTATAGAAGCCCAGGACCGATGGATTTAAGAGGAGGCTAGGTCCAGTTGAGGAAGGTATCAACAGCAACACTGTGAGTATAGAAAATATTTCCCCAAACCTACCCTCAAAGGTGCATGCGTCCATTTGCTAGGGTAACTATATACTGGGGAAAGAGGAATATCTAGGTCTGTGCTACCTGAAATGCAATCACATTCCTATAGATAGAGCAGGGATAGAGGGTGTATGGAGGCCAGAAGATAGATGGAATTTTATTTGTAATGTATAATTGGGATTGATATTCTTAATAGCTGGCAGAACTTCATATTGATTCCCTGACCTGTGGAATTAGAGCCAGAATGATAGGAAGAGTTATATGAGTGCTTATTCCTACACCTAGCCAAGATAATAAACCAGAAGCAATGTCACATCTCAGGTGGAACTGCAGAACTTAGAACCATCGCCAAAGACTTAAAGCATGTAGGAGTGTCGATCCCCATCAAGTCACCTGACTGTCCCCAGCAAAAACCAGGTAGGTCACGACAGAGGACAGCAGACTACCACAAACTTAACAGGGTGATGACCCAAATTTCAGCTGCTGTATCAGACATAGTATTTCACTAGAACAGATCAACACAGCCTCTGGCATTTGGTATATGGCCATTGATCTGGCAAGTATATTCTTCTCAATTGTTATCAGGAAGGAAGATCAAAAGATGTTCTTTTTTTTTTTTACATCTTTATTGGAGTATAAGTGCTTTACAATGGTGTGTTAGTTTCTGCTTTATAACAAAGTGAATCAGCTATGCATATACATATAGCCCCATATCTCCTCCCTCTTGTGTCTCCTTCCCACCCTCCCTATCCTACCCATCCAGGTGGTCACAAAGCACCAAGCTGAGCTCCCTGTGCTATGCGGTTGCTTCCCACTAGCTATCTATTTTACGTTTGGTAGCGTATATATGTCCATCTCACTCTCTCACTTTGTCACAGCTTACCCTAACATGAGAAGGAAGAGCAGGGCTTCCCTGGTGGCGCAGTGGTTGAGAGTCCGCCTGCCGATGCAGGGGACGCGGGTTCGTGCCCCGGTCTGGGAAGATCCCACATGCCGCGGAACGGCTGGGCCCATGAGCCATGGCCACTGAGCCTGCGCGTTCGGAGCCTGTGCTCCGTAATGGGAGAGCCCACGACAGTGAGAGGCCCGCGTACCGCCAAAAAAAAAAAAAAAAAAACCTTTGAGTTGAGTTAAATTAAGGAAGGAAAGTTTGGAAAGGGGGGCTATAGAAAGTTAGACATGAGTATCAGAGGGGATCAGAGGGAGTTATGGAATCTAACTTAAGTTTGAAGATCCCAGGATAGCTGATTTGTGCTTTGATTCCTGTTCAGAATTTTGAAAGGTAGCTGTATCATGGATGTGTCCTTTCCATAAGTGCATGGGGTGGAGGCAATAGAAATAGACCCAGGGATAACACAGATATTGGAATTAGCCAACAAGAACTTTAAAGTAGGCACGTATCTGATATACTTATACTTTGGAACAGTGGCAAATAGCTTAGCCAGTTGTTCAGAAACTAGAAAGGGGTGAGACTGAGAGATAAGAGACAACGAAGTTCATAGAAAAGGCATGTGGATAAACCTATGGAAGTGTACAGATCTTTGTATTTCTCACTAATGCCCATTGGAGAGCACCATTTCTGGAGACACATGCTCCATGCTGGCAGGGATGAGTTCTCTGTGGGGTCAAAAAGACAGCTTCCCTCACCAAGGCTGGTCTGCTATTCACCATTAGAAGCTGACCTGCTAGCAAAAATGCCTGACACAGAGCCCTCTATAAGGCAGCATCCACTTAGCAGACTTGAGAGCCTCTTAGTTGCATGGGACCACTTCTACCCTAAAAGTGGCTGTGATTTGCCCATAGTAGAATTGACATACTCTGGATAGGGGTTTGCCCTCCTACCCACAGTCCCTTTGCTAACCCTACCAACCAAATATTTACAGTATGTCTGCACAACATTGCCTCAGATCAAGAACCCCAAACTTATGATAAAGAAGTCAGGCTGGGACTTCCCTGGTGGCACAGTGGTTAAGAATCCGCCTGCCAATGCAGGGGACACAGGTTCGGTCCCTGGCCCGGGAAGATCCCACATGCCGTGGAGCAACTAAGCCTGTGTGCCACAACGACTGAGCCTGCGCTCTAGAGCCCACGAGCCACAACTACTGAGCCCACGTGCCACAACGACTGAAGCCCATGTGCCTAGAGCCTGCGCTCCACAGCAAGAGAAGCCACAGCAATGAGAAGCCCGTGCACCGCAACAAAGAGTAGCCCCCGCTCGCCGCAACTAGAGAAAGCCTGCGCAGAGCCATGAAGACTTAACACAGCCAAAAATAAATAAATAAATAAGTAAAATTAAAAAAAAAAAAGAAGTCAGGCTAATGTGTACATGGCCATGGGATCTTCTGGTCTTACCACCACCTATTACAACGATATAATGGCTTGTTTGAGCTGAGCTAAGGCATCAGCTCAGGGGCACTCTCCTGTGGGGCTGGAGCAATGCCATCCAAAATGCTGCCTATGTGTCAAACCAATGGTTGACATAATAGCTAGAATACACAGGTAGAGGAATTAAGAAATAGAAATCGTGTGGCCTCTTTTACCACATTTGTAACCGAGCAGGACCCTATGAGGCCTTCCCAGAAGAGACCCTCACCCATGTCCTCCACTGGCCTTTTGTCTGTGGAAAAATTTAGCCAAAGAATAAATTTAATCAGAGAAGTGAAAAATGCAGAAAGAAAGGAAAACAGTCAAGCAAGACAAAAGAATAATACTTTAGCCATTAAACAAAGTCAAGGACCTTTAGTTCTTCCTCAAGGACTATAGATAATATTCTGAGCCATGTCCTTTGAGCTGATTTGCAGGTACTGAAATCCCCACCAGGTGGAAGAAGTTAACTGTATGCTGCCCACAAGCACCCAGACCCCAGATGGGTTGAAACAGAGGTTGATGAAGCTGATTCCCACTTACCTCACCCCCAGCCCACCAGAAGAATGTCCTCGAGCTGATCACACCCTGCTCCTTGAACACTGTAAGACCCCTCACTACCCCCTCCAGGCTGGGACACAGTTTTGAGGGCCTTAGCCCACTGTGGCCCCCTTTGCCTGGCAAAGCAATAACACTCTTCTTTTCTACTTCACCCAGAACTCTCTCTCTCCGTGATTCTATCAGCACTCGTGAACAGAGGCTGAGTTTCGGCAACATATTCACAGTGACCCATTTATAGAATTTGCATTTCCTCACCCTGTAAACCTAGGTTCTTCTAAAATGTACATCCTGATTCCCTGGGTTGGAAATGAGGAGACACAGTCAAGTTCCTCTGACTTTGAACCTGAGACTACCTCTTGGTCATTTTAGGCTCCTCCTGCCTGTGGATTAACAGACGAAGAAAGGAGATACTCTACTGGTGGAGATAATTAACCCTGATTACCGTGAAGAGCAAGGATTTCTACCATACTATGGGAGCATGTAGGGGTATGTCTGGAATCTAGAAGATTCACCAGAGAATCTCCTGTAGCGTTAATCAACTATGATATTGTGAATGGACAATTACAAAAACCATGGCTGGACAAGGGTAAATCAGATAAGAGCTCAATTCCTCAGGGATGAATGTCTGGGTTATCCCACCAGGTAAGCAACCTATACCAAAAAAAAAATATGATACAAATGAACTTATATACAAAACAGAGATAGACACACAGACATAGAAAACAAAGTTATGGTTACCAAAGAGGAAAGCGGGGTAAGGAATAAATTAGGAGTTTGGGATTAACATATATACACTACAATATATAAAGTAGATAACCAACAAGGGCCTACTGTATAGCACAGGGACTATACTCAAAATTTTATAATAATCTATCAGAGAAAAGAATCTGAAAAAAATAGGTATATATGTATGTATAACCGAATCCATTTGCTATACACCTGAAACTAACACAACATTGTAAATCAACTATACTTCAATTAAAAAATAAAATAAAATAGAAAAAGAAAGAAAATAGTAAATGTCACAAGTCAGGGTTGTAGTTGTTTTTCCAGAGAGCTGGCTGATAAATGTTTATCAACACATTAATGCTTTCTTTCTGTCCTTCTTCACTCTCTCTGTGCCTTACATCTGCTTCCTCCAATTCCATTACCAAATAATCTACTTGCACATGAGCCTTTGTATCAGGCTCTGCTTTCACAAGCGTCTCGGCTAAGACAAATATCTACCTCATAGTGTTGTTAGGAGATTTAAATAGGATCGTATTATAATATGACGATGGGGCTTCCCTGGTGGCGCAGTGGTTGAGAGTCCGCCTGCCGATGCAGGGGTTACCGGTTCGTGACCCGGTCCGGGAGGATCCCGCATGCCACGGAGCAGCTGGGCCCGTGAGCCATGGCCGCTGGGCCTGCGCGTCTGGAGCCTGTGCTCCGCAATGGGTGAGGCCACAACAGTGAGAGGTCCGCATACCGCAAAAAAAAAAAAAAAAATGTGGTATAATATGACGATGGCCAAGACTGAACAGCCTAGACCTAGAAAAATGTGCCCACCTTAGATGGTTTTACTTTCCTCATTGTCTCTTAAGGACCATGAGACAAAAATACTTGGAAATTCAACTGCCAGACAGACTGAGGCAGGACAGGTGGGTGTTAGGATAGAAGAAGGACTTCCTCCAGTCTGGTGCCTGGACAGGGTGACTTGGAGAGTTTGAGAGACAAATGTTCTGGCAGTGTCCTACAGAGGAAGGCTGGGCTTGCAGCATCTCTGGGCTGTTAGACTGTTCTATCCTTCTGGCTCCTCTGTTAAGTACTATGAAGCTTGAACTCCACCCCAACCCAGGAGTGGCCCAAAGAACCTGAGCTGATTCTTTGGTCCTGATGGAGGGCTAATTTTCAAGCATAGCATGTGACTGACTTTGAAACCCCTTCTGACTTTTTTTTCCGTGTTATGTAGGCATATGCCTCAGGAAAATGGCTAGATGCGTATGTGTATATGTATGTGTTTTTAGGCTGAGTAAGCAAACTATATCCCTAAAGTTGCGTTGTCCAAAATGGTAGCCACTAGCCACATGTGACAATTTAAATTTAAATTAACTAAAATGAAATAAAATGTTAAATTCAGTTCCATAGTCAACTAGCCACCTTTTAAGGGCTCAGTAGGAAGTAATTACAGGAGAAGTGACATCGAATCATCAAAATGGTGAAGATGATGTGAGTTGATGGATATTTTAACAATCCTTATTAAACCTAGCAGTAATCATCTTTGATATGTATGTGTATTAAATCATAACATTGCACACCTTAAATTCACAAAATGTTGCACATCAATTATCTCTCAAAGCCGGGGAGAAAAAGAAAAAGAAGTAATCAAGTGCTCAACAACCACACAGAGAGAGAATACTTCCATCATCACAAAATTATCTTGTACGGTGCTGTGAAAGAGCTGTAGCACTTGGAACCCAGGTGTAGGGCATCAGGGAACAAACAAAGCTGAATGTATCAATGGGGAAGAGGTCTCTCCTCTCTATTCCCTGCACTTGGAACGCTGTTAACCAACCTCTGAACTCCCTTCTCCCACTGAAGCCCGGGAGAACTGCCCTGGCCCTCGGGACCACCAGCGACACCTTGTGGCAGCAAAAGCAACAACCGTTAAAAAGATACCCTCTCCCTGGGGACCTGAATTGAGTTTCTGGTTTTCTGTCCTCTGAGCACATGTAACCAGAACCAGCCCATTATGCCTGAGAGAGATTATACATGTATTATCACTTCCCATGAGTGGTGACTATGCTAAATTTTTCACATGTATCTTCTCGTCTAATCAGAACAAGAACCTTATGAGGTGAATGTTTTTGGTATTATTCCCATTTTAGAGATGAGGTAGCTGAGGCTCAGGGAGACTGATTAATCTGAAGTCATTAGTGGTGGGACTGGGAAGAAGGCTGCTCTTGTGCTAGTCGATTGGATTTTCTAATCATGTAATTTGAGTATTAAAAGGAATGTGAAGGAACAAAAAAGGAATGTGACCATATTTATCCCCAAAATGGCACCATTGGATATAGCATGTACAAATACAGGGCACAGGAGGGATATTGCACGTGTAAGTTTTCTTTCTCCAAGCCTTCGTCTTCCAGGGGGTCTGCTTTCTCATTAAACTTTTATTATCCTCAGCAGTAAATCAGTCTTCCCTGTTCACAGACTCCTATCCTCAAATGAATGCATTCAAAGACTATACTTCAGCAAGACTGTACATTATAGGAAATAAATTCCATTAAATTTGAAATCATAAGTTTGCTACCAAGTTATATTACACCGTATTTATGAGAGTCAAAGCCTATCAGTGCTAGGTTCATACGGCAGCCATTTCAGAGCCTTTTTACAAATGTATAACAAAGGAACAAAATTATAGCATTACCTGCAAAGGTTTTTCAAGGTCTCCAACTGCCAATTTTTTTTTTTTTTTTTTTTTTTTTTGCAACTCAGACATTGACTTCTGTTGCATGTCGAGTGTGCTTTTTGTGAGTTTCCACCACCTGTCAATCATTGAGTCCTTAATTAGGGCTCTTCCAAGGAGACTCTGACATCCCAGAGAGTGATGCTTCCACATGGCTCCTTGCCCTCTTTCCCAAATCAAACGCCGCGTCAGCAGACACGGTCAAAAGAGAAGCTTGCTACTTCTTGGAAGATGTTTTAAAGGGCAGATTTTTTAAGTGTGGGCGGGGGAAGTGGAGTGTGCGTTGGGAATGTTGAGTCGTCGGAAGCAGGGCAGTAGAAGCATGGGGCGCCTGAGAAAATGGCTTCCAGAGCCCCACTCCAGCCAGCAGCCGCTAAATGTTGTTCTGATGATTTTGTGAGGGTAAAAAAATGATAGGTGTTGCCTCCTGGGAAGTTGATGCTCAGCAAAAACAGAGCCGGACGCTGCTCAAAGGGCTTCCAGGCACCAGCTGGGTCTACAGCTACTCAGCTTCCCAACTTTCCTGACGAACCAGCATTTTTGTTTTGGGCAAGGACTGTTCCAAGTAGCCTCTGACTCAGAAAAGCCAACGAGAGCCAAGGGGAGGGATGTGAACAGAAGCAGAGGGCAGATGGAGCTAGCCAGATCGTGAGAGAGAATTGTCTGTAGTGGGAAGGACGTGGTGCTAGGACTCGATGCAGCCTGCTTTCTCATTTGAATGATTCCCTTGTTTCTGGAGGACACAGTGGATACTGGAAAAGTCAAAGCAGTGGGTACCACCCCAGAGATGTGTGATCCTCACCCCAACAAGTCTTTTTAGAACGTTAACTCAACCAGCCCTTTCTCTCTCTCTCTCCATTTGTGGGAAATAGATGAGTGCCAACCTTCATCCCAGCGCTGTTCAACAACTCCATTGCCTGCATTGCTGTGGCCCTGCTGCTCCCAGGATTGGGAGGGGAGGGACAGGAGTCTTCCTGTCTCGGCATCACTGTGGCTGCCACCTCTTTGCCACTGCCTCTGATCTTCACGCTCACAGATATTTCTCCCCTTGACAGGCTTTTTCCCACCAAATGTGACAATTCTCTCAGTCAATTTTAGATGTCCTAGAATCTTATTGGGGTCCTCAAAAACTAGGGTGACCATATCATTTGTGCCAAATTATTTATGCTTTTGAGGGTGAGGGGGCACTATTAATTAGTATGCCAGGGCAACAGGCGTAAACTGGGAATGTCTCAGACAAACCGACAGACATTCATCCTTGACTAAAAGAGTCCCTTTGAAGTGTGAGGTTTATAACCACCTCTGTGGGGACGCTAGGAGGGACAATGTATGGGACACCGCTTTGGGGTGCACACTTTGTCTGCTTTGGTGAGCTTCATTCTGAGCCCAGAAGCTTAGCCTAGTTCATCCGGGTGGCAGGGTGATTCCCTACCATCCTGGAACTGTCTTCCTCTCCTCTGAGGAAATAGGAGGCCTTCGCCTTCCTGCCTTTGTCCAAGAGCCTATCCCTATCTGGGACCTTTCACCCCAGGGTCCCCTCTCCTTTCTCAGGGGGCCCAGCAACCCCCCAGGCAGGTAGCTCTCTGGTGGGCACGATTCCTACTGCTGGAACCACTGCCCCAGCTGCAGGGTGGCCCTGATTTCCAGATCCAGAAGGGGGTTACAAGATTTGTCACTTCTCGGTGGGAGAGTCAGGCTGGGAGACACAGTATGAGAGAACAGATTCCCAGGAGAGCTTGATTTTAAAGAGATGACAGGATCTGATTTTTTTTAAACTTATTTTACTGAAGTATAGTTATTTGCAATTTAATTAAATTTCCTAATTTCTGCTCTACAGAAAAGTGATTCAGTTATACATATATATGATTTTTCATATTCTTCTCCATTATGGTTTATCACAGGATATTGAATGTAGTTCCCTGTGCTATACCATAGGACCTTGTTGTTTATCCAAGGATCTGATATTTAGATCAGAAGCTTCTGGGCCCTATTTCTGGGAAAGGCAAAGAGCAAGAAGACTGAGTAGAAGAGAGTAAAATTAAAGTTTATACATAAAACAAAACAAATGAGAGAAATGCCAATCAGTGAAACACCTGACCCTAGAAATATACAGGTTTCTTTTCAACTTTTCTGATAATGGAGATGAGAGAGGGTGGGGGTCTAGCAGAGGACTTACCAATTTTTCTTGACGTGGGGAATTAAAAGTCTACAAGCGTTATTTCCAAAATGTAATGAAGCAAGAATTCAAAATGGAATTTCTTGCCATGGTTTCAGCTATATAAAAACCATCTAGTCATAGGAGCAAGAACCAGAAGGGAACAAGAAAAGTGAAATATTCAGATTATAGGAGTGAGGGGAGGGTGAAGGTGGCTTTCTCTATTTCCTTTCTTCCTATTATAGCAGCTATAACATTAAGAATAATTCAACTGAATGCAGCGGTCACAGGCCTTACAGCAGAGGCTCCTGGCTCCTCCTGGGTAGGAGCTCAGCTGCAGGAGCATATTTCCCAGCCAAGTGAGAGCCAGAGGGTAGGGCTGGGTCTTGGGGAGACACCCTGGCCGTGTGATAGGAACACAACCAGAGCATCCCCAGTATGCGACCAGACACAGACCCACCCACTCCTGCCCACCAAAGCCGAACCAGCTTCCTGTCTCTCTCGGGCCATCACACCAGCCAGGAAGGACTGAACCCTCAGTGACCTATTTCCTTCCAGGACCCAGGCAGAGCCAGAGTGACTTCATCTTACATTGGGAGACAAGGTTGATCAGTCAAAGCCTTCTCTGGCTGAATCTTACTGACGTTGACAAATCTATTTCTTGATTCATGCTACATCTTGAGTCAAACTCTAGTCACTATCCGAACGCTGGCCTTGATTCTATTTTGAGCGTGAAGACAGTAGCTGAAATTTCGGTGACCTTTTCCATGTAAACCCAAGTAGAATTTGTGGGCTCGGAAAGGGTTTGTGCACTTCATAGACATCTATGTACTTTAGGTTCTTCAAAAATAGAGATAATAAGTAATAGCTCACATTTTTAAGTACTTACTGTGTACCAGGGACCATGATAAGCAATTCCTTACATGGTCTTATTTACTGGCTCCCTAGGATGTCATGTCCTCCCTGCTTCATCTGCTCCAACTCCTACACAACTACCAACTGATGAGCTCTGGGAAGAAGGGACAATAATTATCCCCACTTTGCAGATGAGGAAAGAGAAGCTTAGATTAAGAAATTTGCCCAGGGTCACATTCAGTACTGGGAACCAGGTCTTTGGACTCCAAAACCTGCACTCATAACCAACATACTTATATGCCTTGAGGGAAATAAATGACCTGTGGTCAATCAGCAGCATGTTTAAAGTTTTCTTTTTTAATTGTTTATTCTAAATCTGAAAGGAACCAAGAGATGATTGTTGTACATCTCCTTTCTTTAAAGAGAAAACTGTTGGAACTTCTCTGGTGGTCTAGTGGGTAAGAATCCATGCTCCCAATGCAGGGGGCCTGGGTTCGATCCCTGGTTGGGGAGCTAGATCCCACATGCATGCCACAACTAAGAGCCCGCATGCTGCAACTAAGACCCGGTGCAGCCTAAATAAATAATTTTTTTTTTTTAATGTGGAAACTGTCATCTCTGGGTCCCTGAATTAGTTCAGGACCAAAAGAATAAGGTACTGTGATTGGACGGGCGAGGTTCTGGGTCTGCTGGTGGCGGGGGTGGAGGAAGATTCCACAGACCCACAGTTTGTCTTATGTTTGTCCATGAGACAAACGTGCTGGGCAGCCCCAAGCCATAGCCACCTGAATCTGCAGTTTTGGCCAGTTCCAGACTCTCCATGAACACACCACTTCATCCTTCCTTGGGGAAGCAAAGTGATTGTCTATCCCCACCCCTGGGACTGCTCACCCCAGAGAGCTCGAGTCTATAAATAAAGCTGGTCACCTCCACCAGACAGGCTAAGCCTTCATCTAGCTTGACATATTGAATGTCAGCAAGGATGAAAGAAGGGTGAGGAAGAAGAGAGGGCTGCTGCCACTCCTCTGACTCAGCGCATTACTCACCAACAGTGACTAAGTGGCTACCTGTGCTCTGACAGAAGCCTACCTAGCTTATTCTGCAACCAGGAGCCTTCTTGACCTAGAGGGTGAAGCCTCTTGGAATGAGGATTACAGTCCCCAAAAGCAGTGTCCCTTCCTTGCAGCCTAAGTGGTTACCTTTAATGGAATAATAACAATAGCTAACAACAGTGGAGCATGTGCTGTGGGCCAGACACCATGCTCCGAGTTTACCCAAGCAGGAACCTATGGGACCTTCCTGGGACAGATCCCACCCCCATATCCTCTGCTGTAGTTCCTCTCTGAAGTACCTAGATAAGAGTATCTCATGCATATTTCCTGAGTTTTTCAGATGCTAAAAAACACCATCAAATGGAAGAAATTAACTACTTGATGATCATGAGCATCTGGGGCCTAAGGACTGATCATGTGAACCACCCTGTTACCTCGACACCAGCCAGTCAGAGACGTGTGCACGTGCTGATCACATACCCTGCAACCTCCCTCCCTCACCTCGCCTTTAAAAATGCTTTGCTGAAACCCTTCGAAGAGTTTGGGGTTTTGGGGGGGGCATGAGCCACCCGTTCTCCTTGCATGGCCCTGTAATAAACCTTTCTCTGCTCCAAACTCCAACGTTTCAGTATTTTTTGGCCTCATGTGCACTGGGCACATGAATTTGTGTTCAGTAACACAAGCCCTACATGTACCATCTCATGTAATATTTACAATGACCCTGGGAGGTAAGTGTCCTTACTATTAGCATCCCATTCTACAGATGAGAACATTAAGGCTTACTGAAGCTGGACCAGTAATACTGTTTGACTCTCCATACCTGTTCTGCTCCCTGCTCTGCACTGATTTGTCTGGCCTCTGTGACTGCATCAACAGGGCCTTTTTCCCCTGTGGTTCCAGTTGAGTTGGACCAATGGCAGGCACTGAACTGAGACAGGAAACCAGCAGAAGGGAGGTGTGGGCATTTATCCCCCCTCCTCATTCCTGCTGGACTAGCTTTGGCAGTGGCCCCTGGACCACAGCTCTGGTCCGGTGGTGTGGGCCCCACCCTAATATGGCCCCCCCAGGTTCAGGTAACTCTGTTCCTTTCTCTTCTCCCTTCTGGCAGGAAGTTGACCATGGCTCCCCCTGCTGTTAGCCCCTGGGGGCTTCACCATCCATCCCTGGTTACCTGAACCTTCCTCAACCTGGGGTTGGTGGAGGGGCAGAGGGGAGGGTGGCTCTCTTTGTTAAACTCTCTTCAGTTCAGTTCTTTGAGTGTACCAGCTCCTTCCTGCCAGGGCCCTAGCTGAGGCAGACACTGAATTTCTTGCTCAAGTTAGCACAGCTCAATATGGTAAAGCTGGGATTAGGAATCCTGGCAGTCTGACTCCAGAACCCACATGGTAAATCACTATCTACATTGGTGAAAGCACCAAATAAGGCTACCAGTGACAGGAGAAAGAGAGTCCAGATCCTGATTTCCAATCCTTTGTCCTTTGCCAGATGCTGCCATTTAGACAAATATGGTTCATAGTCAGAGCTATGTACTGGGCCTTGCTTTCTCCCTAGACTATCAAGGTCACCCCAATTTCTCAGAATGGGCAGGGCCACTGAGAATGACCTGTCCAGAGGCCTAAGAACCTAACAGCGGAAGCCTTTCTCTCACCCAGGCCAGGCCCATCCTCCCACTTGTCACCCAGCCGTTAGCCAAACTCGATCACCCCTGTGGGAGCTGGATGAGTTACAGCATACCACCTGCCCCTCTGTGGTCCTCCCCCTGTTCCACACCCTGTGGAAGTCAAGTCCAAATCACCTCCAAGGCTCTGGTGAGTCCCATTGTCTCCCTAGCTCTGAACTCTGCCTGCAGCTGAAATAACTCACTTTATGCCTCCACGCTCCATCATAGAGCCCAGTTGGTGTTCTGGGTCACGCTAACCTAAACATGAAACTTGTTATAGCTAAAACTGGCCAGACCAGCTCGGTCTCCATCACCTTATGCTTCACTTGCACGTCTTCTTTCCATATGTTTTTCTTTTCTTTCATTAATGATTCCTTTGCACCTTATTGCTTAAAGTAAATCACTTGTTAGTTAAAGCTATGTCAGGCACCTGGTGTTTTTCCCCTTTGAATCACTCCCTAACACTCCTTTTCTTTGTAAGCACTGTTCATTCCACAGAGAAGATCACAGTACGATAACCCCGGAGACCACCAGAGCCCATCTCTGGACCTCTCGACACCAGCCTTGATGGTTTTGAAATGTTCCAGGAGCAGAGAAGAATGTAGACCCCACTCCTGCCCCGATCCTTATCAAGAACCCTGTCTTGAGCTTGTAACACTACAAGTTTTACTCACTGAACCCTTTCAGGGAGGACACAGTCTTGAGGGCACTAGCCTGCCGTGGCCTCCTTTGCTTGTCAAAGAGATAAAGCCACTCTTGTCTCCGTGACTTTGATCTGGTGCCGTTGTACAGGGTCCGAGATTTCAGTAGATTTCACTTAGTCCTGGGTTTGATTTTCACAAACACTTTTCAAAAGGCATGTGTATGTTTAATAGACTTTCCACTGAAATAACAAACAACTGCAACTAAGCGTTAAACATGCTTGTCTTTAAAAGACCTTTGGACACTCTCCCGCCATGGATTTGTCACTGGCTGCTTCTCCCCACACGGAACCCAACTGTCTACTGTCTTGCCCTCTTCTCACTGCCTTTTCCTCATCTTTTCAAGAATAAAAAGCAGGGCAGTTTGGTTTTCTTTGCTGCTTTGGCGCCTGCACCCGCTTCAACAGAGAGTAGATTTTGAACGCATTTCCTTTAACAAAGCTCTCCCTGCATAAGAAAAATTCTGGGAACAGCTGCTAACTCAATAGTCACTGTGTCACACACCAAGGTAGATGGTCACCTCCATAATGCAGCTAGAAGCTGCCTCACCTGCACTGTGCAGACAAGAAGTCTGGGGGAAAGATACATATGGTTTCACTTCCAGCAAAGAGAGTCAATGGTGAAGCATCTAAAGGCACAAAGCACCGTAGGGGGTAAAGGGCCCAGAATTCAGCCTAAAGACTTTTGGGGGGCCTCTCTTTTCCATTAACTGGGTGTAATCAGGCCAGTGATGTCATCTTTCTGAGCTTTCATTCCTAGTAAACTTGAGAACCATCTACTAAAGCAGTGGTTCTCAGAGTGAGGTTCCTAGACCAGCAGCATCACCCGGAAACCTGTTAGACATGCAAATACTCAGACCCCACCCAGACCTCCTGAATGAGAAAGTCTGGGAGTGGGGGCCCCTGTGCTTTAAGAAGTCCCCCGGTGATTCTGATACAGGCTCAAGTTCGAGAACTCTTGTGTTAAATCAACTTTCTACCATCTGATGTAAAAGCATTTTTCTGGACCATAGATTCCTAGCCCTGGATGCACTGTAGAATCTTCAAGAACGTTTTAAAGATACTGGTGGACAGCACCTAACCCAGACCAATGAAAGCAGAACCTCGGAGGATAGGGCTGGGGCGGGTTAGCTCCAGCCAAGTTTAGAAACACAATGCTAAACTCCAGGTAGCTATTCAAATATGAAGTGTCGTTATTGTGATGTTTTTCTCCCAAGCCTGTGGCCTTTACAGCTAATGGTCTTGTCTTCTAGTCAGGAAGAGGGTCGGGGGAGAGGGGAACAGTCGTATTTGAAAGTGATGGAATATTTTATAGTATCTGAAACTGATCCATGACTGACCACTTCTAAGGCATGTGACTTAGGCATGAAATAGAGGTTGGCATTTTCTACACGATAATTTTAAAGAAACATGTAGAGGTCTAAAATCAGCTGAGTCAAGCATATACTTACCTCAGCATCCTGTTCTTGATTAATAAATCTGGAGGAAAAGAAGCTCCTTTGAAATGAGCCATATTGAAAGAAATATCCTTATAGACCACGCCAAGGTGAGCTCCTGCTTGCCTGTCGTTACAACCATGTCAAAATTGCTGAGTGCAGCTTCTGTCTGTCCCCTCCCACTGCAAGCAGACAAGATATGTGTTTGAGAACTATCTCAAACTTTCCACTCTCTCGCCTCTTCTCTCTTCCCTCCACTGCCTCTTCTCTCTGGTCACCAACTGGCTGGGGGACTCAGGCTAGCCACGCCATCTTTCTGAGCTTTCACGTCTTCATCTACTAAATCAGTGAGTCTCAAACTGCAGGCCCCAGACCAACAGAATCAGCATCACCTGGAAACTTGTTAGAAGTGCAGAGGCTCAGGCCCCAGCAGACCTACTGAATCTGAAACTCAGGGGGCGGGACTCAGCTGTCTGTGATTTAAGAAGCCCTCAGGTGATTCTCAAGCATAGGTTAAGAACTATTGTTCCCTAACTTCCAGTTATAAGTCCTGCGGATAGCTTGTACAGCACTGTGACTCTAGTTAACAATACTACATTGTGTATTTGAAAGTTGCTAAGAGAGTAGATCTGAAAAGTTCTTATCACAAGAAAAAATTGTAACTATGTGTGGTGATGGTTATTAACCAAACTTATTGTGGTGATCATTTTGCAATAGGTACATATTGCAAATCATTACGTTGTACAGCTAAAACTAATACAATGTTATTTGTCAATTATTAAAAAAAGAACTATTGTTCTCTACTGGTGGTTGCCAAGGGGGAGGGTGTTGGGGGAGGGGGAGTGGTAGGTTGGAGTTAGCAGATGTAAGCTTTTATATATGGAATAGATAAACAACAAGGTCCTACTGTGTAGCACAGAGAACTATATTCAATATCCTATGATAAACCATAATGAAAAAGAATATTTAGAAAAGAATGTATATATATATATATATATATAACTGAATCACTTTGTTGTACAGCAGTAATTAACACAACATTGTAAATCAACTATACTTCAATTTAAAATTTTTTAACTTAAAAAAAAAAAAGATTGTTCTCAAATATTGTTATGACGTTCTTCTCTCACAAACTTCCTTGTATGACATCATTTGATGGCCAGTTTTCTTGCCAGATGTCCAAAGCCCTCACACTCTCTTTACTCCCCTTCCCTGAAACATGCAAAGTTCTTAAGCTGTTTGCCCCTCTTCTCTCTGCCATGATTGCTCTTCCCAGTGGCTTCTTCACATCTCTCAGGTGACAGCACTCTACAAAATAAGGGCATTATTACCATATATTATTATTTTATTTGCATATTTTAATCTATCTCTTCCCTAAAATGGGAGCTCATGAAGTAGGGACCATATCTATTCGATTTGCTGTATCCCCAGAATTTATCTTACTGTGGCCAGCATGGCCAGAACTGTCCAATAGAACGTTCTGTGATGATGAAAATGTTCTACATCCACTCTGGCCAATACGGTAGCCACTAGATACATGTGGCTACTTGGGCACTTGAATAAGGCTAGTATGCCTGAGAAACTGAATTTTAATTTAATTTTTATTAATTTAAATTTAAATAGCCATGTGTGGCTACTCCTAAACATAGTAAACAGCATAGTTCTAGGCACTCAAAAAAAGTGAAAGTGTATTTCTTTTTTTTTTTTTTTTTTTTTTTTTGCGGTACGCAGGCCTCTCACTGTTGTGGCCTCTCCGGTTGCGGAGCACAGGCTCCGGACACGCAGGCTCAGCGGCCATGGCTCACGGGCCCAGCCGCTCCGCGGCATGTGGGATCTTCCCGGACCAGGGCATGAACCCGTGTCCCCCGCATCGGCAGATGGACTCTCAACCACTGCGCCACCAGGGAAGCCCTCATTTTCATTTTTGAATGAATGAATGAAAATGTATTTCATTCATCCATGGATGAATGAATCCCGTATCAAAAGCACTAAGAATGCTATTTTTTTTAATTTGCCACTATTGGTAAAAATATATTCATTGACTTTGACTCATACAACTACCTTGCCTGCCAAAAACTTGCTTTTTACTCTAGGTAGGAACTATCCTTTCCATTCCAATGAAATTATTCTCAAGTTATCACCAGTGATCTAGTAAAAACTTTTAGCCGGGAATGGGAAGAAAAATGTAGAAACTAGGTATGTTAAGTTGGCCTTGAATGTAAAATTGAATTATTCCTTTCATAGGCGCTTTGGGGTGTAGAGACCAAAAGAAATAATCAGTGGTCTCTTCCTACCTCTGATGGACTCTGCTTAGAGCCCTCACAAGGCTGCCTATAAACTCGAGAACAGCTGAGGACAGAGGAAATTGGGTCTGTCCTCTGTCAGAGGAGATATGAATGGAAGGAATACAATCAAAAGTATTTGTATTACAACTCATCTTACAAAGTCACTTAACCTCTCTGAGTCTCAGCTTCCTGCTGTATAAAATGGAGATAATAATGCCCAACTCACATGACTGTGTCAAACACTTGGCATGCAGAATGCATTAGTTCTCTTCTTTCACGGCCAAAACTTTAACAAGTCCAAGAGAGTTCTCTCTAGTGGAAAGGTTTTTTTCTCTCTCAAATATCCCCGCCTTCTGTACTTTTTGAACATGGCCTTCATTGAAGCTTATCCTGACCCTGTTTTTACTGTTCCTTTGTCTTCAAGACTCTTAGGTACATAATTTTACACTTTGGGGAATATTCATCATTATTTTGGTTAGTACAGGCTGGTTTGACATACTGTAAAATCCCCTTTATCAGATGTACTGGAATATACCCACACCCGAAATAAACTTCCTTTTCTTTAAAATAAAGGAGTTAAGCTAAAAATGAGATTCAAGGACTCTTCCAGCTCTAAAATCACTATATCCTCTGGTTACAGAGTTTCTGACAAGGATGCATGTGGCCTAAATATGTCATCTTCATTATTAGAGATATCATAATACTAAATTGGGTTCTGATGTCCTGAAATACTCCTGCAGTTTAATACCAGATCACAGTGTGTTTTCTTGCTTTGTACCCCCAACTCGTCTACTCTCTCTCTCTCACTGTCTTTTTTTTTTAATAAATTTATTTATTTTTGGCTGCTTTGGGTCTTTGTTGCTGCACACAGGCTTTCTCTAGTTGTGGTGAGCGGGGGCTACTCTTCGTTGCGGTTGCAGACTTCTCATTTTGGTGGCTTCTCTTGTTGTGGAGCACGGGCTCTAGGGCGCGTGGGCTTCAGTAGTTGTGGCACGCAGGCTCAGTAGTTGTGGCGCATGGTCTTAGTTGCTTAGTTGCTCCGCAGCATGTGGGATCTTCCTGGACCAGGGCTCGAACCCATGTCCCCTGCATTGGCAGGCGGATTCTTAACTACTGGGCCATCAGGGAAGTCCCTCTCTCTCACTGTCTTAATCTGGGTTTTCCCCAAAACAGAAACTGAGACAAAGCCCTCGATGAAGTAGTTAGTTTGAAAATGTGATCTCAGGGAACAGGAGTATAGGTGGAGGATAGAAGAGTGAAAGAGGGAAAGGATTAGCCGGGACGCATCATCAGGTTGGCCACTGTTATGGGTGACTAGCTCCCACTCCCACCTGATTTCTGAGGAGCCTTATAAATTGCAACTCCAAACTGTCTGCCTGTGAGAGGAAAAGGAAAGCATTTTTCCATCCATCCCCCTTTGACTGGCCAAGGGTGGCCTCACACATGTCAACTCCCTCCTACCTGTGAGTTGCACATGCCTGAGCGCTGATCTGGTTCCCATGGTGTGGTGTCAGGACACTCTGGTATGAGATAAATGAGAGGCTCACAGCACGAGGCTGGTCTCTGTCAGGCTGCACCACACAAAGCTGCCTGAAGCCTGCACAGAACTGGTGACCACAGTGGTGGCAGGAGCAAGAGGATTTGGAGCGTTGCCCAGGAGGTGTCTGACGCCATCCATTTCTTGCACTTTGTTGTGCCCCCGTCCTTTTATATTCCCTGTGTCATAGATAGTCCCCTTCAAGCTGGCCGCCAGCCACAATCTCTGCAAAAACATTGCTGCTGTTGCATCTGATCCCAAGACCATAATAATCTTCTTCATCTTCCCCCTCCATCACCCATTCAGACTTCTCTCACCCTTGGCCAGCATCTTGGCGGGTCTAGGTTGCTCGCTTGGAGGGTGACCTTGAGTATCAGAATTTCAGCAGAATACACAGGTGAGAGACTCCTGAAACACTCCCATAGAGGCATCTCTTAATCTTTCACAACATTCCCTGTGTTGATAATGGACTGACCTGAGCCTGTCATTTTCTTCATTTTCTTTTTCTAAAGCTTCCAAAGTAGTCTAAAATCCCAGCCACCTCAATTCTTAAAGTTACCAGAGCTCCCATACTGCTTAAGGACCACAACTACCACACAACTCAATACTTTGCCTCTGCCTTCACCCCATCCCAATCCACCATGGGTCTTAATAATTGAGACGCTGCTGGCCAGGTATCACCACTCCACCTCCCACCAACAATGGGGTCCTTATTACCTCTGACCAGTGAGCCCGCCTCAAAATTCCTGTCCCAACTATGGCAGCCTGGGTTCCCCGAAAGCAGAGCCTGAGACAAAGTATTGCGTGCAGATCGAGTGAAACAGGGAAGGAAGAAAGCCAATACAAGGATGAGTTTTCAAGGTGCACTGCAATGGACAACGGGTGATCCCTCCTAAGGAAGATTCTGAGGAGTTTCATGAAATGAACCTGAGAACCTGCTACATGAACAACAAATGGTGAGAGCATTTAGCCATTGGCTTCCATCCCCACTGATTAAGACCTACCAGGTTAGCCTTTCTGCATTTCCAGGCTGTACATGTGTGAATGCCAAGCAAGGCCCCAGAGTAATCCATTCCATGATATCAGAGCAAACCTGAGGTGCTGGCAGGTTGTACCTGCTCACACTGGTGGACATCTCTGCAGAACTGATGCTGCTGCAGTGGCTGGAATAAGAGCTGGGATTTGGAGTGGTACCACGGGTGTCTGATACACTCTCTCCAGGATGTCCTTAGGTCCCAGTTTGCCCAGGACCAGCCCAGTTTATGTCTGTTGTCCCATCATAACTATTAATAGTTTCCCCTTTCAGTCTCTTATGTGTCCCAGTTTAGACATAAGGATATGCTCACTTAGAGCTCCCTCCCTCCTCTCTCTCCCTCCCTCTTTCTCTCTCTCTCTCTCTCTCTCTCTCTCACACACACACACTTTGAAAAACCCAAGGAAATAATTTCCACTATAATAATAATTGATATAAAAATACTAATTAAATTCAAAAGACTTGACCTGAATCAACCTTGAATCAATAAGTGTGTTTTTTTCCCAATATTTCTCACAATACTACATATTATCTACACTCATGGTCTTACTGTCTAATTATAAAAGCTTACCATTCTGCTTCAGTGGCAAAGGCAAAGAGAGAAAAGCCTTCTCTAATCCCTCTGGGCACAAGAATATGACACTTGCCCACCAGCATTTGCTTATGGAGATTTCTCTTCTTTCAACTATGTTTTCATTTATATCATATGGAAGTGTCTTGAGGTAACTGGGCAGTCATTGACAATGACATAGACAATGACATGACATAGACAATGACATGCCAAAATGACAATGACATGCCAAATAAATGTTAATGAGAAAAAAAACAGCTTGTTCCTTCAACTACAGCTGGAGGATTTTCACGAGCTCTTTTCTTTGTCTTTAGTCCTTTTAAAACAACCGTGAGAAATTGTAGCTATAGGGAGGCAACAAGATAGCATGTAAATTATAAAAGCATGTCTATATAACATATCATAACTACATATAAAAAATATTGGAAAAATATAGACTAAAATGTTAACAATGGTTATCTCTGGTGGTGAGACTGAAGTGATCATTATTTTCTTCTTATGCTTTTCTGCATTTCCTCAATTCTACATTGTTGCCTTGAGCCCTCCAGAACCGAGCCTTGTGTTAATACAGCAACCGTGAAAAACTTGCTTTATTTTTCCTGTGCTAAAGAAGATATACTACTTGATGATCATCCATGACAACTGTCAAAAGGTCACAGAAATACTCAGAAGGGACATGGAACCTGCATTGTTCATGAGATTCTTCAGGCTGCATATCCAAATCCCAGCATCATCTTCACATGGTCCAGCCTTGAGAGAAGCTTCTTGGTTTTGTTTTCAAGAAAAACAAGATCCTAGGGGAGCAGGGCAGGGGTGGGTGGGGAATTGGATAAAGGCGGTGGAAAGGTACAAACTTCAGTTATAAGATAAATAAATACTGGAGATGTATTGTATAATATAACTATAGTTAACCCTGCTGTGTGGTATACGTGAAAGTTGCTAAGAGAGTAGAGCCTAAAATTTCTCATCCCAAGGAAAAAGAAATGTTGTTAACTATATGAGGAAATGGACCAAACTTGGGGTAATCATTTGGCAGTATATGTATGTCAAGTCATTATACTGTACACCTTAAACATATACAGAGCTGTGTGTCAACTATATGTCAATAAAAGTAGAAAAAAAAGATTAGAAAGCAGTTCCATTAAGTGTATAAAATTAGTTATTATGAATAATAAATGATTTCATTGCCTAAAAAAAAGAGAGGGGCTTCCCTGGTGGCGCAGTGGTTGGGAGTCCGCCTGCCGATGCAGGGGACGTGGGTTCGTGCCCCGGTCCGGGAGGATCCCACATGCCATGGAGCGGCTGGGCCCGTGAGCCATGTCCGCTGAGCCTGCGCGTCCGGAGCCTGTGCTCCGCAACGGAAGAGGCCACAACAGTGAGAGGCCCGCAAAAAAAAAAAAAAAAAAAAAGAGAGAGAGAGAGAGAAACAAGATCCTGAGTTTTGGTCTTCATATCAAAGAATAAGAAACTCTCATGTTAGTCTTTACAAGGAAAGGGAGTCAGTCAGATCCCAGATAATAACCATACATGGGACGTACCCAAAGTAACATAATCACCTAAAGGGATTTGGAGGGTTTTCCCAAATGTTTAATTAAGTTTTACTAAATTCAAAGTTCTTTACTTGGAACCTACTATTAAAAGTTACAAAGAATGACCACATATGTACACACATTTTGTAGAAAGTTAAAGCTGCCTACACAATTTTTTTTTTCCCACACATTTTTTGCAGACTTGTAGGTTATTTTTCTCAGGCTGCATCTGCTGGGATAACACAGGGTCCGTTTCTCTGGAAGGTGGGACACTGGACTCCAAGATATCTACAGGGCCTCAGAAATGCCAGGACCCTGGTCAGCTTCAACCATTGTCTTTTCTCTCATCCCTAAAATTCTAACGAACCCCCAAGTTCCACTGCTTCCCCACCCTGAACACCTCTGGAACCCATCCTCCCCCTTCCACGTTCACTCCTGCAGCCTTGGTCCAGGCCACGGTCATCTCTCACCTGCATTGGTTCACCAGCCCTTGACCCTAACCTTGCCAGTCTAGCCTTCCCAGGAACTCAACCCTGATCATATCACTTCTCAGCAAAATACCCTTCCATGGGCTTCCCTGGTGGTGCAGTGGTTGAGAATCCACCTGCTGGTGCAGGGGACACGGGTTCAAGCCCTGGTCCGGAAGATCCCACATGCCGCGGAGCAACTAAGCCCATGCGCCACAACTACTGAGCCCACGTGCCACAACTACTGAAGCCCGCATGCCTGGAGCCCGTGAGCCGCAACAAAAGAAGCCACCGCGGTGAGAGGCCCACGCGCCACAGCAAAGAGTAGCCCCCGCTCGCCGCAACTAGGGAAAGCCCGCGTGTAGCAGCGGAGACCCAACAGAGCCCTAAATAAATAAATTAATTAATTAATTAAAAAATACCCTTCCATGACTTTCTAAATACCCTCAGAATAAAGTCCTAATTCCTTGGCATGACCTAGCAGACCCTTCAGGATCAACCTCATATTTTACAGTGTATGTTCCCACACCACCAACCCCAGCCCTCACTTCCCTAGTGTCCCCAGCACTCCAGCCATACTTAACTACTCCATCTCTCACTGCTGGCTTTTGCACACATGGTTCTCCTGGCTGGAGCATTCATCCCATTTTCCCCTTTACCTGACTAACCCCTACTCCACCCTCTAGCCTCAAGTTTGATGCTACCGGTTCTGGAGAAACATCTCTAACCTTGGCAGGGTTAGATGCTACTTTTCTGGATCCCATGTGTCTCTCTGATGAAATGGCCCATTTACTTCCTCTCCCACTAGTCCATAACTCTTTCTGGACTTTTCATGGACTGTGTCTTACTATCCTTGTTCCCCCAGCTCTTCACACACTGCCAGACACAAATAAAGGCATTCAGTAAATACTGATTCCATAAGAAGCAATAACATCACAGGGCTCTTGGTTTACCAAATATAGACTCTCTAACCATCCTCACTCCCCTTGACACAGACCTTTGGGATTTGATCAGTTCCATAAAGAACCATTTCAGATTTCTTCTCCTTTCCTTTATCTCTTACACAAAGAAAGAAATAAGGAAAACTGATCATTGGAGGTTTTGTTATCAAGATTCCTTTTTGGAAAAGGCTTGAATCAGCTGGTATCCAAATATCTTTCTGTTTTGGAAGACTGTGCTTATACTTTCCAACATGTATATTTTGGTCTATCTGTTCATGAAAAAGTCTGAAACTTTACAAACTCTACGGCTGTGCTGTGAGGCATAAAATTGGAGAAACATCTCTAACGCAATTGGTTCCTTCATATCACTGTGAATTAGGAAGAAAATATTGAGATGCACAGGACACTGGTTAATAAAAACCCAGTTTTCTGACCTGATACCAGGTTCAGATTTTTAAGACCAGAGCAACTGACCTCTCTGCCCACCTCAAAGGCAATAAAATCATCCAAGAGAGTGTTCCATTTGCCTTCCATTCTGCTTGCTCTCTGTTCCCTTACCTGTGAAACATGAGAAAAAAAGAGGATTTCCCCCCCTGCAATTAATTCTTCTGTTTCGACCCCTCAGTTCCTCCATCCTTATCCCACAAAAGATTCACTTCTCAGCAAAATCTGTCTTGAACTTTGGACCTGGAGACTACAATATTAGGGTGAGAATTTATACACTATATTGTAAATTATTAATGGTTATTTGTTTATTGCTCCTGCTGCTTTTTGAAGAGGGAAAGCTATTAAGATCTTTGCTTTACTCAGTGGACTATTTGAGAGGTTTTTAACCCCAATATTTCAGGTGTGTTTTTAAGCAAAGTAGAACAAAGGAGTATGTGATCTGTTTCTTTGTTCTTTTGCTGCTGTTGACTGGGGAAAATTTTTCTTCCTTCCTTTCTTCTTTTTTCCTTCCTCCCTTTCTCTCTTATCCTACATACACATAATAGAAAGTTGAGCTAATTAATAGGGAGTTAGATACCCAAAATAGGATAATGCCCATGCATTTATACAGCTAACAGTGGCTTACACAATAAATGCCGATGATTCTTTCCGCGTGTAGAATTTAAGCCACAGAATTATGTCTCCAGCTATGCTGACTGCCAAAGCTGATAATTATCAAAGCAAATAATTAGATGTCTCTCCTCGGTCCACCCCCAGCTTATCAGTCTAATGGCTGCCTCCCCAAAAGAGGTATGTATGTTATGGGAGGTGCTAAGTGTACAAATAAGGGGCTTTTAGTAAAAGTCAACACTATTATTTTGTTTTCAAATTATTTCCTATTCCTAGAAATTCATATTCAGTCATTCACACTTTGCATAATTAAGAAAGATACTTAACTGAGCTTAAGCTTGTTGAAAGTAACCAAGCTCCTTTCATCTCGCTGAACTTGGATTTCAATTCCCTCCCATCCATGTCCGCTCTACCTAGGGCATGGAGAGGATGGAGACCTATAGATTCATGTGGATTTATGGCCCCTTCCCCTGCTAATGGTCTACCTCATTTGCATTCTTCTCCTCACTTGTCTTTATCATTTTCCCAAGCAACGGTGCATTCAGAACTTCAGCCTCCTCTAGCACTTTCTAATGTTTTGTGCCATTTTTATACCTGCTTTGTATTATGATTTTTCTTCCATCTTCTTCTGCCCATAGTTATTCACTTGTAACTGTATCTTCACATACTCTAAAAAGCAGAGTAGTTTGGTTTCTTTCTTTTGGCCATGCCGCACAGCTTATGGGATCTTAGGTCCCCATCTAGGGATAAAACCCATGCCCCCAGCAGTGGAAGAGCAGAGTCCTAACCACTGGACCCCCGGGGAACTCCTGAGATTTTTTTCCTTCAGTTTTAAACCTACCTTTGCAGATTTCCTTGTAGTCAGAACAAAGCCTATGTTGCCAAAAGGCCACGCAGCTGAAACCTTGTGCCAAATAATATATCCTGTTCCCAAAAGCTGCTTTTTGGCATCTGGTAGAAACATTATTATTTATATCCACAGAAATCACGATGCCTGTGGAGGATTTGATGCTTCTCCCCCAACTCGTGGATGTGACCTCACTAAAGGCTTTCATCTGGGCTCCACGTGAAGAAGGTATCTTCATGGAGAGAAGCACCCGGCATCTCCCTATGACAGTTTGACTTTGAAGTCTTAGCCTTTTTTAAAAAAAATAAATAATGAAATAACCAGTTTCAGTTTAGGAAGGTGAAAAATTTGGGAGACAGGTGATGGTGAGAGTTGCACAGCAATGTGAATGTACTTAGTGCCACTGGACTGTTCAGTTAAATAGGGTTTAAATAGCACGTTTTATATTATGTGACTTTTACCACAACAAAAAAATTTTTTTAAAAAAAGAACCAGCTTTTATTGACCATGCTAAATCTTACTTTCAATATGTTCTAAAACTGTGCTTTAAAATTTTTCCCCACATTTTTGACCCGTGTAAGAGATACAGGTACTTTAAGAAAATGTTTCTGCAAGACCGCATCTGAGGCAGTTTATGAGCTGAAGCAAGGCTAAAGCACTGCTAAGGGAATCTGTTTCCCTGGGATACTAATTAACTCCAAATATTGCATATAAATTAAGCCAGCAGCTACTGAAAGAAGCAACTTACAGGAGAGGAAAAACTGAAGAGGCTTAAAAGAAAGGTACTGTCTTCTGATTAGAGAAAGACATCAGGGGCACAGAAGGAACCCTTCTCTAGCTGTTCCAGCATTCCACCCTTTCTCTAGAAGCTTCTGCCGTTTTCTCTTTCCTCTTGTTTTCCTTTCTCCACTATGGCAGCTGTGATTGATTGGATAGCTGACTGGGAAAAGGGTCTCTCCCCAGGGGCCTGCTCTCCCTGTCTCCCTAAATAAGGAAAAGCTGTTCTCTGCATAGAGCTCTCCTAGCTGTGTTCTCAAACTTGCCTGGACAGGAGACTCCCAAGCTCCTGCCCTGGAGATCCTGATTCTGTGGGTCTGAGAAGGGGCCTTGGAATATGTATGCTTAACAAGCATCCCAAGCAATGCTTTGGGGCCACAGAGTTTGGGAACTACTGCCTACCCCCCTGAGAATAAGACACAGACCCTGCCCCTGCAGTGGGACACCTGCCGTTCTGATGGGATCAGTTCAGTTCAGAGCGGAAGGAGTTAGCAACTGAAGCTGCAGCTATCAGCACCGCCAGCTTAAATATTTAAGGTTAGTCGTTAGAATAGAGTTGACTGTATGTCTGTCATCGGTGACTTTATTATACTATAGTTTGAAGGTTACCTATTAACCATGGTCTAGTTAAAACCACAGACTAAGAGTAGCCTGAGGTGTTAGTGGCCATGAGTATCATCTACATGATGCTGCATGAAGCGGCCTATTGTGTTTTCCCTGCAAACAGCTTGTCAAGAACACAAAGGCAGTAATGCTACATTGTGCTCACCTCCTCCTAACCTTAGAAACACTTACAGCAAGGGGCTGCTCTTGGAAAGGGCAAACGTACCCTATGCAGTATCAGGATGTCTCTACTCATGAAATTACAAATTTCTGGAGAGTCATGATTCTGAGTTCTATTTTTAAAAGCTGACTCTGAGCTTGTGTGTCGATTGCTCATGTCTATTTGACTGTACAGAGCTTTTCATTTGTCTTGATCAATTTCACCCATTTGCCTATATCTCTTGGCAAAAAGAAATAAAATTACTTGATGAAAACATTCCTGTAAGCCAGCTATCCTTCAAGAATGAATTCAAGAAAGAGTTCTCTATTAGTTCCCTAGAGGTGATACTTAAAGTTATGTGATTATAAGGAAATAGCTGATGTGGGAGAGGAAAAGAATTTGTGTGCATAAGAGAGAAATTAGTAAGACGTCGTTCATTTACCAAAGACAGAAACTTGTATGACATGTTCCTGGACCAAGAAGCTATTTCCTTAGAACTCTGGTTTTAAAGAAAGACTCTGAAATGTTATTGGTTCCTCCAAAGTATGTGGAAAGGGCATTGAGCTGAAGATAGGGGTGCGTGGTTTTGAGTCCATGGGTCTAGTCCTCATTCTTCCTGGGTATACTTTTGGATAATCATTTCACTTCTCTGCTTCAGCTCTGTCTTCAGTCAAATGGGAGAATAAAAACATACCTCCTGGGCTTCCCTGGTGGCGCAGTGGTTGAGAGTCCGCCTGCCGATGCTAGGGAACACGGGTTCGTGCCCCGGTCCGGGAGGATCCCACATGCCATGGAGCGGCTGGGCCCGTGAGCCATGGCCGCTGAGCCTGCGCGTCCGGAGCCTGTACTCCGCAACAGGAGAGGCCACAACAGTGAGAGGCCCGCGTACCGCAAAAAAGAAAAACAAAAACATACCTCGTACGTCACACAGTAGCTATTAGAAACAACTGTGCAGCTTGCCTTGAACACAGCAGAGCAGGTTCCAATAAATGGGAACAAGTTCTCCATAGCGTAAAGCACCATGGACAGTATTATTAGTAACCTTTATTCTTCCACGCAAACGAGCCAAGCCTTTACCCAAAAACTCTACTTCCTGAAAGTCCCAAATACCTAGATGCAAAAGACAGGGCAAGGAATTACATTCCAAGGGAAATGAGAAATGATCTAACACAGTCCAGCATCGCCCAAAGTGAGATGCCCTGAGACAGGCTGGTTTGTTCATAAGTTCCGTCATGTGCCAGGACTCTAGCCCCCGAGTCTGCTCCTACCACAGAATGTGTTTTTTCTAATAAAGCCAAACGAGGACCCATGGCAGCCCAATCATTGCATGGCCAAGACCACAGATGCAGAAAAGCAACATTTTGAATAATTCAGAATGGTAGCCACACAAGCACGGAGCCAAGTGGCAGAGATAGATGCTCTGGGAGCTTATCTATCCTCCTTTTCCTCTTGATTTCTTCCTCATTTCTTCTTGACAAAGTGAATGATACACATAAAGGACGTCTCTTAATGATAAACATGTAAGAATCTATTGACAGGTCTTTTGGACTCAATTACACTATTTAAGAAAGCAAGCTTACATTAAGACCGAGAGTCAATTTAATGCATTATTTCTAGTGCATTTTTTCTTTGCCAAGAATAAGAGGGAAGGGGAAAAATAATAAAAACCAGGAGACAAGTACATAATGTAAGGTACAAACAAATCTATATATATCCTAATGTGCTGAGAGGTCTTCTTGATGAAAAGATTTCACTCCGAGTTGCTGCTAGTTTTGATGCAAATGTAGTATGTGGCATGGCCCACGAGCCTAGGGATTCAAGTAGGTAGAGCAGTCATCACAAGTTCTTCTTTGTTAAGATTTCTATTTCAGAGTCGAGAGTGCCTTGGCAGCAATACTTGTTATACTTCAGCGCACGTAGTCCAAACCAAGGACAAGACAATGTCGAAAAATACAAAATATTTACCTAACCTAGCAACTCCTACTGAACACACGTATGCTGCATATTTACGAGTTGTAGCCCGTAGTTGTGGAAAGTTCACTACAGAATAAAAACAAATACTGCAAATTACAGTTCATATACAGCATGCCTTTTCTGCTCAGTACACGAAAAATCTACTCCCCAGCAGATAATGAAACTGATGGCCTGACAGCCCCAGCATGGCAGAATGTTGTCCTCTTTTTTTTTGCCCCCAAATAAAAAATAAAATCATAAGATCGTTGACTCTTCCAATTAAATTCCAGTCCAATTCAAAATTCATCTTCAGAGCTGTCAGCTAAGAGCATCACTCGATCTTGCATGCTGTTGAATTCTCTCTGCTGGGGAAAGAAAACAGAGAAGCATTAAACTCCTTCTGCCGCAGAGCAAAGCTGAGGAACAGGCCCCCTTTAAAAGACACGTGAACAAACCAAGCCGAGGCAGCAGCTGCAGCAGCTCATCAGAACCACTGGGCACATCAGTCCCATTCATGCATCATTAGGCCCCGTGTGCTTTATTAAGCAAATTAGAAAAGCGAAGGATGTTCGGAAACTGATTAGGTTTTGCTGTTGTTGATTCCATACCTTTCTTTTATGCCTTTTGAAGCCATTTCGCCTTCGGCGATTCATAACCTTAATGCTGTAGAGCGCTCCCAAGATGAACAAGGCTCCAGCTATCCCAACCCCCACGGGCACCAGCATCCCAGACATATAGCCAGCCTGCACGGGAAAAGAAACACACATTAGGATGCTAAACAGACTGCCGCCCTGGGTTTCTCAGCTCTGCTGGAGGGCAGCAGGTTTTTAGACACTTTGAAATCTCCTGTCTGCTTTGTTATAAAATAGCACCTGGAATAAAGTTACTTTTTAGAGAGAAGGCAACAGAGAGAGAGATGTGCCTATTTTGGGATATTTCAAATACGCAGAAGAAGTACTGAATAAATCAGCCAGACCTAGTGGCACCTCCAGCCACTTGCTTCTGCACATTTGTCAACACCAGGTTTTGGTGACAGAAATATAATTTGTATTAAAGATGGATGAAGTAAGCCTCTGAGAATGCCAGGACTATTAAAATGCTATAAATTGGAAACAGCAGTCTGAGTCAAGCTCCAGGGGGAGTTGAAGTGCCCAATGGAACACTGTGCTTCTAAGAGGGCAGAAGGAGGGCCTTGACTTTGGTAGTCCCTGTCTCACAATCTTAGCTGCGTCACAGTAAGAAAGGAAAGAGGGATGTGCTTGTATGGGAGTGAAAAGTGAGAGTTTCTGGAGACAGCAGGGAAGAGAAGGACCTGCAAAGGAAAGAGGAAGTATGTTAGGTGTTGGAGCCCAGGCAAAAAAGACAAGGATGAGGAGAGAGTTGCACAGAATGTGGATGGCTTTGTTTATATGAAAGAAAATATCTGCCCAGTGGACAAGGCCAAAGTTGAAGGTTGGGAGGGAATTCTGAATGTCCCCAGCCCCAAAGAAAGAAAGTGGCAGAGAGGGGCACAAAGATCACTGCTAACAACACTGGTACTTCCAAAAGAGCCTGGAGGTTTCAAACGCATGTGGGTCTCCGACATCCCCAAGGTGTTACTATGGATACTTCAGTCCTAAGAGAGCAGCGTGATCTCCACACATCCCTGGGCTTGAGTAAGTAGCTCAGGACCAACCCAAGTTCAAGGTAAGGCCATCACCCTAAGGGTACTCCCTGCATCTTGGCCAATAAGACACCTAAGGGATAGAGGTGGATGAATAACCAGAGCCTTTCATAGAGGAACACGACACTGGTTTACCTTCCACGATGGCCCCTTCTAGAAGGCTACCCAGAAAAAAACCATAAACAATTATCAATTTTAAAAGTACTATAATAAGTACTTTTGATAGACATTATTTTGTGGGGGAAAAACCATGAGTCTGTTCACTTATTTGACTATTTCTAAAAATTTTAATATAGCAAAAACTATTTCCAGTATCTTTCAGAATGAGGCCCAAACAGAGAAGGACAAAAAATAAAAGTTTTCTAACAAGTGTCGAAGTAAGCAGGCTATGATGCTTTCCCCACATTTCTAGAATTAATCAAAGGGACAAGACCTTACAAAACTGCAGCATCCTCTTGTACAAAGCCAGCTCGTTCACTGGTTTTGTTTTTCAGAATCTTGAGTTAGAGACGAATGTGGAATTTTTTCCATTAATTTGAGAACATAGCATTGTTCCTCAGCATACTAAGTGTTTTTCCCCAAGAAACAAAGCTCAGTCATTTTCCAACAAATTAATATGCTTTACAGAAACCCAAACTTTCTTCTAGATCTACGAAAGGCTTATAAAAGTCTGTAATTTTCCATTGCTCTCACCAGAGCTATGAATTTCTTTTTACATCACCATTCCCAGTGCATGGAAATATACATATATGTTGATGTATGATAATTTTAAGCACAGTAGATTAGATTTTACAGAGCTTTACATTCAAAGGATGATATTTGAACTTTTGGAAGCTCAACTTGATCAACCTCTGAGTGGGTCTCCTCACACTATGTAACTCAACCCCACACCAAAATATGAATATTACAAAATGTGTCACTTTTTGCATGTTTCTTATTTACACATTGAGGCTTCCCGTTTCGAGAGCTTTAAATCATGTAGACTTCACAAAAATTCAATTAATCTCTCTCCTCTCTTTATTCCTCGTGTGTGTGTGTGTGTGTGTGTGTGTGTGTGTGTGTGTGTGTGTCATCTGCCTGTGCCTTGAAATTACAAGTACATTACAAGATGGGAATAAAGCAACCTACTCTCTTCAAATATAATTTAACCATCCCTCATACGAAACTGACTAATTGAAAATAAGCTCTGTTTTTAGAATTGCCCATGACTTGTTTCCTGTAGAAATGAAAACAAATAAGACACGTACATATTAAGTTATAAATTCTGCCTAGCACCTTTTCTCTGTTCAGAATTATTGGACATGCACATTCCTCCACACGTAACTTGCCGAGAAGAACACAACTGTATCTGTGCATATTCCAACCCAGAATGCATAACCTGAATCTAATCATGAGGAAATGTCCAATAAACCTAAACAGAATATTCTATTTTTTAAAGCACTGTATTCTTTAAAATATATCAGAGTCATGAAAGACAAAAGATGGTTATGCAAATGGTCCACATTAAAGAAAACTAAAGAATCCTGACAACTAAATGTGTTACATGACCCTAGACTAGATCCTGTAACGGAGGAGAAAAATGAATTTATAAAGGAGATTTGGGGTCTGTTAACCAAAAGACTGAAATCTAGGTGCCAGAACAAAGTATGATATCTATGTTAAATGTACTCAAGCTGATAACTGTATTATGGTTTGCTAACAGAATATTCGTATTCATAGGAAATACACACTGAAGTATTTGGTGTAAAAGGACCATGATGTACGCGGCTTTCCTCAAACGGCTCAGAAAAAAGGAGCAGAGGTAGAAATGGGGTAACGTGGGAAGAATAAGTGCATCTGGAGAAAAGGAACAGGGGTATTCTTTGTACTATCCTTATTCTTGTATCTTTTCTGTAAATTTGAAATTATTTCCAAATAAAGTTTGAAAATTAAAAAATGGATTGTTAAGATAAAATTTACTAGATATAGCTTTTTTGTTGTTGTTGTTTGGTTGGTTTTGGTTTGTTTGCTTTGTTTTATATTTATGAGAAAGGTATCCTTCCTTCTCAGGATACTGTATTTGTTCAGAAACACTGGTTTTCAAGAAAACGATAAGAAAACCATATGATACACTGTACTGCCTAAAGTCTGCTGAATTCAGTACCCTTATGATGTTTATTCAACAGTGGTTCTCAACCTGAACATGCATCAGAATCACCTTCAAGACTTGTCAAAACACAGATTGTTGGACCCCTTTTCCCGAGTTTCTGATTCAGTAGGTCTAGTGAGGGACCTGAGATTTTGTATTTCTAACAAGCTCCCAGGTAATGCAATGCTACTGGTGCAGACTATACATGAGAATGGCTGTTATGGAATATAGGCTGGATCATCCATTTTCTGCATTATTTCCTAAAGCTAGAAGAAATAGAACGACCCTGGTGATATAACAACAGGGCTGGCCTGTATTATACAACTAAAATGTTGATGCATCTTCAATTTTGAGAAACAATATAGATGTTGAAAAAATACATCAGTAGGTAGCCAGGTAAGGATTTGTCAAACAAGCATCACTAACTTGGACACTTAAACAGGAAGAAGGTTAATGATGGAATGAGTATAGGGACTGTCCCTTGATAGCCATTCGCCCCTTCTTCTAGAGCAATAGAACCTTCCATCTGGGCTGGGCACAGAATAACGATTACTTCTCCCTTCCTTCTATGCAGCTGGATGTGACCATGTGATAAGCCTCACTAAGGAGACGATACATTAGTGACACGTGCAACTTCCAGAGCATGCTCTTCAAGGGGGGAGCAGAGTCTTTACCCACCCCCCCTTTAAGAATGGCAGAGTGCCTTTATCTTCCCTTTTAAAGGGGGAGGGATATCTTAGCCTCCCTTTTTCTTCCTTCCTTCTGGCTAGAGTATAGACCTAATTGCCATCCAGGACCACGAGATGACCTTGAGAATAAAGGTCACAAGTCATGGAGCATCAAACAGAAGGAGGCTGAGCCTTCAATGTTGCTCCTCACTAACCCCTGATTGCTACCTCCAGACTCACAAATGAGAGACAAACAAAGTTCTCTCTTGGTTAAGCCATTGTCATTGGTGGGGGGGGGGGGGTTGTCTGTCACTCACAGCTGATCTTAATCCTAACTAATATAGGAAGACTAAACAATAACAACAAAGAGAATAATTCAGAACTTTTTAGAACACCTACCACCCTTTCTAGAGTCCAGCTAACTAACAGGGAAACCAATATCAGGACCAATTAAATGAAGCTAAACTGAGAAGATGTTCTGGGTTGACTGAAGAGCCAGTTAAATATGTAGTTTAGCTTTCAGTTCTAAGGGGCTCTGTGACTTTCAACAAAACGGCAATAGTTTCACTCTCAAATAGTTTCTGAAGATAATGACTCACGAGACTTTTATAGATGATCGCTAGCTAGCTAGACATATGAAGAGAAAGAGGGAGAGGGGGAAGAGAGGAAGCGAAAGGAAGGAGGGAGAGAGAGAGAGGAAGATATGTATACCTATATTATATATGTATGTGTGTGTGTGTGTGTGTGTGTACACACGTATGATTGTATGTATCAAGTAAGTGTATAATATTTCACTCCCAGAGGGAGGCGACTGATTAGACTGAGTCCCTCCAAGAAAAACTCAAAATATGAAGGCAAGTACAGCAACATGGATGGACCTAAAGATTATCATATGAAGTAAGTCAGAGAAAGACGAATAATATATGATATCACTTACATGTGGAATCTAAAAAAAAAATGATACAAATGAACTTATTTACAAAACAGAAATAGACTCACAGACATAGAAAACAAATTTATAGTTACCAAAGGAGGTAGCGGGGGGAGGGGGAAGGATAAATTAGGAGTTTGGGATTAACATATACACACTACTATATATAAAATAGATAATCAACAAGAACCTACTGTATAGCACAAGGAACTCTAGTCAGCATTCTGTAATAACCTATATGGGAAAAGAATCTGAAAAAGAATAGAGATCTATATATATGTATAACTGAATCACTTTGCTGTATACCTGAAACTAATACAACATTGTAAATTAACTACAATTTAAAAAATGGTTAAATTAAAAAAAAAAATGAAGACAAAGCATAAAGCAAGTCAACCCGGTGGGAGTTTCAACTATTTTTCTTCCAATTTTTTAAAACTAAAACATAACTGAAAAAATGCTACAGAATAAAATGAAAAGAGGGCTGGAAAAACTTCAGAATAGTCCAGAAAACTGAGGCCATACATAAAATTATTTCTCTTGGTGAAATGGAGCAGGGAGAGGGTGCCAGGTCTTTGAGACAAGAAGGAATGGTCCACAAGAAGAGAAAATACAGCCTTTCTCCAAAGCTACACAGATTTCTAAATGGAGTGGTGAAGCTATATATACATACAGGTAAGAAACTTTGCAACAGCCAACTTCAAAACAGGCTACATGCCAACATTTGTTTTCTTAAGTCTATTTTTTGTCCATTTTTGTAATTCAGAAGGATATTTTCTATAGAAACAATGATATACGGACTCCTAGATTAAACTACCAGAGCCTATTTACTTTTCATTGTATTATATTTTCCCCTGAAAAATAACAAGAAGCATTATGAATGTAAATATATTCAGTTCTAAACTTTTGCGCTTCTCTTACCCCAAATCTTGCTCAGTCCTCTGATTACACCTCCCTTAGACAACTGGACCCACTGTAGATACCAAAATGGCCTCCACTGATGTCAACAGGCTTAAAATTCTTCAACGTCACTTTTAATACATATGGACATAAAATAATCTCATTCTCAAAAACTATATAGGCTAAATTTTACTGAGAAGCAGAAAAATAATAGTGAGAAGAATTAATATAATTATACAATTTTAATTGTAGTTGAATGTTTTCTTTTATCCTTTAGCATTAAACTGTAGCAAAATAAATATTAATCATTCAAATATGGGGGAACTGACCTCAAATAATAAAAAAAGATATGAGATACCATCAACAGATGTATATTCTAAGAAAGGCGAATTGGAAGTAACTCCTATCTGGCAGTTGAAACGATTTCCATTTAACTAAACCCCCAGTGAAATCTGAGCTGGCTTATAGTAATTGGATCTGACACAGACTACAGCAAGGAGTTCAGAATTCCACCAATATTTTTATGAGTAATTCCAGTTTGAAATTACAAGGTACCAAAAATGAAACCTTAGAGAGTGTTGAAAATTAAAAGAAAATGAAAAATATAAACCTGGAAGGAAGTTAATATTGTCAGTCACAAATGTTGATGGCAGAATTAATGCAAGAGAGGAAAATATTTCTCTATAGTTGGCCATTCCAGATAGGTCAGCTCATCACTCAGCAGTGGCACTATGATAGACTACATAAAAGTGAGCCTAAGGAGAGTACTTAGGTGTTCAGGTGTTTTTAATGCCACCTCCCACTATGGTTTAAGGATGCCCTTTTCATCACAAAGTTTTATTCTTAAATCAAGTCCATCAATTTATGTCCTTGGGTCACAAAAATCAATGCCTTCCAAAATCCAAGGTATTTCTTCCTCATATAGGAAGATCAGGTTTAAAAGATCCTTGCATTGGGACATGAACTGCACACTAGAATGGGATTACACTCCTGCAATTCCCTAAAAGGAACTCCACCTTGACATGTAAATGGGGTTACTCAGTTGTACATACCAGGAATTACATTCCATAAGTATGAATGGCACTCCAAAGAATAAGGCATCCCTTGTATTATACAGACCTTAAAGGGAAGACCTCCTTTCTTGCTGGGCACCTGGAAGTGGCCCTGTATCTTTGCATAGATTACCATAATCAGAATAATGAAATAAAGCTCCATTACTCTCAAGATCTTGTGCTTGACAAAGCCATGCCCTCTAAGATAAATGCAAAGGAAGAAAATACTTCTCTTACCTTGTCTTTTAGTTTTTCCATCCAGCTTCTCACTACAGAAAATAAGAAAAGAAAATGTAAATAGCCACCTTTCTACTTATAGTTCATTGTGTTAAATTCATTTGGTAACTTACTTATATTTCATATATTAAGTTAATTTGATACAATGAAGGTATTATTGTATGAAATACAATAATACATAATGAAATACAGTGAATGGGTCAACAGTATTAACATAATGACAGCGATAGTCTTATTTTTATTCTCATTCATTTAAAAATACAAAAAAAAAAAGAGCACAAACATATCCCTCACATAACATTAAAGGAACAGAGAATATTTTTGCTTGCTAAATGTATTTTCTATTATTTTGGGGGAGGTCTGGGAGAAGAGAGAGGAAAACACCTTCAGAATACCAAGTTTACTTCTAACCTGACATTTTCTCCTTTTTTTTTTTTAATTTTTTTTTTTTTTTTTTGACCCACTGGGCCCTTGGCAGTGAAAGCGTAGAGTCTTCACCAGTGGACCGCCAGGGAATTCACATTTTTCTCCTTACCTTTATTTCTCATCTTTCTCAGTTTTTAAGCTCAGTGGGAATTCTGCACTTGAATCAGTGTCAGAGAGCAAAGGTAGGAATGTGCACTGGGCAGGCCAGGGCTACTCAGCTCTTACTAAAAGTAGTCAATATTTTAGGCTCTGCAGGCTGTACAATCTCTGTCACAACTACTCAACTCTGCTGTTGCACTGAGAAAGCAGCCATAGACAGTAGCACATAAGCAAGTGCGTTTGGCTCTGTTCCAATACACTTTATGTATGGACACCAACATCTGAATTTCATGTGATTTTTTTATGTCACAAATATTTTTCTTTCGATTTTTTTCAACCAAACAAAAAATTGGAAAACATTCCAATGGGCCGTATAAGAACAGGCAGCAGGCCAGATGTGGTCACAGCCTGTTGACCCCAGGCATAGACATATTTTACTCAAGAAGCTGGTGTCTCCATTTACTATCTGACTTTAGTAATAACATATCTGACAACAGTGATGACAGCTAACGTGTGTACGGCTTTACCCCTTACAGAGCATGTTCGTATGTACTGCATCATTTGATAGGCAAACCAATGACAAACATGAGAGTCAGGTAAGATGATGCTCAGGGGAAAGAAGAGGAAACTGAGACTCAGAAAAACTAATAGCATTGCCACGGTTAACCAGGGAGGAAAGAGCCACTGGAACTCCAACCACCATCTGATTAACAACCTACAGGAATAAGGCTTCCCAATTACCCATTTCTTTTGGTGATACCACTGCTGTTTTGCTCTCTCAGGTTGAAGATGTGGAGATAGATACCTTTGGCTCTTCTATCTCCTTCAGTCCCCAGCCTCAATCTCTCATGTCAAGACCTTGGAGGACAAATCTCAGATTTGTCCTCCCCTCATAGCTCCTTCTGTCTCAACTGGGATTCAGGCAAAGACGGTGGTGCTCAATCAGAATAAAATAAGAGTCAAGGGAAGGGTAAAGTAAGAAAGTGCAGGCCCCTCAAGAACTAAGCCATGGATCAGTGATTCTGGGAGTGGTTCCATGGAGAAGTGAGGTCAACCACTGATTCACTGAGTGACTTTGGAGAAATTAGCAAACCTCTTGGATGCTCAGTTTCCTCATATGTGAAATGAAGATGGTAATACTTGTCTTATGAGATGGCTGTGAAGATTAGAAATAACATGTGCAAAGTGTCTAGTACAGAACTTAGTGTAGAAAACCAAAATAAGAAACCTGGAATAGGAAGGGGAAAAGAAAGACACGTGAAATATGAGTATTGTGTTAACATGGCTCAACTAAGCCCAAGATATAAAGTTAAAGTCAAGCAAGAGAATGCTTCCAACTCATTCATTCGTTCAACAATATTTACAGTGCACAGTGTGTTGGCCAGTCACTGTGCTCAACACCGTATCAGTAGAAGATATGGGGACCTAATTCCAGTGAGAAAAGGTTAGGACATCAGGTCTATAAGACATGGATGACAAGCAGCAACATAGGGACTGAGAGAGTGAGGGACAGAGCAGGAGAGCCAATTACTGGGGCACACAGCAGAATGCCAACCTCAGAAGCAAGATGTCCAGAATCAGGGAATCAGCTGGATATTACGTAAAGAGCAAAGCAAAAGAGAGGTGGGAGCAGGAATGCTGGTGTGAGGACATCATGGAGGAGGTGAGCAGGGGCCGGCTGACTACCTGTCGACGGCAGCCCAGGGGTAGATTGGAGAAGAGGGAAAGGAGGCACAGATGGCGCCAAGGTCTGAGGCACTGATAGGTTTTCCAACTGTAGAAAATTCATTGCCAAGAGAAACGTTTTAACTTAAGCCTTATCGAGCCAGATCTCATTGACAATCTGTCCAGATCTTAGGTGCTTAAAGTAAATTTCCAAGTCCTGCTTTGGGTGCTTCTTAAGGCAGTCATTCTTCACTGGGGGAGGGAAGGCATATTAGCATGGGATGTGCATATGTGCACAGGTAATCTGAAAGAGCACATTCGATGGATCTAGTTCTGTAGTTTATAATAGGAACTACAGAAAGAGAGCTGGGCAAACTCTACTTGGCTAGTGAGAGGGGTGATACACTAGAGATAGTGAGACAGTGTTTGTGGGGACATGGGTCTAAACAAGGTTGAGAAAAAACTGCTCTTCAGAGTATGTGAGCTTGGCTGTGTTTCTCCAATTAAGAACATGCGTCCCCAATAAAGATGTTAAAAAAAAAAAAAAAAAAAGAACGTGCGACCACTAAGGATCACACCTTGTGCTTCTCAGGCATCCACCAGGGTTCTTGACACGGTATTAGGCAATAAATATTTTTTCCTTCTTTCAGCAAATATATATTGCTTTTCAATGAGTTCACAACTTTTGAGTAAACACGATTTTCTTTCATGAAGATTCTATAAACTGTTTTCAGCAAAATGTTCAAGGTGGTGTAAAAATAAATCTAACACAATGATGGTTTTGAAACTTAATAGAAATCAATAAGGAAATACAAAAGCTAGAAGAGAGAATATTGAAAAGATATTTAATAAAAAGAAAAGATGATTCTTTATGAAGAGGAGAACCAAAAACTGCAGTTTCTTTCTCTTTTCAATAGAGAGACATCACACTGATGAAAGGGGTATGAATTGACACAACTTTTTGGAACTGCATGGAGAATTTGCAATTGATATCAAAAGCTTTTTAAAAAGTTTAAAATTTTTATCAAAAGTTCCAGTTGTAGAAGCAATGTACCTTAAACAATTAATCATGGATACGCATAAAAAATTTTATTTCAATGCTGTTCACTGAATGGAACAGCAGGAATGGTTTAAACACTTTCAAAAGGAAACAAAACCTTAGGCTATGCCTACAGAGTGAAATATTATACAAAAATGTAAATTATTTAAAGAAAAATAGTGACATGGTGTTCGCATAATATATTACAAATGGAAAAAACATAAAGTATGTATAATGTGAGTCCATGTGTGGATAAAAATGTTATGTGTGTAATTGAAATGATGTACTTCAAAATGTTAACTGAAGTCATCAGTGGGTTGTAGAATTATGGATGACTTTTATTCCCTATACAGTACTTTTAGGATTTTCCAAATTATTTCTAATTTTTAGTACTTGTAACATTTAAAAAACATATCTTACCCCCCAAAACCCCTACAAAATTCTGTAAACATTTGCAACTGGTGGTTAATGGTAGATTGCCATAGTGGGGAACATGAGAATGTGAGGCCCTTCCACTTGGTTAATTCCTCAGCCCACAGCTACAGATTCATTCTAATCCTACTGGTTCTGGTTTGTTTTCTTTCTTGAAATTTTACTGATGCAAGTCTGAAAGTGTAGCAATATAATCATGCCTGTGGTCTCCTTCTGTACAGAGAGAGGTAAATGTGGGCAAAAAAGTAGACAGGGATTATTAAAAGCAAAAAAAGTAGACAAGGATCATTAAAAGCAAGTTCTCCATTATGCTCACCAGTGTCCTCTTCTGTACAGGAGTTCCAGGAGCAGCAATTAGCCCTCTCCTAGCTTATCTACTAGAAAACAGGGAGGAGGGGGAGAGTAAAAAAGAAATTGCAGATAAAACATTTCCATGTATCTTGTCAATTATAAGTATGGTTGGTTTTCAAATATACTGTGGCTGAAAAGTCTCCTAAACTGCTAATTTACAAGGGTATTGTTAATTTTCATTTATTTCCAATAATAAAGTTTTATTAGCTATATTTATCCCAGGCACATATAAATTCCCTTTCACGAAAGGGGGAAGGTGTACACCTGACACGGTCCTGCCCACCAGAAAGAAAAGATCAAGCCTCAACCACCAGAACACAGGGACTAGTCCCCTCCACCAGGAAGCCTACACAACGCACTGAACCAACCTTAGCCAATGGGGGCAGACACCAAAACCAACAGGAACTACGAACCTGTAGCCTGCTAAAAGGAGACCCCAAACACTGTAAGTTAAGCAAAATGAAAAGACAGAGAAACACACAGCAGATGAAGGAGCAAGGTAAAAACCCACCAGACCAAACAAATGAGAGGAAATAGACAGTCTACCTAAAAAAAATTCAGAGTAATGATAGTAAAGATGATCCAAAATCTTGGAAATAGAATGGAGAAAATACAAGAAATGTTTAACAAGGACCTAGAAGAACTAAAGCACAAACAAACAATGATGAACAACACAATAAATGAAATTAAAAATTCTCCAGAAGGAATCAATAGCAGAATAACTGGAGCAGAAGAACAGATAAGTGACCTGGAAGATAAAATAGTGGAAATAACTACCGCAGAGCAGAATGAAGAAAAAAGAATGAAAAGAATTGAGGACAGTTTCAGAGACCTCAGGGACAACATTAAACATACCATCATTCGAATTATAGGTGTCCCAGAAGAAGATGAGAAAAAGAAAGGAACGGAGAAAATATCTGAAGAGATTATAGTTGAAAACTTCCCTAATATGGGAAAGGGAATAGTCAATCAAGTCCAGGAAGTGCAGAGAGTCCCATACAGGATAAATCCAAGGAGAAATATTCCAAGACACATATTAATCAAACTATCAAAGATTAAAAACAAAGAAAAAATATTAAAAGCAGCAAGGGAAAAACAACAAATAACATACAAGGGAATCCCCATAAGGTTAATAGCTGATCTTTCAGCAGAAACTCTGAAAGCCAGAAGGGAGTGGCAGGACATATTTAAAGTGATGAAAGGGAAAAACCTACAACCAAGATTACTCTACCCAGCAAGAATTTCATTCAGATTTGACAGAGAAACTAAAACCTTTACAGACAAGCAAAAGTTAAGAGAATTCAGCACCACCAAACCAGCTTTACTAAAGGAAATGAGAAAGGAACTTCTCTAGGCAGGAAACACAAGAGAAGGAAGAGACATACAATAACAAACCCGAAACAATTAAGAAAATGGTAATAGGAACATACATACTGATAATTATCTTAAATGTAAATGGATTAAATGCTCCAACCAAAAGACAAAGACTAGCTGAATGGATACAAAAACAATACCCGTATATATGCTGTCTACAAGAGACCAACTTCAGACCTAGGGACACATACAGACTGAAAGTGAGGGGATGGAAAAAGATATTCCATGCAAATGGAAATCAAAAGAAAGCTGGAGTAGCAATTCTCATATCAGACAAAATAGACTTTAAAATAAAGACTATTACAAGAGACAAAGAAGGACACTACATAATGATCAAGGAATCAATCCAGGAAGAAGACATAACAATTGTAAATATTTATGCACCCAACATAGGAGCACCTCAATACATAAAGCAAATACTAACAGCCATAAAACGGGAAAGCAACAGTAACACAATCATAGTAGGGGACTTTAAAACCCCACTTTCACCAATGGACAGATCATCCAAAATGAAAATAAAAAAGGAAACACAAGCTTTAAATGATAAATTAAACAAGACGGACTTAATTGATATTTATAGGACATTTCATCGAAAAACAACAGAATACACTTTCTTCTCAAGTGCTCATGGAACATTCTCCAGGATAGATCATACCTTGGGTCACAAATCAAGCCTTGGTAAATTTAAGAAAATTGAAATAGTATCAAGTAACAATGATATGAGACTAGAAATCAATTACAGGAAAAAATCTGTAAAACATACTAACACATGGAGGCTAAACAATACACTACTTAATAACCGTCAGATCACTGAAGAAATCAAAGAGGAAATTAAAAAATACTCAGAAACAGATGACAGTGAAAACACGATGACCCAAAACCTATGGGAAGCAGCAAAAGCAGTTCTAAGAGGGAAGTTTAGAGCAACAATCCTACCTCAAGAAACAAGCAACATCTCAAATAAACAACCTAATCTTACACCTAAGGCAATTAGAGAAAGAAGAACAAAAACACCCCAAAGTTAGCAGCAGGAAAGAAATCATAAAGATCAGATCAGAAATAAATGAAAAAGAAATGAAGGAAACAATAGCAAAGATCAATAAAACTAAAAGCTGGTTCTTTGAGAAGATAAACAAAATTGATAAACCATTAGCCAGACTCATCAAGAAGAAAAAGGGAGAAGATTCAAATCAACAGAATTAGAAATGAAAAAGGAGAAGCAACAACTGACACTGCAGAAGTACAAAGGATCATGAGAGATTACTACCAGCAACTATATGCCAATAAAATGGACAATCTGGAAGAAATGGACAAATTCTTAGAAAAGCACAACCTTCTGACTGAACCAGGAAGAAATAGAAAATATGAACAAACCAATCACAAGTATTGAAATTGAGACTGTGATTAAAAATCTTCCAACAAAAGTCCAGGACCAGATGGCTTCACAGGAGAATTCTATCAAACATTTAGAGAAGAGCTAATACCTATCCTTCTCAAACTCTTCCAAAATATACCAGAGGGAGGAACACTCCCATACTCATTCTATGAGGCCACCATCACCCTGATACCAAAACCATACAAAGATGTCACAAAGAAAGAAAACTACAGGCCAATATCACTGATGAACATAGATGCAAAAATCGTCAACAAAATACTAGCAAACAGAATCCAACAGCACATTAAAAGGATCATAGGGCTTCCCTGGTGGTGCAGTGGTTGAGAGTCCGCCTGCCGATGCAGGGGACACGGGTTCGTGCCCCAGTCTGGGAAGATCCCACATGCCATGGAGCAGCTGGGCCCATGAGCCATGGCTGCTGACCCTCGCGTCCAGAGCCTGTGTTCCGCAACGAGAGTGGCCACAACAGTGAGAGGCCCACATACAGCAAAAAAAAAAAAGGATCATACACCATGATCAAGTGGGGTTTATCCCAGGAATACAAGGCTCTTCAATATACACAAATCAATCAATGTGATGCACCATATTAACAAATTGAAAGGGAAAAACCATATAATCATCTCAATAGATGCAAAATAGCTTTTGACAAAATTCAACACCGATTTATGATAAAAACCCTCCAGAAAGAAGGCATAGAGGGAACTTACCTCAACATAATAAAGGTCATATATGGCAAACTCACAACGAACATCGTTCTCAATGGTGAAAAACTGAAACCATTTTCACTAAGATCAGGAACAAGACAAGGTTGTCCACTCTCACCACTATTATTCAACATAGTTTTGGAAGTTTTCACCATAGCAATCAGAGAAGAAAAAGAAATAAAAGGAATCCAAATCGGAAAATAAGAAGTAAAGGTGTCACTGCTTGCAGATGACATGATACTATACATAGACAATCCTAAAGATGCTACCAGAAAACTACTAGAGCTAATCAATGAATTTGGTAAAGTTGCAGAATACAAAATTAATGCACAGAAATCTCTTGCATTCCTATAAACTAATGTTTAAAAACCTGAAGGAGAAATTAAGGAAACACTCCCATTTACCATTGCAACAAAAGGAATAAAATACCTAAGAATAAACCTACCTAAGGAGACAAAAGATCTGTTTGCAGAAAACTATAAGACACTGATGAAAGAAATTAAAGATGATACAAACAGATGGAGAGATATACCATGTTCTTGGATTAGATTAATCAACATTGTGAAAATGACTATACTACCCAAAGCAATCTACAGATTCAATGCAATCCCTATCAAACTACCAATGGCATTTTTCACAGAACTAGCATGAAAAATTTCACAGTTTGTATGGAAACACAAGAGACCCCGAATAGCCAAAGCACTCTTGAGAAAGAAAAACAGAGCTGGAGGAATCAGGCTCCTGCACGTCAAATTATACTACAAAGCTACAGTAATCAAGACAGTATGGTACTGGCAAAAAACAGAAATACAGATCAATGGAACAGGATAGAAAGCCCAGAAATAAACCCACGCACATATGGTCACCTTATCTTTGATAAAGGAGGCAAGAATATACAATGGAGAAAAGACAGCCTCTTCATTAAGTGGTGCTGGGAAAACTGGACAGCTACATGTCAAAGAATGAAATGAGAACACTCCCTAACACCATACACAAAAATAAACTCAAAATGGATTAAAGACCTAAAGGTAAAGTCAGACACTATAAAACTCTTAGAGGAAAACACAGGTAGAATACTCTATGACATAAATCACAGCAAGATCCTTTTTGACCCACCTGCTAGAGAAATGGAAATAAAAACAAAAATAAGCAAATGGGACCTAATGAAACTTCAAAGCTTTTGCACAGCAAAGGAAACCATAAACAAGACAAAAAGACAACCCTCTGAATGGGAGAAAATTTTTGCAAATGAAGGAACAGACAAAGGATTAATCTCCAAAATTTACAAGCAGATCATGCAGCTCAATATCAAAAAAACAAACAACTTAATCCCAAAATGGGCAGAAGACCTAACTAGACATTTCTCCAAAGAAGATATACAGATTGCCAACAAACACATGAAAGGATGCTCAACATCACTAATCATTAGAGAAATGCAAATCAAAACTACAATGAGGTATTACCTCACTCCAGTCAGAATGGCCATCATTAAAAAATCTACAAACAATAAATGCTGGAGAGGGTGTGGAGAAACGGGAACCCTCTTGCACTGTTGGTGGGAATGTAAATTAGTACAACCACTATGGAGAACAGTATGAAGGTTCCTTAAAAAACTAAAAATAGAACTACCATACGACCAAGCAATCCCACTACTGGGCATATACCCTGAGAAAGCCATAATTCAAAACGAGTCATGTACCAAAATGTTCATTGTAGCTCTGTTTACAATAGCCAGGACATGGATGCAACCTAAGTGTCCATTGACAGATGAATGGTTAAAGATGTGGCACATATATACAATGGAATATTACTCAGCCATAAAAAGAAACAAAATTGAGTTATTTGTAGTGAGGTGGATGGACCTAGAGGCTGTCATACAGGGTGAAGTAAGTCAGAAAGAGAAAAACAAATACCGTATGCTAACACATATACATGGAATCTAAAAAAAAAAAAAATGGTTCTGAAGAACCTAGGGGCAGGACAGGAATAAAGACGCAGATGTAGAGAATGGACTTGAGGACACGGGGAGGGGGAAGGGTAAGCTGGGACGAAGTGAGAGAGTGGTATGGACTAATATATACCTCCAAATGTAAAATAGATAGCTAGTGGGAAGCAGCCGCATAGCACAGGGAGATCAGCTCGGTGCTTTGGGACCACCTAGAGGGGTGGGATAGGGAGAGTGGGAGGGAGATGCAAGAGGGAGGAGATATGGGGATATATGTATATGTATAGCTGATTCACTTTATTGTACAGCAGAAACTAACATAACATTGTAAAGCAATATTACTCCAATAAAGATGTTAAAAAAAATGTTTAAAAAAAGGGAGGGGAGGTGTATAAAAAAATAAAATTCAAAACAAAGGGGGAATGGATGGGAGCCAGAGGATATCAGGATTTGGGAGAGCTAATAATTATTGAGCATCTGGCAAAAAAGCTTGCAAGGTAGGTATTACTATCCCCATTTTACAGATGAAGAAAACGAAGCTTAAGTAAAGTGCTGAGAGCCACGTAGCTAAAAAGTGGCTGAGCTGGAATTTGAACCCAGGCCCTATGGCTCTAAAGCATATACCTGTTCAGCAGGCCAGTGGGTCACTTTGGGGAGGGGTGTGGGCAGGTGGTCCAGGGTGACCATAACAGCACACAGTAGGGCTTTTTCAAGTTCTGGGACACAGTGTGTATCTGCTCACCTCTGTTAGTCCAGCTCCTTCTTTCTCTACATTCTCCTCCCTGTCTGACAAATGTTCTCTCTCTGCCTCTACATGGGTCTCCCACTATCTCTTACTCTATGCCTCTTTATATCACATTGTAGTCTGTATCTCTTTCTTTTCCTCCCTTTTTAACTTCTCTGTCAGACCCTGTCTATCTGCCTATCTGTATGGCTCTGTTGCTTTCTGTATGTATCTGTCTTTTTCTCTCCCTCAACTTGCCCAGTGTGTTTGTGTTTGTGTGTGTGTCTTTGCATGAGGATAAACTAGACCTCCTAGCTCCTTCTTAGCCGTAGGATTTTTCCAACACAGTCCTGTGTGCCAGGGGTGCTCTCCATTGGGGAACAACAGAGCTAAATGGCAGAAATCCTGAAAGTTTAAAACTCAGAATGAGCAATGCTGATGATACTGACTATGGGATCAGAGTACATAGTGACGTAATGGAAAAAGACGGAATACAGAAAGCAGGAGCAGATTCCTAGGGGGATGATAATGAGTTTCACTCTGAATATGTGGAGTTTAAAGTATCTATACAACATCCATGGGGATGTTTCTGTCGGCAGTTTAAAATTGGGATATGGAGAAACCCAGGCTGAAGACCAAGGTTTGGGATTGACCAGCCTATTGATAGAAGTCAAGAGCAGAGAAAATCGCCCTGGAGTATGGAGTATATATTAGACAGGTTTCTCCAGAAAAGCAAAACCAATACAAGATATATATATATATATATATATATATAAAGGGATTTATCATAAGGAATTGGCTCGTGCAATTATGGAAGCTGACAAGTCCAAGATCTGCAGGGTGAATTGGCACCTAGAGACCCAAGAAAGTTGACGTTTCAGTTCAAGTCCAAACGCAGGAAAAAAAACCAGTGGCCCAGCTCGAAGGCAGTCAGGGAGGAGGAATTCTCTCTTGCTCAGGGGAGGGTCAACCTTTTTATGCTCTTCAGGTCTTCAACTGACTGGATGAGGGCCATTCACATTAGGGAAGGCAATATGCTCTACTCCGTCTACCAATTCAAGTGTTAATCTCATCCCAAAACACTCTTACAAGCACACCCAGAAAAATGACCAAGTGTCTGGACAGCACATGGCCCGGTCAAGTTGACACATAAAATTAACCATCACAGAGGAAGACTGGACAAGACCGAGGGCATAATGCCTAGGAACCCCAACATTTAAAGGTCATGCAGAAGAGCATGGGCCAGGAGAAGACACAGCAAAGGAATGGTCAGAGGGGCTCAGAAACCTGAACTGTTCGTATGAAACAACCCAACAGACCTAGTTCCAAGTGGTTATGAGGACGTTTACACATTCCGTGATCAAATCCTTTGTCCAGGTACAGCCAAGCCCACTGGTTGTGCCCCGGCCCCCTGCAGAGGTGCCCTGAAGACCACTCCCATCCTGTGCAGGCTGAGGGTTTCTCTGCCTGAGGGCGTCCATCCGTCATAGGAGCCTGCATGCGGGTGGCTAGAAGCACCAAGGGGGAACTTCCCTGGTGACGCAGTGGTTAAGAATCCGCCTACCGCAGTGGTTAAGAATCCACCTGCCAATGCAGGGGACACGGGTTCGAGCCCTGGTCCAGGAAGATCCCACATGCCGCGGAGCAACTAAGCCCATGCGCCACAACGACTGAGCCTATGCTCTAGAGCCCTCGAGCCACAACTACTGAGCCCGCGCGGCACAACTACTGAAGCCCGCACACCTAGAGCCCATGCTCCACAACAAGAGAAGCCACTGCAATGAGAAGCCCACGCACCGCATCGAAGAGTAGCCCCTGCTCGCCACAACTAGAGAAAGCCCGCGCAGCAATGAAGACATGACACAGCCAAAAATAAATAAATTAAAAAAATAAATTTAGAAGCACCAAGGAAATATTGTCCTAGAGGCCATCCTCAATCAATGAGGCCTGTGAGTTGGTGGATATATTAGTTTCCTATTGCTGCTCTCCCAAATTTAACGGCTTAAAACAACACAGATTTCTGATCTCATATTTCTGGAGGTCAGAAGTCCAAAATCAGTCTCATGGGCTAAAGTCAAGATGTCTGCAGGGCCGGTTCCTTCTGGAAGTTCTAGAGGAGAATATGTTTCCTTGCCTCTTCCAGCTCCTGGAGACTGTGGCCCCTTGGCTCATGGCTCCTTCATCTATCTTCAAAGCCAACAGCATAGCCCCTCAAATCTCTAAGCTCTGCTTCCTTTGTCGTATTTTCTTCTCTGGCTCTGACCCTGCTACTTCTCTCTTATAAGGAGAAGTATCTCTTATAAGAAGATTATTATGATAATCTCCCTCTCTCTAGGTCCTTAACTCATTCACATCGGCAAAGTTCTCTTTGTACGGTAACATATTCACGGATTCCACGGGTTAGGATGTGGACCTCTTTGGAAGAACCATTATTCTGCCTACCACATCAGGTAAATCCCTTCGCTTTCCTCACCCCCGAGGTGTGTTCCACACAGCTTCTCAGAGAATCCCCAGCAGCAAGGAGACCCTGCAACAATCCACTCATGAGCATCACCCCCTTCACTGGCCCCCCACCCTCCCCGTCTCACTTCCCTTGCCGCGCTTCCTGAAGTCACCGTCTTGCTCTTAGGGCGAATGCAAACCAAGACACTAGTCTAATTCTGCCAACCACATAGGCAGGCCCGCACTTTGGCATATCAACTTTATTCATTTTGTACATTAAAACAAACTCTCGGAATAAACAGAAGTAAAAAAGCAAGGAAGACAGGCGAGCTGGCCAAGTTCAAGGAAGAAGCCATCTCCATTCATGTACATTAATTCTAATCGAAGGACTCCAGGCTACCTCAATTTTAAAAATGTACCCCTTCCATATAGCATTGTGCAAGGTGTCGTTTATGGCTAGTTCCACTTGCATTCAATTTTGAGAGGGTTATAAACACAGTCTCTGTAATAATCAAAATTTCAGCATCATTTACATCTTTCAGTAAAGTGGGAAACCTGATTTTTATCTCAATCAATGAAAAGAGAGATGTATGTTCCACCTATAAAAAATGAAACATCAGTACACAGTCCTTTGTTCAAAGCATATGTGACTAAATTTCAATTATGGTGTTTCTATAGTGTCAAGAAATAAATGGAGGGGACTTCCCTGGTGGTCCAGTTGTTAAGGATCCACCTTCCAATACAGGGGACGCAGGTTCGATCCCTGGTCGGGGAACTAAGATCCCACATGCCGTGGGGCAACTAGGCCTGCGCACACAACGAAAGATCCTGCGTGCTGCAAATAAGACCTGATGCAGCCAAATAAATAAATAAATATTTTAAAAAGAAAGAGAGAAAGAAAGAAATGGAGACCAGTTCTTTTTCTTCCTTGATATTTAATCATAAGTGCCTCTTCCAGCCCAAGAAACAAAGATTTTTTCCAACTTACATAACACATTTGAGAATAATAAAACTTACAAAGGTTTAAATGTTGTCTGCATGTTTTTTAAAGAAACGAGTTTTTCCAGCTATAGATTATGCTCTAATGATGCTATATTTACCTGCTTTAAAATTACACAGAAACCATATCTATAATTATTTGCTCCTCACATAATTACAGAACAGCAAGCTTCTGATGAATAGAATGACCTACTTCTTTGCATAGGGCTAAGTGAGCAGTAATGGTGCATCTAAGAAGCAATTAATTCTGAAGGCTCTGCCCGATACTTACCGAGAAGGGTGCAAAGAGCCCAGATACCCTAATCTCTACTTTCAAGTAATATTAAGGACGTCTTTAGTTGACAGCAAACTTAGGAATGACACTAGATACCTACTGGGGAGCTGCAAAGAAAACATCTTGTAATCAACTGTACATCTTCTTGGGGTCATTTATTAATGATAACCATACTGACAAACCATAAACTGCATGTATCAACTGTATGATGAGAAGGCTGTCGTGAACTACAACTACATGAAGTACATGGTGCATTAATGAAGAAGAAACTATCCCTCCATGTGTGCTTCTTTCTCTTCCCAGAAAAGGCAAGCATGATATACAACATTGCTCACAAAGGGAAAATACAACTTGTCTAGGCCCCTCTCTACACCCAATTGCGAGGGATAAAAAACAGAAACACTGCACTTTGTCTAAGACACACTTGAAAATTCTCCTGAGCACTGAGGTTTCTGATCTATGGTTTAACTACTCGACAGCAACAAGGCCACACTCAGGGGACCTGAAATTCTCCCCAGCTCACTCTTACAGCTCTCTCTTCACATCTGCACTACCCAATCTTCAATCCCTTGGTGAAAAAGAAGAGTTTGGTCTTCATACTTTTTTTTTTTTTTTTTTTTTTTGTCCACATCTCACGGCATGTGGGATCTTAGTTCCCCGACCAGAGATCAAACCCGTGGCCCCTGCACTGGAAGCGCAGAGTCTTAACCACTAGACTGCCAGGGAAGTCCCCATACTTTATTTTTAATAGAAACTTTACTGCTTCCCAAAGTACAGCCTCATCCGGCTTCCAGCGCAAAGTCAAGTCTGTGTGTGTTGTTGGCCAGATGCACTGAAACTAACCTTTGCCATCTCAAGGTGTAGGTGAGGCTGTCACAACCATGAAGTCCATCAGGCCTGCATCTGCAGTCCCATCTATTCTCAATGGTATGTAAAGTGACAGACTGCTTCAGCTTCAAGACAAGATCCCCAGGCACTCCTCCTCTTTACATAATTTTTGGGACTTCCACTGATAATAGCCATGGCTTGATCATAGGATGACGCAAAGGGAAGGTTGGCTTAGTGACCAGGTAACCCTGAAGTCTCACGTTTGCTGATGATCCTTATGTAAACTTTCTGACACGATTCTACTTGATCACCATGAAGCTCACTGATTTCCTAGTGCCGTGGCTCAGCCAACAGATCAAATCAATAAGAAGTGGAGCGCTAATTGAATGAGTACTAAAGTGGTTTTCAAGGTAGCTTTGGGGTTTGTTTCCAAAAGTTCCATTTACCGGTTCATAATGCAACACGCCTCACAATGATGGGCAAATACGAAGCTGCACTCTCAAGAAAAATGAAGGCAAATCTTTGGCTAAGGGCCCCTGAGTATCGCAGTTAATATAAAAGTTTCCCTGAGCCCTTGATCCTCAGGAAAAAACCTAAAGGCCTCGCCAGACCACTATAAGACAGCAGGAGGACGACCTCCGTCCCCACCTTTCCCCTTTTAAATCCCTTATGCAAACTTTGCACACACTCCCTGGGAGCAGCTGTTCAACATTTTATTAAATGGGGAAACATTTTATTGAAACAGTGGAGTCAATCTCAGTGTCCTTATTCTTTAATCATTTCAAACATACTTCTATTTCGCCAAGTTCTTGAGATGCTAACCGTCCTGTCTGTTATGTCTACTTACTTTCCTTCATGCTGGGATGTTTCCTTGTGTGATCTGTAGTTTCTCACGGGGACGGATTTTTCAGTGGACACTGTTTTCCCCTAGGAGTCTTGGGCAGCCCGCATTGCAGAAGTGTCACTACAGATGAGCAGTTTCTGTTTGCTTGTGCTGAACCCAGGAGGCTCACCCACCTGGAACAGTGCTGTGCGTTCATTTCTGAGTTGCGGGTTCTTGCATGATGAAGGTAGGCCTGGGGCTTTCGTGTTTCTCTCCCACCAGAGCCCCTTTCGGTTTCCCTGACTTGAGGCGGGTATTATTCCATACCCCTTTTCACCAAGGAGGCAGCTTTCCCAGAATGTCTTCTTACCCAGGGGTTTTAGTTCCTGTCCCCTGCCCTACCCCAGCCCAAGGTCATGTCTCTTGGCCCAACACTGGTGTTAAACTCCACCCCTCATCCCAGCATCTATAGGTGGTCTCGTCCCCCCTTAGACGCCACAGCCTCCGCTCAGGAAGCTACCGCTCCAGCCTTAAGCTGCCGCCCCGGCAACAACAGCTTTCCCTTCCAGCCCAGTTGCATATTTTACATTTTTGTTTTGCTTTAGGCAGAATTTCTCAGTTTGCAACAGGAGGTGGAAATCTACACTCAGTTACCGTGCTGCTGGAACTGGAAGTCGGCTACTGGGACTGGAAGTCGAGACTCAACTTCTAACCAGGCGTTTTCGCTTTTTTATTTATTGAGGTGGAACTCACAAAACCTACAAATGACCATTTTAAAGTGTATAATTCAGTGACATTTAGCATATTCCCAATGTTTCATAACCATCACCTCTATCTCATCCCAAAATGTGTTTTATCAACCCAAAAGGAAACCCCCTGCCCATTAAGCAGTCACTCTCCATTCTCCCCTCCCCCAGCCTCTGGCAACTACTAATCTACTTCTTGTGTTCATGGATTTACCTATTTTAGATATTTCATGTAAATGGGATCATACCATACGTGACCTTTTGTGTCTGGCTTCTTTCACTTAGCATAATGTTTTCAAGGTTCAACCAGGTTGTAGCATGTATACTAATGGCCAAGAAGCACATGAAAAGATGCTGAACATCATTAGTCATTAGGGAAATGCAAATCGGAGTCCCAGTGAGACACCACTTCACACCACTAGGAAGGCATACTGAAAACAAAACAAAACAAAAATTAAAAGAGAGAATAACCGTGTTGGCAAGAATGTGGAGAAATTGAAACCTCACACACTGCTGGTAGAAGTGGAAAGTATGCAGCCACTGGGTAAAACAATTCATCAGTTCCTCAAAAAATTAAACATAAAATTACCATATGACTCAGTAGTTGCACTCATATATAAATTTCCAAAAGAATTGAAAACAGGTCCTCAAACAAATACTTGTCCACTAATGTTCATAACAGCACTATTCACAATAGCCAAAAGACGGAAACAATCCAAATGTCCATCAGCTGATAAATGCATAAACAAAGTGTGGTATATACATGCAGTGGAATATTACTCAGCCATAAAAATAAAAGAAATACTGATACTTGCTACAACACAGATGAACTTTGAAAACATTGTGCTGAATAAAAGAAGATGGACACACTAAGTGATGGAAGATGAGGTAAAGAAGCTATGTGGGTCCTCCTGGAAGCTGGGTAGGTGCCACAGAGAAAGGAAAAGGTAGAACTTATATTCCATCCACACATACTCGACTCATCATGCCTCAGACCCCACATGATAACCACCGGCTACACTCCCTACTAGAGCAAATGCCCAACATTATGCTCAAGCCAGCCTACCTAAATGACTAGAAAACAGCAGTCTCCTCTCAAAACAATTTCCCACTTAAATTATTTACTTCTCTGGAGTAATCACAAAATGTACCAAGTCAACTGCTAGGCAAGAAACACAGGAATCAGAAGCAAAGTCTTGGGTAGGTTTTTTATTTGATATGTTTTCTTTCAATTAGAAGAAGAAGCCAACATTTACTGAGTATCTAATAGGTACCAGGTACTTTGTCAGAAAACATCTATAAAGCCTTGTATATTCGTGAATTACTGCAGTTATGTTTAAAAGGGAGGAAGAGAAATTGAACTGTATTTTTTCAACAGACGTAATTAAATCCCAAAGCTCTGAGCATCAGTTAGACACTAGAAATAAAATCTGATTATCTCGTAGACTTGTTTCCATACAAACACTTTTATGAGTTGCCTAAATACACATGGCCCTGAATTAGCCATCAACCAAAATGGATTTGTTTTTACCTAGTAACAAACAAACCAGGAACCCATTTACAAGTTTCTTATGAAGAAGCAGCCAGAAACCTTTCGTTTAATAGGCAATATAAGCATCTACATTTTTAATGATGTTTATTTTCTTCTTAATGTAGAAGTCTAAAGGCCATCAACGCTGCAGCAAGTAACAAATGTGCACTAAGAGAACCTAACCAAACAACATCCACTTTCTCCATGGCCCAACATTATAGGCAAATAGTTTTCCAAGATTTGTGTGAGGTTTTATGTTCACACAGAGGCATCTGCAATAGACTTTGGAGAGAACTGCAGCTACTATGAACATCTTAACTCTAAGAAAGATGTTTCCACAATTGTAACGCAGTCTGTGATAGATTAACAAGTAGAGATTCAAGACCCACTCATTCACACAGAGCCAAAAAGAAATCAAACAAGAATAACTTGATTGTCTTACTTGACGTTGTTTTCTCCCACCATGTACTTCCTAGGAGGCTGCCATCTTTTTTCATCTTAGTGCCACAAAGGCTTCCCTTGTTTCTTTCCAAGTAATATTCTTGAAAGGAAACTGATCACATCACTCCCTGTTTAAAACGCCTTCAAAGCTTCCTCTTGCCTTTGGGGAAAAGTCTAAACGTCTTCACATGGCTCACAAGGTCTGTGTGATTTCAGCTCTTACGAGTTAAGTGTGTCTCACTGTCAAATCTTCACACTTTAACCTCTGTCTCCACCTCCTCTTTTCCCAACTCACTCCTCTCATTCTTCAGGCTCAGCTTAAAGGGCACTTTTCAGGGAGGTCTGTTCTGACTCCTACACAGGTCCCTCTCCTGGGGCAGCCAGAGCCTCCTGTGGCTCCCATGCTGTTACTATCACATGGCACACGGTAATATAAGCATAACTGTTCTTGCTTAATGGCTGTCCTTCCTGTTAGTCGATTAAACTCTCTGAGGGAGGGGGTGCCTGTGTTGCTCACTGCTGGAGCTTCAGCACCACACAGCACCTGGCATGCGAGGGACACTGTTGAATTAATGAATCATCTTCCACAGTAACATACTCTCATGAGGACTGGGGCTACTGCTCTCATACACTTGGAGCGAGGTAAAGGATAATTGGGATAATACAATTAAAATGGTTCTACTGGTACTTCCCTGGTGGTCCAGGGGATAAGACTCCACGCTCCCAATGCAGGGGGCCTGGGTTCAATACCTGGTCGGGGAACTAGATCCCACATGCCGCAACTAAGAAGTCCACATGCCGCAACTAAGACCCGGTGCAGCCAAAATACATAGATAAGTAAACAAATGTTTTAAAAAATAAAATAAAAGGGTTCTACCGAATACTGTCTGCAGGAGGGGTTCTTAACCATTTCTGTGCAATGGACTCCTTTGTCTGTCAGAGAAGACTATAGACCCCTTCTTGGAATCATGTTTATAAATGCATAAAATAAGATGTATAAAACTCTCAAGAAACAATTATATTTAAATCCCATTATCAAATTAGTTTTTAAATTTGTGACACAACAGTAAATATGCCTTTTTACTCTCTCATTCAATAAGAAGATCAAGGGATGGGTCTAATAACCACCATACTTTCAAAGTAATGATGAGCATAACTGACATATTAAGATATCTGTGACAACCATAATGCTGATATAAAACTATCTGTAATATTTATTGGTGAGAAAGACACAGTTACTGCTAATACTACTATGGCTACTGGCTCCACTCATGATTAGACAAAATACTAAAATTCAGTTAGTGAAAATAAGGATGTAGTTTTTACCGTCCAAGTTCATGCACCCCTAGAGATCCTCGTGAAAGCCATGGAATTGCCTGCTTAGCTCTCCTGCTGCAGGGAAGTATGGGTTACCTGCCCCCCACTTCTGGATCCACCACCACAGTGTGCAGTGTGCATGTGTCCCCTGGGCTGCTCTCAGACACTGGCTGGGCATGAGGTGGGTACTGGTGCAGGTCCAGGCCTGTGGGGCAGAGGGGTCCTCTAATGGGCAACTTGGGCTCAAGAACTCACAATCAGCCTGGCCAAAACATTCTCAGAACTGAGCTGTCATCTGCATCCTTTCCTACCAGTCCTCCTTCCTTCCACCTCTCCCTTCACAGAAGTCAGACCTGCACTGCAATCTGAAAGCTCTCCCAGCCCACCCCTGCTCTCTTCCCTTTATCCTTCCCTGGTGGCCTCCCAGTAAATCTCTTGTACACATAATCCCATCTTGACTCTGCTTCTCAGAGGACCTGAACTAACCATCCCTTTTAATCTAAGAGAAAAAGAAAAGCCTATTTAACTGATTTTATTCAGATCTGATTATTCTGAAGATATTTGGACACATTGCTTTTATAACACTTCACCAATATCTACTACCTGATTTCAGAAAAGGACTTTATAGAAAGTTTTTAAACCATTTCCCATAAACTCTTCAGCCTCTAAAGGAAGGGCCATATCAGGTTAAGGCCAAGGACTAGCCTCCCTGAACAGATGACAACAGATCAGTAAGAAGCCTGGAACAGGAGGAAGAGGGCTGAGACCTGCAGCCAGCACAAAGACTTTTTTAAACAATATAATTTGAAGTAAACACAATGTCAACCCATCAGAATATGCTACTTCTCATTTTTTTTGTTTTTGGCGGTACACGGGCCTCTCACCGCTGTGGCCTCTCCTGTTGCAGAGCACAGGCTCCGGACGCGCAGGCTCAGCGGCCATGGCTCAGGGGCCCAGCTGCTCTGCGGCATGTGGGACCCTCCCAGACCGGGGCACGAACCCGTGTCCCCTGCATCGGCAGGCGGACTCTCAACCACTGCACCACCAGGGAAGCCCCTACTACTTCTCATTTTTGAGAGCCCCTCTGACTCAATACTATGGAACGCACCAGAACTCCACATACACAATAGAGAAGTTCATGTACTGGATGGCTAGGTATAGTTAGAATTGCAGAGAAGATGCTGGGAAAACAGGATTGTGAAAAGCAAATTTTAATGCAGAAGTGAGAAAAAGACTTTATAGCACAGAGCATTTCTCTTCCCCATGCTTCACTCCTTCCACAAAGGATTTCAGGTATGATAATGACGTTAAAGGTAATATCAGGGGGGCTTCCCTGGTGGCGCAGTGGGTTAGGGTCCGCCTGCCGATGCAGGGGACGCGGGTTCGTGCCCCGGTCTGGGAGGATCCCGCGGAGCGGCTGGGCCCGTGGGCCGTGGCCACTGGGCCTGCGCGTCTGGAGCCTATGCTCCACGACGGGAGAGACCACAGCAGTGAGAGGCCCGCGTACTGCAAAAAAAAAAAAAAAAAAAAGGTAATATCAGAACCAAAATAGAGAATAACACACCAAAAAAAGAGAAATGTAAATAAGCACAGAAAAATCAAGATGAGAGAAATAAACCTAAGAGTGAAGTTTCTAAGAGCTTATGGGGAGAAATAGATTCTTAGCACCCAACGTTGAAACCTGGAACACATTTTCTCACTGAAACCTTTTCTGGTGCGTTGGTTAGATTCTGTAGGACCCTTAGAAGAAATTCTGCTTCCAGTACGTTGTGAGCTAAATCCGCAGTTATGGTTGCCCCAAGGACCTCACCACGACATATAACATGGTTTCTAAGGGGTAATGCCCTCTGCGCTTCAAATCAATTTGGGGAAAAGAATTCACTCAGAAATATCTCGTGTTAGCCTACGTAAACAGAAAAATAGTGCTATGGGTTAAATTGTGTCCCCCGCAAAAGATATACTGATGTCCTTACTTCCAGTATCTCAGAATGTGACTTAATTGTACATAGGATGCTTGCAGATATAATTAGTTAAATTAAAATAAGTCATACTACAGCAGGATGGGCCCTTACTCCAATATGACTGGTGTCCCTATAAGAAGAAGAGAGAGATACAGAGAGAGGAGAATGCCATGGGAAAACACAGAGACCCACAGGGAAAAGATGGCCATGTAATGATGAAGGCAGCGATTGGAGTGAGCATCTCCAAGTCAAGGAACACCAAGGATCCCCCAGAACACCAGAAGCTAGGAGAGAAGCATGGAACAGACTCTCCCTTACAGCCTCAAGAAGGAACCAACCCTGCTGACACTGATTTCAACTTCTAGTCCCCAGAACTGTGTGCGTTTCTCTTGTTTTACGCCACCCAGTGTATGGTACTTTGTTATGGCAGCCCAAGGAAACTAGACCTCCCTGTCCAGCCTGCCTGCCTCTGTCACCACCAACTTCCTGATCTGTAAATCTCACAGTAACGTACCAGGTTCCATAGGGCTTGATTCCATGCCAAAGGTGGACCAACGCTTTTGGAAACTGGAACCCTGGTGGCAAACTCAGCCTGTTGATGCTCTCTATAGACCCAAGTCTCCTCTTTGTTCCTAGGGAACGATTTGCATGCTGAGATGATCTAGTTCAATTCTGGCCTCAATACATTACACTTAAATTGTACTTTTCTTCCAGAATACTTATGAAAATTGCCTCATGACTTCTCCCTACTCCCTTGTGCAGTAAGAAAGGAACAAGTAGCATTATCTCAATTTTGAAGATGAAGACACTGAATCCACTGAATCCTAAGAGCAATCCTTATGAATGCTCTTCATTAAGACTACGAAGAGTATTGAGAGGTCATCGGTTCCAAAGAGGCCCAAACCTGTTGCTTAGAAGAATCACCTGAGCAACTCAGCAAAGATAGATCCACACGCCCAGCTCAGCAGCTCCAGGACACAGCCCAAGAGTAGTCTGTACTTTTCTTTCTTTTGGCCACACCATGCAGCTTGTGGAGTCTTAGTTCTCTAACCAGGGGTTGAGCCCATGCCCTCGGCAGTGAGAGCTCAGAGTCCTAACTACTGGACCACCAGGGAATTCCCCAAGAGTCTGTATTTCTAACAAGTTCCCCGAGGAATTTTTTTTTTTAATAACGTGACTAGCATGATTTGTGAACTGGCATTTGGGACTCACAGACTGGTCTTGTCTTTCTCAGGTTTGAGGAATATATGGCAGTGCTCACAAATTATTTTTATTCTAATGTTACTTAAATAACCACAACCCCAAGACTAGGTTTAAACCTCTAATCCTGACAGCTCTTTTATATGACTGTAAAACCAAAACAAATTCATAAAGTAAACAGAATCCCAGTAAAAATCCAAATCGACACCACCAGTCGCTCTATGGCTACTGCACTGACTGTTGCAGGACTGGTCCCTGACAGCATAGCAAGCTCAGGCCACACGTGCTGTAGGAGACTCCATCCCCTCCCCTCTTCTCTCCAAGAACCATGGCCGGGCTTGCCTGCCGGCCTCAATGTCGTGGCCTTCGCTGCATGAGAACGTCATCATAAACACAAAGCAATCACGCGGCACGCTCAGCTCTGAGGAATCACCCAAATAATCCAAAATATGCTTATCTTAATGCATTCACATTCTCATCCAAATGCAAGCACAAGATTTAAAGTTTCTCATAGTAAACTTGTGGACTTCCCTTTGATAAACATCAGTCTCATCCATCTGCCCTCCTTCCGGCAGAGTCAGAATTCAGTGGATGTGGGTTTCAAGTTCTTAGTAACAGTTAACACTATATTGTGCTCACTGTATAGCAGACACACTGTTCTAAGCCTTTTACATGAACTAACTTGTTTACTCCTCATATCAACCATGTAAGGCGGGTACAACCGTTACCGCCACTGTGCAGATGACAGAACTGGGCAAGAAAGAGTAAGTAATTTGCCCAAGATCACCCAGCTTGTAAGGGCCAGACCTGGGATTTAAACCCAGGAGGTCTGGCTCCAGAGCCTGTGCTCTTTACCACTAATTACATACACTTTCAAGTAAGGTATTCATATTCCAAGATTAATAGTAGAGTCTGACTTCTCTCTACTCCTAACAAGTAGGAATCTGAGGCATTGGTTCCAGGTTGGCATGAGTTGCATTGACTAGGAACTTGGGTGAGAGGTGGGAGGTTGCACTGCATAGAGATAGAAACAAAGGGCCTCAGGGACTCACTGGGTCAAAAAGCCAAGCAAACCTCCCCAAACAGGCATCCATCCAGAAAAGCTGGCTAAAGTAGGAAAATCTGGGCGAATAACAATAGGAAACCAAGGAAACCAGATGAGTGAGCAGGTCTGAAGCAGAACCAAACAGAACTTAGAAATATTCTCTAAGCAGAAAAGGGAAACGTCTGCAGCCTTGAGTGGGACAGGAAGATGTTAAAGTGGCCAATTTAGCTGCAGTAGAATTCTGCAAAAAAGAACCCCAGTCAGCTGAGTATGAGCTTATACATGTTGCCCAGGAGGACTGCTCACAAGAGAGGTAAAGGTGACACTGGGATCTCTGGAGAGTTGTAATGAAAGCTCACAGCAGGAAAAACCCAAGGCTCCCTCCTCGAAGCAATTGCATCTTTTATCTTGTCATCTGCCAGGTGTTTAAATGAACTTTGCTAACTAATACTTACTTCTCACATTCTAAAAATATAAAGACATCAGGCTGTATCAAGTTGCTACGGACTCAATGACAGATGAAGCAAGAAAATTAAATAGCATGCTTTTCAAAAAACTTATTTGGACATAATTAATGGGAGGCTGCCTTAAAGGAAAACTGGGTTTGTGTGGTGATGATAAAAGATATCCTTGTCATACTGGCCAATATGGCTTTTTCCTGCCCTTCAAATTATCTGAACGTTCACCTTGGCAGTCAGCATTTCATGCCTGTCTGCTCCTGGAGAGGTCTTGGCACTTCTAATAGAAGGGGCACACCAACAACAAAAAATCACAAGGAACATGTTGGAAATGAGAAGAACTGAAAGAAAGTAAAAAGAATGTGAAAACCTAACAAGCAAGAGGAGAAACAGTAGAGAGACATATGACATATGGAAGCTAGAGAAGGGAGAGCAAAGTAGCCTTTTTAAGTGACTGATTGACATTGAGTAAGAAGAGAGAAGGTCATTCAAATGCAATTTGGAAATGCTTTGTGCCCATCATTAAACCTTTTACTTCATAGATAAGAAAATCAACCCACTGGACTTTAGAATAGCATTCATAAGCCTCACTGATGAGAGAGAAAGAAACTTAAGGAAAATCAAAGAAAAACTGTGCCACAGAGAATAGACGATCTTTTACTGCTGCAACATATATGTATTTGTTTCTGAACTACAAAAATGTCATAATCATAGATACTCACATTTCACATTTTTTTCAAAGAGCCTCTCTCCCTCTCTCCCCGTCTGTGTCAGCAGTAAGTTTTAGGTATGATGGTTTCACATCAAAAGTAGCATTTATCTTATGGTACAAAGTAGAAGCAAAGATGTAGACCCAGAATAACCAAATGCCTTTAATCTGATAAGCCTACATTGATTCTCTGTTTTGACTCAATTTAACAATTTATTAAGATTTTTCTGTGACCAGGCACTTGCTGGAGGATGACTAAAAAGATAACTAAGACACAGTCCCTGCCTTCAGAGAGCTTATATCTCACAGGAACGACCTCGTGAGGATGAATAACACAAGTGGTTAAGCCCCCATCATGGCAAGAATGGCTGTCACAAATAATGAGTGAAGGCATTAATTAAGGAGTGTTTTTACTACTGCAAAAGCTCAGGGAGAGAGCTTAGTTCCCGCTGAGGATTTTCAAGGATGATGACTTAGTAACATGAGGTGCCACAGAGTAAGCTCACCCTTCCGACAGCATAAGCACCTTCACTGTAGCTCTAAAGTAGAAGAACAACACTTATTTTAAGTCTCAACCCTGATTCTGAGTCTGATCCCCTTATGATTCAAAGTTCCCATGGCTTAGAGAGTGAATGATTCTATCCAGAGGTATTTCTGGTAAAGGCTTTGGTATCCATCTAGGTTCTCACATAGAGCATCAAAACAACCAATTCGAACCTGGATTTCACAGTAATTTGTCTACATCTCAGGTCCCACAGCATGACATTCATGTTCTAACTGTTGGCTTCAAGTGCAGCATTTTCCAGATGGTTTTCCTCTCTGTTTTGATTTTTCAACCGGCAAAGTAGCTGCCATTAGTATAACACTGTCCAGCCCTGCAGATGAAGTAACATGGGGAGGAGGGAGACAAAACAGACCCTTCTCCGAAGTCTGTGGAGGCTGAAATACAGCTCTTGGCTGCTTTACTTGCGTTCAGTTCAGTCTAAGCAAGTCCAAGAAGGACCATATTCCTCAAAGCCCTGTCTTATAGTACTCAAACCTGTGCCTTCCTCTCTCTCTCTCTCCGCATTGGACCTGGGTTGAGCCAGTGGCAAACAAATCAACCACGTGAGTGCACTCTCCCACAGTGAGCAACCGATCAAGGGAAGAACATAAGGAGACCAGGCACAGACACTGAGACCTGAGGTTACTCCTGGGCAACAGTCCTGGGGGCGAGGGAACAAGCTGCCCAGCTGAGTAACCAGAGAAAGAAGAGCCCAGCTGTTTCCCTGGTCTTGCTTTGTGTTGAGTTTGCTTCTTTCTTTTGTTTTTGTTTCACTGTTGCTTTTTTTAAATTGTGATTAAACACACACAAAACATAAAACTTACCACCTTAACCCTTTTTAAAAGTACACTTCAATCGTGTTCCACATATCCAGATTGTTGTGCAATGGATCGCCAGAACTTTTTCATCTTCCAAAACTGAAATCTATACCCATTAAACAACTCCCCATTTTCCTGTCCCTCAGCTCCTGGCATCCACCTGCTCTTGGTTTTTAATGAGAAGGTAAGTTTACTTAGAAGGAGGGAACAGAGCTGGGTAGGGTGGCATTAAGCTCCTCCACTTCATAATAATATCAACATTATGTGACATCATGTCACGAACAGCAATGAAATAGGAATAAAGGACATTAATTAAGGATAATTTTACAAATAAAGGAAAGATTCCTGGTTTGTTGTTCTGTGTATACCATGAAGTCAGGCAACATCTCTTTCAGGGATGCAGCTTTGGCTAATCAGACACCCATAAAGGATCCAAGGTTCTTGAATCTAATAATATTTATTCCTATGCTCCTGCCAGTGATCTACAGCAATGCAAAATCTGTGGCAGCTCAGCAAACAAATAATGCAGTTTGAAGATCAGCACTAAAAGATGACGCTAAAACTAACCAAATCCATGTCTAGAGCCAATCGATAACTTCAGAAAACACCAAATTAATCAAACAGCCCCTCCACAGTAAAAAAAAAAAAAAAAGAGAGAGACAGAGAGAGAAAGAAAAAAAAAGAAAGTCATATATTCTCAGCAGCGTCAGGCTCCCTGGGATGGATCTGGCCAGGAAGGTGACAGATGCCACAGAACTTTGACATAGAACCACCCTTACAAGAGGGCTGCACTCATTCTACTGTCCACACATCCTAGCACGCCACTGGTCCAGGCCAAGACTACTAAGTGTTCAATTGATGCCAACATCCAGCTCAGGTATGATTATAAAGTTAACAGTTCTGCCAAAGAAAACAAATAACTAGACTTTCATTGCCAATATATTCATATAGATAACATTTATGGAATAGAGAAAACTCTTTAGCCTCTCCACAACTTTTGATAAAATGGGTCATCATTTGTTACAGCAAATAATCCATGTCCTTTTCAGTCCAGGGCATCACCACTCTGGATTTAAATGCTCTTTCTCTGAATTCAAAAGGTCTATATGCAACTGATGGGAACATACTGTATAGCACAGGGAACTCTACCTAATGCACTGTGGTAACCTAAATGGGACGGAAGTCCAAAAGGGAGGGGATATCTGTATGTGTATGGCTGATTCACTTTGTTGTGCAGTGGAGGCTAACACAATATTGTAAAGCAAACATACTCCAATAAAAATTAATTTAAAAAAAAAGAAAAAAAAAGGTCTATATGAACTTCCTCCTTTGGCCTCTGGAGGTCCTTCTGGGCTCCACCGTTGGCCTTCAGCCTTCGTTCACTCTACATCAGGAGACAAGGTGACACCGGCCTATTGCTTCCACCTGAGTTTCATAGAGCATTCTTTAAAAGACATCCTAGGCTTGACTACATAGTTAACAACTCAAAATTAAACACACTAAAAGAAAGAGAAAATTCTAGCATATTCTAAGCCTGAATGTTCAAAACTATTTTCAACTTCTCTATTTTAGTCCAGCCCACTATCAAAGTTCTGATACACTATCTAAAAGTTGTCTGCTCCCCCAACTGCCCTGACCTTATCCCAGGCCTTGGTCATCTCCCACTCAGATTATTCCCAGCATCCAAGGCTCTCCTTCATTTGGACCCACCTGCACTTTTCCACCCTCCCAGATACAAACCAAGCTCCAGCCAGACCAGGCCCTATGTCATCTACAACCCTGTCCCCAGCTTCTCTAACTCTCATTTCCTCCGTAAAACTTTTGGTCATTCTTATACCAACTAACACCTACTGTATGTTTACTGGTTTCCAGCCCTGTGCTAAATATTTTGCACATATGCCATGCAATTCTCAAAACAACTCTACTGCCGTGCCCATTTCACAAAGGAGGGAGCTGAGGAAGTGCTAGGTTCCTGGGGGCATTCTACAAATACTTAATGTGAACTGTCTCTTGATTTCAGAGCTTAGCATCTAAGCATTTTCAGACCTGTTGTTGGTCGGTTCACCTGCTTCTCAGCCGCATTTTCAGTCCTCTATCTTGAAACAGTCCTTTCCTTTGGCTTCTATGACACCACGCTTCCCCTCGCCTTTCAGTTTATTCCTCCTTAGCCTCCTTTGGGGGTTTGACCTACTCTATCTCATCTCTGAATTACTAAAGCTTCCCCAGGTCCCATTCCAGGTCACCATCCTTCTCCCTCTAAACTTGCTCCCTAGGCAATATCATCTACTCCCATGGCATCAGTTACCATCAAATACTGAGGACTACAAAATGGACAGCTCCAGCTCAGCTTCTCCTCTAAGCTCCAGACATATCTCTCCTTCAAGTGCTTTTCATGTACCTGAAATTTAACCTGTAATCTCTCCCTCTCCCCACACTTACTCTGCCCCTAACTCGGGTCATACCCTGGTCTTCCCCATCTCAGTAATGACACCACTACCCACCCAACTGCAACAGCCAGAAACATATGGGTCACCCTTACACTTTCCATCCTCCCTCCCAAGATCCAATCACCATGAAGACCTTTTGATTCTCCCTCTTAACTCACTCTGAATCCATCCATTTTCCTCCCTGTCCCAGCAAAAGCCAGCTTTCCTCTTGCCCAGTCGATTGCAACAAGCTACTCATTGGCTTCCCTCATCTGCTCTTGCTCCCTCTCTACTACATTGTCACTCTCTACATAGCGTCCCCTAGCCATCCTGCAGCCAGAGCGACACCTTTAGAATTCAAATAGCACATTAGAACCCTTCCACAGCATCCCACTGCTCACAGGATAAAATCCCACATCCTTACCCTGGGAAGCAAGGTCTTGCAGAGTTGGGTCCCTATTAGGTTCACTAGCCTCCCTGTACTTCCTCTTAACTCCAGGCACACCTGCTTTCTCACAAGTCCTCAAATACTTCTTCCTGCCTCCAGCCATTACAATTCAGTTCCCTTTCCCTGAAATGCTCCTTTCTCAGCCCCTGTTCCCCCTTTCCTATGCGCCTGAATTCACAAATACATTGCCCCAGGAAGGCTTCTCTGATCCCCCTCAGGTCAGGACCCCTGCTATAAGATCTCTGGCTACCTAATCTCCTTTATGGTACTAATCATAATAGTAATTTAAAGACTGGTGATTGCTTGATTAATGTCTGTTCCCTTCCCCTCACTGAAATGTAGGTGTCATGAGGGCAGTCACTGTGTCTGGGAGCATGCTATGTTGTCTCTAGCACTGCAGGATTCTTACCTAAGTTTCCATAACTTTGATTAGTTAAGAATGTTGACATGTTTCACAGGTCACATCAGTCACCATCCTGATGTGACAACCATGCATGTGTCTTCATGTAATGGTTTTCATTTTTCTATGCATACACTGTTATAAATATGTTATCATATCCTAGACTGTAAGCTCTAGAGAGTCATAAAGGTTTAGCTTCTTAGAGCTGGGATGCTAAGAAATTAATACTGAGAATTAATGCCCTCAGTACTTCTCAAAGAATGTTGATCCTACTATCCCCATTTTACAGTTAAGGAAACCGAGACATTAAAAAGCAAAATACCTCAGACGAGGACACTCAGTAACTTTTGTTGCGCTGCGTGGGCTATTTGCTGTGGTGCATGGGCTTCTCTCTAGTTGTAGCGTGCAGGTTTTCTCTCTCTCGTTGTGATGCTTGGGCTCTAGAGCAGGTAGACTCTGTAGTTTGAGGCCTACGGGCTCTCTAGTTGAGGCTGGTGGGCTTAGTTGCCCCATGGCATGTGGGATCTTAGTTCCCCGACCAGGGATCGAACCCACATCCCCTGCATTGGAAGGCGGATTCTTTACCACTGGACCACCAGGGATTCTACTATCCCCATTTTACAGTTAAGGAAACCAAGACATATAAAAGCAAAATACCTCAGAGGAGGACACTCAGTAAGTGGTGGAGCCAGGAGTCAAACCCTGATCTGTCGGCCCAGAGCTCATGGGCTGGGAGAGCACATCAGTGATGGCAAAGCTAGGCTGTGACTCTACCTGTAAAGTGGAGGATGGAGCCGAGCAGGTTTGGTGTGAATGATTACATAACCCATTTCACTTCTCACATGGAGACTGGCGACACATAGATTCTACAGCATTATCAAGGCCAGTTTCCACTCCTCTCAGTGTCTATGTTGGCCAACTGAGCGATGAGAAAGGCTTTGAAACCATACTGAAATATGCAATGAAGACTTAGCTACCTACCAGGTTAATATCTATATGGCTTCCCAACGACATACCATCCAAGGACATTCTTTTTCTTAAAAAAAAAAAAAAAGAATTTGGGAATGTCCCTTAGCAGTCAAGCTACCAAAGCCTGCAGTATTACATACAGTGTGTTGGTGATGGTTTGAACACAAAAATACCACACTGAAAATTTGGATAAAAATATAATTATTCATGCCTCACCACTTACGTCCTTTGATTTCATTTGGGTTTTGTTCAGGACAAACAAACACACTCATTACTTCCCATCTGTCCTGGGTCAGGCCATGGAGCTACCCTCTCCCTTGGACCTGGATTTCAAGAAATGCACAGACCACGCTGCCACTGCTAAATGGAAAAAGTGATGGAAGCCTGCGTGACTTCAATCAAAGTGGTGGCTGTGTCTTCCCGGAGCCCTGAGGATGCTCAGGCCGTGCGCTAATGCATACATCAATGGAGAAGAAAATAAATAAAGCACTATGAAAAAAATATTTCCACTGTGATCCTCTATGGGGCCATGTTTCCTCTCATATATTAATTCTGATAGAGAAAGCAACAAAATATGTCCCAGGTCAAACAGATATACTTACTATTTGGAACAAAACAAGCATCCAGTTAAACTTGTCAATCATTCATTTAAAAAATAGTTTAAGGGCTTATGAAATACATGACAGTGTGCTAAACTCATAGGAGAAAGTGAGGTGAAATAAATAGGGCTCTTCCCTGGGTTTCAGGATCTTATCATCTTAAAGGGATCATATATGCAAATAACTTGACTATGAGGCAACATAATGACCTCATATTTAACTAGTAGCAGAGCATCTTTAAAGTGCCATGTTAATAGGAAATATTCCTTACATCCTTGCTCAAAGCTTGAGCCATGGACCAGCATCACAGCATCCTGCAGGAGCTTGTCAAAAATGCAGCATCTGGGCTTCCCTGGCGGCGCAGTGGTTGAGAGTCCGCCTGCCGATGCAGGGGACACGGGTTTGTGCCCCGGTCCGGGAAGATCCCACATGCCGCGGAGCGGCTGGGCCCGTGAGCCTGTGCTCCGCAACGGGAGAGGCCACAACAATGAGAGGCCCGCGTACCGCAAAAAAAAAAAAAAAAATGCAGACTCTCAGGAGCCACCGCACACCTACTGCATCAGAATCTGCACTCTTTTTTTTTTAACATCTTTATTGGAGTATAAGAATCTGCACTTTCATCAGATCCCCGATGATTCAAATGCTCCACACAGTTTGGAGAAGCACTGCTTTACATTATTTGGCAATTCAGTCACTGTCCACCAGTAACAACTTGATGGTAGCCGACTTCAAAACAGGGACTCAGATTTTTATAGAATAAATGCTTAACTCACTATTTTTAAAGTGAATCTCTGAGGGCTTTGTTTTAGAATTTAAATGTACAAAATGTGATTCAAAAGCTTAGCAAACTGTATGGCCCTGCATTTTAATATCCTGTGACTACTCAGACCCTTGCCTGAAACACTAAAGGATTTTAAAATATAGCTCTATTCCGAGAGGTGAGAATATTTTCTTTTAAAGCTTCATATGTATGAGGTTGACCTTGCAGAAGCCACTGGAGGAGATGGAAACTTTTGTCCAGATATTCAACCTGACGATAAAAAAACTTTTAGAGGGAATGTCACTGGAGGGAACTGAGATGGGATTCCTCCCAACTTCAGAGCTGCTGAGTCACAGAATCATAAACTGTGAGCATAGAAAAAAAAAAAAAAAAAAAAAAACAACCTTAGAGGTTATTCTCTCAGCTCTGCTTCATTCCCAGAGAAAATCAGTCTGCAGTACTTCATAGCTACAGTTTCTTCTTCCAATGAGTTCCCAGTGATTTACATTTGTCAACCAACCAATCAGCCAACCCATAAATATTTTTTGATCTTCTGATACCTGCAAAGTGCTGTAGGGACAGAAAGACATACTTGTTCCCTTACAAAGCTCATAGCTTCATGAGATGGAATAAAAGCTCCTAACAAAGTTGCAGGAGTTGTGTGCCATGAGATGCACAGTGAAGAGATGCTTAGAGGAGAAAGAGATCCCTTGAGATACGGGTCAGGGAGGGCTTCACAGCGCTGGAAGGAACCTTAGAGCTCATCAATCCCAGGTCTTTCTTCCTACTAAGGAAACTGAAGTGCAAGGGGTTAGGTGCTTTAGCCAAAGTCACGATGCAAGTCTCTAGAAGAAGTAGAGTGAGAAGCCCAGGCTCCTGACCAACGACTCCTTCCACCGTGCCACACAACCCCTCAGCACTGTTGGCTCCCGAGAATCAAGCTCGAAGGCAAAGTCTGCTGGCTGTCCACCAAAATCCATCCTCCCCTTCTTCTATAGCCACGGAACCGTACCTGGCATGTGCTGGCCAGCTGCCCTAATTTTCCATTCTTTTGCAGTTAGAGCTGGCCCTGTGACTAAGTTGCTGCCAGTGAAATGTCAGTGAAAGTGACATGTGTGACTTTGGGGCCCAGAAGTGCCTCCTTCACATTCTCCTTCTCCTTCCCATCAACTGCATCCCCAACACTGACAGCACCCTAGTGGATGTCAGTGCAGCAACTTAAAAAGGAACCTGCATCCCTGAATCACCCATGGAGCAGAACAGCCTGCCAACCTGGAATGCTCACTTTGGGCTCCATGTGAAAAAAGCAATAAACCTCTCTCTTTTTTAAGCCACTGAATTATCTGGGGATGTTTTTGCTATAACAGTTCAGACTTACCCTAAGCAATATAGTCTATAACTGATATAACCAAAGTAGGGTTCAATGAAATGGTGTAAAAGCTGTAATAAGAAGTCTGATACTTTCCTACTTTAATAAGAAGTTTCTTATGGTTACCAAAGGGGAATGGGGGTGAGGGAGGGATAAATTGGGAGCTTGGGATTAGCAGATACAAACTACTATATATTAAATAGATGAACAACTAGGACCTACTGCATAGCACAGGGAATTATATTCAGTGTCCTGTAATAAACCATAATGGAAAAGAATATATACATATGTGTATGTGTGTGTGTGTGTGTGTGTGTGTATACTTATATATATTTATATATGAATCACTTTGCTATACACCAGAAACTAACACAACACTGTAAATCAGCTATACTTCAATAAAAAATTTTAAAAACAAAAAAGAAGTATTGCTTTGCATTAGCTCAGTTCCTGGTATACATGGATGGAGATACAGAAAGAGATTTTATTGGGCAGACAGACATGTTATTGGGCACTTACCAGGTACCAGACAATTTGTTAAACAACTTACATGCACATTAGATTAATCTTCACTACAATCCTCTGAGCTTAGTACTCTTATTATCTTCAATTTACACATGAGAAAAAAATGCAGCTTAAAGGGATGAATTAAGTCTATAACTAGTTAGTGCTGAGTAGAATTCAGACCTAAGTATGACTGACTCTACAGCCGGTGCTGTTTCCTAAAATGTTATATTCCGTGTGTGTGTGTGTGTGTGTGTGTGTGTGTGTGTTGACAGACAGGGATCAAGTGAATAAAATAAGTGTGGCAGCTAGATGTGGCGACCAGAAACACTGGATCAAGAGACAAGAGGGCTGGATTTTTACGAGTTATAGTTCTGGCCAAGCTATTTAGCTTCTCAGGGCCTAAGTGTCCTCTAGCGTTAAATGTGTTACCTGAACCAGATGATCTTTAAAGAAACAGCTCTAGCAGTCTGCAGCAGACGTGCAAAGACCCAGCTATCATTCACGCACTACCACCTACATGAACAGTCTTTCACTCTCAAATCTGAACCGAGCAGAACACCTTGCTGGAGAAATAGGGGTTGAGCAGGTCTGAAAGCACAGGATAGTACAAAAGTTTAAAGAAATATAGGGCTTCCCTGGTGGCGCAGTGGTTGAGAGTTCGCCTGCCGATGCGGGGGACACGGGTTCGTGCCCCGGTCCGGGAAGATCCCACATGCCGCAGAGAGGCTGGGCCCGTGAGCCACGGCTGCTGAGCCTGCGCGTCCGGAGCCTGTGCTCCGCAACGGGAGAGGCCACAACAGTGAGAGGCCCGCATACCGCAAAAAATAAATAAATAAATAAATAAATGAAACAACCACGGTACACCCATAAACTCAAATGCGTGGAGTTTCAGAGTGTCACAGGTCATTGCCCTAGCTCTTGTTTAAATCGGGTTCTTCATTTTTCTTCAGAAAAGTTAGATAGTACTAATAACTGTCCCAGAATGGAAAGGTAGGAAAATCAGCTCTTTTCTACCATTGTTTTTCATTGCAGCCTTGCTCAAAAAGCAGTAAATTGAATCACTTTGCTATGCACTTGAAACTGACATGTCATTGTAAATTAGCTATACTTCAATTTTTTTAAAGCAGTAAATTAAAGAAGTAAGCATAGGAATACTCTATCATAGGCCATAGCATTTAAAGAGAAGAACTGGGAAGAGTCTTAGGGATAAGCCCAAAGGACTCATGCAAGTGGTGACTGATTCCTATAGGAGGAATCTTTAAATGCTGAGTAACACGGTGGACAGAGGTAGAAAGAGCAGACAGTTTAAAGTGGAGCACATAACCCATCGTAGAGACACAAAGAGAAGGCTTTGTGGGATATAAATGATCAAAACAAGAGAGCTGCATTAGCACAGGTTAAGGCTGGGAGTCTTCAGCAACCGGAGAAGGCTGCATAAAATATTTAAATGACCTTTCCAGAGTTTCAGGTTTCCCAGGGTACGTATAAATCTGGGAGGTCGCGCTCTTGGTGGACCCGCTGAATGACACTAGGCCACTTTACCAAACACTTTGTCCCACCCTAGACAGTAAGGTCACTGTAGAAAGGGGGGCAAGATTTCAGAAGCGCCATGGCAAGGATGCTCAGTCTCATCACAGGGTGAGCTCTAATTTTAAAGTCAACATTTATAGCCAGGCTTTTACTTAAGTATGCCTTCCCAAGGTCTAGGGAATGCAGATTCAAAATGTCTCTTCAGCTGCTGCCTGTGGAGAGGACTCCAAATAGTCTGTTGGAAATGACTCAACTAATGTTTAGAACACTAATCATCTCAAAAGTACCCTGTAAATGCCAATTCACTCACAAAAAAAATAATGCCACTGAAAACGCTCTGAAGCAATAACTCTCTCTGCATAAGGCATTTATGGGGAGTTAATGACCAACTGGAGTCTATGGACTTTGACTAGAACCAGAAGCTATTAACTCATAGAAAAAAGTTTACACTCTCTTGATTTTTCCAAAGGTAGCATCCTTCGATGTGTGTAGAATATAAAACCCCAGAACCTGCATTATATGTGAGTTCTCTGGTAGCTATGAACAGCCTGGTGGACTCCCTTGTGACCACAGCTCCAGATTTCAAGCAATTGGAAAGCTAAGTAACAGGATCTGTCAGGAGGATATTTACAGTTTAAGCCATGTTGTCAACACACAGAAAACAAAGTAAGATTCAGACCAACTGAAACATAAAATGGTCCTAGAATCTGCGAAAGGAAAAAATGCTTTCAACGTCTTTGTATTAAGTTCATTGGATTATAGCCCATTTTAAGCAATATTGAATTCGGTTTTGAATCTTAATACGACCACAATTTCATCTTCAACTTTTCCTGAGCTATGTCGCATTCACTCTTTCATTCGTCTGCCTACATTGAAAAGACTGAGTAATTCATCTCTAGAGCCTCCTAAACAGGGTAGTAAAAGCAGCATTGATGAGTCAGCTTTGCAGTTATTTCCTCATAACTCTTTGTCACTAATAGGGAATAGCTTGTTCTTGGCTTTGTACACCCTCCTGCACAAATTTGCCTCTTTATTTTAACTCCAACAAACTCGTGGAAGGCAATTTGGTCCTAATTCTAACAGAAAAATTGACTGCCATCAGCAAAGACTGGTGAAGGTCTGGTAGAGGTATAAAGCTTTTGAAAATATCTTTTCCTTTTAATAACTAATAGTCCTCCAAAACCGTGGCTTGTTCACTAGAAACTGCAGCATTTGTGAGTCTTATATCCAGATATTGCCAACAAGGAATAACTGGACAGCCATGACATTGATCTTGTAGATTATCCCTATAGAACTGTGTCCGGTAAATCTGTATTAAGAGATGTGAAAATAAGGCAACCACACGGAGCATTTCTGAGTCAGAATATCATTTTCAAAATACCTTTCCGGGGCTTCCCTGGTGGCGCAGTGGTTGAGAGTCCGCCTGCCCATGCAGGAGACACGGGTTCGTGCCCCGGTCCGGGAAGATCCCACATGCCGCGGAGCGGCTGGGCCCGTGAGCCATGGCCGCTGAGCCTGCGCGTCTGGAGCCTGTGCTCCGCAACGGGAGAGGCCACAACAGTGAGAGGCCCTCATACCGCAAAAAAAAAAAAACAAAACCTTTCTGGCAGAAAAAGGTGACTGCTCTTCAGAGCAATGAAGACCAGGAAGAACCGTATCTCTAGGGCATTTGGGGCTGTCAAGGGACTTTTCACAGAGCTCGTACAGCAAATGTACAAAGGGAAGATGTTTTCAGAGTGCCCAGATTCCCGGACTTCCTCCGTGTGTTTTTCTAATGGTCACAAGCAATAATGGACATGCATCTGTTAGCTTTATTTTCCCTGGCTCTCCCTCTCCAGGTCTTCCCAGCTGGGACCACTGTTGCACCTTGGCCTACCTCAGTTCCCAAGGTAATGGTGGCAGAGACAGCCTGCACCAAGAGCCCATGCTTGAGCCCCTCTGCCCTATTTGATGAGGCTTAGAATTAATTTACATTCCAAATTTCAGGCTGTACTCCCACCCGGAGAGGTTCCTCCATGACTAGCCTGGCCCAGAGCAAGCTTAGAGAAGAATCTAGCTCATCCCTCTCAGCCCTTATTCCCTAGCCCTGTGCTGGCTCAGTCCAGAGGATCCAAATTCTCAATTCTGATTGATTGCCCAGTCTAGGACCAGAGACCTTCCCCAAGCCCCAGCTCACCGGCCAGGCCCTAAAATCCTGCCTGGTTTATGTCAATTCCTCCTCCAAGGCTCGTTCCTGACATCCTACCTCCCAGAATCCAATTCTCATACCTGTAGCCCACCTTTCTGTGTAACACCACACATGAACCACTTCTGGATTCCCCATACTGGCTGCCTTAGAATCAATCATTTCTGAAATCAGGCTGAAACTGTTGATTCCCATCAGACATCATGTCTGGTTCCCCTGCTATCCCTCCAGAGCCAGAGTCTGGTTTCTTCAAAAGGAGACTGCTTCTAAGAGATGTAGAAGAAAGCAAAGCCATGGCACCTGGTAACCACTGAATGTAGAGGCTAGTGAGATTAAAACGGCAAATATGACCAGTTTCAATGTGGTAGGACTTTTCCCAGCTCCTTAAGAATATTCCACAGATCTATCTCTGCATCAAAAGTTGGAGGGTGGACGGGGGCAGGGCTGCTGCATTCCATTTTTACTTCAAGTACGTAACTTCCCTTGGTGCTGTGGAGGACCCCAACTGCAGGGCCTTACATGGCAGCTTTAAACTAGGGGGTCAGAGGATGAGCCAGAGGTGGAGGTCCAAGTCATAAGAATCCAGCTTACACTGGGCCCTCTGCTTATATTATCTCACTTACTCCTCAAAAATGCCCAGTGAGGTCAGACTAGCCACATTTTATTTAAAAAAAAAAAAAAAAACCATTAGGGCTCAGAAAGGTTAATCTGTCCAAAGTCACTCACTTTAATAAGTACAAAGCTGAGCATTGAGCCCAGATCTGTTAGGTTCTAACCCTTGGGCTCTACCCACCAGCCACAGTGTCTTCCTAGGAGAAGCTCAGCCAGAGGCAGGGAGGATGACCGGAAGGCAATGGAAGACAGAGTCAAGAGAAGAAAGAGGCCAGTAGAGCCCAATGCTGCAGAAAGGCAGCGTAAGATCTGAAAAGGGACGACATATGTGGCAAACGGTATTAATGGAAATAAATGCACATTAAGTGATAGTTATGTGCTAGGAACTACACTAAATGCTTTGGCTGTATTAACTCTTTTAAGCCTTACAACAGCCCCCAGGATAGGCTCATTTTATTGATAAACACAAACTAAGACACAAAAAGTTTAAATAATTTGCCCAAGTTCATACAGCTAGAAGGGAGTGGAGTTTGGACTTGAACCCAGTCAAGTGGGCTCCAGGGTCTGTAGGCTTAGCCCCCCTCCTGGGAGGTTCCTGAAGACCTCAGCAAGAACAATTTTGGGAGGGGGTTGCAATCCAGCCAATATGCAACCTGGCTATGAAGGGAAGGAGGCAAAGAAAGCGGGAGCTCAAGGGGGAATGTGTTCATTTCCTAGGGCTGCCACAACAAAGTACCGCAAACCAAGTGGCTTAAAACAACAGACATTTATCTCTCCATTCTGGAGGCTACAAATCCAAAATCAAGGTGTTGATAGGACCATATTCCCTCCAGAGCCTCAAGGGGAGGATTTTTCCTTGCCTCTGCCAGTTTCTGGTAGACCTAGCTGTTCCTCGGCTGTGGTAGCATCACTCCAATCTCTGCCTCAGTCTTCGCATGGCTCCTTCCCTGTGGCTCTGTGTCTCCACATGGCATCCTTGTGCGGCTGTGGCTGTGCCCAAATTTCCCTCTTCTTATAGAGACATCAGTCACATTGGATTCAGATCCATCCCAATGACCTCATCTTAACTTGATTAAATCTGTGAAGACCCTATTTCCAAATAAGGTCATGTTCACAGGTGTTGGGGGTTAGGACTTCAACATATCTCTTTTTTTAGGGGGAAGGATGCAATTCAACCCATAACAAGAGCCACGGGTCCAAGGGGAGGATTTTTAAAGATAAAGATGGGAAAGATGATGTGTGTGCTCTTTCAAAATAACATTTTATTAAAGATCAGTAGGTAGGTCATGGCTCTTTCCAAACGAGCAGAAAATCTGATTATCTGCATCCCAAGAAAGGCTTGCCATGCCTGGCATATCATTTTTAGTATTCTGCTTTAATTTAATGAGTTGGAGAAGGACACAGCCTCATAGCTTTTGCCAGGAATATTCTGGTACAAGCCATCTATCACAACCTCCCCAGCTCACGCCTCCCCTGATCAATACGAAAGCAGAATTGATGTCCATGTCAAGCTGCACAGTTAACTCTCAGTCACACAGACTGACAGAGGCAAGCAGTTGTATAAACACTAAACTAACAAACAGAAACCTTCCACCTGGCTGGAATTTGGTCGGTTTTTTAATTGACATTTTTCTTAGGCAATTTAAAAAATTAGTTCATAATCCCTCAGTGTATATCAAATGGAAGTAGAAGTCCAAGGAAGTAGCCTGGAAATAGCTAGATTAGCAAAAGGAAGCCAATCTGGGAGCAAATGGTCCGTGTAGATAATTCTTACACTTTTAACCAGAGATTAGCTATACTTAAATAGCAATAGTAGGTTGGTCCAACCATCACAATATTGGCATCAAAATTTTGGTTTAAACAATTCCAGAACAGGATTAGTAATCTATAAAGAAATTGCCACTCATAACATTTATGCATTCATTAACTTTTCCCAAAACGTTTGTTTATTACTCACTCCTCCCTGACTAGTTTAGCATAATATCCTAAGCATGAAAATTTAGCTAAACTCTAATTAAAAACACCTACAAAGAATGAGCAGGTAGTAGCTGTCAAAGGGTTTATAATACCAAGAGACATCTCTGATTCTCACTATCTTTGCCCTTTAAGTTCACAACCACTGTATTCACTACAGTACTGGAAGCAAAACGACGAATCTGGGCTTCCCTGGTGGCACAGTGGTTAAGAATCCGCCTGCCAATGCAGGGGACATGGGTTCGAGCCTTGGTCCGGGAAGATCCCACATGCCGTGGACCTACTGAGCCTGCACTCTGGAGCCCACGAACCACAACTACTGAGCCCGTGCGCTACAACTACTGAAGCCCACGCACCTAGAGCCCCATGCTCCGCAACAAGAGAAGCCACTGCAATGAGAAGCCCCCACCACAACGAAGAGTAGCCCTCACTCGCTGCAACTAGAGAAAGCCTGCTCACAGCAACAAACGCAGCCAAAAATGAATAAATAAAATTAATTAATTAAAACAAAAAAAGAATGACGACTCCTAACTGAGGAAGCAGACATCAACATTATCAAAGGGCAAGAGTGCTCTTAAAACAGACACATGACTATTTATACACATGGATACTGCTCTATTCAAATAAGCAACTCAAAGGCTACCATTTCTTCCAATAATACCAATTATTACTCAAAATTACTTTTTGAGAGAATCCTTTCCTATGATTACCACCAGAGCATGTAAAATATTCTTCTGAATTAATTTATTAATTTTGAAAATTCTTATACAGTGCCTGCCATGTATGTGATACTGTGCTAGGTGTCATAGATTTTGAAAGATTCAGGAGCAATTCAGGGAAAAATCAGACAAACGATACTGTTGATCAAGCAGAGTCATGTCATCTGGGATCCAAAAATGTTTCACAAAAAGTATGTTGCTAGCCAGAGTATAGTTCACTCTTTATGCATCCAGTAGAACCCCTCAATGGTTCAGGAATTTCTTCAGACTAAGTCGGGCTGACACTGGACCTTGGAGGATGAATTTTTAACAAACAATGCCACTGATTTAAGAGAATCTATCTGCATTGCCTCATTTGTGATTGCAGCCATTCTGTTCCCTCAAGGCTCCAGGAGACACCTCCAATCAAGCATTTAGGTTGAGCCCATCAGGCAGTATCACCATTTAGTATCTTCCTCAAAGACTGTCATTTTTCCCAGTTTCCCTTGAGAGATCAAACCAAATGGTGAGTCACTGTGGTTTCTAGGCAGCACTGCAAGTATTCAGCATACTCTGCACAGAAGTTCTCTTCATACCCCCGCTGTCCTTCAGAATGAGGCTGTTTCTTTACCTAATTTACTCTTCAATGAAGGATGGAAATGAACTAGCTCTAGAGAAATGCAAATCAAAACTACAATGAGGTATCACCTCACACTGGTCAGAAGGGACATCACCAAAAAATCTACAAACAATAAATTCTGGAGAGGGTGTGGAGAAAAGGGAACCCTCCTACACTGTTGGTGGGAATGTAAATTGGCACAGCCACTATGGAGAACAGTATGGAGGTTCCTTAAAAAACAAAAAATACAGCTACCATATGATCCAGCAATCCCACTCCTGGGCATATATCCGGAGAAAACCACAATTCGAAAGGATACATGCACCCCAATGTTCATTGCAGCACTATTTACAGTAGCCAGGACATGAAAGCTACCTAAGTATCCATCAACAGAGGAATGGATAAGGAAGATGAGGTACATATATACAATGGAATATTACTCAGCCATAAAAAAGAACAAAATAATGCCATTTGCAGCAATATGGATGGACCTAGAGATTGTTATACTGAATGAAGTAAGTCAGAAACAGAAAGACAAATATCATATATCACTTACATGTGGAATCTTAAAAAATGATACAAATGAACTTATTTACAAAACAGAAACAGGGGCTTCCCTGGTGGCGCCGTGGTTGAGAGTCGCCTGCCGATGCAGGGGACGCGGGTTCGTGCCCCAGTCCAGGAAGATCCCATATGCCACGGAGCAGCTGGGCCCGTGAGCCATGCCCACTGAGCCTGCACGTCCGGAGGCTGTGCTCAGCGATGGGAGAGGCCACAACAGTGAGAGGCCCGCGTACCGCAAAAAAAAAAAAAACAAAAAAAACACAAAACAGACTCATAGACTTAGAAAACAAACTTATGGTTACCAGGGGATAAGGAGGGTGGGGGGAGGGATAAACTGGGAGATTGGATTGATATATACACACTACTGTGTATAAAACAGATAACTAGTAAGAACCTACTGTATAGCACAGGGAACTCGACTCAATACTCTGTAATGGCCTATATGGGAAAAGAGTCTTTAAAAAACAGTAGATATATGTATATGTATAACTGATTCACTTTGCTGTACACCTGAAACTAACACAACATTGTAAGTCAACTATATTCCAATAAAAATATATATTAAAAAAAAGAAATGAGTCACTCTGCCAGATATGAGTGACTGGATGACCCATTTATATAGCAATATGGTTCCGCGTTACCCCCACCTCCTAACACTTGTGTCCTTGAGTGTCCTGATACTCCTCTTGAGCATGGGCAGAACCTGTGATTTGCTTCTGACCAAGAATATGGTAACAGTGATGGATGTCACATCTGTGACTATGTTACATAAAACTGTCATGTATGTCTTGCCCAAAGACCTTCTCCCTTGTTGGCTTCAATGAAGCAAGCTGCTAGGCTGTGAGCTATGGTGAGACCCATGTGGCAAGAAACAGAGGGCATTCCCCAAGCCAACAGCCAACAGAAACCTGAAGCCCTCAGTCATACCACCCACAGGAAATTGAAATCTGCCGACAACCATGTGACCTTGGATGCAGACCTTCTCCAGTTGGGCCTTGAGATGAGACCACAGCCTCAGCTGCTACCTTAAAGCTAAGATCCTGAAGCAGAAGACCTGAGCCATGCCTTGCTCTTAACATTACTTCATCTCCACAAGCTTTCTCACCGTGTTAGTAGTCTTGCTTGTTCATTGACTTCACATAAAATGACCAGTAATTTGTAAACATTCCCAGGACAGTTCTACAACTGCCAACAGCATATATGTTTAGTGGCCAATCCTGATACCGGTGTCTTAGCACCTATAAACATGTTATAATATGCCACAGCCAGGCCCGTGCATTCTCTGCCTTCACAGGTCAGGTGAGAAGGCCTGTCCTTCAGAGTTACCTTCGGGAATAAACAGGGAATCCAAAAAAGGTAAATCCAGAGAGACAGAAAACAATCTAGTGGTTTCCAGGGCTAGGGGAAAAGAGGAATGGGGAGCGACTGCTTAATGGGTCTTCTTTTGGGGTGATTAAAATATCTTGGAACTAGATAGAGGTAATGGTTGCACAACATTGTGAATGTATTAAATGCCACTGAATTGGATGCTTTAAAGTGGTTAATGGTTATTTTATGTTATGTGAACTTTACCACAATAAAAATATGTTTATATAAAAAAAAGAAGTAAACAGGGAGAAGTAGGGACCAAGAAGGCTATGAAAGGTTCAGAGAAATATTTTTTGAAGTGTAAAGGCAGGTCAGTCCAGGGACTTCCCTGGTGGCGCAGTGGATAAAAATCCGTGCTCACAATGCAGGGGGCCTGGGTTCGATCCCTGGTCAGGGAACTATATCCCACATGCATGCCGCAACTAAGAGTTTGCATGCCACCACTAAGGAGCCCATGTGCTGCAACTCAGGAGCTGGCGAGCCACAACTAAGGATGCCGCCTGTCACAACTAAGATCTGGTGCAGCCAAATAAGTAAATAAATAAATAATAAAGATAAAAACAAAGGCAGGTCAGTCCGGTCATTTTTCCATGAGGAAAAAATCAAAAGCAACTCTATACTATTTCCAAATACTATACTCATGGACTCTAAGAGGTCACTGATGATAAGATTTACCATCGACATTAAAAATACACATTTAGGGCTTCCCTGGTGGTTCAGTGGTTAAGAATCCACCTGCCAATGCAGGGGACACGGGTTCGAGCCCTGGTCTGGGAAGGTCCCACATGTTGCTGTGCAACTAAGCCCATGCACCACAACTACTGAGCCTGTGCTCTAGAGCCCTCAAGCCACAACTACTGAGCCCATGTGCCACAATTACTGAAGCCCACGCGCCTAGAGCCTGTGCTCCACAACAAGAGAAGCCACCACAATGAGAAGCCCGTGCACCGCAACAAAGAGTGGACCCCGCTCACCTCAACTAGAGAAAGCCCACGTGCAGTAACAAAGACCCAACGCAGACAAAAATAAATAAATAAATTTATTAAAAAAAAACAACACATTGACTGCAAGACTTATCCATGATTTTAGAAGCATTAAAATGCAAAAATCATTGGTATTAGAATCAAAGGAAAATACTATCACAAACAAATTAAACATGGTTGCTACTAATCTAAGCAGATACATTTTACTGGACCAATTTGCAATGTAATTTAGAATACACTGAAAAAAATTTTTTTTAACTTTAATGTCAACTATGGGAAAAAAATGCATAGAAAAAAAAGACTGGAAGATAATAGGTCATTTGTTTCCTCTGAGTAAAGGGATTGTGGATGAGTTTTCCCATCTTCTTCAAACACTTCTGAAATGTGGCAAGATAGGGTTTCCTTTCCTTTCATCGTCTTTGTGCCTTCCCATCTTCCCCTGGTAGGAAGAGGGCCTTCTAGCCTCAGGTACCAACATTATGCATTGAGAGGGGAAAGTGATGGCAATAGAGAGGGTGGTTTATCTAGGTCAATATTTTCCTCTGCAAACTTCATTTAGTCAACAAAAATATATCGAGGGTCTATTACATGGCAGGCATTATTCTAGACACCAGGGAGATGACTGTGAATACAAAAAGCCTCTTGACTATGGAACTTCCAACCACGACCATAGGGTACAGCTGGAGCCCCAGCAGGAGAGTGATAAAGAGGAAGGGGTAGGAGACCAAAAGAGAGGGACTTCTGGCCACTCATGTGAGGAGCGTCAGCACTGCCTGAACGGAAACCGAAGGAAATGGTAGCAAAATGTTTGCACCGTTCTCTGGCCTCCAATTATTTTGTGGTCTGCTCTAAACAAAGCTGCTCTCTGGTGTACAGAGCCAGAAGCCTGCCCAGCTGTTCCTGGGCATGAGGCCAGGATTGTATATTTTATCCAAAATTTTTGCTTTGAGCATATACTGCTTCACAATCACGGTAAACAAACAAAAATGAATGAAACGGACTACTATTAACCCCCACCTTACTCCTTGTAACCAACCAAGCAGGTGGTTTTAGAAGGGGTCAGGTCATTATCTGCAAAAATAACCACCTTATGAAAATTTCTTATTTTCTTATAAAATAAGAAATCCCAAGAGAAACTGAAATTTCACCTCAAGTAAAGAAACAAGAGAGAAAGAATAAGTGAAAGAGAGTGTCACATTTCTCTTTGGAAAGTGCCGGCTTTTTCTGAATGCTAATGGATACTGTGTCATTGAAACATCATTTAAGTGGTCTGAATTATTTTTGTTTTCAGGATGATAATGGATGTGGCATAGGGGCTAGAGGACTAAAAGGAAGCAAGACTGTGAGACAAGCAGATACTGAAAAAAGATCTTGTGAAAGCTTTTAGTTCTTTTTATTATTCACATATCTGAAAATGGTATGTCTGCAAATTCATTATAAAAATCAACTTTCCAAGTTTGGAAACGACGTGGTGGATTATCAGTTCACTCCTCCCCCTCCAAGAAAACCTTCAGCTGCTGATGTTTTTGCATTAAAGGATGGATTAATGTTTCTACCTTAAGCTTTGCATATTGATCACTACTGACTGACTGTAGTAATTGCCTACACTGAGGTAGGCAGTAGTCTTGAAAGATGTTCCTCGCTTCTCGGAACATCACGTCACCATGCCTGTCATGATTAGATAGCATCATATTTGCCTTGCTCAGCTGAAACTAAGACGTTTCACCAGTTTTAATGATGCCTACCTGACAACCAGTTCCTTTGGGAATGAGCCTAATGATCTGTCATTGACCGACACAGAAGTAGATTTCAGAGAACCAAGGTAAGAGGCAATGACAAGTTGTGTTGAGCAAACCACCCTTGTTTCTCAGCCAGCTGGCAAAAGTGTTACAAGACAAGTGTTCCAACTCTTAGATTTGAAGTCATACAGCCAAAATAAAGTTATCAACTCTTACAGCTTAAGGGGACCCTAAAGATCTAGTCCAAAGATTCCCTGGCCATCAGGTAAGGATCTACCTGCAGATGTCAACGCCTTCCCCAGAAGATCAAGCCAGTTGTAACTTCCAAGTTTCTTTTTTCCACAGTTACTGTCATTTCCACTGAGATGAGCAATACTGTAGTTACCACTTCTATCCATGCATGTATGCACGTACATTCATCCATTTATTTCAGTCAATCAAGAACCACTTACTGAGCTGCTAAAATGTGCTATATACTATGACAAGGCTTAGGAATACGAAGATGAATGAGGCAAGATTCGTTGCCTTCAACTAGCTCACAATCCTATGAGGAAGACAGGCATTAACAAATACAATGTAACACTATCAGCAAAGAGAAGTACAAGTATAAACAAGGAAGTAATCAACTCATGGAAATTCTCCCAAATGAGATATCTGCATCAGGTATTGCAGAATGAGTAAGCATTCCACAGACCAAAAGAGAAGGGGAGAAAGGAATTCCAGACAGAGAGGCCTGGGTATGCAAAATCTTAGACACATGACAGACCACAGCACGCTAAGGTTAAGAAGCGTTCAGTGTGGCAGGGATGTGAAGTACACAAGGCAGGAGCAGAGGTAGCAGTAGGTAAGGTTATAGGCTGGCAGGTTTGAGGCCAAAATGTGCACAGCCTTAAAGGCCATGCAAAAGAGACTCGTATTATCTCATAGGTAAATGAGGTAGCCAACACAGGTTTTAATTTCAGTGGGACTATGCTGTCTTATTCAAACTGACTTTCTCAGAACCTGGCCTAACATCCTCTCAGAATATAAGTATCTGTTCAGTGGGGTTGCTGCTGCTACAACAGACATAATCGGTCTTGTGTTTTAGAAGGATTTCACTGAAAACAGTGTAGAGATGGACCAGAAGTGGAAGAGACTGTAAGGAAGGAGATCAGTAAAGAGGCTCCTGCAGTGGTCTGGGCGAGAGAGGATGGCAGCCTAACAAAGGCGGGATGGCAAGAAAGGACGTGTCCAATAGCCACTTAGGAGGAAGAACTAATGGGACTTTGCTACCAACTGGATGTGGGAATTGAGTGAACAGAGAGGAATCAGAGATGACACCCTGATTTCCAACTTAGACAATGAGTGTTCCCAAATGGCTTGTTACCCCTATCAGCTCAAAGAGGAGGAAGAAGTCAACAGGATCCAGATCACAGGTGGAAGTGTTAGACTTGAACAGGGGGTGAGTCACCTCTTCCTTTGAGTCAAAAAGGAAGGCAGACCCAATACACTGGAAGTGAGGACAGAGGAAAATTAAAGGGGCTGGCCTTCCCTGGTGGTCCAGTGGTTAAGACTCCACTCTCCCAGTGCAGGGGGCCTGGGTTCGATCCCTGCTCAGGGAACTAGATCCTGTATGCTGCAACTAAGACACAGCACAGCCAAATAAATAAATAAATAAATAAATAAATAAATAAATATTAAAGGGGCTTCTATGTAGTGATCTCAGATCCATTCAAAGCCCCTTTAGGTAGATGAAAAAACTGAAGCTCAGAGCAATTAAAAGACACCCAAGACCACACCATACTTTAGAAGCAAAGCCAGAGCAATATAAGAGGTTTCCCCAGGGCTCCTCCCATGATATTACAATGTTTCCTTTCACAAATTAACATACTATCAAACACTTTAACTTCCTGAATATGGAAATGGCAGAGGGCACATGTAAGTAAATTAAGAGAACTTGTGTACAGCTATGCCTTTCACTGTTCTGCTCAGCTCTTGGCAATCTGTTTTATGAACTGTATACTGGAACATTTGTTTTCTTTATTCCAAGGAAAATAGTTGGAAAGATCAATAGATATAGTCATACTAGCCTTGAGGCCATGGTTTTTCTAATGTGAAAAATAAATGTTTTTTGAATGAATTAAATACAGATGAGTGCAGACCACACAGTTAAGTTTAAAAAAAAAAAAAAAAAAAGCTTAGTTTTGCAATTTCTTAACTGAAAAAAAGGCAAGAAAAGTTGTTACTGATTCACCACAACACATTTCCGCTGTCTTTGCAATACAAATTTTTGAGTCTCTTTAAAAGGAGGCATTCAGATTTACTCACTTGTTTTTATTCCTCCAAAAGTCATTATCTGGGATTCTTAATAAATTGAATTTAGAGTTTCAAAATGTAATTCATGAGTCACTGGAGATACAGCAAATATTGAACAGAGTAACTTCATGTTCCTTGTCAATATTTCTTTCTTTATTATCTGCTTAAAATGTTCGAGATCTAATGCATGCTCAGTGCTTCCCTCCAGCCAGGTCACATAACTGTTACCAAAGTAGCTCCCAGTTGTGCTTTAGGCTGACTTCAAACCCTAATGGAGTGTGAAGCTTTTCATTTAATCCATACACCCCAGTGTGGAGTGAATGTAGAAACAAGGGAAAGACAGACCACTTCAACATTCAGTTTTACCTTCCAAGTATCACACACCAATAAAATAATCAAGAGTATCTGTCAAAGTATCTGACATATAAAAGGCACAACGTTTTCAATATCTCAAGGGAGAGGTAATGACATTAATTAATTAATTAATTTTTTAAAATTAATTAATTATAAAAAATTAATTTTTTAGATCTGTCAAATTATCTAAGTACCATAAAATCAGGAAGGAAGACATTTTTCTATGTATTTCAGATGGTACTGATAACAAAGGAGATAAAATGAACCACAAGAACCCGTGAGAATCTTAGAGTGAAGAAATCCAGGTGCTGGCTTTCTAATTTACACCTTGATGTATAATATGGGCACCTTCTGAAACACCATTTTATCTCAGAGACCATCCTGACCCCTCCACTCAGGTCCTCTTGTCGTCTAGTTCTTTTCATCTAGTAGTTGCCCTGTGATAACACTAATCTTTTTTTTTTTTTTTTTTTGGTATTGCCTCTTTAATTGCCTGTCTTTCCCACCCGACAGGAAGCCAGACTGTCTGTACTGTTCCTCATGGTAAGTCCAGACCCTGGCAAGTACCTCAAACACCATAGGCACCTAGTATTTCTTGAATGAATGAATTGGTAAACGAAAGAAACATGGAATGGAATGGTTTGCTGAATCAACTTTTTTTCTGAAAAGATTTGCCCATAGCTGGACACATGTTACTAAAAATAATAAACAGTAATATATTGTAAAGGATTTGAGTTCGAGGTGGAGAAGAAAGCTACATGCTCAGTAAATTTTAAAAGCTACTAGTACTCCTTTCCTTTTTCCTCTAATACAATCCTTTTGGCCAGCACTTTCCTGGAGCTTTAGTTGACTGCAGTGACATCTACTGACAAGTCAGAGGAAGAGCCATCTTTTCACATGCTGGTCTCAGGTGGTGCCTGAGACTAGACCCCAGGGCATTCACTCAGGTGTCACCCTGTCGTCCTGCATAATGATTCTTACAGAATGTTATCTCCATTTTACAGACAGAAGACTTGAGTGCATATTTCATTCACATATCCCACAGCAAACCAGGGATAGAGCCCTCAATAACGGCTCCTGGCTACAACGCCCCTCAATGCAGCCTTGCCGAATGAGGAGGGGGACGACTGTCACACAAATGCCTCCCTAGAGGAAACAAACCGCTAGCGTACCTCCTCTGTATCTGAAAACTACCTCTATGTCTATATTTGTCTTCAAGAAATTCCCACCCTTTTGAGAATTTGCCCCATAAAAATGTGGCAAGTCCAAACTAAATGAATGGTGAGGAAAAAAATCAGGAAACCTAGAATAGTAAAAGGAAACATCTTTATGCCATTTTGCAAAACTAATATAACCCTGTTATTTTTCTAGTGCCTCTTGTTCACTTAAGAAGTCACTCTGGGGACTTCCCTGGTGGTCCAGTGGGTAAGATTCCATGCTCCCAATGCAGGGGGCCTGGGTTTGATCCCTGGTCGGGGAACTAGATCTCGTATGCATGCCGCAACTAAGAGTTCTCATGCTGCAACTAAGAGTCCGCATGCCACAACTAAGATCCCACGTGCCACAACTAAGACCCGGAGCAGTCAAAATAAATAAATAAATAAATATTTTTTTTAAAAAAAGGAAGTCACTCTGTGTTAGCTCATCACTAAATCCAATCTGCTGCTTATGCTATATAAAGAAGAAAAAAAAATACTAGAGACAGCATTGCTTGTGATTACAGCCAAACATATCCCAAGTTATACACTCATATGCTTACAAAATTCCAAATCTTACACAGGACTATGTTGTCTAAAATAAAGTAAAAAGTCAAACACCACCCACCCCAAGCTGCTGTCTCCTCATCAGGTCATTCTGTCCTCTGATGCTCACTCTGGTGTGTGCACATCCATGCTCAATGCCTTTGAGCTCTAAAGCAAGTATTATCCTAGCAAGCAATCTACCATTGCTTCCTCTTAGCCTCCTTGCTTGATCTCAGAAAGGATGAACTTATTGACTTAACCAGAAAAAAAATCATCTTTCTAAAGCTGCAATCTACCTTTAAACAGACTTTTTTCTTCAACTTGTGCTTAGAAGACATAAGATAATGTGACGAATACTATGTGGGATTTTCTGTTTCAGCAGATCAAAGGTAAAGGACATTGGAGAGGGAGAAAGTGACCTGGAAACCCCAGATCTAGCTTCTCTGCCAACTAGCTCTGCACTTGGAACAAGTTATGAACTACCCTGAGCCTCAGTTTTCTCAGCAGTAAAGTGGGGATATTAATGATTCTCTGTTTATATCATTGTTAGGACAAAGTGTGTTCAAACGTTTAGTAAACTCTAAGAGGGCCATACAAATTTAAGGAAATGTTATCTCTTAAACCTCCAAATCGAATGATTGAGGAGGTTCTATTATACTTTCATATACCTTGATAAACAAGAGGACTGCAGAATTTAAGATTGCAGAGGACTCTGAAATTGACCTTACTTCAAACTTTTGCTTACGATGAAATAACTGAGGGGATAACTCATAAGGACAACCTCCTGCAGGGCAGTAACCCAGGTCTCCTAACTGCCAGCTCATGCTCCTTCCAGGCACCGTCCTCGGCGGTCCCCACCGAGGCCAGTCTCCCATCCCACCCAGCATGGATCGTCTCCTCTCTAGAATATTGTCATGTGTCCTGTTCTGCACCCCTCACGTAAAGAAACGTTCCTACCTGATTCCAGACCACTCAGAGGAAACTTGGAAAATAAAACCTATACGGAAAGATCAATGAATCACAGATTATTCCACTTAGAGAAGAGAAAGCTGTGGAAGAACTCCATAAGTAGCATGGTTGCAAATGTTCTTCATTTCCACTGAGGACCAAACAGGTGGGGATGGCAGTGATATACTGGTAAATGCTTAACAACCAATTCTCCTGAGAAAAGGTGTGTGTGTGTGTGTGTGTGTGTGTGTGTGTGTGTGTGTGTGTGTGTGTGTGTGTGTGTGTGTGTGATATAAAAGCATGTGTAGCACACAATGTACAAATAGCCATAAGAGGCATAATATTCTTTATTGTAAATCTTATACAGCCAATTGATTCTTACAGAATGCTTTCATTCTTTTTTTTTTTAACATCTTTATTGGAGTATAAATGCTTTACAATGGTGTGTTAGTTTCTGCTTTATATAACAAAGTGAATCAGCTATACATATACATATGTCCCCATATCTCCTCCCTCTTGCGTCTCCCTCCCTCCCACCCTCCCTATCCTATCCCTCTAGGGAGTCACAAAGCACCAAGCTGATCTCCCTTTGCTATGCGGCTGCTTCCCACTACTCATCTATTTTACATTTGGTAGTATATGTAAGTCCATGTCACTCTCTCACTTCGTCCCGGCTTACCATTCCCCCTTCCCGTGTCCTCAAGTCCATTCTCTATGTTTAAGTCTTTATTCCTGTCCTGCCCCTAGGTTCTTCAGAACCATTTTTTTCTTTAGATTCCATATATATGTGTTAGAATACGATATTTGTTTTTCTCTTTCTGACTTACTTCATTCTGTATGACAGCCTCTAGGTCCATCCACCTCATTACAAATAACTCAATTTCATTTATTTTTATGGCTGAGTATATTCCATTGTATATATGTGCCACATCTTTTTTATCCATTCATCTGTCGATGGACACTTAGGTTGCTTCCGTGTCCTGGGTATTGTAAATACAGCTGCAATGAACATTGTGGTACATGACTCTTTTTGAATTATGGTTTTCTCAGGTATATGCCCAGTAGTGGGATTTCTGGGCTGTATGGTAGTTCTATTTTTAGTTTTCTGAGGAACCTCCATACTGTTCTCCATAGTGGCTGTATCAATTTATATTCCCACCAACAGTACAAGAGGGTTCCCCTTTCCCCACACCCTCTCCAGAATTTATTGTTTGTAGATTTTTTGATGATGGCCATTCTGACTGGTGTGAGGTGATATCTCATTGTAGTTTGGATTTGCATTTCTCTAATGATTAGTGATGTTGAGCATTCTTTCATGTGTTTGTTGGCAATCTGTATACCTTCTTTGGACAAATGTCTATTTAGGTCTTCTGCCCATTTTTGGATTGGGTTGCTCGTTTTATTGATATTGAGCTGCATGAGCTGCTTGCAAATGTTGGAGATTAATCCTTTGTCAGTTGCTTCATTTGTAAATATTTTCTCCCGTTCTGAACTTGTCTTTTCCTCTTCTTTATGTTTTCCTTTGCTGTGCAAAAGCTTTGAAGTTTCATTAGGTCCCATTTGTTTATTTTTGTTTTTATTTCCATTTCTCTAGCAGGTGGGTCAAAAAGGATCTTGCTGTGATTTATGTCATAGAGTGTTCTGCCTATGTTTTCCTCTAAGAATTTTATCGTGTCTGGCCTTACATTTAGGTCTTTAATCCATTTTGAATTTATTTTTGTGTATGGTGTTAGAGAGTGTTCTCATTTCATTCTTTTACATGTAGCTGTCCAGTTTTCCCATCTATTGAAGAGGCTGTCTTTTCTCCATTGTATATTCTTGCCTCCTTTATCAAAGATAAGGTGACCATATCTGCATGGGTTTATCTCTGGGCTTTCTATCCTGTTCCATTGATCTGTATTCTTGTTTTTGTGCCAGTACCATACTGTCTTGATTACTGTAGCTTTGTAGTTTAGTTTGAATCTGGGAGCCTGATTCCTCCAGCTCTGTTTTTCCTTCTCAAGATTGCTTTGGCTATTCAGGGTCTTTTGTGTTTCCATACAAATTGTGAATTTTTTTTGTTCTAGTTCTTTGAAAAATGTCATTGGTAGTTTGATAGGGATTGCATTGAATCTGTAGATTGCTTTGGGTAGTAGAGTCATTTTCACAATGTTGATTCTTCCAATCCAAGAACATGGTATATCTCTCCATCTGTTTGTATCATCTTTAATTTCTTTCATCAGTGTCTTATAGTTTTCTGCATACAGGTCTTTTGTCTCCTTAGGTAGGTTTATTCCTAGGTATTTTATTCTTTTTGTTGCAGTGGTAAATGGGAATGTTTCCTTGTCTTCTCTTTCATATTTTTCATCATTAATGTATAGGAATGCAAGAGATTTCTGTGCATTAATTTTGTTTCCTGCTACTTTGCCAAATTCATTGATTAGCTCTAGTAGCTTTCTGGTAGCATCTTTAGGATTCTCTATGCATGTATCATGTAATCTGCAAACAGTGACAGCTTTACTTCTTCTTTTCCAATTTGGATTCCTTTTATTTCTTTTTCTTCTCTGATTGCTGTGGCTAAAACTTCCAAAACTATGTTGAATAATATTGGTGACAGTGGACAACCTTGTCTTGTTCCTGATCTTAGTGAAAATGGTTTCAGTTTTTCACCATTGACAACGATGTTGGCTGTGGGTTTGTCATATATGGCCTTTATTATGTTGAGGTAAGTTCGCTCTATGCCTACTTTCTGGAAGGTTTTTATCATAAATGGGTGTTGAATTTTGTTGAAAGCTTTTTCTGCATCTACTGAGATGATCATATGGTTTTTCTCCTTCAGTTGGTTAATATGGTTTATCACATTGATTGATTTGCATATATTGAAGAATGCTTGCATTCCTGGGATAAACCCCACTTGATCATGGTGTATGATCCTTTTAATGTGCTGTTGGATTCTGTTTGCTAGTATTTTGTTGAGGATTTTTGCATCTATGTTCATCAGTGATATTGGCCTGTAGTTTTCTTTCATTGTGACATCTTTGTCTGGTTTTTGTATCAGGGTGATGGTGGCCTCGTGTAATGAGTTTGGGAGTGTTCCTCCCTCCGCTATATTTTGGAAGAGTTTGAGAAGGATAGGTGTTAGCTCTTCTCTAAATGTTTGATAAAATTCGCCTGTGAAGCCATCTGGTCCTGGGCTTTTGTTTCTTGGAAGATTTTTAATCACAGTCTCAATTTCAGTGCTTGTGATCGGTCTGTTTATATTTTCTATTTCTTCCTGGTTCAGTCTCGGAAGGTTGTGTTTTTCTAAGAATTTGTCCATTTCTTCCAGGTTGTCCACTTTATTGGCATATAGTTGCCTGTAATAATCTCTCATAATCCTTTGTATTTCTGCCGTGTCAGTTGTTACTTCTCCTTTTTCATTTCTAATTCTATTGATTTGAGTCTTCTCCCTTTTTTTCTTGATGAGTCTGACTAATGGTTTATTAATTTTGTTTATCTTCCCAAAGAACCAGCTTTTAGTTTTGTTTATCTTTGCTACTGTTTCCTTCATTTCTTTTTCATTTATTTCTGATCTGATCTTTATGATTTCTTTTCTTCTGCTAGCTTTGGGGATTTTTTGTTCTTCTTTCTCTAATTGCCATAGGTGTAAAGTTAGGTGGTTTATTTGAGATGCTTCTTGTTTCTTGAGGTAGGACTGTATTGTTATAAACTTCCCTCTTAGAACTGCTTTTGCTGCATCCCATAGGTTTTGGGTCATCGAGTTTTCATTGTCATTTGTTTCTAGGTATATTATGATTTCCTCTTTGATTTCTTCAGTGATCTCTTGGTTATTAAGTAGTATATTGTTTAGCCTCCATGTGTTTGTATGTTTTACAGACTTTTTCCTGTAATTGATATCTAGTCTCATAGCATTGTGGTCAGAAAAGATACTTGATATGATTTCAATTTTCTTAAAGTTACCAAGGCTTGATCTGTGACCCAAGATATGATCTACCCTGGAGAATGTTTGTTCCGTGAGTACTTGAGAAGAAAGTGTATTCTGTTGTTTTTGGATGGAATGTCCTATAAATATCAATTAAGTCCATCTTGTGTAATGTATCATTTAAAGCTTGTGCTTCCTTATTTATTTTCATTTTGCATGATCTGTCCATTGGTGAAAGTGGGGTGTTAAAGTCCCCTACTATGATTGTGTTACTGTTGCTTTCCCGTTTTATGGCTGTTAGCATTTGCCTTATATATTGAGGTGCTCCTATGTTGGGTGCATAAATATTTACAATTGCTATATTTTCTTTTTGGATTGATCCGTTGATCATTATGTAGTGTCCTTTGTCTCTTGTAATAGTCTTTATTTTAAAGTCTATTTTGTCTGATATGAGAATTGCTACTCCAGCTTTCTTTTGATTTCCATTTGCATGGAGTACCTTTTTCCATCCCCTCACTTTCCGTCTGTATGTGTCCCTAGGTCTGAAGTGGGTCTCTTGTAGACAGCATATATACGGGTCTTGTTTTTGTACCCATTCAGCCAGTCTATGTCTTTTGGTTGGAGCATTTAATCTATTTACATTTAAGATAATTATCAATATGTATGTTCCTATTACCATTTTCTTAATTGTTTTGGGTTTGTTATTGTAGGTCTTTTCATTCTATAGTGTTTCCTGCCTAGAGAAGTTCCTTTAGCGTTTGTTGTAAAGCTGGTTTGGTGGTGCTGAATTCTCTTAACTTTTGCTTGTCTGTAAAGGTTTTTATTTCTCCGTCAAATCTGAATGAGATCCTTGCTGGGTAGAGTAATCTTGGTTGTAGGTTTTTCCCTTTCACCAGTTTAAATATGTCCTGCCAGTCCCTTCTGGCTTGCAAAGTTTCTGCTGAAAGATCAGCTGATAAGCTTATGGGGATTCCCTTGTATGTTATTTGTTGTTTTCCCTTGCTGTTTTTAATATTTTTTCTTTGTATTTAATTTTTGATAGTTTGATTAATATGTGTCTTGGCATGTTTCTCCTTGGATATATCCTGTATGGGATTCTATGTGCTTCCTGGACTTGACTGACTATTTCTTTTCCCATATTAGGGAAGTTTCCAACTATAATCTCTTCAAATATTTTCTCAGTCCCTTTCCTTTTCTCTTCTTCTTCTGGGACTCCTATAATTTGAATGTTGGTATGTTTAATGTTGTCCCAGAGGTCTCTAAGACTGTCCTCAATTCTTTTCATTCTTTTTTTTTTAATTAATTAATTTATTTTTGGCTGCATTGGGTCTTCATTGCTGTGCTTGGGCTTTCTCTAGTTGAGGCAAGTGGGGGCTACTCTTCTCTATGGTGAGTGGACTTCTCATTGTGGCGGCCTCTCCCATTGCAGAGCACAGGCTGTAGGCACACAGGCTTGGTAGTTGTGGCACATGGGCTCAGCCACTCCACAGCATGTGGGATCCTCCCAGTCCAGGGATCAAACCCGTGTCCCCTGCATTGGCAGGCAGATTCTTAACCACTGCACCACCAGGGAAGTCCCCATTCTTTTTTCTTTATTCTGCTCTGCAGTAGTTATTTCCATTATTTTATCTTCCAGGTCACTTATCTGTTCTTCTGCCTCAGTTATTCTGCTAATGATTCCTTTTGGAGAATTTTTAATTTCATTTATTGTGTTGTTCATCATTTTTTGTTTGCTCTTTAGTTCTTCTAGGTCCTTGTTAAATGTTCCTTGTATTTTCTCCATTTTATTTCCAAGATTTTGGATCATCTTTACTATCATTACTCTGAATTTTTTTTCAGGTAGACTGCCTATTTCTTCTTCATTTGTTTAGTCTGGTGGGATTTTACCTTGCTCCTTCATCTGCTGTGTGTTTCTCTGTCTTCTCATTTTGCTTAACTTACTGTGTTTGGGGTCTCCTTTTCGCAGGCTGCAGGTTTGTAGTTCCCATTGTTTTTGGTGTCTGCCCCCAGTGGCTAAGGTTGGTTCTGTGGGTTGTAGGCTTCCTGGTGGAAGGGACTAGTGCCTGTGTTCTGGTGAATGAGGCTGGATCTTGTCTTTCTGGTGGGCAGGACCGAGTCCAGTGGTATGTTTTGGGGTTTGTAATCTTATGATTTTAGGCAGCCTCTCTGCTAATGGGTGGGGTTGTGCTCCTGTCTTGCTAGTTATTTGGCATAGGGTGTCCAGCACTGTAGCTTGCTGGTCGTTGAGTGGAGCTGGGTCTTAGCATTGAGATGGAGATCTCTGGGAGAGCTTTTGCCATTTGATGTTACATGGAGCTGGGAGGTCTCTGGTGGACCAGTGTCCTGAACTCAGCTCTCCCACCTCAGAGGCACAGGCCTGACACCCGGCCGGAGCATCAAGACCCTGTCAGTCACACAGCTCAATTTGGTACGAGGGATGCTTGCCAGTGAATTAAGGTGCGAAAGAGACACAAGGCATAAATACCAAAGGTGTTGTGTGTGGTGCCAACTCTCTGGTTCCACCCTTTCATTAGTTTCTGCCAAACTTTTCTAGCTGTAAGTAACCTATGGTTGCAACTCATCTATGATTTGACAAGTGGAGTTGCACCCCATCCCACTAACTCTTTTCTCAATACATTTACTGTCATTAAATCTGATGTGTAATCTACTGTTCAGCTATTCCTCATCCTGATACAAATTATATTCATTAAACTGAAGCCACTCTCAGCTTTGGCATTAGACACAACACACTTTTTATCTGCATTATTAAGGTTTTTCTCCATCACTTTAATTCTAGACAATCAACAGAACAGTAAATCAAGCCCTGATTTCTAGCATTTGCCCATTTCTATGGTATAATTATTCCCACCATAGCCAATTCTAAGTTATCAATATGACATCACTGAATGCAGAGTTGGGAAAAGAGACACAGCAGACCACCATTATATAGCACTTCCACCATACAGACACAATAGATGTAAATAACCTCAAGAGCACAGAGAGAACTAAAATGTAGTAGAATAATTAGGAAATGAAAAGTTTTGAGTATGTTTACTTCTATTTTTAATATAATTTATTTAAGTTTAATTTTACCTTATTAACTAAATTAAATTTATTTAAATGTAAGTTTAATTTATATAATAATAATTTGATTTTTAATAATGGCTGGATTTAACAATTGGTTTACAAAATTCCTGAAACTTTAACAATTGGCTCTTGCAATTCAGTAAGTGCTAGCTCCAGCATGGGGCTCCCAAAACTGTGAGAGGGATTTGGGTTCATACATTAAGAGCAGCATTTTCATAGAGCAACCATATGATCCAGCAATCCCACTCCTGGGCATGTATCCAGAAAAGATAAAAACTCTATTTCAAAAAGATACATGCACCCCAATGTTCATAGCTGCACTATTTATAATAGCCAAGACATGGAAGCAACCCAAATGCCCATCAACAGATGATTGGTTCAAGAAGGTGGGATATATATATATACAATGGAATGCTATTCAGCCATTAAAAAGAATGGAATATTGCCATTTGCAGCAACATGGATGGACCCAGAGAATATCATACTAAGTAAAGCCAGTCAGACAGAGAAAGACAAATATTATATGATATCACTTATATGTGGAATCTAAAAAAATAATACAAATGAATCTATGTACAAAACAGAAACAGACTCTCAGACACAGAAGACAAGCTTATGGTTACCAAAGGGGAAAGGGATTGCGGGAGGAGGGGGGGGATAAGCTAGCAGTATAGGACCAACAGCTACAAACTACTATATATGAAATAAACAAAAAGGATTTACTGTAAAACACAGGGAACTATATTCAATACCTTGTAAAAACCTATAATGGAAAATAATCTGAAAAATACATACATATCTGAATCACTTTGCTGTATACCTGAAACTAACACAATATTGTAAATCAACTATAATTCAATTTTTAAAAAGAGCAGCATTTTCACAACCAAATAAAGATGTGGGTTTAATTCTTGGCTCTGCCACTTGTTGAATGTATGAACTGGATCTTAAATTTCTTCATAGTTAAAATGGAGAAAACATTACTATCTCTTAGGGTTACTGGGAGGATTAAATCAGGTTTTCTGTAAAACAATGAAATTAGAGCATTTTCTCAGGCCATATACAAAAATAAATTCAAAATGGATTAAAGGGGCTTCCCTGGTGGCACAGTGGTTGAGAGTCCGCCTGCCGATGCAGGGGACACGCATTCATGCCCCGGTCCGGGAAGATCCCACATGCCGCGGAGCGGCTGGGCCCGTGAGCCATGGCCGCTGAGCCTGCGCGTCCGGAGTCTGTGCTCCGCAACAGGAGAGGCCACAACAGTGAGAGGCCCGCGTACCGCAAAAAAAAAAAAAAAAAAAAAGAATAGAACTACCATATGATCCAGCTATCCCACTTCTGCATATTTATCCAAAGAATACAAAAACACTAATTTGAAATCTATATTGCATTATTTATAATAGCCAAGATATGGAAACAACCTAAGTGTCCACCAACACATGAATGGATAAAAAACATGTGATGTATAGATATACAATGGAATATTAGACATAAAAAAGATGAAATCTTGCCATTTCTGACAACATGGATGGACCTTGAGGGTATTATCCTAAGTGAAATAAGTCAGATGGAGAAAGACAAATACTGTTTGATTTCACTCATATGAGGAATATAAAAAGCAAACAAACAGGGCTTCCCTGGTGGTGCAGTGGTTAAGAGTCTGCCTGCCAATGCAGGGGACACAGGTTTGAGCCCTCATCCAGGAAGATCCCACATGCCACGGAGCAGCTAAGTTCATGCTCCACAGCTACTGAGCCTGTGCTCTAGAGCTTGCGAGCCACAACTACTGAAACTGCATGCCACAACTACTGAAGCCCACGCACCTAAAACCCGTGCTCCTCAACAAGAGAAGCCACTGAAATGAGAAGCCTGCACACCTCGATGAAGAGTAGCCCCCACTTGCCATAACTAGAGAAAGTCCACACACAGCAACGAAGACCCAACACAGCCAAAAATAAATTAACTAAATAAATTTTTTTAAAAAAATTTGTAAAAAACAAACAAAATAAATGAACAAACTAAATAAAAACAAACAAGTAGATATAGAGAACAGAGTAGGGGTTACCAGAGGGGAAGGAGTTGGGGGGAAGGCAAAGTGGGTAAAGAGGATGAACTGTATGATGATGAATGGAAACTAAATTTCTGGTGGTGAGCATGCTGTAGGGTGTACAGAAGTATAAATACAATGTTGTACACATGCAACTTATGTAATGTTATAAACCAATGTTACTTGGATTAAAAACAAAAAGAAAAAATATGCAACCCAGTAGGATTGAAAGTTGGTCCTAGGGAAGCTGACCAAGAGAGCAAGAGAGCCACCACCTGATAAGAGGAGACTTGGGAAAGGGGAACTTGAAAGAGCATCACCTGAGTGCCCAGGAGTCACGTGAGAGCGACTGCTGCCTGCCTGCAGACCAACTGCCCTGCCAAGAACACACTGCTGAACCCAGGCTTGAGCCGCTGGATCCTCCTGTCAGGGCCACCTACCAGGACTTTGTTTTGTCTGCATCAAGGCCTCAGCCTGACTGGCCAGCAGCAGTGATGTCTGTCCATGCCGTAACCTTGCTTAGTCCCCTCTGAATACCCTGTGAGCTCTCCACACCATGGCCAATGCCCCAGACCATTCTTAAGCCCCATGAGGGCCCCACAGAGTGCGTGGTAGTGTGTATCTGGTAGGCACACAGAGCAGGGGGTGGGGAGGCTGAAGGAAACAACCTAATGGCCCCTGAGCTAACCCACTCTTAGCCATTAATGACACATTAGTTATAAAAGGTTTTGTTCTCTATAAGGATAAGTAAGATCCAAAGATTTTCAAGAGTGACAACTGATGCAACAATGTCTCAAAGTGAAAAAAATGAGGTCAAGAGCAAGAGTGGATACACTGGCCTCCAAGAATACTCTGTATGGGTAAAAATTATATCCTAACTTACAAATGGAGAAACTGAGGCTGAGAGAGGTCAAATAATGCTCTCAAGTTCGCCAAGTTAGTAAGTGATACAACCAGGGTTTGAATCCACATTTTTCTTTTTTTTTAACACCTTTATTGGAGTATAATTGCTTTACAATGGTGTGTTAGTTTCTGCTGTATAACAAAGTGAATCAGCTATACATATACATATCTCCATATCTCCTCTTTATGACTCCACTGCTCACACACACACATCTTCTGAAATCCAAATTCCTCTTGAAACCACATTGGTCTTTAAAATTCCACCCTTTTCTTCTTCATCAGGTTCATTTTTAGTTGTACTATCATTTTAGTTAACAGAAATTTTTAGGAACTAGTACCAATCATACCAGTCTTGAGTTGTGTGCCATTTAGAGTTAATGAACAGAGATAAGACTACTTTCTTAGCTTCCTGATATTTGCTTTGCTGAAGTCCAGAGTACGGTTAAATAAGCCCAGCAATCCCTCCTACCTTAAGATGAAATGGACATTGCCTCTTACATTTCAGCTAGCAGTTCTGCCTTGTTTGGATTTGCAGTTCCTCTTGTCTCCTTCATCTTCAGACTTTAAAACCGTCACCAGGGCAAGACAAAAGCTTAGGAGCTGCTCTGCTCCCTGTCACAACTTCATGTGACCACTGGGAACTACATGGGACCTGGCACTTGTTTAGTGGTCTGAATTTTTTTTTTGCCACACTGCTGACTTGTGGGATCTTAGTTCCCCGACCAGGGATCAAACCCAGGCCCATAGCAGTGAGAGCACTGAGTTCTAATCACTGGACCACCAGGGAATTCCCAGTGGTCTGAATTTTGGAAGGATTGTTCACATCTTCCACACGCCAAGACCTAGGAGACATCACTTCTGCTTCTTTCTATTTTTATTCCCATTTAATACTCTATACCTAGCCTCAACCTAGGAGGCTGTACTGTCACTGAGGTTACAGCTACCTTCCTACACAAATGTCCTTCAAAGCACATCTGCTTCATTGGAAGAAAGATGCCCTTCTGTAGCAGTCACTGCTCGTGGCCTAGCCAACAGCCACTCACTCCTTTGTTGATAGAACCACAATTCTATCCAAATATCCCCTCTTTGGTGCAGGATGTGGATTCTGACTCATCTAAGCCAATAGTAAGCAAACCTTTTCTATAAAGCACCAGACAGTAAATATTTTTGGCTTTGCAGCGCCATAAGGTCTCTGTTGCAACTACTCCACTCTGATGTTGTAGGGCAGCAGTCCCCAACCTTTTAGGCACCAGGGATCGGTTTCGTGGAAGATGATTTTTCCATGGATGGGGGTGGGGAGAGCAGGGGATGGTTCCGGCAGTAATGTCAGCAATGGGGAGCAGCAAATGAAGCTTCACTCGCTCACCCTCCACTCACCTCCTGCTGTGTGGCCCGGTTCCTAACAGGCCGGACTGGTACCGGTCTGCGGCCCGGGGGTTGGGGACCCCTGTGGTAGGGTGAAAGCAACCATAGGCCATAGGTAAAAAAAATGGGTGGGGCTGTGTTCTAATAAAACTTTATTTAAAGAACAGGCATCAGGATGAATTTGATGTATACTCTCTTGACCCCTAGATTAATGCAATGGGACCACTGTAGTTCTATTTCTTTTGCTAGTGATTGGTTTAGACATGAGCACATGATATAACTACAGACAATGAGAGATGAAGGAAGACCTTTGAGCAGCTTTTAGGAGTCTTCCTTCTTTTAAAAGATAGTAAGGAAGAGATGATCCCTCTTTTCTGCTGGCCATTATCACATCAGGATGTGATACCTGGAAATGTCACAGCCATTTTGAGACCATGGAAATTTGGGAGCCATTCTGACCTGTGGGACACCCAGATGTTCCCCTAAGTGTGAACAGGGAACAATGATATCTACCTATGAGAGCTAAATGATGCAAAGTAAATCAAACGCTTTGCAATATGAGTACAGAGCAAGCACCCAGCAACAACTGGTGGTAATTTTACTCTACATTTATGTGCCCCTAAAAATGCTATGTAAAAAATTTGAAGAAGTATGTACTTTGATGTTTTTTCTCCCAAGAGCAGGGCTGGATTTGCCCTGTTCTAATCTGCTCTGACTGGGACTCTCCCGTGATAAATGGCACATTCACGTGGCTCTTCTTTAGGATTCAGCCTGTGATCCTTACCTGAAGGGAGCTGGGGAGTGGCTTCCTTGGCACTTTGCTCTTACGAGCCACAGGGAAGTTCTAAAATTCCAAACTTCTTATAAGCACAGATAATAACCATGGAAATGATCTGAGTAGCTGGATTCACAGTAAGAAGACCTGTCAGTAAGATTATACACACTAGCCAAGAATGGCAGAGTCCATCCTCATTCCTCCTCTGCAGTAGGTAACAGCCAGGTGGTTTTACTTTTGAGGATACTAAGGCAGAGACAGATGAAATGCCCTTGTCGCTATCATTAAGAGTAAAAAAATAATAATAATAAATTAAATAAGTAAACACTTTAAAGCACAGCCAAAACTAACTAGTCTAAGGATCTAGAAAATTCTGTCCTTAATGGAGGACAGAGAGGACCAACCAACTGCAGCTTTAATAAAAGCAGACACTATAAAATTCTAACTCCTTTTTAAAAAGACCTCTAGACCTCTTAATCTCCCAAGTAAGGCTTCCTCAACTTCCCATATAAAAAGTATGCCCATTGGCCCCTTGCCCCTCACAGTGTGATCCACAGACCAGCAGCATAGACATCTCCTGGAAGCAATGCAGCATCTGAGACCCCTCCTCAGACCTACTGAATCAGAACCCACATTTTATCAGGATCCCCAGGTGATCTGGATGCACGTTAACAGTCAAGAAGCACCGCACCTGCTTTTTCCTAAGGATTACACTCAGCTGTATAAAATGATTGTTAAGACATTCAGGACACAGAGAAGTTGGATATAAAATTGCATGAGGCTACTAAGTCGTACAAAAGACTCACAATTTCCAAGTTCACATCTTAATGCTACTGCCTTTATACTAAATGTCCTGAAAATAGTCATGTTGTGAGTTTTTCTTTCCTAACAGAATTCCATAATTATCCTACCTGTTCCAAAAATTAAAATATATAATTAACCTGGGGAAAAATAACCCTTAAAGGCAAAAATATAGGAAAGACACAGAAACCTTACCTACAGCTTGAAGAAGTAATATCTGAAAAGTGAAAAACTCTGATCAATTATTTGTGTTGTCTCTAAGACAGGCAATCACTTTAAATCTCCTCACACTACACTCTTTAAACCGAATGGTTAATGGAGTGTTGGGTGGACAACCACTGGGTCATGCTGGAAAAAAAAAAAGAATGAATCAGCAAAAGCCACTAGAAATCCTTGTCAGATTTTTAAATAATTCAACTATTGCACTCTCAAGAGCATCTAGGTCTTCCAATTTGTGCTGGGCAGTGGATTCCCTCTCCTTACCTATAGTCTTACTGGGAACTCCCAATGTATACAAGCTCCTTGAGAAAATACGGAGGAAAGGACAGAACCCAGGAGTCTTTCTTACCAGGTCCCTTGCCTTCTCTGCCTGTTGAAGTCGACCTAACCTTCAAAATCTCATATAAATGACCTTCTGCTTCACTTTGCATGTATATACCTACACATGTAAAGTTACAATAACCCTATGAGCTAACAGTTATGATGCCCTTTTTCAGAGTTAGGAAAACCAAGGCTCAGAGAAGTAAAAGATTTGTCCAGAGTCAATGGCAGCAAAGAGAAGACTTGAATTCAGGATGTCGTGACTCCAAATTCTAGGCTTTCAACTGTCGCCCTGCATGTTGTCTCTAATACTTTCCATGGTTCCCCTTGGTTGAAACTACTATTTCAGGACTTCCCTGGTGGTGCAGTGGTTAAGAATCCGCCTGCCAAAGCAGGGGACATGGGTTTGAGCCCTGGTCCGGGAAGATCCCAGATCCCACGGAGCAACTAAGCCCATGTGTCACAACTACTGAGCCTGCGCTCTAGACCCCCATGAGCCACAACTACTGAGCCTGCGAGCCACAACTACTGAAGGCCACACGCCTAGAGCCCATGCGCCGCAACAAGAGAAGCCACCGCAATAAGAAGTCCGCGCACCACAACGAAGAGTAGCCCCCACTCGTCACAACTAGAGGAAGTCCACACCCAGCAATGAAAACCCAAAGAAGCCTAAATAAATAAATAAATAAATAAATAAATAAAATTACTATTTCACCCTTATGTACTTTCAGAGCATTTTTTTCCACAGCATATGTCACTTCCTGCCTCACATTATAGAGTTTCGTCCCCATGACTCATATGCTCCTGGAGAGCTGACACTGTGTTCTGTTCATCACTAAGGATCTAGTAATAATTTATAAATAGAAAACTGAGTTTTCCTCAGTTCTCTGGGGTTTGCCTTCCTAGAGGAAGTGTCCCTGGAAGCACACCCCTGAAAATGCAAGTGGTCACCAAGCTGGTTTTGATTCAGCTAAGTTGCAATAACCACCATGACCACCACCACCACCATCTGCCCCACCTTCATCCGCGTGGGGTCACATGACTAGTTTTCACCAATAGAATCTGAGTGGAAGGAAAATGAGTCCATTCCAGGCTGAGGAATTACAAGCAGGCTTCCCTAAGTTTCCTCTTTTTCCTGCCTCCTGGCTGGATGCAGAGGATCCACTGAGGTCACATAGGCCCAAGAAGATAGTGGAGACACTTGGTGGAAGTGTAACTAGTGACAGTGGAACTGTGAAGAGGGGAAGTAATAAATCTACTGTTAAGCCACTGAGACTGGAATTGTTTGTTACAGCAACTGACCTTCCCTGACAGATACATCCCCATTTATCCAAAGTCTACCATTCAGTTCTTTCAGTTAACATGTATTCTTTTACAATAAAATGCTTCCAAACAAATTAAGTCTACAAGGTATTCTTTGAGATAAGGAAGACATTACTGAATATTCTTTTAATAGAGTGTTGGAGCCCCTGAGAATTATCTGATTCCCTTTAGGGCTCTGAATCACCTTTGGACTCTTTCACAACTCTTTAAATTGCAGATAACTGATAGCCATACAAATAATTCTTCTCTAGACGAGAAAATTAATTGTCCAGTGGAGAAACAGCCCTCATACCTCGGAAAAAGTCTGTCATGCATCCATTTGTAAATTTTTTTGTTGTTGTTGTTTAAAAGTTTGAGTTTATTTGACAATACACAAGTGATTTGCAAATTTTATGGTTTAGTTGGAGCAAAATTTGAAACAGTCCTTGACTCCACGTAAATTTGTGATTCTTTGATCTTTCCTTTGAACAAGTTGTGGCATCCGCCTGGTTCCTTTATTAATTAATAAGCTTTTAAAAATCTTTGACACATGTTCATTTTATATCAAGAATCATAATTATATCTTCTTTAAAAATATATTTTTGGGGGCTTCCCTGGTGGCGCAGTGGTTCAGAATCCGCCTGCCAATGCAGGGGACATGGATTTGAGCCCTGGTCTGGGAAGATCCCATATGCCGTGGAGCAGCTAAGCCCATGCACCACAACTACTGAGCCTGCGCTCTAGAGCCCGCAAGCCACAGCTACTGAGTCCGTGCGCCTACAGCCTGTGCTCCCCAACAAGAGAAGCCACCACAATGAGAAGCCTGCACACCGCAACAAAGAGTAGCCCCCGCTTGCTGCAACTAAAGAAAGCCCACGCAAAGCAACAAAGACCCAACACAGCCAAAAATAAAATAAATAAATAATAAATTTATTTTAAAATAAATAAATAAAAATAAAAATATATCTTTTAACAACTATGAATTATTGATGGTCCCTCAAAGTCTTTAAACCATGTTCTTAAAGAAAGAGTGTTCTGATATAGTGAAAGGGATTAAGAGAAGACTGAAGCCTCTTTGGATCCCAGGGTAGTCCTGGGTGGCCACTACCAGTGCTGAAAGGAAGGGTGGAAAGCGAGGATTATAAGGATGATGACCAGGGAGAAGGAGGAAGAAAATAGAACACAACAAACTTCCCCCGCATCATGATTTTTTCCATGGTTTTCCCCTACCTCCTTTTCATTAGTGGATTAAGTAAATGAGTTGTTTTTAGAACTATCTGTGGTTTCTGTGGCTCAGCCCTGAATAGTAAGGCCTACCTAGCAACAGCTCTTCACTTTAGCTCTGTGTGCATGGCCTCCATCACCCACCTGCTTCCCACATGGCAGGGCTCAGAAGCCCAAGGCCGTGGTCCTGCAGGATGTGCAATACTTTATCAAGCTTGTGATAAACAAGGTGGTAGTTACCCTGGTGCCTGTGGCTGACTTCATATCAAACCTTATGCTGTTGGAAGCTGCCGACATTACTTGGAGCATTTATCCCCAAGGATTCATCAAAGCCATCCTGTTCCAAACAGTTGCTGTCCTCTTTCAAGAGGAGCAGCTTGAAATTCAAATCCCATTATTTCAGAAAGATTTCAGCCCTGCAGGAAAACTTAGAGGTGGAAAGCATAAATCACAATTCCCTCAGCTGTAAACAGTCCTCTGTTTTAAATTCTTTCCCTGGGTCTTGATAATCTGGATGTTTGTAAAGTTTATTTTAAAGATTCTTCACATGAATTGAAACTGGGCATTCTTTGTTGGACACATATCTATATTTTGTGCCAGATTCTGTGGAAAAATCTTTCTGTCCAACAGAAAATCAGAAAAGTTCTTAGTTGGAAAATCAGAACTCCGTGGTCGTTAATTCTCAAATGCTGAAATGAAATGAACTGGCTGACTTCAACCTCACCTGATCACTAAGCTAAGCTTTGAGGATTTAGCATCTTCTTTTTATGATCTCAGTAGAGAGCGGGAAATTACTGAATTGCTCTATTTTCTGAAATGCAAAAGTTAAGTGCATTCTTTCTCTGATCCAAATTAAGGAAGACAAATCAAACTGCGGAGACTACAAATATTCCAGATTCTTAACCCAGCAGACCTATAACATTTGATTAATTCACTTTAGCATCATGTAACTTCAAATCAAGAGATAAGGACACTGTTTTCACTACTTTCTCAATTTTGTTTTAACATAATTGGAAGCTTTTTTTTTTTTTTTGTGGGTACGCAGGCCTCTCACTGTTGTGGCCTCTCCCATTGCGGAGCACAGGCTCCGGACGCGCAGGCTCAGCGGCCATGGCTCACGGGCCCACCCGCTCCGCGGCATATGGGGTCTTCCCGGACCGTGGCACAAACCCCTGTCCCCTGCATCGGCAGGTGGACTCAACCACTGCACCACCAGGGAAGCCTTGGAAGCTTTTTAACATCATCTTTGTTTCCTTTCCTCTGTATTTTTCAAAGAGGACAACTTATACTCAGTTTCTTCATTTCTGAAATTTTTTTGCAGTCCTCTCTGTATTTCTTGTTTAATTCCCAGAAGAGCCTACTAGATGTTTTCATATGTTACTAATTCCCCAGCTGAGCCTATGAGTGCATTGTGATTACAAAGAAATTAGTTCGAAGTACTCTCCTCAGATATAATGTGCCTTATTAATGTTTATATTAACTGTAGCTGATGAAGAGATTATTTTCTGGCTTAGTTCCAAGAATCCTTTTCTAGCTCTCCAAAGGAAAAGTGAGTGCTGAATTTTCACATAAGAAATTTATTCCTAATGAATGAAATGTGATTTTTTTTCCAATTCTCTAATTCAATATAGTTTAATCATGAAAATACAGATAAGGGCTTCAACTTCTGGAAAGCATTACGTCTATTATCTCACACAGATCATTAACAGAAATAAAGATGAATGATGTGAAGCTGAGATATTTGGCTTTAGTTCCAGAAGGCTCTTCCTAAATCAACAAGTTCAAATTTACTTTTTTTTTAAACCTTTGATACAAGAACCTACGATCCAGGGCCTTTTAAAGGGCCTTAAAGACATGAAAAGAGAGAAATTTTGTTCAAACCAGAACCCTAAAACATTTAAAATACTATATTATAAGTTTCTTCCAGCCAGAAGTGAGATACAAAAAGACAACTCAGTTCTTTGACTCAGAGAAGCAATGATCCAGTGGCAAAGCGAATCAGGTTTAATAAATTTCTCACTTCCATGTAGATGATGCTATGGCTGCTTTTATTCTTCGGTAGAAGCTATCAAAGGCCTAATCGCTATTAAGGCACCTAATTAGCTATTTGGAAGTTTTTAAAATGATTGATCACTACGAGAATGCAATCATTTGATTCTCATCTGATTCAGATTCGAAGGTAATGAAGGTAGCTGGCCCAGCATTTTCAAGGTCTGCTCATTAAACGGTGTAGAATCACTCCAAGCTCATTCTAAAAACCCATTCTAAAATGTTAGATTGCTGCCCACAAAAAAGAAAAGGTAGTTACTCGACACAGTGCAGGTGTTAGCTAATGCTATGATGGTAATCATTTTGCAGTATATAAGCGTATCAGATAAACACGTTGCGCACAATGTTGTGTTAATCAATACAGCTGGAAAAAATAAAATAAAACATTAGATTATGTTCCAGAAAAAAACCTAGGCTCAAAATGTTATCTATGGCCGATGACCTGAAGGCATGCTATAATTAGTTCATTACTAAAGGCTTTGTAGATGTAAAAACTATTTTGAAGTAAGTAGAGAGAACCAGAGAAAGTTAAGATCACATGAAGTCCTACCTGTCATGTGATATTTAAGTTTAATCTCAGTTATAAGCATTATGGGGAACCCTCAGCACCTGATCAGTTACCATTTTTTCCACAAATCCAAGTAACTCCATTTAACATGCCCCTTCCCGTCCCATCCCCTTCAGGTCCAGCATGGCTACCAGCTGGAAGAGAACCCCCTTTTAATCAATCAACAGTACTCAACGCTGAGTACTAGATATTGTGCACTTCCAAAAAAGTCCTAAGCAAAATGAGATGGTGGAGTGGAAATGAGCCCTACTGCCGAGAACGGCTGGGGGAGTTTCACGGGGGAGGACTGAGTGGGAGTTAGGGTTGCCAGGAAAGGCTTCAGCGAGAGCCAGGGCGGGGGGTGGGGGCAGACAGACAGAAAATGGAGAAGACCATCCCAGGAAAAAAGAATAATGGTAGAAAAAAAATGCCAGGTCCGGAAATGTCTGATGCATGTTCTGGTGACAGTGATTACAGCCCGCTGAAGGCAGAGGTCTTGGACAAAGCAGTCGAGAGAAACGAGGAGGGAAGACAGACCCCAGACAGACCCTGGAGGTCCTTGAATATATCAGGGGTGTATAAAAGAAACAAATACACTTATAAGAAATGCTTCCTACCCATGAACTGTTGAATCCCTGAGTTACCTGATGAAAATCTCTGATTCCTTGATTTTATATTCAATCTCTCCTTCACTTCTGCTGTGGTGTATTTTTAATTCGCACCACCAATCCTCTGAATTTCAAAAATAGCTCTGGCTTCCTGAGGCCAGTTTGAGAGGTTGGCAGTTCTTTGAGATCACACAGAACCTACTACTAAAGTACTGGAGAGACCCAGCGGCACAAAGATCAATGTTTTAACAACGAAGACTGATTTCCCTTCCTCCACACAGGAACATCCCCAGGGAAGGTTTATGAATAGGGGAGTTAGCTGCAGATGGGGCTGTGGCTGCCACTGTGCTCTCCACTAACTCTGTTCTACTAGTTTCCCTCATTAGCGTTTGAGACTTAGAGTTGACTCCTCACTAGTTTTCTCAAAAGAAATCTTTGGAGGAGAATAAGGGAATTTGCAGTGTCCCACAGCTGACTTGGGCAAAGGGAACTCTGTGTGTGTGTGTGTGTGTGCGTGTGTGTGTGCGTTAATGATCTGAGTTCTACCACTCTTGGAATTAATGAATTTCAAAGCCTCAATTCCAGTCTGCCTGAAATTCTTGGTGCAAAAGTCCTACATATAGCTGTGAAAAATCATTAACTGTCAGTCCTAAAAAGAAAATTTAACACAACCCACAAAGTCATCCATGCCATCAATCCTTTCCTCCTTCCAAATGACTTAACATTTCCTATGCTGAAGGAATATAAAAGTTTGACTGTAGCCATTATACATAATTGCTCATCAGAAGTGTCATGAACACCAAAATGAAAGAAAAAAACCCAGAATACATTACATTCTTTTTAGGCCAGAACCTGGTCTTGTTTAGCCTTGGCCAGCTATCTTTTTGATTTTTGGTTCAAGACAGGTGTCCTCAGAACATATCTGCGAGCACGGTTGGAAGTGGGCAGCAGGAAGGAAGTCTATTCACTTTTATGTATTTAACCTACTTATAACCTACCCCAGGCTAAAAAGAGGATTTATGGCTTCTAACAAAAATACCTACAATATAACAGGTTAAAAATAAATAAATGGAAAACTCAGGAAATAAATGCATTTAAAACCTAAAATCCTGAGTTTGTCAGATTTTTCACCACAGGCATGGGGACAGATTTTCTCCCCTAGAAATCTCCAACTACTGCTAATCTGCAAGTAACCAACAGCTCAAATGGAAAGATCTATGAAGAAATGATTTCTTGGACTTGGAAGGCATCCTGCTCTGCAGACCTAACATCCCTTAAGCACTCATTCTCCTGAGGTGGGGAGAGGCAGGGATCGCCTCTAATTTAAACTTTGGCATCAGTGTGTCCTGTCTAATGTGGAAAAAGGAGGTCTACACCCGAGTTCTGCTCCTCTTGTCTCAGAAAAATAATTCAGTTCTTTCCAAAGAAAGAGTAAATGGCATTACTCTTAAACCCAGAAACCCTGGGTACCATCTGAGGACAGGAAGGAACTCCAAGTAACTCCAAGGCAGGTGCCTACTCAAGGAAACTCACATCTGGAGATGCTCACTCATTCCAGATGCAGAGGTCAGGGTACAGACCTCCATGGTATAGATTTAGAAGTCTGTCATGTTGAGGCAGGAGGCAGACAGGCCCCAGGTAAGACACTTACAGCTGGCCTCCTGTTTACATTTCATGAAGCAGGAAAAAGCGGGCTTCAGGCCAGACACTCACAACTAGCCTCCTGTTTACATTTCCTGAGATAGGAGATAGGTGGGCTCCAGGTTAGGCATTTACAGTCAGCCTCCTGTTTTCACCCCAAAATGGACGTAACAACTGAAACAGGGTAAAAAGCCAGGCTTTGTCTCTTGTGGACGCCTTAAGATAACAGTTGTGGCAGGAGCAGAGAGAAGCCAGACCTTGTTTGAGTAAAGGATCAAGAGGCCATATATTTCCCATCCTTGGGGCAAGGGAGACACTACACATGTGCAGAAAGGCTCCTTGCAGGTCAAAAGTCAGGGGACAATGCCAGGCCACAGCGAGACTTGCTTCTCCCAGACGCCTTCACGTCAAGATCTATCTTGGCTGAAAGGTGCGTGCGCACCTAAGGGGAGGGTCCTGAGACAAATTAGCCAGGGGGGACAAAACAAGATGATTGGCCAGAAGGAAGACAAAGACCTGGAAAACTGCCCTTTTATAAAGAATTTAAGTATTTCCCAAAGGCGCGACTCTCTCTCTGAGTTTGCCCGTGCATCTTTCCACATGTACTTTGCTTTTCCAATAAACTTTTTACTTTTCTCTTTACCTTTTGCCTCCTCACGTGAATTCATTCTTGACAAGGCAGGCAAGAATTAGGGATCCAGGCCCTAGCCACTGCCCCCTGTGGTCTAGTGGTTAGGACTCCCGGTCCGGGAACTAAGATCTTGCTTCCAGCTACCGCTCGTGCTGCATGCTGCAAGCTGCCACTTACTGCTACGTGCATCCGAAATCAACGTGACCATGGGCTTTCTGGAAAAACTAAACCACGGATATTGACTTTAATCTCAATATGACTGTAAAAAGCTGGATTTTTTTTTTTAAGGTACACTAATCCAATACACAAAAGATCATTACAAGCAATGTAAATCTTTACTAATGGAGATTCAATTCATAGAGCACAGAACACTTCTGACAATCCTCTTTCTCCAGCCCCTTCACAAACAGAAGCTGCCTCACCCCAAGGGAACAACCAGCAGACCCAGTCTAGGGCCGCTGTGCTCCGTGGGTGGGACCCAGGTATCAGTATCTTGTGTCGCTCTCCAGGGGGTTCCAGCCAAGAGTGAGAAGCACTGGTGAGGGGGCTTTAGCCAATCTGCCACTCACATCGTGCTGGTTACGTTGGATTAAGGTTTCTTTCCTTCTCCTTCCTTACACATATTTAACCACGTTAGCCCGGCAACTTCCTGAGCAACCTCATGATACACAGCTTAACACGTTATATGCCAAAATACACTCACATTTGTTGCAGTGAAGAGTTGTTTGAAGTCTCACACTTCCCACTATCTTTCATGGAGCATCTTTTTCTTGCTGTCACAGCCCGTGTTGCACTATATTTAAGTGTTCAGTCTTAGCTACATGTTAAGTGTTCTAAAAGAACAAGAAGGATGATGGGGAGAAGAAAGAGAAGAGCTGACACGTTTGAGGACAAAGGCTCTGACTTTCTCACAGACCAATGCTCAGTTTCTCTAAGGCCGAACCCCCTCACCTTTGCCTACAGTTCATTCTATCTTTCTACCAATTCAAAACACATTCTCTTTCTTTCATATTAAAATCATCCTAAATCACCAGGTAATGAACCTGATAAATAATAATAAATCCATGATAACATCTTATGGGTTATCCTATCCAGACAGCAGATCTGCATTTTTGTAAGGCCTTCTCAAGATATATTATTGCAATCCAAAGGAAGGCTCTTAATATTGAAGAGTAGGCACCATGTTCAAACGGGGAGGGGGATATAAATTAGAGATCACACAAGCACTCCCAAAGTCACACCCCAAAGATGGCTGCCCACTCAAAGAAACGCCCGGTTGTAAATGATGATTCAATTCCCCACTGTGTAATCGCTCAGCCACTGGCCTCACATCTATAGAACCATTCTCTGCTCCATGGCAATTTATCTCTTTACAGGTCAACCTCTCACTCTTTCCACAACATACAGCACATACTTAGCTCTATGAATGTCTGGTGAAAAACTAGAAACATGAATGCTCTTCATTCTTCTGCTTTCCACAAACAGCTCTATACTGTTAATTGAATACTTACCATGTTTTTTAAAGACCTCCAGAGAAAAATATTCCACTTCCTAAATCAGGAACCCCTCCCAATGTTAGATGCAGGCTTTTGAATAAAACGTAAAGACAGCTATAGTAATTCTGCCTTAACTAATTGATGGCTTTTGGAAGCCTTATCTATTCAGAACATCAACCAAACCATAAAGTGGCCAAAAAATGGTCTCTTCTTGGAACAATACCACCACCCTCGGGCCCTCATCCAGAACTCATGAATTCAGAACATATTTAAGATAAATATATTAGTTTAACAAGATTAGTCACAGGATTCTTGGAAGATAAAAGAAACATGGATAAGAACCAGCCACAAGAGAAGTAAACAGAAAAACACAGAAATCATAGACAGGTATAGTGATTGACACACGCCCCCATCCATTCCACCAGTCATGTGATCACATTCCCCTTGCCAATGATTGTTTAGAAATGAGCATGTGACCTAATCCCAGCCGATCAGTGGTGAGAATTCTACTGGGGGATTCTTGGAAAGTCTTCCTCTCTCCTGAGGAAGAAACACAGTAAAAAGACAGTCCTCTTCTTTGTCTGAACAATGTCTTGTCTAGGTGTGACATCTGAAACTCCTTCAGCCACTGCAACTGTACGGAGGCCAGGCTGGGGCCAAAGTGAACATCCCAAGGAGGACAGTGCAGCAAGGTGGAAAAACATGAGTCACTGATGACAGCTGAGCTACTGAGTCAACTGACCCAGGAGCTCCATCTCTGGACTTCTTGTTTTCAGAGAAAATATATTTCTTTACTCTTTAAGTCAACTTAAGGTTTCTGCTACGTATAGCTAAAGGCATCCTAGCAGATACAGAATGCACAGAGGAAAGAATCACCAGACATTAATTACATTGCAAATGTTTAAACATTAAAATGGATATGTTGGGCTTCCCTGGTGGCGCAGTGGTTGAGAGTCCACCTGCCGATGTAGGGGACACGGGTTCATGCCCTGGTCGGGGACGATCCCACATGCCGCGGAGCAGCTGGGCCCGTGAGCCATGGCCGCTGAGCCTGCACGTCCAGAGCTTGTGCTCCACAACAGGAGAGGCCACAACAGTGAGAGTCCCGCATACCGCAAAAGGAAAAAAAAAAGATATGTTGACTCAACTTTGCCCATATTGATTTTATACTTTTAAAAGAATAATCGTGTGATTTATTATAGTGAAAGGATAAGAAGTGGTGTGGGGGGTCACAGTACCTGCTCTCTGTACAGGTTCTCACCAGTAAATCTGAAAATAAACTTGTTAAAAAAAAAAGAAAATAAACTTGTTAGATCAGAAAAGAAATTGATTCTGCATATGTAAATAAAGAGCTTCCTATATGCTACTAGCACTTTACCAATCAATGCACCTCAGTCATAACATGGAACTTTCACTCCTGATTCTCTGTCCCCTGTGGTTCAGTCCACAATCACACCTCCCAACAGCAAGATCAAGAAATTGGGCTCTCTCTCTCCAGAGCTTTACAGGCAATGTGTATGTGACAATACAGAAAACAGAAGTGCACAGAATTAAGCCATGGATCTACTGCTTTGCCTCAGAAAGTCATCTAAGTTTTCTGCTCTTGTTACTTCACAGAAAATGAAACGATAATCTATTCAAAGAGTATGTATTATTTTTAGCCAATCCCAACTACCCACTTCAATCTGTTCATTTTTAAAGGTTTCTATGGGTTTTAGCATTTGCTTTGGAACACCATTCATATTGTAAAATAGGATGTGATAGTCTATAAATAAAAATAACCCACTTAAAAATAGGAATGAATAAGATGACCAATTAAAGTATAATTATATTAAACTGGATTACTTTTTAAAGGTCTCAATCTTTGCATTTTTAGTGATTCATTAAGAAAAAACTATAGTTAAGTTTACAACACTCACACTCAGACTACAGCTGCCACGCAAGCTCTACTTCTAAAAGGAAGCTGCTCATGAAATACTTATTGAAATCTGTATTAGTTTCCTATTTTTGCTGTAACAAATTACCACAAACTTAGGGGCTCAAAACAACACAAATTTATTACCTTACAGTCCTGGAGGTTAAAAGTCTAAAATGGGTCTTGAGGGACTAAAAATCAAGGTGTCAGCTGGGTTGTGTTCCTTCTAGAGGCTCAAGGGGAGAATCCATCTGCTTGCCTTTTCCAGCTTTGGAAGCTGCCAGAATTCCTTGCTCATGGCCACATCACTCTGACCTCTGCTTCTGTCATCACATCTCCTTTTCTGACTCTGACTTGATACTTCTCGCTTATAAGGACACTCGTGATCACACTGGGCCTTTGCAGAAAATCCAGGGTAACCTCTCCCTCCCAAGATCCTTAACCTAATCATATCAGCAAGAGCCGTTATTCTTGGTACCACAAAATCCATCACAAATAGGGGAGGTTTCCCTCTATTGCACGTGACCTGAGAACATTTAGGAAACTGTATCAATGAACATTGATCCAGAAGTTGTCACTTATTTTGAGTTACTAGGAAATACTCCTGTCCCTCCAAGAAAAAGTTGGTGAGCTAATAAAATCCTAGACCCAGACACTACTACTCCAACCCAGTCTTCCCACAGTGGAAAAAAAGGAAGGGCTTGAAAGATTTGTTCCTTATTTTGGTTCCCACGAAAACTACAATGCTAAAAACATGTTGGCAAACTGAAGATATCAGGAAAAGAAGTGAAAGTAAAAGGTAGGAGACAACCAGGAAAATGGTAAATTTTATTAAAAGGAAAAATCTGATATGAAATAAAAATTCAGGACTTGGGGAAATCACTTTAAAAAGCATAGCAAATCACTAAATTGGTATCACTAATTTAAGAAACCTTAGCCATGCATGGAGGCTGGAATCAGGAGGCAGGACAGGGGGACAGTAGGGCTATTTGTCCTGTGCCTCATACCCTACACACCTTAAAATGTAACTGCTATTAGCCAAAAACTGGGGAAAACCCAAATGGTCATCAACAGGTGCCTAGATAAACAAAATGTGGTATATCCATACTATTGAATACTACCCAGCTATAAAAAAGGAACAAGTTACTGATACAGACCACAACATGGTTGAATCTCAAAATCATTTTGCTAAGTGAGAGAAGCCAGGTACATAAAGGCATGTATTATATGATTCCGCTTATATAAAATTCTAGAAAATGTACCCTAATCTGTAGTAATATAAGTAGATCGGTAGTTACCAGGGATTGGGGACTGAGAGAGAGACAGACTGCAAAGGGCATGAGGGATCATTGGGGGGACAAAAGGGAAGTGATGGAAATACTCTGCATTTTCAGTGAGATGGAGGCCACATGAGTGTAGCCTCCATCTTGACAACTGTCAAGACTCGTCGAATTGCATACTCTGAGCGCAGTTTATCGTATATAATTTATACCTCAATAAAGTCAATTTTTTAAAAATTTGACTCTTCTTCAATGGTAAATTTGTGTTGAAAAAGGCTAGAGCCCAAATGATCATGTTACCCTTGAATTGTAACCACTACAGATTTTTCTAAGATTCATAGCCTCTCCAATTGCTTATAATTATCATAAATGGTAAGCCAACTTCCTAAGTGGGGAAAATTGGATTCCTGGACCACAATCCAGGAATAGATGCCATATGGCCTCCATAGAGTACCTCTGTACAAAAGCAACCCTCTCTCCAGTAAAGGGGTACAGTCCCTAAATATTCACCCAATCCATACTTAAAAGACTGTCCAACTGTCCATGATCCTTCCGTATTATAAATCCACTACCTGAGGAGTCACTTGATGTGTAGATTTTTGTCTCTGTGTTTAACCTCTATAATAAGTTACATTGGTATTTTGTATTTTATTTTATTGATTTCAACCAGCTCATGTAGAACAGGTGCATTTCAGACTAAATATTTATTCACATGTTCCCAGGCCAGTGTTTGTGTTTGTTTTATAATATTTTGATATATTTATAAGCTTTTAGCAGTTTCATTTGATACGTTTTTTTTTGTTTTTCGGGGTTTTTTTTGCGGTACACGGGCCTCTCACTGTTGTGGCCTCTCCCGTTGCGGAGCACAGGCTCCGGACGCGCAGGCTCAGCGGCCATGGCTCACGGGCCCAGCCGCTCCGCGGCACGTGGGATCTTCCCGGACCGGGGCATGAACCCGTGTCTCCTGCATCGGCAGGCGGACTCTCAACCACTGCGCCACCAGGGAAGCCCTCATTTGATATGTTTTTAAAGTAATTACTGCCCAATTACATGCCGGATTTGTTCAGGAAATAATTAAATACATAAATGCATAAATACAGCGTTGTATGCACATGTATGATACCTTCTGCCTGTCCAGTGGAAGTCCATCCTTTATCACTTCCTCTGCTTACCATAAGCCTATTCCACAGGAAATCCGAGGTACCTTTCAACTACAACCTTTATGCCAACCTAGAGGGTGATAATCCCAGAATAATTTCTCAGTCGCAGACTTCTTCCCTGAATTCAAGACTCAAAATCGAAGTCCATCCTGGACACCCCACAGGCTCCTCGTATTCAATGTGCCCGGAACTAGCTCATCATCTCCCCAATACGCCAAGTTCACGTCACTCTCTCTATTCTCTCTCTTCATCAGAGATATCACTCTCCACCTGTTCGCCCAGGCTAAAAACCTAGAAATCATCCTCAACTCTCTTTCTATTTTTCTTCATCCCCCCAAATCAGTTAGTACCCGTGACGAAAAGCTCTCAGGTTGGCTCCTTTTTCTTCATCCCACTTCCTCTGCCTTAGTTCACGCCTTCGTTTCTCACATGGACATTTCACTGGTCTCATAAGCGGCCTTTCTCTCTCCCCAGTCTCACGCTCCTCCCCTGTTCCTCCACTGCACTATCACTAGAATGGTTTTCATAAAGGACAAGGGAAAGCCTCTTGGCAGTCACCGCTCTTCGTGATGCATCCTTGTTTACCTTACCTTTCCAGCCTTGTCTGCTGCTGTATCTCCTAGAGCTTCTTTCTACCCACTTACAACGTTCTTTGCCAACCCATCTGTATTATGCCATGCTCTTTCATCCCTCCAATGCCTCTGTGTATGTTCTGTCTTTGACCTCTTTCTCCTGCAAGCTATCTCCTATTTATATATCCTTCAAGTGACAGCTCTGAACTCTCCAAGCTACTCTAAATGGCCCCCTTCTACATTTCTGCTCTGGCCTCCTATAACTCTACTTTTATTATAGAATTCATCCACCCTGCACTGAAGCCTTTACAAGTGGGCTCTGCTCTAATCAATAAAAGGCACTGCCTTGTTTTCCTCTGTGTTTCCAATGCCTTGCAAAGGAACATAGTAGGTGTTCCATTTTTTGGATAAATTAATTAACCAAATCTAAAGGACAGCTCGTGAAAGAATTCTATAACGTTAGAGAAGACAACATTAAAGATCCTTATGCATGTTTCCTTAGTTGTAGAGATTAGGGAAAGGATTCCCCCTTTGACTGCAAACCTTTAAAGGTTTACCAACTTCAGTCTGAGCTTTGAAAAAAGCGAGAGAGCTTGTTTTAAACTACACAATCGTGTGATAAACAGATGATGCGACTTTCCCACTCCATACTCATTTTAATGCACTTATCCTTCCTCATCACTAATCTGAAAGAGTTTTCATGGGAGGAGAGGAGAACAATATTTAAGAAATCATATGTAATAAGATTCTGAATTGGAAGTTTCAACCGAGGCACCAGGATACACTAGTATGATATTCCAGAGCGAAGTCGAAGACCAACATCCCAATTTTCAATGAAATACTCCAAACGCTGGTTATATGACCCTTAAATCTAACCTCTGCTGTACTTAAGGTATAAATGGGCCTTTTAAAAACTAAAAGAGTTTCAGGGAGGAGACTTCTTTGGAGAAGAGGTCACTTGCCCTCAAGTCAAGAGAGTGAGGCCTCAAAGAATCACCCAGAGCTTAATAGCCTCTCTCCAGAAAAAGATAAGAGGAGACAGACAGAGGAACGTCCCTGCTGACAGGAAGAGAGTGTCAGAGTTGGGGTCAGCCTGCATCCGCGGAGACGCTCACCGAACATCCAGGCCAGGCACAAGAGAGAGTAAGCTTGGAGCTGTCTGGACACTAACTGCTGAAACAAGATTGTATTTGATGATGAAATGCAACCACGAGAACAAGCAGAAAAGTCATGGGACGGCTGCAAGCTCACCCAGAAGTGAAGGAAGGATTTCCCCAGGGAGGAAATTCTAAAAGGACAGAGGATGACAAAATCCATCTGTTTTCCGACTCCAGTCCGTTCACGCTGCTTGTGCAGCTGACTGGTTACACACAATTCCTCCCATTTTGGAAGTCCTCCCAAAGCCGACAGCTGTCCTCCAGCTGGGAAGGAAAGATGGAATTCCTTCCAAAAATTAGGTAACTGTGCTCTTCGTGGGCAGATGGAGACTGTCTGGAGCCTGAGTATTGAAGAGCATAAATATAAACATAGTGAAGAAAGAACTGAGAACCTTTTCCCAGCTGAAACACCCATAAACAGAAGATCCATTTTGTTCCATAATCTATGCCAATGAAGGAAAGCTGTCACCTAAGAAAACTAAAATGAGGGGAGATGGGAGGGAAAGAAACACACATGACTCTTACCCAGGCCCTGACTCTGCTGTTCCCACTCGATGGTGTCCGGCACCTGGTAGGTGGCTCCCTCCAAAGAGACCACGTTTCCCTGCTCTAAGCCAGGCTCCTGAGACGTGATGCCAGGGAGAGTAAACCCAGGCAGCTCGGTGTCACCACCCAAGGTCTCATCCAGGGAGTCTGCATCTTTATCCTCCTCATCTTCTTCATCCTCATCTTCTTCTCCCTCTAGGCAAGAAGAAAGCAAAGGGAACATGAAGAAATACAGTGAGTGCATACAAATGCATCTTTTGAAATGACCCAAACACTACAAAACAATCATGACTGGCCTTTTCACACAAATTGTATAGCTAAAGTTGAGCAATACGGGCTTTGCGGGATTACATGCCCACCGTATTCTCACATTTTGAACTTTCAAAACCACAGCTGCGTCAGATGATTATCACGCATCATGTTTACTGGGAGTCAAAGTTCAGGTAATACGGATTTTTGTTAAAGCCATATTTATACTTACAAGGGTAGGAAATATCCTCTTCCTGTTTTCTGGAGATCATTAAAGATTTATCTGTTAGAAAGCACACTGAAACACTAACAGAATTTAAAAGGAGTGTTCCAATCTCTTTCTATCTCATAATACTAAACAAGAGAATTATTATGTTGGCACAGTTTTCTTTCTGTTCTTCTTCCACATTGGTGAGTAGAACTCACAACAGGGTTAAGTGAGAGGTCCATAAATCCACACCTGTATCTGTGCTCCTTACAGAGGAGTGACCCAAGAGACGGGAAACCATTACATCAACGTTCTCCATACAATTCTAAAGGGGACTGGGAAATGAAATATTGATCAAGGACAGTCAGAAAAGCAACACATGAAAAAAATCATTATCATTACCATCATCATAAGAGTTAAATTCACAGCGTGTCATCTGTGATGCTTCAAAAAGTGTTAGATTAGGAAACATAAGGCCCCCAATTTCATTTTATTTCATTAATTTTAATTTTCTAGGAATACTTTGAGCCCCCACCCACATCCTGAAGGCACCTCTGAAGCCCCGGACAAGGGCGCACAAAATCCACTGAAGGCCTTTTCCTTGGTCTCCCCGTTGGCTCTGAACACAGTGGTGACTGCAACAGGGAACGCTCTTTAGATGGTAAAGAGGAGAGGGAGGTGTAAAGCCACCCAAGAATTCTGAGACTTTCCTTTTCCTCTTCCAGACAATTTTCTCCACATATATCCCTTTTCATCTATCATTTACAGGTTTTCTTAACTTAAAAAAATATTACCTCTAATCTTTCTCATTCTTATATATCCTTTAATTTTGTGGGCCTTAATACCTGTCACTGTTCCAAAAATTCAACAAATATTTATCAAACACCTAGTTCCAGGCACTAGGGATAGAGCAATGATGTCTCTGCCTTGATGGAGCTGATATGTCCCTCAGGAGATGTACAGCAAACAAAGAGATATACAAATAGATATACAATACGTTACACTCTGATTAAAACCAGCAAGAAGATAGAAAATGCCCAGTACTACTATCATAGATGGAGAGATCAAGGAAAGTTCTTCTGATAAGGTAAAGTTTGAACAGAGATCGTAACAAAATAATGAATTCTCTTGTTTCATTTAGGTCATTAAACATTCCAAGCAGAGGAGAACAGGGGGAGCAGCAAGACCAAAACCTTGAGGCAGATGTCTGCTTGCTGTGTTCTAAGAATGGCAAAGAAGACTGGGCTGGGGGGCAGGAGGGACAGAGAGAATACAGGAAATGAGGGGGAAGGGGTAGGCAGGGGCCACATCTAACATATATTTATAAAGAATGACTCTGCTGTAGGGCAGAGTATAGGCTATATCAGAGCAAGAGACAAAGCAGGGAGACCCAATAGGAGGCTATTTCAAAACCCAGGGGAAAGGGAGAGCAGTGGTCAAATCTGGGATGTAATTTGAAGACAGAGCCTCGCTGATAATTACAATGTGCGATGTGGGAGGAAGACCCCACTTTACTGAAAATAGGAACGAAAGAATAAAAAGCAAAATCAAGAATTTTATTTGAGATATATTAATTGTGTGGTGGCTTGTGCCTATGACATACAAATGGAAATGTTGGAAGTCTAAGGAAGGTCAAAGCTAGAAATAAAAACCTAGGAATCATCGACCTATTAATTATATTTAAAGCCTTGGCACTGGCTGAGATCACCAAGAGAATGAGAGTGGATGAAAGCGAAGTGGTCCAGCCCAAGCCCTGGACAATCGAACATTTAGAGGTTGGCCAGCAGAGGGAGATCCAGCAAAGGAGACAGAAAAATGACCACAGGTGGCAGAAAAACTAAGATTGAAGGACTGAGTAGCAAACTGAGACTCTGGCTTTGACATTTGGGAAGTCATTAGTGACCCTGACAAAACTTGTTTCCTTGGAATGGTAGGGACAAAAGTCAGACTGAAGTGCTTCCAAAGAAATTAGGAAAATGGAAGTAGACACAGCAAATAGAGAAAACACGAGAAATTTTAAAAAGAGAACAGGGACATTAGGGGGTAGCTGGAAGGAGATATGGGGTCAAGGGTAGGTTCTTAAAATAGGAGCTACTAGAATTTGCTTGTAATTGATGAGTAAGATCTGGTAGAGAGGGGGAAATTGATGACGCAGGAGAGAGGGGAGAGCGGCTGGAGGAATGTCCCAAGAGATGAGGTATAATGGAGAGGTTACACACATGGACCCTGGAGCCACACCAACTTATTATGGCTGCGTGATTTGGGGAAAGTTACTGAATTTTGGTGTGCCTCAGCTCTCTCACTGTAAACCTGGTATGAGTCCTACCTCCCAGGGCTGTTGTAAGGATTACATTAGTTAATACATCAGGTACTTAGAACTAAGCCTGGCACGTAGTGGCCACCATATAAGGTTGGCTTCTTTGCTATTACAGAGAGGGGAGGGGGCCCAGTGCACGGCCTGCTCAACTACATCCTCCGCCGTAGCAGGCACAGGTGCCGGCGGGCGGGTAGATTTGGTGGTGGGAATACGTGAAAGTTATCATATTTCTTTTCTTAGTCAAATAAAAAACTGGAAAGGAGAAGAGAAATGGTGGTGGTGTGAAGCAACAGGAAAAAGTGTGGAATAGTCATCTTGAAGAGTCTGTGAGTGAATTCTTGGGGAAAATGAGGTAGGACTGCCAGGCCATCCTATGAGTTCACATAAGATATGATGTCATAAATTTAAAGTAAGGCGTGTTAAGATGATTGTGTGTTTTTCTTCAGCCACATTCAGCTGCTTGGGTGCAGGAATGGGTGGAGGGGTAGAGTAGGCAGAGACGTTTAATCAGAGTCAAGTTTTGCTAGGAGAGCTCAGTTGGGGAGGGGGGAGGAAGAAGCAGTTGATTGTGTCTGGGCATCTAATGTACAGCATGGTGACTATGATTAACAACACAGTATCATATACTTGAAAGTTATTAAGACAGGAGATCTTAAATGTTATCACCATACCAAAAAAAATGGTAATTATGTGAGGGGATGGAAGTGTTAACTAACCTTACTGTGGTAATCATTTTGCGATATATATATATATTGCAAAGTGCAATATATATATATATATATATATATATATATATAGCAAAATGATTACCATGTGTGTATGTATGTGTGTGTATCAAATCATCACCTTAAACTTACATATGTTATATGTCAATAAAATCTCCATAAAGCTGGATGGTGGATAGAGAAAAAGTAACAGGGTCAGATTATGGAGAAAACTATCAAGGATCATCAAGACTATTTGACAATTTTGCTGACCTTCCTCCTATAGACAGAAATTTGTCATAGGCTAAAAAGAACACTTTATTATTTTTAAAATGTTATAAATCACTTTTAGTTATGTTTCCTCTCCACAAACCTAAGAGGGTTGTACTAGATGGAATAATTGGGACAATGTGATACTGATCCCCTAAGAACCGCAAAGGCGAAGCCAGAGCTCCGAGCCATGGATTTCCAGCTCTCATCATTGAACCATTGTCCTCTGACCCAGCGGTCCCCAACCTTTTTGGCACCAGGGACCGCTTTCGTGGAAGACAATATTTCCACAGACCGCGGGGGTTGAGGGGAGATGGTTCAGGCAGTAATGCGAGTGATGAGGAGTGATGGGGAGCTATGGGGAGCGATGGGGAGCTATGGGGAGCGATGGGGAGCGATGGGAAGCAGTGGGGAGCTATGGGGAGTGATGGGGAGCTATGGGGAGCGATGGGGAGCTATGGGGAACGATGGGGAATGATGGGGAGTGATGGGGAGCTATGGGGAGCGATGGGGAGCGATGGGGAGCGGCAGATGAAGTTTGGCTGGCTCGCCCGCTGCTCACCTCCTGCTGTGCAGCCCAGTTCCTAACAGGCCTCGGACTGGTCCTGGTCCATGGCCCTGGAGTTGGGGACCCTTGCTCTGACCACCACCAACCACCAAGGACAACTTCTATTTGGTCCTCAATGTGTTCAGTTAGTTCCTCCTCTTTAAAATATAGAGCTAACTACGTGATCCAGCAATCCCACTGCTGAGTACATATCTAAAGGAAATGAAGTCATTGCCCTGAAGAAACATCTGCAGCCCCACATTCACAGCAGCATTATTCACAATAGCCAAGGTATGGAAACAACCTAAATGGCCATCAATGGATGAATGGATAAAGATGTGGTATATACTTATAAATATTTATATGTATTATGCATATTATATAATTTATATTATACCCATAAATAGGTGTAATATAAGTATATTATAACATAAATGGAATATTATTCAGCCTTTAAAAAAAAAAGAAATCCTGTCATTTGCAACATGGATGAACCTGGAGGGCATTATGCTAAGTGAAATAAATCAGACAGAGAAAGACAAATACTACATGGTATCACTTATATGTGGAATCAAAAAAAAAAAAAGAAAAGTCTAACTCATAGAAACAAAGAATAGAAAAGTGATTGCCAGGGTCTGCCGTTACAGGTGGAAATAGGGAGAAGTTGGCAAAAGGATACAAACTTTCAGTTATAAGATGAATAAAGTTTGAGGATCTAATGTATAACATGGTGACTACAGCTGAAAACACCATATTGTACAATTGAAATTTGCTATTAGAATAGAATTTAAATGTTCTCACCAAAAATAAAAAAGGTAAATATGTGAGATGATGAATGTGTTAATCTGATGGTGGAAATCCTTTCACAATGTATGTGTATATCAACCCACCAGCGTACACGTTAAATATCTTACAATTTAATTTGTCAATTATACCTCAGTAAAGCTGAGGGGAGGAATACAGAGCTATAAAAATAATGAAAGGGACCTCAAAAGTCATCTTCCTCCATCTTTTTGCATCCTGAGGAGAGGGCAGCATCTATGCAAGTCTATGCAAACAAAATGTTTGCTGCCTTCACAATGGGATTTGGAGGACCTTGCTCAGGTCAACGTGCCTCATGTCTCACAATCTCTCCCACACTCACCCCCCATGGTAAAGCCTTCCTTCTCCTCCCTGCCCTGAAATGCCCGACATGAGATGTCTAACTCCAAGTCAGACAATAAAACTGAGGAATACTCTCTCCAGAAACACATGATTGAGTAATATACAATTATTCAATTGTATATTGAGAAAGGGAAAGGAAGGACCCTGTCTGACGTGTGGGGTGAAAGAGGAAAGTCTTCTCCTTGTCCCAGCAACACTGATCTTCAACACAAAGAACTGTATAAGGTTTACTAGTTGTCACTTTTAATACCTGAGCAAGCCTGGGGAGACAGCTATAGAAAAAGGAAGTTTCAGAAACTGTGCAGAGAAAATAGGAGGGAGACAAGCCTTACAGGAGTGAGAGTTCTCCTTTAGTCTAGTTTTATCCCCTCATTATCTTTTTCTGCCAGGGAATTTTCTTATTTTTTAGGAGGCTACAACCATTTTGTAGCTGTTAAACATCTTTAGTAGAATGTCACCTGTACCCTGCTGCAATTTCCAGTAGAATGTTGACTACTATTACAGATCAGTAACAAAAACAGGTATGATAACCTTTCTAATATTAGCAAAATAAAGTATTTTACAGCAGTTTGGCCCAGAAAGGTGAAAAACTATTGGATAAAGGAAGGACAATCTTGTCCTCTGCTGTATCACCAGTGACTAACCCAGTGCCTGGCAGTCTGTAGCTCTCAGTATTTGTTGAATGAATGGATTGATGGAGGAATGAGCAGTCAGTGAGCTAGATCCAGGTTTTTAACAACTGGATCTAAGGAAACACACAATAGCATTTAATAAGCAATTAGTAACACATTCCTCTGAGTAATCTTGCGACAAGCACAAAGGCAACATATCAAATGGACAGGTACAAAACAACCCAGAGTTGTATGCATGCTTCTTCCACTAATAAAAACTAAAGAGAAAGTCATCTGTATTTAGCCAGTCTTTCCATAGTTGCATCTAAGAGAAATAATAATGTTATGAACACCTCTGAACATAAAGGACAATCACATGAAATAATCATTCAGCAAATAAAACTGTGCCAAAAACAGTAACAGGATCCCCGACTCAAAGAACTGAAACTAAACGAAGAACTCATTCAAATAACACTACCAGGTTATATGTTAAAGGCTATAAGGTAATGCTTTCTGAATTTTGTAATTTGGGGTTAAGATAAACCCAAATTTTATTTTCATTTATCTGAATCCCAAATAAGCATGCGGATCAACATAAAACACACACGCACCATTATTCCATACAAAGATAGCACAGAAAAAGAAAAAATGAACCTTTAAAAATGCTCTTGGTTTACCATTTATAACAGATACACCTCATATATCAACATCTGGCGACAGTGATCAGAGACTGAAGTTATATTTGTCCTGAGAATCCCTAAAGAACACTGCAACCCAGGAAGGGAAGGTTCAGAGAGTTCAGCCTAAGAAGTTTCTTCTAGTCATGTCCCCTGGAATGGAAAGTGCATCCTCGTAACTGATGCTTCTTCTTCCCAGGTTGACTGGACACCGATTACTTCATAAAACCAAACAATAACGCTGACGCTAACAGCAATCAAAGGAGCAGTCATGATGGTTTCTGAGTAACCACCTCCCGTGAGAGGCAAAATCCTCCCACCACTTCGCACTGCTCTCGCTCCCAAACACCTGACACGGATTACATAAAATCCCCTGGTCACTCGTGCTGAACCAGCATCTGCTCAAGGCATCCCACTGAATTCAGGATGCACAGTCAGGCAATGACTAAAGCTACTTGCTGTGGAGTTAATGGATTTTTCCGTAGTACTCTTACCAAGATCAAGTCACTGGCTCGCATGTCCAATGTCAAGAATTCTGACACCTAACAATAGTGAGAAAACCGACTTAGGTGTCAGCCAAAGCGCCTACACAGGTGTTTGGACATTAGGCAGCTCAGCCTGCAACAGGGTCTAGAACATGGTTTGATTTCTGATTGATGGGCTTGAGGTGAACTGAAACAGTTAAAATTAAAACCGTAAAACATTAAATAGAGATGCCAGGTTACGTGCCACATGGCCAAGAGATGCTTGATCATATTAAGTAGTGTGGCAACAGCTCAAACAGAGAAATGGCCTGTTGCAAGTGGCAGGAAGAAAAAAAAAATATGTCTAGACAGTATCATCTCTAAGCCAATTTCATGTGTCTGGCCACTCTCCGACAGAATCTCTTCACAGCTGTTTCATAACCCATAACAGTACCTTGTACTTACATGGGGCTTTTCTTCTGAGGAAGTCAAAATGCTTTGCAGGCATTATTCTCCAAATGTACACAGTTGGCTAAGGAGAGCAAGTTTTATAAGCTCTGTATTACTTACAGCCTACTTCGCTGGTGATATAACTGCCTCGGGTGCTCAAATATCACAGCAGAGCCTCAAATGGGTTTGTTAAACCCCAAATTTTGACTCTCTAGGTCAGGCCTGTTTTCTTTATTTACTGCAAACATTTCTGCCTAAGGTTACCAAAACCAAGAGTTTTCATTTTGTTCGGGACCAGGGCCATGATCTTCCCAACAAAATCAATAGAAGATATGGGAGAAAGCTTGCCCTGTGGTCTGGGCCCGAGTAATCTGGTTCTGCTACAAAGTCCAGTTACCATTTAATAGGCAGTTCCCACCAAAGATGCTCAGTTTCTCGCAATCCATTTTTATCACAGTTTAGACATTTTAAGATTTCCAGAAGATAGAGACATAGCTAGCATTCCTAGAGTATTGCTAATGAGTCCAAGGGGAACCCTTGGTTGAGAATACGTCATCCCAACAATATGAGTAGGAAGGACCCCACCTGTAACACTTGTTCCCCAACATGACCTCTCTATCCTTGACTTATAGGGAGAACAGGCTCCTGCCTGTACTTTCTGTCTCTTTAGAATAGCAATGATTAATTTGAATCCTTGTCTTTACCTATTTATTCATTAGGTTTCAGGGTCAAACCTCTCTTTTTCTTTCCTTCACAAAGTTTAAAATTAAATCTAAGGTACACCAATTAGGACACGTGAAGAAGAGGAAAGATACCATGAAAAGAAACAGGGTGAATTCTCTGGGAAGAGGCTAAGCATGAGTCTTTCTCCCATTTCCCCTGTAAATGGAACGGCTGTGACACATCCAAGTGGAGACTTTTAAAAGAAGAAACACTTGTTGGCAAGTGTTTTCCTGGGAACCCCTATACAATATAATCAAGAGCCACTGTAGCAAAATGGTTTCACACATAAAGAGCGACTGAAGTACGAGGGATGGTACTGCCTTAATTTTCCAGATTTATTTTTAACTTTGGCTTCAAATCGGATGCAAAACTTAAAGGCCAGAGAAAAAAAAATTAAACTTGTTTTGAGGAGAGGAAGCAATTCTCCAGCAGATGGCTCCCTGAGATCGAAAGGGATTGAGAAACCCCAGAAACTACTGAAATAATGACCAAAAAATTCAGCAGCTTACAATGTTCAATTTCATTACCTTTTTTTTTTTTTTTTGCGGTACGCGGGCCTCTCACTGTTGTGGTCTCTCCCGTTGCGGAGCACAGGCCCCGGACCCGCAGGCTCAGCGGCCATGGCTCACGGGCCCAGCCGCTCCGCGACACGTGAGATCCTCCCGGACCGGGGCACGAACCCGTGTCTCCCGCATCGGCAGGCGGACTCTCAACCACTGCGCCACCAGGGAAGCCCTCATTACATTTCTTAAATCTTAAATATTTCTGCCAACTAAGTGCTTCTACATTTTTATCATGTAATATTAGATATATACAAGAGAATATGTATATAATATTTCTGTTATTAAGCATAATAATGAAATCACCTCCAGAGAACTCATCATTCAGCTAAAGAACTGGAATATTACTACTGTGGCATCTGTTTGCATATTCCTCTATCATCTTAACCACCTACTTCCCCTGAACACCATAAAAAATTACTGAACGATGAATCACCTTGCTGTACAGCTGAAACATTGTAAATCAACTATACTTCAATTAGAAGCATGTAATGGGGAAAAAAATTACTGAATGTTATATTCTGGGACTTTTTTTCCACTCAAAATTATGACTTTAGGTTTCACATATCTAACAAAACACTGGTTTGTTAATTTCATCAATTTATGGTATTCCATTTTGTAAGCATGTCACAATTCATTTATTTAGCTTCATGTGAATAAACTTTTGGGTTATTTAGTTGTTGCCAATTTTTTTGCTGTTACGCATAGTACTGTTATGAACATTCATATATGATCTCTAGTGGATCTATTCACTGGTTTCTCTAAGGCATATTCCTAAAAGTGGACTCGCTCGGTCAAAAGGAATAGAGGTGTTGAACATGCTAAATGATGTCTAGATAGATTTCCTTAGCTCCACATCCTCACCAACCTTTGCTACTGTCAAACTTTTTCTTTTCAATCTAGTGTGTATAAAATGATGGGTCAGGGCTTCCCAGGTGGCGCAGTGGTTGAGAGTCCGCCTGCCGATGCAGGGGACACGGGTTCGTGCCCCGGTCCGGGAAGATGCCACATGCCGTGGAGCGGCTGGGCCCGTGAGCCATGGCCGCTGAGCCTGCGCGTCCGGGGCCTGTGCTCCGCAACGGGAGAGGCCACAACAGTGAGAGGCCCGCGTACCAAAAAAAAATCAATCAGTATAGTGTAAAGCAACTATATGCCAACAATAAAAAAAAATCAATTGGTATAATTCACCGTATTAACAGAAAAACCATATCATCATCTCAATTCCAAAACACAGATTCGGAAAAACCATTTGACAAAATCCAATATCCATTAACAACCAAAAAACAAAACAAAACGAAAAAGTTTCAGCAAATTAGAAGAAGGCAGAAACTTTCTCAATCTGAAAGAGGACATCTATAAAAATCCCAGAGCTAACACCATATTTGGTTCCCTTGTATTTACTGTCATTATTGATATATTTGAATTTGTTCCTTTATTTGTTCCCACTTTTTCTATTCTTTTCCTTCTTGTTGTCTCACTTGCTGTCTCTTGGTGCTACTCTCTCTATAATGTCTTCAAACTGATCTTCCTGTTCACTAACTCTCTCTTATTGCATATTTAACCATTTAATTATCAAAGGTTTTTCCCCAACAATTCTATTTTTATTTCTAAATGCTTTATTTGGTTCCTTTTTTTTTTTTTTTTTTCATTTTTGGCTGCATTGGGTCTTCGTTGCTGCCCACAGGCTTTCTCTAGTTGTGGTGAGAGGGGGCTACTCTTCGTTGTGGTGCTCGGGCTTCTCGTTGCTGTGGCTCCTCTCGTTGCGGAGCACGTGCTTCAGTAGTTGTGGCGCATGGGCTTAGTTGCTCCACGGCATGTGGGATCTTCCCGGACCAGGGCTCAAACCCATGTGCCCTGCATTGGCAGGCGGATTCTTAACCACTGTGACACGAGGGAAGCCCTATTTGGTTCTTTTAAAAAATCTGCTGGGTCATTTTTGTTAGTTTCTTATTACTTGCTCATTTTTGTGATTTCATCTTTTCTTTCCTTCAACCTTTTATGCCATGGTTATTTTGTATTCTACTCTGATCATTTTAGTATCTAAGGTCCTGGATAAGGAGTATGCCACTCAACTGTTTGACTTTTCTGCTGACTCTCAATCATGGCTGTTTGTTTTCTTGTTAGTTTATTGACCTTTTATTATGAGACCCTATTTGCCTGATTTTAATCTGTGGGTAAACTATGCATCTCTATTGCGCATGCTCTTTTCCAGAGAGCATTTACATCTGTTTTGTAGGGAGTCAGGGTGTGATATAAACCTGGAACTACTTTATTCCCCTTTTAAAGATACAGACTTAATGTGGAAATTTCAATCTGGGTCGCTCTTCTTGCTACAAGTCCAAATGTAGACTCCTAATATTACTACTGTCCTAGAGTGCCTTTACCTTTCCAATTTGTTTGCTCCTTACAGCTCACTTGTTGGGTTTCAGCTCACTTTGGGATGGATTGAGCTAAAAAGTACAGTCTTTGAAGATTTTTCTGACTGCTTGCAATTCCATTAATGTACTAAAGCGTGTGTTTCACCCAAGATCTAGGCATTTCGCTATGGTTGGGTCTGTCAGAGTCTTCATCAGAAGCTGAAATCCAAACAATGAGCCTTCCAAAAGCAACTATATCATCTACATTTGTCCAATAAGTTGAGTGAGAGTGCTTATTGGCTTTTCAAACACCATTTTCAAATTCCAAATTTCAAACACTCATAAGAGCATCTGTAATCTGGGGTGCATTTTTAAATTAGATAAAATTTCAAATGTTATTGTCTATTAAATATTCTGCTTTAAACATCTGTTTCTTTAATTCTCTCTTTTCAAAATCTCCTCACAGTGATTTTTTAAAACCTCCTATATTAATCTATACAAATTTCTTGAAAACATTTTACTAAAGTTCAAACTTCCCAATAACTCTATAATAGTAAATATAATCATTAGAAACTTCCTCCATTCTATCCTTAACAATATTCAAAAGGTACATACGTGAGAAAATTTAAAAGCTTGAGACAAGATAATCTGCACACTTCAAACACCCCTTGAAAGATATTTTAGATTCAACCCACATTTCAGATAGATGTTTAAAATTTTTGTTTAATTTAATATTACTTTCATTAAATTAGAGGATTCTGCTCTTGATAATGTAATCTCCTATATCTTGTTAGCAAGCTAAAAATATCAGTCTACATAACTAACCTCACATTTACTGGTCATTACATAATCCCTTTTCAGCCTTGACCTCATATAATTGGTGTTCTCCATTATCTTCTATAAATCCTGCCCCAAATTAAACTGAGTTATCTTAATAGAGAGAGCCCTAGAGCAATAATTATAAGTTCTCAAGTCTAGCTCCTGTTCATTAAACAACTCACTTTGGATTCAGATGACAGACTCTTATGTATTTCCCTTTGGAAAATGAGACTACAGCAATATTGCTCTATTTCTCAAGGGTGCTGTAAAGAGAAACATAAAAGCTTTATTATTATTGTATCTATAAATTCTGAGCCATCCAGAATAACGCCTTTCTCTGCAGTAACTTAGTAGTCTTAAAGGGATATTTGCTTTAAGCAAACACAGGCAAAACTTGTGTTTAAGAATCCACATACACTCAAAAGATAAATCATGGGTTGGTTAGGCTGATTATTGATTTTGCAAAAAATACCTATGAAAGTAGATATCCCTTTTAAAACATGACTCAAGTAATTCAAAATGAGGTTTACGTATTAATTAGCGGAAATGTGTTTTATCATACCTGTGTATATTCTTGAAACCAGAGATCCTGTCTTATTCGTCTTTGTGCCCTACCCCCCCAGGATCAAGCATTGTGCTTTGCAAAAAATAAGCCCTCAATATATGGTGACTGAACAGAAATAAGCTGAACAGAACTTTAATTCATTATCTTCCTCCACAAAATAAGTAGTAATGCCTTTATAGGACTCCAATATAATTTTTATTAATTTATATTATGTATTCACTTCAAATGAGTATAATATCAACTTTTTAAGGAAAATCCACCTACATGCTTCTGTCACCCTGGGGAGAGGGGTGGCCCACGGGGGGAAATGATCTTTGTACAAATTAACTCCAATAATGTTTCTAGAGAAGGATCTCCCTCCTCCTCCCTTACCTTTTCTTCCTTCCCTCTCACTCTGGCTTCTCAAAGTGGGTTTAAAGAATCATTTAAGTTTACTGAGTTGCCTTACCTGACTAAGTGCAGGTATCAGTATGGATTCCAATAAGAAGGAAATGAAATAATGTTCAACCCCACAGTGGGATGCAAGAAATCTAAGCAAATTCCTACCAGAAATAGATTTCTAGCAGAAGGTAGTTGGGAGCCACTGCTTTGTTCACATAAAAAGTGCTCAACTTCAGGCCCAAAATAAGCACTGGATTTAAAACAATAACAAGTACAGCGAGTCAAATCAAAACACATCAATTAAAGAAGATAATGGTCCTAAAACCATCCACTACATCGCTGATCATCACTTGCCCAACACCTGGTACCTACAGACACTAGGGACACAAGGGCAGAAAGCTCTGACTCTGCCCTTAAAGAGGTTCGGAGAATTCAGTTAAGAGCACAAACTGATGATCAATGGCTGGGAAGACAGATTCATTTCGGTTGTGATACTAATAAAAATGAAATAGGATAGGTAAACACTAGAACTGATTTCTGACACTTTAAAAAATCAGAATATTTCATATAAAAATGGGAATTTTCAGCTTACCTCGGAAGAAATCTGAGATCTAGCATCACTGAACTCACATTCTCCTCCTTGCAACCATATCTGGATCTGTCTGGATCAGAGGGAGTGTGTGCTCTCTCCTGAAACACACCACTCCCTACTGTCTTAGGCACCTTCCTCTTCGCTCACTTACACTATCTGCCTGGCCCCTGACCCATTGGTTGCATGCAGAGGATGTGAATATTTCACTATAACAATGAATACATAATAATACTTGATCACAATACATAATTTTAATTGATAAATGATATTAAAAGTTCATATTTATTATGTATTTACTCTATGTCATGCATTATTTACTATACACAAGCTCTCATTTTACTTCATAATAGGAGACAGGAACACCAATATCTCTGCTTTACACAGATGGAAAAACTGAAGCCTAAAGAAATTAAATAGTTTGGTCAATATCACAGTGCTTATTCATGATGAAGCTAACACTTAAACTCAGGCATGTCCATTTGAGACCATAACCACAGCTATTTTTTTACTGTACTACTCATCAATACAGGCTGGGTGGTCTGAGAAGCTTCATAAAGAAGAGATATACAGAAGACCAAAAAGCACATGAAAAGATGCTCAACGTCGCTACTTATTAGAGAAATGCAAATCAAAACTACAATGAGGTATCACCTCACACCGGTCAGAATGGCCATCATCAAAAAGTCTACAAATAATAAATGCCGAAGAGGGTGTGAGAAAAGGAAACCCACCTACACTGTTGGTGGGAATGTAAATTGGTGCAGACACTATGAAGAACAGTATGGAGGTTCCTTAAAAAACTAAAAATAGAACTACCATATGATCCTGCAATCCTGCTCCTGGGCATATATTTGAAGAAAGCCATAATTCAAAAAGATACATGCACCCTAATGTTCACTGCAGCACTATTTACAAGAGCCAAGACATGGAAGCAACCTAAATGTCCATAGACAGATGAATGGATAAAGAAGATGTGATATATATATATACAATGGAATATCACTCAGACATAAAAAAGAATGAAATAATGCCATTTGCAGCAACACGGATGGACCTAGAGATTATCATACTAAGTGAAGTAAATCAGACAAAGACTAATATCATATGATATCACTTATATGTGGAATCTTAAAAATGATACAAAAAAATGATACAAATGAACTTATTTACAAAACAGAAACAAACACATAGACTTAGAAAACAAACTTACGGCTACCAAAGGGGAAAGGTGGGGGGGAGGGATAAATTAGGAGTATGCGATTAACATATACACACTCTCTATATAAAATAGATAACCAACAAGGACCTACTGTACAGCACAAAGAGCTCTACTCAGTACTCTGCAATAACCTATATGGGAAAAGAGTCTGAAAAAGGAATAGATATATGTATATATATAACTAAATCACTTTACTGTACACCTGAAAGTAACACAACATTGTAAATCAACTATACTCCAATATAAAACAGAAAGAAGGAAGGAAGGAAGGAAGGAAGGAAGGAAGGAAGGAAGGAAGGAAGGAAGGAAGGAAGGAAGGAAGGAAGGAAGGAAGGAAAGAAAGAAAGAAAGAAAAGAGAAAGAAAGAAAGAAAGAAAGAAAGAAAGAAAGAAAGAAAGAAAGAAAGAAAGAAAAGAAAGAAAGAAAGAAAGAAAGGGAAAGAAAGACGACTTTGAGCTGAATGGTTTCTGTCTCTCCTTCCTGTCCTCTTTTAACTTGAACTTCATAGCCTTCTGTTTATAGAGTAGCGCAGCACTGAGTATTGTTTGCTATAGAATATGACAGAATGACTCTATACAGGTATATTTCTTGTATAGCAAGAACAATGTGATATTGCCCAGATGTGAATCATGACAGGCTTTTAACAGAGATGGGATTTCCTCTAAAGAGTGGGATGTACATGGTGTCAATCATGATGGTTATCTGGCTGTCAGCTGCCTAGGGATTGGAGGTGTGTCCTTCAACCTGGAAAGCAGGACAGACAATATGTAAGTGGAGTTGGGGATTCCCTACTTGGTGGTGGGCCCTAGAGGAAATTTACATCTTTGTCTTGGCTATTCCACATGGGAGCAGGGATGGGAAGGAGAAAATAAGTTATCCTCAGAACAGGAAACAAGCCAAGAGTTGTGAAGCCAGAAAGCCTAGCAAGGTGCCTGAAAAACTGTTCCAGAGCTTTGGGTACCAAATATTAAAAACCTTCTCAGACCATGGAATGAGTCGAGGCCTGGGAGTCCTGGAAGCTCCTTAGCTAAGGTACGATCAGAGAGAAATGTGTACCTCATAAGCCTAATTCATTTTGTTTCTTTTATTTTCTTGGTTCATTTGCTTTGTGTTCCCTTAGGTTGGAGCCAAGTATTTTTTAAATTTCTACTAATTTTAGTTGAAATAAATGAGAGGGTTTTCATCTATGCTTGAGCTGGAGTTTTAACAGGAAGTAGGGCTCCTCAGAGAGCACGTGAGGCAGATACCTTGAGAAAACCCAGAGGGAGCAATGTTGGGCCCCCACTGCACAGCATGCAGGATCTTAATTCCCCAACCCGTGTCCCCTGCTGTGGAAGTCCTGAGCCTTAACACTGGACTGCCAGGGAAGTCCCTCTTTATATTGTTTTTATAGAAGTTTCCACAGAATATTTTGTCTGGAGATATCAAACAATTAGAAGGGGACTTCCCTGGTGGCGCAGTGGTTAAGAATTCACCTGCCAATGCAGGGGACACGGGTTTGATCCCTGGTCCGGGAAGACCCCAAATGCCACGGACCAACTAAGCCCGTGCGCCACAACTACTGAGCCTGTGCTCTACAACCCTCGAACCACAACTACTGAGCCCAAGTGCCACAAGTACTGAAGCCGGCACGCCTAGAGCCCGTGCTCTGCAACAAGAGAAGCCACCACGATGAGAAGCCCGCGCACTGCAGCAAAGAGTAGGCCCTGCTCACCACAACTAGAGAAAGCCTGCGCACAGCACCAAAGACCCAACACAGCCAAAATTAATTAATTAATTAATTAATTTTTAAAAAAACAATAAGAAGAAGGTAGAATGGCTAAAGAAGAAGAAACACAGGTAAATGTAGGCAGAATCAATGTAAATCTTTCAAGACAAATTTAATATTTCCAAGGGTGAACACTTTTAAAATCTTGTAAGGCCATTCAAATTGATGCATTATATTTTTCTTCTAATCTTTTCCTTTGGGGATATGTGTGTATTTTAATAATAAAAGGTAGTCTGATGCCAAAACAATTTCATGGTTATGAGCACAGCCTGATAAAGTGCAGTTGGTAATATTCTTACATTATTTTATACATTGTTAAGGTTTTTAATTATTTGTACTCCGATGCAATAAAATTCTCAATGATTATACCAGTAAAAGGATAGTTATATCTAGCCTCATATTGAAAAATCGTATTTGAAAAATCATGCTTTTAAAAATGCCTTGAGGGGCTTCCTTGGTGGCACAGTGGTTAAGAATCCACCTGCCAATGCAGGAGACATGGGTTCGAGCCCTGGTCCCGGAAGGTCCCACATGCCGCGGAGCAACTAAGCCCGTGCACCACAACTACTGAGCCCGCGTGCCACAGCTACTGAAGCCTGCACGCCTACAACCCGTGCTCCACAACAAGAGAAGCCACAGCAATGAGAAGCCCATGCAAGGGAGAGTAGCCCCCACTCGCCACAACTAGAGAAAGCCTGCGCACAGCAACAAAGACCCAATGCAGCCAAAATAAATAAATAAAATGAATAAATTTATTTTTTAAAAAATGCCTTGAGGGCTTCCCTGGTGGCGCAGTGGTTGAGAGTCCGCCTGCCGATGCAGGGGACACGGGTTTGCGCCCCAGTCCTGGAAGATCCCACATGCCGCAGAGCGGCTGGGCCCGTAAGCCATGGCCGCTGAGCCTGCGTGTCCGGAGCCTGTGCTCCACAACGGGAGAGGCCACAACAGTGAGAGGCCCGCGTACCGCAAAAAAAAAAAAAAAAAAAAATGCCTTGATTTTCTGCAAACATCTAAAATGTCTTTGAAATCTCCACATCCTATTGTGCAGTTGCAAGCTGCGTGCTTGCTTTGACAACTGCAAGAACCACCACACGTGGAAAGCCCTGCTTGGACCACTCCTCACAGGGATTGTCAGTCCTGGAGTATGAGCCCAGATGAAACACTCAGAACCAATCATCTTGCCTAGGATTCTGAACAATCCCCTCAAGAGAGACCTGGTACAGTTTCCTATAAATCATATATTGTTTGGCCTGAGGCTGAGCACCTGGCTGCTGCATCTAAAAACTATTCTTAAGAAATAATTTACCTCAGTAATAATGTAGTGGGACTTCCCTGGCAGCACAGTGGTTAAGAATCAGCCTGCCAATGCAGGGGACACGGGTTTGATCCCTGGTCTGGGAATATCCCACATGCCACGGAGCAACTAAGCCCGTGCACCACAACTACTGAGCCTGTGCTCTAGAGCCCGCAAGCCACAACTACTGAGCCCACGTGCCACAACTACTGAAGCCCATGCACCTAGAGCCCATGCTCCCCAACAAGAGAAGCCACCACAATGAGAAGCCCGTGCACTGTAATGAAGAGTAGCCCCTGCTCGCCACAACTAGAGATAGCCTGTGCACAGCAACGAAGACCCAACACTGCCAAAAATAAATAAATAAATTTATTTAAAATAATAATAAGAATGTAGTACCTTTGCATGGTGATGTACAGTAACTAGGCTTATCATGGTGATAATTCTGAAATGTATAGAAATATCAAATCCCTATGTTGTGCACTAGGAACTAACCTAGCCGGTCAATTATACTTCAAAAAGAAATGAACAAACAAACTCATAGAAAAACAGATCAGATTTGTGGTTACCAGAGGAGGAGGGTAAGAGGATAGAAAACTGGAATGAAGGCTGACAAAAGATGCAAACTTCCAGTTATAAGATAAGTAAGTAGTAAGGATGTAATGTACAATATAATTAATATAATTAGCACTGTTGTATGTTATACATGGAAGTTGTTCAGAGAGTAAATCCCAAGAGTTCTCGTCACAAGGAAAAAAAATTTTTTCTTTTATTTTGTATCTACGTAAGACGATGGATGCTCACTAAACTTATTGTGGTAATCATTTCATGGTATATGTAAGTCAAATCATCATCCTGTACACCTTAAGTTTACACAGTTCTGTATGTCAATTATATCCCAATAAAACTGGAAGAATAAAAAAGAAAGAATTCATCTAATCAAAAAGCTAAAATTATAGAAACATGCTTGATCACATGCCTATAAAATAATTGAATGGTAGTGTGGTATGTATGATATCTAAAGGATGATTCACCAACCTTTAAAATGTTTTCCATATTTTTCGATATCCTATGACTTATTTTTTTATAAATATCAAAAGAACAACACACACACACATACGACTCCCAAGAAGGGGCTCCCCTGGTGGGGCAGTGGTTAGGAATCGCCTGCCAATGTAGGGCACATGGGTTCAAGCCCTGGTCTAGGAAGATCCCACATGTCACGGAGCAACTAGACCTGTGCACCACAACTACCGAGCCTGCGCTCTAGAGCCCGTGAGCCACAACTACTGAGCCCACGTGCCACAACTACTGGGCCCACGCACCTAGAGCCCGTGCTTCACAACAAGAGAAGCCACCGCAATGAGAAGCTCGAGCACTGCAGTGAAGAGTGCAACTAGAGAAAGCCCATGCGTAGCAATGAAGACCCAATGCAGCCAAAAATAAATTAATTAAATAAATAAATTTATTTAAAAAAAAAGACTCCCCAGCATAAATATCAATTTTTTATTTCTCTAGGCTGGGGCTAAGTTCTCTCTCCTATCTCTCACAGTCCTTTTTCTGTAATTGTTTTATGATACTTTCCCACCTTCTACCTTGTGTGTCTGTTATTTATGTATTTATCATAACTTCTACTAAAATTTACACAAGATCTACTCTCACTTCTTTTTGTTATCTGAATGACCAAATACTTGCTAAGTGTACACATAAATGAATGAATAAACAAAACCACTGAATATGTACAAAGCTAAATCCTTTTGTCATCATGAGCCGTTATATAAAATTTCCTAAGTGTCTAAGAGTGAGCTTTACTAAGCAGTGTAACTTTCCGGTGCTGGGCAACAAAGATGCAGGAAAAAAAATGGGAAGAATCGACTCTATAACAATGCTTACTTAATTGTGACCACACCAATAAATAAATTCCCTATGATAAGAAAGCACACCAGAAAACTTAGAGTGAATGTCAGTTATCTTTCTTCAACAGCAGAATTTGTAGCAAAGCTTTATGGTAATACATCATAATATTGATTCTAAATATTCTTTGAAATACCACTGGCTATGTGAGCATTAGCAACAGACATGTGATGACCACTCCGAGAGCTGAGTAATTTACTGTACTAGCCTATAGAACATACAGGTACTTAAGAACAGAGACCTATCATAAATGCCAGAGAAAGTATGATGATTTCAGGACAAGCCAACAAAGTGACTTACCATAAGGGGTAATCAATGACTGAAATCATTGCCTCTGTTATTGATGCAAAATTAAATCCAAAGCATTTTCAAGAACAAAAGCCAAAACTTGTATCCATTCTTAACACACTCAGAGTAAAAATTAGAGTGAACATCCTTAACTTCATACTACAGTATCATAAGTAACAGCGGACAGTTCAAATTTCCAACCCTCTACTGGATCTTTAATATTATGTCCACATAGCAGCTCCCAAAGGTAAGTCACATAAACTTGGCTTCATAAACATGGACTTGAGATGAGATCTTTGACTACACTTTCTCATTCATCCATTCTAGCTGCCTCCTGAGTTGAAACATTATATGAGAATTGAGAAAATAATAAGAAAATATTCTCTGAAAAGGAGTGCATATTGGGAAGACAAAAAAAATTGATTTTGTGAATTAAAGTGCAGTTGAAGAGCAAACACTTCTCTCATAAAAATTACATGGGCTCTTAAGAATCCTCAATGGAACTATTGAAGAAAAATATCTGAGGCTTCTCCACAAAGCCACTTAAAGAATGCATTTCCCAATTCATTTCTGATTGACCAATAAGAGATAGAAACTAAGCACCTTTTTTTCAGTACCAATTAGGAGATCACACAGCCAAAAAATATCACTCAGTCATCTGAACAAAGGCATACTTTTCAAACACGGCTTTCTCCTGAAATCCTTATCTATTGAAATTCCTGTTATTGTAGAGAGAATCCTAGAACAGAGACAGAACTGAGAATTCCAGATAAGAAAGGAGAGATAATATCACTGTCTTTCAGCAGAGGAAATTAAGAGATGCTGAAAATGTATATGGGACATGCTCTCAGAGGACTGTGGAAAAAACATCCATGAAATTAAACACACAGATGTGCACACACACACACTCACGAAGGGAGGAAAATTGATGTCACTGAAATAGATTAAACAACAAATGACAGAAAAATGACAGCCTTCTGCCCCATGTGTGCTACCTCGCTGGGAAAAGATGTCAAAAATACAATCTTTCAAAACCTAAATATAAGGACATCCAAAATGGTCTTCGAAAAACAAGGGCAAAATGGTCAGAAAAGAGAAAATTGAAGTCAAATGATATATTTGGTCTTATTTTTTTAAAAAATCAAGATATTAAAAAAATTAAACATGACTTTCCTGTTGGATACTAAGAATTTAAAACCTCTTTATATGTTAAAAAGGTAATATGCTATATGTTTATATATAACGTGTCATATGTAAAAAAAAAAAAAAAAGGTAATTCCCAGGCATGTCAATAACCCTGTAATACACAGGCACTTTGAAACAGATGAGGAAATGGGAGTTGTCTGGAATAACGGCACGGGATTTTACAGCCCCACCACTCAGTCTATTATTCCTATAGAAACACATTAAATAGGACCAGTCAGATCGAGAATTCACATTCTCCAGATCAAGGACACTAGTGTTTCTTCTTGTCTTGCAGAAAAGCAATACATTAACCCAGGCTCATCTTGAGAGAGCCCAAGCAAATTCACCCTGTTCCCAAGTCTGTCCGGTCAGCACCATGGGGAGCACCAAGTGGTTTCCCACCTCTCACAGCTGGAAGGCCCGGCTATTGACTTCCAAACTTTAAGGGAGAAAGTGCTGGGGATGTGAAGAAGGATTACCAACACCTTAATCACAAGATCTGAGACACCTCCGTTTTTGTTCTCTTACCTCCCACACATTCTTAGGAACCTAGTACCTGGTACAAAGAGACCCACAGTAGATTTTTTTTTCTGAGTATTGAACTGTTAAAGCCATAACCTTCCACCCTACAGAATTATTGCTACAATGTTACAGCACAGATGAATTTCCATCTTCTGTGGAAATATAGGAAAGGCAGAAATAAGTCTGATTTGTTTAGAGTAAATAGATATCTTCATTTGGACTTCTAAAATTCACAAAGCAGAATTACATTCAGTAAGAAATATCGAAGGCCTTAGTCCATTTGATATTAGTATTAAAATATTTTAAAGACAGTTAGCCCAAATGAAAGAACTCCAAGTAAGTTTTCATAAGCAATCAGAAATTTTAAGTTGCCGTTTTGGAGCAGAGGAAGATATTAACATTCAACCAAAAAGGACATCAACCTAAACAAAGATCATGTCCAAAAATAAGATTATGCAACACTGTTAATCAACTATACTGCAATAACAATTAATTTAAAAAGAACAAAAATTAGCTTATGTACATATATATGTACCTGTATATATATACACATATATACATATACATGTACTTTGCCATTACCCAATTTTTGAATTAAAAGTTAGAACACTTTGTCATGTTTATATTTCAAAGATGCTGAATACAGCCCTAGTAGAGTTATGCCTGAGATAAGTATAATGCATTTTTTATCATCCTCAAAGCATTTATTCCCTAAAAAAAAAAAAATACAGACAAGTAAAGTGTATCAGGCAAGGTGACAGATAAACCATTATCCCTTCAAAAATCAAACTGCATTTTTGCTGACAAGGTAAAAGGCATACTGAAATAGGCACAAGGCAGTATGCACTTATAGAAGCAGGCTTTCTTCAATGCCTGAGAAATATAAACCACACCAAACTTCTCCCACTCTACCAATGCACATCTCTCAAGTGGGCGTTCCGGAGGCAGAGCAAGTCTGCCTTCAGAGCCAGCTGGAAAACTCCTCAGAAGCAGACCTCCTATTACAAGTTGAATTGTGTTCCCCCAGAAAATATGTTTAAGTCCTAAACCACAGAACTTGTGAGTCTGACCTTATTTGGAAATAGAGTTCCGGCAGATGTAATCAAGCTCAGATGTAATTATCGGGGTGTGTCCTAATCCAATGGCTGATGTCCTCATAAGACAAGGGAAATTTGGGCACAGAGACACAAAGAGGGAAGAGGTGAAGATGGAGGCAGAGACTGCAGTGATGCTGCCACAAGCCAAGGAATGCCTGAGGCACCAGAAGCTGGAAGAGGCAAGGGACGATCCTCAATCAGAGGCTTTGCAGGGAGCACAGCCCAGCCTACAACTTGATTTCAGACTTCTAGGCTCTAAAATTGCAAGAGAACAAATGTCTGCTGTTTTAAATCACCCAGTTTGTGAGACTTTGTTATGGCAGCCCTAGAAAACTAATACACTCCCTTAGTCATTATGTTGTAGAGACATGAAGGAGAAGACAACAAGACAGGGTACCACGCAGATACAAATTTTAGGCTCATCTGGGACATTGACTATCCCTTAAAGAATAAACATTCAGAAATTTCCACAAAGGTTCTTGCTCCTTGGGTGTGTGGTGTCTAAAAGGGGCAGGTCTCTTGTCCATATCTCACTGAGACAAATACCCTATTCTCTGGAGAACTGACATTTGTCAACACATCAGACACAGAGATTCAAACTTGAAAGGTAGATAACTTGACATCACACAACCTCGTTCTAAGTAAGAATAAACTATCTTCCCCTGGGTCCAATGCTATGGAAGAATTAAAATGTTTCATCCAGTCAAAGCCTCAGGCTGCACTTACATTCCTGGACAAAGTGGAAAAACATGCACTGAAAATGGAGGCCTCCAATACATCCAGGAATCTATCGATTTATCGATTTAAATAAGTGTAGTCACTCCTGCTTTAAGAGGACTAGATAGACCAGCATAAAACTAATTGCGACATTATTAACATATACGAATTAAATATAAATTGTACTCCCCGGTATTTAGGAGAAGAGGTGTGCTCATTCAAAATCTTGTCTTAAGCCCAACAACATAGCAGAAAGAATATTTTTAAACCAAAAATGTCTTTTCATAAGCCTTGACAAGGATCATAACTTCGATCAAAACTGACAAAATATATTCTCAAAAAGAAGCTGGAATTGAGCTGTGTAGAAGAAAAGCACTAAAACTCTAGGACATCTTAGGCAAGTTAAGAAAATTCTCACACATCTCAATATAACTGCCACCATCTACTAAATTTAGAAAAGTATTGCAGTTTCACAAGTATGGATTATTCACAAACACAATTTTTTTCCTCTGATTAAATGAGCCCTGCCGGGTAAAGCTGTCATCTCTAACTCAGGTTAATTTGGGGAAACCTGGTCTTTCCAGATGGCATCAAGGAGAGCAGACAGCTAATATGAGACTACATTCCAAGTTTTTATCTTAATGTGGAGAGCAAGAGCTGCTGGCCTCTGAGCTCGCTTTGATCCATTTCTTAAACCAGCACTCCATGGAATTCACATTCCTCCTAAAATGTCACATTTCTCCGCCAGAAAACTACCAGCATTACCCTGAAAGTCTGCAATACAGCCTGCTGCAAACCTGGTTGAACCACCTTCTCTGTTACAGAGTAGACAAAATATAAAATAACAGCACATCCTATGTCTTTACTGAATCCAACACATGGCTAATTTAGTGCCCAAAAGCTTACCTGTCTTCCCGATTAGTTTAAGAAACAGCACTACAAATCTCTGGGCATTTTGCAATCCAGCCAGGAGCTGTTCACCTGCCAAAATGCTGATTAATTAAACGAACTTTCATTATATTTCCCGACTTCTCATTCGTGGATGTGCAGCTGTGCTCCAAGCATCTTTTTTCATGCTCAAAGCCAATGTCTTGGAAAGTAAAATTTGGCAAAAATTTCTCAGCCTTAACAGATGAGGAGACTGTCTATCTCCAAAAAGTGGAACATCTAACCCAGAGACGTAATTAAGGGAGAATGACCCAGCGTTAACAACCAGAGCAGTGTTACGAAAATACAATTCACATTAAAACTTCCACCCAAGAAAATGTGGTGGGGAAACTCAAGTTTTCCATTAAACCAGTTTTCTCAATTCAGCCTGCACACTGAAATCATCTCAGGCAACTCTTGAAAAATGTTGATGCCAGAGTCCATCCCAACTGAATCAGAATCACTGGGAGAAGGACTCGGTCATTAGGATCCTTTCAAAGCTCCCCAAGGTGATTCTAATGTTCAACTGTAATTGACAAGTACTGATGTAGAGCAGGGGTCAGCAAGCTTTTTTGGTAAAGGGCCATCTCATAAATATTTTAGGCTCTGTGGGCAATTAGTCTCTGTCACAACTACTCAACTCTGCTGTTCTGGCACAAAAGTAGCCACAGACAATACACAAATGAACAAGTGTGGCTGTTAATTAGGAACACTGAAATTTGGATTTTATAAAAACTTCTACATGTCACGAAATACTATTCTTCTTTTGATTTTTTTCGATCGTTTGAAAATGTAAAGACCAATTTTAGCTTGCCATACAAAAACAGACGGCAGGCTGGATTTGGGTGGGCCATGGTCTCCTGACCCCTGATCTACACTACACACAGAATATACTTATCCTGGATCTTTTCTCAAAGACAACAGTTGCTCAGTGACTCACTGAATCTGTTCCAGAAAAGATCCCCTTCAAAGCATGGATACCTTCAGATTCGAGTTGGTCCAGACCATAGGAGGCAGCTGTATTAACATAGCTAATGGATGGAGCAGCAGTTCTCTCGGAAGATGCCTCAGGATCAGCAAGCGCTGGGGAAGTGCTAGGTGCTTCCTCCATTATCCCAGGGGGCGTCACTGGAGAACCCACAATTGGTGTGAACAACTCCTCATTCGGCCCTGTGACTGTGTCCATTAGGTCTGCCAAACACAAGAGACATGACCCAAAGATGATCAGTATGGGGAATATATACACGTGCTTTACTTCTTAAGCAAGAAATGACGAATGAAGCCAGTATTCTTATATACAGTAAGTTTGGCACTTAGACCAGCTCTTCCTTCCCACATTGTACCAATCCAGCCACCGGAGGCAAATACTTTATCTTCCAGGAAAATATATTATCTCAAATCAGAACTTTGTTTTCAAATGTTAATCTCCCGTTTATTCTATTAACAATATTATGGATTTTGTGGGATTTTATATAACCTATTACCAAAGGTAGAAAATTTAACAAAAATGTATTTAAATATACCCCAAGGATGACTTTTAAAAATCAAGTCAAAGAGTAAAAGCTTAGATCTGTGTCTGCAATATGCTCAATTTTAAAGCAACCAAATTTAGCCCCAGATATTCCCAAATCTAGAAACTCTAGAATAGTAGTATTTTGTAAGCTTGGTGGATCATCAGAATCTCTTGAGGTAATTTTTTAAATGTCAGTTTTCATGCTTTCTACATATCCCAACGTACCGAATCAGAACCTCCTTGGTGATGAAGCCTGAGAAACTCTTTGTGAAAGCTCCCAGGATATGGACCCACAGATTCTCATATACATTGCTGTTGGCAGTATAAATGGAATCAACCACTTTGGAAAGCAGTTAGGCATTGCCTCCTAAAGTGAAATATTCATATGCCCTATTGTCCAGCAATTCAGTTCCTAGGTATACCCAAGAGAATCTCCTACACACGTGCAATGGAGACTACGTAAAAGAATATTCATGGCAGCCGTGTTCACAATAGCCAAACCTGGAAATGACCCAAATGCAAATCACTAGAAAAGACTGGATGAAGATTGGGTGAATAAACTGTGATACATTTTCATAACGGAATATTGCAAGCAGTCAAAGCAAAAGAACTATGGTAAGTAAATACAGGCCTTAGAATATTAAGTAAAAAAAAAACAAAGTCCCAAAAAGGCTATCCACAGCACAATACTGTTTTGATAAAGTAAAAAATCTAAAAGTTTTAAGTGTATAATATCAGGAGTACATACAGACACGATAAAACTAAAAGAAAAGGAAGTCAAGGAAATGATGAACACAAGATTCAGGTTAATGGTTAACAGAGGAGGATGGGGTTTAGATGGGAAGGGTCATGGGGTTACCTGTAGGTTACTGACAAGATCCTAAGGGGTTTTTTTGCAGGGGAGGCCAGCAGGCAGGATTAGAAGGTATTTATTACATTGTTAAAGATAGTTAATAAATAAAAGTAGGATTTACTTAGACCAACGATGAGACAGAGACATGAAGTCCAAAAATAATAACTAAATAATAATAATAATTTTTGTATTCTCAGGTGATTCTGATGATCACCCAGATTCCAAAACTTCACTGTCCTTAAGATATCAGAGCACCTGAGGGCCTCCTACATAGAAAGTACTTTTTATACATTATTCAAAATCCTTAAAATAACCCATAAGACAGGTAGGCATTATTTAAAGAGGAACAAACCAAGGCTTGGAGACATTAAGAAACTTTCTTGAAGCCACAGTGCTAGTGAGGGCGGAAGCTGGGATTCAAACCCACGTCTTTGTTGGTTTCACCCCCAGGTCCTTGCTGGTTTCACCCCCCTGGCACCTAGCAGCCAGACATGTCAAACTAGGAGAGAGTTCTCAGGAGGCTTGGGCTTCGTGGGCCTAGGATATGAGCCACCAGGAGATTTTACTTGGGAACTAACCCCTTGTCCTTTAGCTGTGCCACACCTCTCCAAAGAAGAAAGAGTTCACCTACCTTTCCTGCTGAAAAAATATACTTCCAGGTGAGGGGTGTGTGTGTGTGTGTGTGTGTGTGTGTGTGTGTGTGTGTGTGTGTGTGTGTGTGTGTGTGTGTGTGTGTATGTGTATTGTGTGTATGCGTGTGTGTGTGTATGCGTGTGTGCTGTGTGTGTATGTGTATGTGTACGTATGTTTGTGTATGTGTGTGTGTGTGTGTGTGTGTGTGTGTGTGTGTGTGTGTGTGTGCACCTTGGTGACAGGGCCATCTGCCTCACTCATTCTATTCCTCATCAACTCAGAAAAGATCCACCCCCAAAACACTGAGCACAATTCTCTCCCTTACAGACCTTCTACAGCGGGAGTAATTTCGAAAGACAGAGGGACGGCTGTCGTTGAAACCACAGTGGCCAGAGGCTCCCATCTTCTCGACAGCTGAGTAACACCAGGAGCATCAGCTGTGGCAGAGGGCAACTCTTTCCCTCCCTCAGTCTCGACATCTCCTCTGGTAACCTCGAGGGTAGAAACCTGCTGCTCTTGCATCACTGAAGATAAAGTGGCTTCTGCTTCTTGAACAGCTGTTGTCATCTCTTGAGTGATGATGCCTTAAAAGGGAGGAAACAACATTTTTAAATACACTAAATCCCTATACCTGAAAAAGTCACTATATAATTAATAATTAAAAACAAAAAAGCAGACAGCCATTTCAGGGAATGAGAAGGGAGAGAAACAAACTGCCAGGAAATAAATGTTTTCAGTGTTGCTGTTTTCAGGAGTCATGAATCAATCTAAGACAGAGATAAAGATGTTAATATAAAAAACAAGAGAATAACATTTAAAACAAAACAGGAAAATCAACAGCTGAGCTCCCTTTTATGAATATCAACATAATCAATTTGTTCAGAAACAAATTATACAAAACTAAGTTCAAAAATGCTCAGAGGCAGGGACTTCCCTGGTGACACAGTGGTTAAGAATCCACCTGCCAATGCAGGGGACATGGGTTCGAGTCCTGGTCCAGGAAGATCCCACACGCCGTGGAGCAACTAAGCCCATGAGCCACAGCTACTGAGCCTGTGCTCTAGAGCCCGCGAGCCACAACTAATGAGCCCGCGTGCCACACTACTGAAGCCCGCACACCTAGAGTCCGTGCTCCACAACAGGAGAAGCCACCGCAATGAGAAGCCCATGCACCACAATGAAGAGTAGCCCCCGCTCACCGCAACTAGAGAAAGCCTGTGCACTGCAACAAAGACCCAATGCAGCCAAAAATAAATAAATAAATAAATATTTTTTAAAAAATTGTCAGAAGCACTTGTGTATATTAATTTTCACATTTGCATTCCTGAAGGGGAACAGGAACTTGACATTTTGAATTAAAGGAATACTAATTACAATAACTAATGTTTACTGAGTTCTTATTATGTGCCATACACGCAGTGCTAAGTGCATGATGGGCATTACCTTTTTTTTTTTCATTTATTTCTGCTCTGATCTTTATGATTTCTTTCCTTCTGCTAATTTTGGGTTTTGTTTGTTCTTCTTTCTCTAGTTCCTTTGGGTGTAAGGTTAGATCGTTTATTTGAGATTTTTCTTGTTCCTTGAGGTAGGCTTGTATAGCTATAAACTTCCCTCTCAGAACTGCTTTTGCTGCATCCCATAGGTTTTGGATCATCATGTTTTCATTGTCATTTGTCTCTAGGTATTTTTTAATTTCCTCTTTGATTTCTTCAGTGATCTCTTGGTTATTTAGTAACGTATTGTTTAGCCTCCATGTGTTTGTGTTTTTTACGTATTTTTCCCTGTAACTCATTTCTAATCTCATAGTGTTGTGGTCAGAAAAGATGTCTGATATGATTTCAATTTTCTTAAATTTACTGAGGCTTGATTTGTGACCCAAGATGTGATCTATCCTGGAGAATGTTCCATGTGCACTTGAGAAGAAAGTGTAATCTGCTGTTTTTGGATGGAATGCCCTATAAATATCAATTAAATCTCTCTGGTCTATTGTGTCATTTAAATCTTCTGTTTCCTTATTTATTTTCATTTTGGATGATCTGTCCATTGGTGTAAGTGAGGTGTTAAAGTTCCCCACTATTATTGTGTTACTATCGATTTCCTCTTTTATAGCTGTTAGCAGTTGCCTTATGTATTGAGGTGCTCCTATGTTGGGTGCATATATATTTATAATTGTTATATCTTCTTCTTGGATTGATCCCCTGATCATTATGTAGTGTCCTTCTTTGTCTCTTGTAACATTCTTTATTTTAAAGTCTATTTTATCTGATATGAGTATTGCTACTCCAGCTTTCTTTTGATTTCCATTTTCATGGAATATCTTTTTCCATCCCCTCACTTTCAGTCTGTATGTGTCCCTAGGTCTGAAGTGGTTCTCTTGTAGACAGCATATATTTGGGTCTTGTTTTTGTATCCATTCAGCAAACCTGTGTCTTTTGGTTGGAGCATTTAATCCATTCACATTTAAGGTAATTATCGATATGTATGTTCCTATGACCATTTTCTTAATTATTTTGGGTTTGTTTGTGTAGATCCTTTTCTTCTCTTGTGTTTCCCACTTAGAGAAGTTCCTTTAGCATTTGTTGTAGAGTTGGTTTGGTGGTGCTGAATTCTCTTAGCTTTTGCTTGTCTGTAAAGCTTTTGATTTCTCCATCGAATCTGAATGAGATCCTTGCCGGGTAGAGTAATCTTGATTGTAGATTCTTCCCCTTCATCACTTTAAGTATATCATGCCACTCCCTTCCGGCTTGTAGAGTTTCTGCTGAGAAATCAGCTGTTAACCTTATGGGAGTTCCCTTGTATGTTATTTGTCGTTTTTCCCTTGCTGCTTTCAATAATTTCTTTTTGTCTTTAATTTTTGCCAATTTGATTACTATGTGTCTCGGCGTGTTTCTCCTTGGGTTTATCTTGTATGGGACTCACTGCGCTTCCTGGACTTGGGTGGCTATTTCCTTTCCCATGTTAGAGAAGTTTTTGACTATAATCTCTTCAAATATTTTCTCTGGTCCTTTCTCTCTCTCTTCTCCTTCTGGGACCCCTATAATGTGAATGCTGTTGTGTTTAATGTTGTCCCAGAGGTCTCTTAGGCTGTCTTCATTTCTTTTCATTCTTTTTTCTTTATTCTATTCCACAGCAGTGAATTCCACCAGGTCACTTATCTGTTCTTCTGCCTCAGTTATTCTACTATTGATTCCTTCTAGTGTAGTTTTCATTTCAGTTATTGTATTGTTCATCTCTGTTTGTTTGTTCTTTAATTCTTCTAGGTCTTTGTTAAACATTTCTTGCATCTTCTCGATCTTTGCCTCCATTCTTTTTCCGAGGTCCTGGATCATCTTCACTATCGTTATTCTGAATTCTTTTTCTGGAAGGTTGCCTATCTCCACTTCATTTAGTTGTTTTTCTGGGGTTTCATCTTGTTCCTTCATCTGGTACATAGCCCTCTGACTTTTCATCTTGTCTATCTTTCTGTGAATGTGGTTTTTGTTCCACAGGCTGCAGGATTGTAGTTCTTCTTGCATCTCGGGCATTATCTTATTTTATCCTCCCATATGTACTAAGGGGAGGTAGGTACTAATATTCTATGGAAGCCATATATCATAGTGGCCAAGAACACAGGCTCTAGACCCAATTTGCCTGGGTCTCAATTCGGACTCAGACACCTAATATCTGCATGACCTTGAACGAATTACTTAATTTCTCTGGGCCTTGAGCTTCCTCAGTAGTAAAATGGAAATAATAAGAGTATCTATCTCATAGCATTTTTACAAAGATTAAATTAGATAACACATGTAAAATAGTACATGCCCAGTGCTTCATAAGTATTCAATAAATATCAGCTATTATTACCTCATTTTACAAACAACTTAGGTGTAGAAAGGCTAAGGAACCTGACTAAGGTTACATAGTTAGGGCTCTTAACCACTGTGCTAACTGTGCTTATCCCATCAACAGATGAATGGATAAACACACAGACACACAGACATACACACACATACACAGAGGAATATTATTCAGCCATGAGAAAGGAAATCCTGCCATTGCCTAAGGAACAACTTGGAGTAGCCTCTGTAGAAGATCTGCACTTGCTTTTAAATCATAAAACAGAATGAAACAGACCTGTGGGGTATGACGTATCTATCAGAAGTCCACTTTCTTTACAACATTATAATCCACTCAAATACATTATTAAAGACTATTTATAAGGGTTAATATTTGCCCCCTTCCTAGGGAGGGGCTATGCTGGAAATTTCAAATACTGAGCCACTGTGAAAACTTAATTTCTAGAAGACTCTGTTATCTCTCTTTTTTTAAATACTAATCCTAGATACTTAGCACATTACCAAGTCTGGTAAATTATGCAATGAGAAATAACATTCTAGAAATAGGTGAAAAGGTTTTCTCAAAGTTTTTATTAATGACTTCATTGTTCTTCCTATTACTAAAAATATTTTTCCTCAGAAACAATTTATTTGCTTTAAAATAGTGTTTGGATGTTTTTTGGTACAAGCAGTTCCATTTCTTGGTCTCCAAACAGTTTGGACTATTTTTTCTTTTAACTGGAGATTTTTACATTTGATGGATTGATATACCTGGTTATAAGACAACCTTACTTGTGCTTCATATTCATATTTGCTCTTTGTGCCATTGTTTAAGTTTTTTTCTGAAAAAAGATCACACATCTCTTGAGAGATAGGATTCATTGCCCTTTTTGTATCTTTAGCACCTAAGACAATGCTATGTTTGTCATAAAAAGATAATATATAGTTTTATCATTTTAAGCAGTATGCATTCTCCATGTTGCCCTCATTTTTGAAAGCATAATGAACACTTTTGAGAAAAAATATGTCAAAATAAATGTTCACTCTATGCTCATAGTTTCATGAAACAGCAAGAAATATCAAAAGGGCATGGTATGGCCTTCCCTGGTGGGACAGTGGTTAAGAATCCTCCTGCCAATGCAGGCGAAATGGGTTTGAGCCCGGGTTCAAACCCTGGTCCGGGAAGATCCACATGTCATGGAGCAACTAAGCCCATGCACCACAACTACTTAGCCTGCGCTCTAGAGCCCGCGGGCCACAACTACTGAGCCCACGTGCCACAACTACTGAAGCCCGCGCGCCTAGAGCCTGTGCTCCACAGCAAGAGAAGCCACTGCAATGAGAAGCCCACGCACCACAATGAAGAGTAGCCCCTGCTCACCGCAACTAGAGAAAGCCCATGCGCGGCAACAAAGACCCAATGCAGCCAAAAATAAATAAATAAAACAAATAAATTTTTTCAAAAATGGGCATGGTATAATACTTTGAATAAGTGACTGCTGTTAGAGAAAGAAGAGTGAGAGCTAGAAATAGTAATGGGAATTTTTTAAATAACATTCAGAATTTCTCCACATCTCTCATTCTTCCCAATTCCTGTAGAGAAAAAATATATAATTATTATAGATTGCTTTTAAAACCTGATCTTCAAGTGAAACAGCTGAAGAAACAGCTGAATCAGAGAACTGACTATAATCTCAGGATCCTCGTCTGTTCATAATACCCAAAAATGCCAAGAAATTATTTCATTCCCTGAAGAAGAGAATGTCTTAAGTAGTCCCTGGGCCCTAAAATGATTGGCATTTGAGGTGTTTACTTCTTTTTTTTTTTTTTTTTTGAAATTTAAGGCATTTTAATGGAGTAGAAATTAAGAGTTAAAATTCAGGACACCCAGGGATAAAAGTCCATCTTCCAAGTATTGGAAGCCACCCCCAGTTCCTTGGCTGAATTTCCATCATCAGCTATTCACATATATCCACCCCTATTCCCTCTTTCTTTTCCAATGATGAGTAAAACACACAACCTGCACCCCCATCACATTTACAGAATTCCTGTATAAAATTTCTCTAGAGCCTAACCTGCAGGAGTCAACAAATCTGAATACAGCCAGTAGGTTCGCTGAAAGTTCACTTCAAGAACGTGGTAGGATAATGCAATGGGTTGGTCATGACAGTTCATCAGTCACAGTTACCAGCCCTGCAGGGGGTGAGCCGAGACCTTAGACACCCCTCTTAGACAAATAAGGAAGGAAGGCCCTTAGATTTAATTTTGTCTTCCCCATTTCCAGATGGAGAAACTGAGGCCAACAGATTGGAAAAATTTTAATCAAGCTCAGTTGTGAAACCAGCTGACCACATCAGTGTGACTAAATCTTCTTGATTGATTAAAATGTCTTAATGGGCAGAACAGTTCCAAAGTCCCTCTGCCAATGCAACCAGGTGTCACTGGCTTCGTTCAGAAACTAATGACTCCAGTTTCTCCAGCTCCTTCAGAAGCTCCTGGGATAAGACACAATCCAGGATATTTCTGAAGCACTCTTTTGACAATGTCACTCTCTGGGGGGAGAAAAGGTGAAAGTTATCGCCCTCCTGGGGGCTCCACAGACTGTAGTTGTCACATATCCCTCCCTCCTTGAGGTCACTAGGATCAGCATTTGTCCTGGGCAGGGGCTTTGAGGTCATTTAATGATCTTGAGAAGGAGACTCAAGGAGGAAATCCAAACCTGTTCTGCAAAAGTGACCTTTCTTAAAACTAGATTGTGTGGGATTGAGTGGTTTACTTCTCAGAAATACTTGTAATCACCAGAAAATGGGTAGAAAAGCTTTTTGGCTATTCTCTTACTACTACTGTCAATAATCTCAATTTTTCACGTTATTTTTAACTCTACAAAACAACAAAAAAAGTAAAGTTGAAAGGAATTATTTGACCGTTCCTCTCTCTACCAAGAATTTTTAGAAGCTTTTTGATTAATTTGGACAATGCAGGCAGTCGGATTAGATAATTCTAGTCTGAATGGTTCTCTATCTTCATTTAGTCATTCAATGAACAGATATTTACTGAGCACCTACTATGTGCCATATATTGTGCTATGTGCTGGGAATTAAAAGAAGTTGCCTGTTAAAAGACTGTAGTTAAGTAAGGCAATTATGACTAAGTAAGGAGTATATTCAATAATCAAAAAAAACCAATCAATTACCAAATTCATTTTACTTTTTTAGGCTGTATTAATGGAAGCTAATGCAAGTCTAGTACATAAGAATCATAGATTCAACTGTGCAGTGAATAATCTGGAACTACATGATTTAATGCTCCAGGAATATCTTAAAGTGTAATGAAGAACTGAAATAAACTTCTTGTTTGGTCATATTTAATATCTGCATGGTCATGTGGACCCAACTCTCTTAATAGAATTTAAAAACCAACTTACAAAACATTTTCTGGAAGCTTCTATGAAAACTTCCAGTATACTTAGTCTTACAGTCTTTAAAAAATGAATTGGAGGGCTTCCCTGGTTGCGCAGTGGTTGAGAGTCCGCCTGCCAATGCAGGGGACACGGGTTCGTGCCCCGGTCTGGGAAGATCCCACATGCTGCGGAGCAGCTGGGCGCATGGGCCATGGCCACTGAGCCTGCACGTCCAGAGCCTGTGCTCCGCAACGGGAGAGGCCACAACAGTGAGAGGTCTGCGTACCGCAAAAAAAAAAATTAATTGGACATGTAAAATTAAATCTTTTATCGTTTTAATTCAATCTCCATAACACTTTCTAAAACATATTATTAATTTGATATTTTCCATTAGCTGGAGTAACAGCTGTACATATTCCAAAACAATTTGGAATGAGCATATGCACATTACACTAAGTCTTTCCCTCCCTATTCTGTTATCTCACCAACTACACACAATAACAGAAAAACATCATCCTTCAGCAACAAATGCAAGGATTGTCAGCTCATAGCATTCACAGATGTAGAAGCCACGAGGAAGTAGAAAGTGCAGAATCAAGCCAGCAGAGAGGATTTATCTGTACTGGTATTTTTTCCCCCTTATTTCTAGAAGAATTTCTTTTTAGGAAAACAAAGTCAGAGAACTCATATGGTTAATACTATGAAATAAATATTTACCTAAGGCTTTTTGGTAAGAAATATCAGGAATGTGAGTACTTTTTACAACAATGTATAAATAAGTATCCAACATTGTTGAGTATATCATTTAAACATATAGCTAATTTTTTCACATCTTCCTGTAAATATACACATTTTCATAATAAAACGTTTAAAAAATATTAATCTATATCAGGGTTTTTCAGATATATATATATACACACATATATATATTTTTTGGCTCAGATATATCTTGGTTGCTGTGCACTGTAGGATGTTTAGCAACATCTTGGCCTCTACCCCCTAGATGCTCTCTACTGTGATGACCAAAAGTGTCTCAAGAAATAGGTAATGGAGATGAAGCGGTACAAACTTCCAGGTGCAAAATAAATGAGTCACAGGTATGAAATGTACAGTGTGGGGAATATAGTCAATAAATATGTAACATCTTTGTATGGTGACAGCTGGTAACTAGACTTATCATGGTGATCATTTTGTAATGTATAGAAACACCGAATCACTATGTTGTGCAACTAACTAACTAGGAACTAACACAGTGTTTTAGGCCAATTATATTTCAAAAACAAACACACTCATAGAAAAAGAGATCAGATTTGTGGTTACTAGAGGCAGGGGATAGGGGGAGGGGAAACTGGATGAAGGCAGTCAAAAGGTACAAACCTCCAGGTGTAAGATAAATAAGTACTAGTGATGTACAATATGGTAAATATAATTAACACTGCCATATGTTATATATGAAAGTTAAGAGAGTAAATCCTAAGAGTTCTCATTACAAGAAAAAAAATGTTTTTCTATTGCTTTAATTTTGTATCTATATGAGTTGATGGAAGTTCACTAAATTTATTGTGATAATCATTTCATGTTGTATATAGGTCAAATCATTATGCCACACAACTTAAACTTACACAGTGCCATATGTCAATTACATTTCAATAAAACTGGAAAAAATGTCTCCAAACATTGCCAAATGATTGGCACGGGGGTGGGCACAAGGCATGACGCAAATTATTCCCATTTGAATACCACAGGTCTATATGCAGGGGTTATATTTGGATGTAATTTTTATGAAAAATGCATTTTTTATTTATTTACTTTTGCTTTTCATTAAAACTTAGATAACTTACTTCTAAATTGTCACTTTAAAAAAAACATAAAACATCTAAAACATTACAACGTTATGTGTCAACTATATGTCAATTAAAAAATAATAAAACCAAACAGAAACATTCCAAGTTAAACAAAGCTTATTTTCCTTTTTTTTCTTTCTTTCTTTTACCTTTAAATGTATTTCCCAATGGCTGATATGCCTCAGACTCATATTCTGAGATGGAAACAGTGGTCTCTAAGAACAGCATGGCATTGCTCTCCTTGGTGGATTCCATGAAGTCTGCAGTATTTTGGACCAGGTTTTCCACAGAGACTTTCATACCTTCCACTGGACTTGTGGGAGTAAAGGAACTTTGATCGGTGAAGGCAGATGACCTCTCATCCCCACGTGCTATTAGCAGGGCTGTTCCCCTGTGTGCTTCCCCTTCAGGCAGCTTCAGAGCCACATCTGCAGCCTCTGTCAAAGTTTCGCCCCCTTTCATGCCTTCCATACCATTACTGGTTGCTTGGGTTGTCTGAGATGTTTCCTTTCTCACCTGAGTCTCTGTATTGTCTCCAAGCTTTGGGGTCTTTATCTGGCTTACACTCTCTAATTTGGTGTCATCCCACTCAACACTTACGACGGAGACAGCTGGAACAGCTATGGTGACACTCACTGTGACTTCTGGGGCTCGCAGCAGGCTGTCAGTTTCTGGCTCAACACTCAGGGTGGACTCGGAGGTTGCGAGCCAGTGCTTGGTGGCAGTAGCCTGGGTATTATCAGCTGTCATCTGGGAAGGCTCAGCGCCTGCTGTGGGCTCAGCACCAGGAAAAGAAGTTGTCTTATGCTCTGGGTCTGCTTCAAATTTCTCAGTCCTTGGACGGGTGGTTAGCATCTCTTTAGCATTCACATAGGATAAAGGTGAATGTCCCAGACTAACTCCTGCCTGATTTTCAGTTGCAAACAATTGATCATCCACATAGTGCAGAAAACCTTGTGTTGCTTCGGTGGTCCCTTCCACAATGGGCTGAATGATGGTACTACGGGAGGATTCCTCCTTCTCATCAATATTCAGAGAAGCAGTTGGAGTGATAGGGTTGGTTAACATGGCCTTGGAAAGTCGGCTTTCGGGAGACATTCTCTCTGGCTGGCTGGAACCAAACACTTCTTCCCCTGCTGAGATCACTGGCTCAGTAGCAGTGTAAACGCCAGGGCTATCAGGCTGCGTGAGCCCAGCTCCTATAGGAGGGGTTTCTTTGTTACTAGGGAATACTTTACTTAACGACATTGTTGATGGTCCTGCTAACACTATCATTGGTTCTTCAGAGACCAGAGTGTACTTTGAAGTAATGGAGTTATTTTCTAGGTCATCTGTGTTCAGCCTCTCAGACTGCCCTTTTTCTTCATGAACAGGTGCTATCTCCCTTCTTTCCACATTGGGGAAGGCCAGACATTGTGTGGCAAAGCCGAGAAGTAGAAGGCTACAGAAAGCCAGACAAATGTGCAGTACAACTGGTCTGCTCATAGTGGAAGAGAAACGTGCACATAAATTGGTAGAGTTGACAATTCCAGTAATTGAGTCCTGCAGAAAAATAAAGCATATCAAACTGTCATATAAATATGTTGTAAATAAGCCCCTTTAAATTAAACTATAAGTAAAATAATCTCCTTGACTCCCAGCTCAGAGACAGTACGTAGGAGGGAATGTTCTATTTCTTTGTACCTTTGAGACGCGGATAACCCAGTTCATTTTTCCCTGCTGAATTTTCAGCTGACTTAACTTGAAGTTCTCTAGCAAAGGGTACACGTAGTTACTAAGTTCATTGTTTTTTAAATACCTACTTGAAATAAACTACCCTGGAAGTCACATTTGTAATATTCTCCCCAATTCTTCTATTAATCATGGAGTCAAATGACTACAGAAATAGCAACACATCCAGGAAATAAAAAGTAATTTTAACATTTATTTACATCACTTTCACAGAACCTTTTAAGTATGTTTTAAAACTTATTAAATATCATCATAAAATACTGAATACCAGTTTCATTCAAGAGTTTTTAAAGTATATAAATGACTTTCAATCAAAATTTATCTTTAAAATACTTAAATTGTTTTCTCTGCAACAACTATAAAAATTATAGGTAAAACCTTCATGTCTCAAAAAAAAAAGATTAGAAAAGGTAAACTAGTTAAACAATGTAAACAAGTGTGTTTTTGAAAAAAACTTTTTTAAGAGAACCAAAACACATTTTAAATTAGCAGTCTTTACTGAATGCACATTATTGTAAGATTAAGATTTATTGCATTTTTTTACAAACTGCTCACACTCTCATGACAACTAAAATTATACCAAAACTGCTAATTTCCCCCCAAACTTAAGGGTTTTAGGTCTTATCTATCCCATCATCAGAAAGTTCTTAGATACTGTGGGTTTTCTAGAAAATTAAACCTAGGAATGAAAATTCTAAATCTAACTATAAAGACCTTATCTTTATAAAAGTTATACTTTTCCTTTCTTCCACGTCTGATCATTAAACTGTCTGGGTTAAGCATGTGATGTACACACATCAAGTATAAAAATTGACATTTTCGGGCTTCCCTGGTGGTGCAGTGGTTGAGAGTCCGCCTGCCGATGCAGGGGACACAGGTTCGTGCCCTGGTCTGGGAAGATCCCACATGCCGCGGAGCGGCTGGGTTCATGAGCCATGGCCGCTGATTCTGTGCATACGGAGCCTGTGCTCCGCAATGGGAGAGACCACAACAGTGAGAGGCCCGCGTACCGCCAAAAAAAAAAAAAAATTGACATTTTCATAGGGTCTTCTTCCCCTTAAGGAGTCTGAAGCTTCCACATGTTACCCCATTCAGTCTTACAGGTCCTTTTGAGATAGAGAAAAGGTCACGTGCTCAGGGCATAATCTAGACAGCTGAAGAGAAAAAGAAGGTTGAATTTTTCTACATGAGGAAAGAGGAATCCATGAATTCGGAGCTGAGGCATCTTGCTCAACTATCAGCGGCACATGATTGAATTATCTTGGAAGCAGCTCCTCCAGCCCCAGTCTGGCCTTCAGATGACTGCAGCCCCAGCTGCTATCTTGACTGCAACTTCTTGAGAGACCTTGAGTCAGAACAACCCAGCTAAGCTACTCCCAAATTCCTAACACACAGACATGGGATGAAATAATAAATATTTATTGCCACCAAGTCGGGGGTAATTTTTTACAAAGAAATCTTGAATCCACAGTTCTTTGGGAGAATACAGGAATGGGAAGATGTCATGAGATGCCATGTGCAGAAAAGGAACAGCATATCAGGGATCATAAATTTAGAAGCAGAAGAAAACTGAAGCCAGAGATGACTAGGAGAAATGTAAGCCACCCCACCCAAGAATCCTCAGAGATGGTGAAAGGGATGCTACATATCCTCATATGTAGGATGAGAGGTTGAAGCAATTGTATTTAAATATTAAATTACGTACAGGTAGCTAGCATTATTTTAAAAGGAGAGAATATGAGAAAGATATCTGAAAAAGAGGGAATAGCATGTGAACATTCTGGACATTAGTTATCCCCATACTTTGGATGAGCCATAAAGCATCCCAGTTCATAGCCAGGTAACCGAATTAGTAGCAGTATTTGGCCTGCTGCCTCTATTTTCCTTCCTTAAAACAAAAACATATGATAGCTGTAAAGCAAGAGTGCTCACAGTTGATGAAACTACACCTTTGATTTCTGAAAATACAAGCTGAACTATAAACTACATAGTCAAAGATACATAAAAGCTAGAGAACTCTCTGGTTCATTTCTGATCTGTTCAGAGATCTGCCCTTTCCTATACGAATATTTCTCCCATTCAGTGAAATCTTACTAAATACCCCAGGAGATGGAGAGTGTGGCCTAAAAGTTGGGTCTCCATGACCCCATCCTTCTGGATAAAAACCTGAAAAAGACAAGCCATCATGAGTGGCAGTGGAGTTTAGAGGGGCATAGACAGGCATGAGAAAAATGAATCCTAGCTTTTTTTTTTTTTTTTTTTTGCAGTACGCGGGCCTCTCACGGCTGTGGCCTCTGCCATTGCGGAGCACAGGCTCCGGACGCACAGGCTCAGCGGCCATGGCTCACGGGCCCAGCCGCTCTGCGGCATGTGGGATCTTCCCGGACCCGGGGCACGAACCCGTGTCCCCTGCATCGGCAGGCGGACTCGCAACCACTGTGCCACCAGCGAAGCCCAATTCTAGCTTTATTGTTGTTAAAACATTCTATGTGATACTGGACAAATAGCCGCAGTTTCTCCTTTGACAGAATGAGGAGTTAAACAAAATAATCTTTGAACTCCTTTCTATCTCCATGATTCCATTTTCATATTTTATCTATAGAACACAAAATAAAAACACAAATACTTTCATTTTCCCACAATTTTGCCATCAAGTAGGCAAGGCACCCAAATGATTGCACAAATGCTTCACATTTTATTTATATGTTCTGGAGTCATGTGAACTGAGAGGAGAATTTTACGAACAAATCAGATTTGGAGGGTAGTGGGGACAAACAATAAAGATGTAATACAACCTCTACTGCCTTTCCAAAACAGATTTTTCCTTCAAGGTTTCATTTTCATCTACACCTTGAGCTTTAGAATTTTGGGGTGAAGGAATTCTGCCATTGTTCTAAAAGACTTTCCTTCTGGGCTTCCCTGGTGGCGCAGTGGTTGAGAGTCCGCCTGCCGATGCAGGGGTCACAGGTTCGTGCCCCGGTCCGGGAGGATCCCACATGCCGCGGAGCGGCTGGGCCTGTGAGCCATGGCCGCTGAGCCTGCGCGTCCGGAGCCTGTGCTCCGCAACCGGAAAGGCCACAGCCGTGAGAGGCCCGCGCACCGCAAAAAAAAAAAAAAAAAAGACTTTGCTTCTGTAATGAAGTGTCAGCCACCTGCTTTCTAAATCCAATTACCACAGAAAAAGTGGGGTGAATTGCAAGCCTATATTCTATGTCTGCATATTGCAGCCATATGCTCCTTCTCCCCACTATTCAAAGCGACGCCTGAACTTTAAAAGAAGCAGAAAAGACAGCCTGTAGGGACGGCAGCAGGGAACACGTCTGCAATTCAGATGAATTGGTAGATGACCTTCAAGTTCCAGGTCTTTCTCTGTCTCTCCAAGCACAGAGCAGGTTCACATAGCCACTCCCATGAGTTTGGTGTCCTTCGCTGGGAGCTGCATGATGTTAGAGAATAAATAAGGAAAGACTGACCCTTGTCAATTCAATGACAATATTTCAACCTAAACAACCATCTGCAATCACATTTTTTTTTTTTTTTTTTTTTTTTTTTTTTTGCGGTACATGGGGCTCTCACCGTTGTGGCCTCTCATGTTGCGGAGCACAGGCTCCGGACGCGCAGGCCCAGCGGCCATGGCTCACGGACCCAGCCGCTCCGCGGCATGTGGGATCCTCCCGGACCGGGGCACGAACCCACGTCCCCTGCACCGGCAGGCAGACTCTCAACCACTGCGCCACCAGGGAAGCCCTGCAATCACATTTTGAAGGCTCTAGGCCTTTTCTTTTTTCCTCAACATTGTCTCCTGTCCCTGGAAAATTGCCTGGCACAGAGGAAATGTTTAGTAAATACTGGCTGATGTCTATAGCCCTGCCTTGCTGGAGGAGGTGGAGGGAGGGGAGATTTCATTGCTTATTAGAAATTGGGTCTTAATTATCTTAAATTAACTCAAATATCAGAATATTTAACAAACAAAACATGTCTCTAACTTCTTTACACTGTGACTTTCGAGGCTCCTTTCTCTTCACTATATCCGTCAGTGCAAATTAATTCAGATAAACGAACTCTCACCCAGTTGCTGATAGTGGACATTAGCTTCTAAGAGCTTAAAAAGCATCTCTTTCTGAGCAAGTCATAGCACTATGTCATTCGCTATCAAGGTATCCTAATGGCTTGGCAGTCCTCTGAACAATTTACTGCATTTCTGCCACCAGTGAGCAGATAAGCTGTTCTGTCAAGCCTTATCTTGGACAATCTTAAATAGATACAGTCCAGAATCTGTTTCTTTGTCAAGTCTAGGCATATTCAAGTTTCAAAGACAAATGAAAGGCAACATAAAAAAATATCGCCTTAGCCGTCTTGTTAGACTTAATAATCAGGTTTTTTCAAACACTTGGTCAATATTTTTCCAACTAAAATGTATGCTGCCATTGTTCAGTGTGTTACCAAAATGCAGACACAAAAGGGAAACAGTGTGTTCAATCATTCTCTTCAGTGACAAAGCTGCTTTTTTCAAAGCAAGTTGAGTTTCATGTATAATATATAAGGAACATGAGCATTGCCCTAAGGGTACTCAAGACACAGGAGGCCTGTAGAGTATGCCAAAAAACTAGTGACAATCTGCCTGATATTCTCCTTTTGGGGGGATAAACACAAATACCTTAAACAGCTGATGTGGAGTTTGGGGAAGAAAGCTGCCTTAGATTTTCTTTGTCTACTGGATGGTACTTGGATGCCACCTCAGACACACCATCTTCATCTAAACTGCGGTGTCATCTTGAACTCTTCCCTCCTATATATTCCAGATTCACAACCTCTGTGGATCCTTCCCTCATAATATCTCTTGGAATTGTCCCTTCTTGGGGACACTGGATTGTCATTATTTTAACTGCCTCTGACTGATGATCCTGATCAGACTCTCTCCTCTCCAACCCATTTCATACAGTCCAGAGGGTTTACTCTTAAGAAAAAAGATGACAATAATCAATCAAAAATGGCTACCATTCAGGGGATGCCAAGTGTTTAACTGTCTTATGCAAATTATGTTATTTAATCCTTTACAACAACCTAATGAGATAGGTGCTACCCTTATCCTTTCCTTTTTTTTTTTTTTTTCTTTTTTTTTTTGGTGAGAAAACTACCATCTCACAGAGGTTAATTAACTTGCCTGGGTGATCATGTCTGTCAGATATCAAGTTTCCTGCCTTTGCCACTGCAACCCTCTGCCTTCCCAAAACACATCATTTAATGACCCCAAACATACAATTGCCAAATTCCACACCTATAATGCAACCCCACACCACCAGTGCCCGGTACAAACACCATCGCTAGTTGTGTATATTGCCCTCTTATGTGCCTTACTCATTTCAGCTTCCCAAATTTTGCTCATGCCATTGCACTAGCCCAAATGCTCCCTCCTTCTTCCTTACCCCAGGTATCCAAACCCTGGTCCCATAGGTCACATCCTGTTTACTAATTGCTGTCACAAAACTGCCTGGCCCGTTCTCTTCCCACCCTTCTCCTAGCTTCTCCAGCACAAATCGTCATGTCTGTAAGACTTATCACCTCAAATAAAATTATGTTCTTTGCATGCAAACACTAGTCTTTCAGCTTCCTTTGCCATATAATTGCTAATAATGGTAGACACATAGGAGAGGTGTTCAATAAATATTCAGTGGCGTAAAGTGAATATAAATAACCATTTAAAAATGCGAAAAAAAAATGGGCTTCCCTGGTGGCGCAGTGGTTGGGAGTCCGCCAGCCGATGCAGGAGACACGGGTTCCTGACCCGGTTGGGGAAGATCCCACATGCCGCAGAGCGGCTGGGCCCATGAGCCATGGCCGCTGGGCCTGCGCGTCCAGAGCCTGTGCTCCGCAACAGGAGAGGCCACAATGGTGAGAGGCCCGCGTACCGCAAAAAACCAAAAAAAACGCGAAAAAGAATGTTCAGAATCTCTATTTTATACTGTACGATGTTCAATGACATTTCACAGTCTATCCATGTCTAACTGTACGTTTTGTTCATCACCTAGTCAATTTTGGCTACTTATCCAGTGTGTGATTTTAATAATAGTAATAATTTCTGTATTCTCATTTCTGCTATATTTTAGGTTTTCAGAGTGTATTTCATTTAAAAGAGAGAGAGAGAGAGAGGTCACCAGGAACAAGGGACAAGTTTCAGAGCTTCAGGTTAATTTGCTTCCCAATTCCCCTTCACCTTTCAAAATCCAATTCGTAATTCTTTGATTGATAATGGGAAAAGAAAGCTCTTTGCCTTCTTCGTTTGTGTCTTAATAACCTTTCCGTTTTGTGTTTTTCCTGATCCTCAATGATAATTTCATCACCGTCTTATTTTTTCTGTTTTTAATCCTTAAGGCTCTCATTGCCAAGCCTAACTCATTTGCCTGAAGCAGAGCTTAGCAAGACTCTGACCCTATTAACCCAGCTGTGGCACACAGCATTAAGGTACCCCATTTGTGATTCACTACTATTCACTGCTATTGACTACTGCTACTTGGCCTGATATATTGGCTTTAAGATGATCTGACCCCAGTCATCCTTCACTATAAATTAAGTGCCTGGAATGACAGATGATCCTCTCAGTAGCATGTTCAACCACAGTGGAAGGAGGGAGAATAGAGTAACCACAAAGAAAAATCATAGTCCCACAGGAGAAAAGTGGCATCGTGCTGACAGGGAAGAGGATAAGTAGGCTGGGGTCAAGACGATTACTCTGGCAACTGCCAGCAAAGTGCTTTGCCATTCCTGCAGACCACAACTAAATTCTACGTATCAAGCCCACAAGCTTTATTCTCTACAATTTAGTGATGGAGACAAATGAAGATATCTGTGTTTATCACTCCCAGTGGATAATCCTATCCCTGGTAAAAGAAGCTGGACTTAAAGCTGGCTTCGAGTTCCAACTCTACCTTGGGCAAATCACTGAAACTCAGTTTCTTCTTTGCAAAATGGAGATAATAGTGCCCATTCCGTTCTCTTCAAAGGTGAAAGACCAACAAAAGTGATAATAGACATAAAAATGGTTTGAAGAAAAAATGTTTTAAGTATCATACAATTTAAGACATATTATTGTGGTATTGCCATTCATTCCCCTCAAAATACAGAAATATGAGCAGTCTGAAACATCCATAACATCCTTTTTCTCCTAAGCTATTTCCATGGAGCTTCCCCTTTCAGCTTTTCATGTTGACCAGATGACCTGGGAATTGTCTGTTTGCAGAATTCCATCCTTATCAATCTTGGTCAACAAGCTCCTGTCCATCCATCATCCAGTTCTTTTCAATGACCCAATGGGACACTTCATTTCTGTTCTCTGTAGTTCACAAACCTCATTTGCTTGACAAAATCTCTAAATACTAGCTGGCATTTAAGGAGAAAGTAATCCCCAGGTAGACATTTCACGGAATAAGCATAATCTCTAACATTTCAAGCTGAAACTTGATTCAGATACTTTTCTTATAATCACCAAGTAAACACAATATGAAAAAACAGGACTGACTACACATCTTAATTAGAGAGTGAGCTTTCATTCTACAGAGATTAAACGCAGGTTCTCTCTGAATAGCCAGCTTCCCTATGTGAGAATAAACAAATTCAATGAACAAAAATACAATTCGTTACACAAGTTTTCAGGCAAACACCTGCTGAATAAAAAGTGAAATACACCTTTGGTTGACGAGTAGAGATTCTCCATAGCAGGTAAGCCCATCGTCCGCATTTTGATCCTATACTTATATTTATCATCAAACCATTTCCATAAAACCAAATTATGATATTGAAAGGTCTAGCAGGAAATGCTGAATATAATGTTAAGAAGCCTCCCATGAAAACAAAGACATCCACATCTCCCTAATTGGCTCTGTTGCTGTAGCTACCTTAGACTTGCTGAGTCTTGGGAGTTTTGTGAATAAATACAACCAATATCAAGTCTGCTGCATAAGTGCTTAGTTCATAATATGACAAATATAGCAACTCTACCTTATTCATAAGAGTAAGTCAGACTACCCTTAAATCTACTGTGTGTGAATGTTCTGATACTGTGAAATCTCACCCAGTTTTGAGTTTCTTTCAGTAGATGCTACAGTGGGATTCTGCCGGCAAGTGAGCAGAAAGTGGGTCAGTGACTGACTCCGTAGGTGTTTAAACAAGACTCCTTGGAGCCCAACAGCATCACTTGTGATGAAGGAAATTCACAAAAAGGAGGGGAGACATGCAAATTATGGCCACACACTTTGCTCCCTAAGGAAAAAAAAATCCTTCAGAGTTCTATGGATGGTTTTGGGAACCACTCCCTCTTCCCCTTAAGTTTCAAACTAAAACTTCCATAGAAAGAAAGCAGACTCTTTAAAGCAGCCTCTCTCCTCCCCTCCACAGCAGCTCTACACTGAAATGAGGTGCCAAGAGCCTGGCAGATCCTCGGCATCAGCTTGGGAAGGCAAAGATTTCTTATCTTTGAGAACTCCAAACTCTTGAAGGCTCTATATTTTGTGCGCCCGGCCGATTTTTCGCCAGCCAGGCTCTGCATGTTGGGAATGTACACAGGTCGGGTTCTGTCAGTGACCGGGACGCACATGCGACATCTGGGCACCTCCAGGTATCACCTTGCAACCATTCTGGAGTCTAACCCGCAGGCCCTCTTTCCAATTAAGTGACCTTTCCAAGGAGCATGCTCCTGCCGTGTCGTGGGGGACCGGTCAGGGTCTGAGCAAGGAGGTTCCGTGACATCCTTGCGCTAAACACTCAACTGTTTGTTTTCTGCAAAGTAACACAACACATTCCGGTGGCCACCACAGCCCCCATTAGCTCCTCGGCTGCTCGCACTGACTGGCATCGGGATCATTGCAATCGATGCTTTAAAAGGAGCAAATCTTAGTCTGCGGGAACTTCTCTACCACCGCTGTGAGACTGAGAGGGGAGGGAGAGAAGAAAGAAAAGCCCACACAAAAGCTGCCAGCCCTGCAAGCTCCGCCAGCACAAAAGGCCCGCTCGCTGGTGTGGAGCCGTGAGGCTGGGCTGGAGCGAGGAGACAGGCCAGTCCTCCGAGGCCTGCACGCCTCGCCCCACGCTCCCGGAGCTGCCCCCGCGCCCCCCGCGCCGGGGCAACGCGCTCTGGCGGGGGCGCAGGGCGCACACCTGGCGCGCCCCGGGCTGCCGCGCTCCCCGGGCTGCACAGCTACCGGGGCGGACCCGAGCCGCCAGGGGCTCCGGCTCCGTCTCTGCCCGGGCGCACGGTCTGCAGCCGCGGTCGCCCGAGTGGCAGAAGCCTGGCCCGTCCTCACCTGTGCGCCTTCAGCCGCGCAGCGCGCAGAGGAAAGCTCTGGTGCCCGCGCTCGGCATCCCCGCGGCGGCCCCTGCAGCGGTGGCGACTCCCTCCGCTGTCTGGGACGCCAGGGGGAGGGCGCTTCGCTTTGTTGCTTATTCATGAGGCCGCGACTGAGGCTGGGGATTGGGCGGCGGGAAGATGTGCCCGCCCCGGCTCGGCGAGCACGGACAAGAGGGCCGTCGCCCCGCGCCCCTCAGCGCCCACTTCCCCGCCTCCGCTCCCGCGATGGGGATGAGGCGTGGGGCCGCGCGGGTCTTACCAGCGTCCGGGCTCCTGCGACCCCTTCGAAGCCTCCCTGCCCTCCTGCCCCGCTTCGAAACCTGGGCTTCTGCGGCAGCTCTGCCTTAGTGCCTACAGAGAAGAGACCAGGGCACCGTTTTCTCTAGAAGAGCCCTAATTTCTCTGGTCCGTGACTGGGGCGAGGGGCGTAAGTTGGAGGCCGCTGGTTGTTCCTTGTGAAAACTGTACGGCTTAGCCCTCAGCCGTGCCCCTAAGTAGGACCCACTAAAGTAGCCCTACACCAAGTGTTCCCTTCTCAATCAGAGAAGTCGAAAATAAGGAGTAATAAGAAGGACTGTTTCTTGAGCCCTTACTCCTGCCGGGCACAATGCTAGGTGCTTCACTCAGTACCTGCTTTTAATCTACTCAACATCCCTCAAATATAGATATTGGTAATCCGCTCAACTTAACAAAGCAGGAAGTTGAGGTTGAAGGCTGTGCAAGTTGCCCAAGGTTTTATGGCTAAGGTGGCCACCAGGAATTCATGACCTTCGTTCTTGAGTTTCTCAAGGACTCAGTTTCCTTTATCTGATCCTCCTAATTTTGCATAGAATCTAAAGACCCATTCTAGAAGAACCCCACAGCACTTTACATTTGCAATGCACTTTCCACATACATCATCTCTTGTACTTATTAACTCCCTTCTTTATAATAGCTTAGTCTGCTTTGTAGCTATTTGTAAACATCTTGAAGTCAGAGCAAGGTCTTGTTCACCTTCGACCTCCACATCTAACACAATGCACAACTATGCACTATCTTTCCTACTCCACCTCTCTTTAAAATATATTATGTTTGTATTTCCAGAAAGCTAGTCAAATAGGTGTCAAATGCATGTGATTGGACTGAATCTGTAAGATCTGTTTTTGATGTGTATTCAGTGTAATACAATATAATACACTGTACTGTGACCAGGCCTTCTACATGGATTCAAGACCCACCAGATGGATAAGCCACACATCCAGCTGAACCAAGATGTGTTTCAACATTTTATTTTCTGCTTCTGCTGTTTCTGTGCCCCCCTCCCTGGGGGCTGGGAGGCCAGCGCTTGTGGTTCAGTGCAGAGCCTGGGGTCCCTCAGCCCCGCTGGCTCTTCCCTTTGCATAGTGTGCTGCAGAGCCTCCTCCACCCTCCTTACCTCCACCGACCACACTCCAGCTGGGCCAGGGCTGGAGGGGCCTTGTGATGAGTCCCAGGAGTTGCCCTCATGCCTGGGAATGCAGGGACGTGGACCCGGGGGTCAGAAGTCTGAAGCTTCCCATCTACTTCTTTAAGGCCACTGCAAGTGAAAGATGTAAAATGTAATGACGTTTGGGCTTCCCTGGGGGCGCAGTGGTTGAGAGTCCGCCTGCCCCTGCAGGGGATGCGGGTTCGTGCCCCGGACCGGGAAGATCCCACATGCCGCGAAACAGCTAGGCCCATGAGCCATGGCCGCTGAGCCTGCGCGTCCGGAGCCTGTGCTCCGCAACGGGAGAGGCCGCAACAGTGAGAGGCCCGCGTACCGCAAAAAAAAAAAAAAAAAAAAAGTAATAATGTTTTCTGGCCATGAGACATGACTTTTGTTAAACAACAAGGAGGTGTATGTGGGTGTGGGTTCACGTTGAAAGATAGTAAATATTCTATATAATGAATATAGCAATATATACATCAAGGATTTGGGCTTTTGGTTATTGATTGCCTGGTGGATTGTTTAAGAAAAATGGGCTAGCAGCTGTTGGATTTTCACTCAGAAGCATGTTCATTTATGTAGATGCCACTTTAAGCTTGATCAGAATTAAATGTGAGATTTCTTATATGGAAAAAACATTTTATTTTCATGTCAGTTTTTTGAAATTCAGACCGTATCTCATAAAAATAATGTTATATAGTGTGGTGAGATTCCCAGCTAGACTGCAAAATTGATTCTATTTGACCCAAATGCAGTTAAATAATAGTACTAATAAAAAACAACAAAATCAATCAGGTGGACCAAAGGACCAAGCAGAATAGGAGAAGCCAGCAGGAGAAAGGGATTACAGCTCTCCATGCATCTAGAGCCAGCCCTACACACAAACTTGAAATATTCAGTTTCTTTGACATCTTCCTGGCTCTCATTCTGCATCTCTCTCAAACATCCTAATGTTTTTCTTAGAGACCGTAATACTCTTAAGTCCCAACTATAGAACTCCACTTCCCAGACTGCCTTATTCTCAAAGTTTTCCATTCTCCCAAATTACCTTTCTCCCATAGTAGAATTCCTATTTCTCTTTTCCTTGATACAAATTATTTCAGCTTGCAGTTAAAATGATCTTATTGGAACTCATTTATATTAGTCCTTTATCCTTCCCCCAATGGTTTGTATTGCTTTAAACAACTCTGATTAATGCAATTTATCTCAACAGCTGCTGTTGGTACGTGGCAGTGATAATAAGATCCATTCTCCCACCCCAGCATATACACAAATTATAAATCAGGAAAAGTCACACTCTAATCAGTAAATCTACGCACTATGAATGTTATTAGCCTTTTATGGGTAAAGCAAGAAATCGTATGTGTACATTCAGAGAATTTGGGAACACCCAAAATTCCAAACAATGTAACAAGGAAGGAAGCTCAGGAAGGCAGTTTTGGTGTTGCCAGATTTAGTAAATTAAAATAGAGAATTTCCATTCAGTATTTGGGACATTCTTATGCTAAAAATTATTATCTGAAATTTGAATTTGACTGTATTTTATCTGGTAACCTTTGCAGTATTGGGTCATTACCTGGTCCTGGTTGGTAAAAACCTTTTTGTCTGAAAGGTTTTGGTCCCATGAAGAACTGGATAACCAGCCAAAGAGCCAGGAGTGGACAATATCCCTGCAAATACCACCCAGAAGAGAGAGTCTTGGTAATGAGGACCTGAGCATTGTGGTGTCCGTGGTAAGGCTATCACTAAATTGGGTAGAAATGCTCTACAGTTTATCAACTAGTTTTCTTTACCAAGTACCCAGTAATCTACCTGACAGCTTGATTCCACATGTGTGTTGCTTATAAGGCGCTGCTGAAATGAATGTATGTGAGCTGGATTGTGTGTGTCTGTTTGCAACCAAGGTAACATCACCAAGGTAAGTACCACTTAAGGGCTCACATTAAGGGCTCTTGAAAACCAGCTGGCAAGACTTCCCAGACTCTGCACCGCTGTTTCCTGAGGATGTTTTTTTGTTTGTATGTTTTAGTTTGTTTTGTTTTGTTTTCGTTTGAAATTACACCAGCGGCAAGCATGTGAGGCAATAGAACAAAATGAATTGAAAGAGGCACACGAGAAAAAATTCTTCTTGGAAGGCTGAGTTTCCCTGGAATCTCCTCAAAAACATTTCCCTCAACTTTCTGAAAGTTCCTTTCTTTCAGTGATTTTCCCTCCCTTTATTTTTGAACACTTTAAAACTCCTGCCTTGGGGCTTCCCTGGTGGTGCAGTGGTTGAGAGTCCGCCTGCCGATGCAGGGGACACGGGTTCGTGCCCCGGTCCGGGAAGATCCCACATGCCGCGGAGTGGCTGGGCCCGTGAGCCATGGCCGCTGAGCCTGCGCGTCCGGAGCCTGTGCTCCGCATCGGGAGAGGCCACAACAGTGAGAGGCCCGCGTACCGCAAAAACAAACAAACAAACAAAAAACTCCTTCCTTGGATTTTGTTGTTCTTATAAGCTCCCAAGGCATCCAACAAAGAGGTCCAGCGATGGAAGAAGGACAGGAGCTGCTAGAGTAGTGGTCATTTGCATATTGGATATTTTGGTTCTCACTGCAGAAGACCGTCTTATTTTCCTGGCCTTCCTAAAAGTTTATGAACACGAGCTATGCAGCATCTCCCAATATTCTCTGCCCAGGTGCTCCCTGACTCTAATTCTCTATTGAGGACTTTCTGTTTGCTTTTAATTTTTTAAGTTGAAATTCCTAGAAGTAGACTTCAGTATAAAAGAGTATTGCTAAGTATACTCTACTCACTCTGGGTATTCAATAAATATTTGATGGTTGTGGTGATGATGATGTAGTAAATAATGGTAATAATGTTAGAATAAGCTGTTTAAATTCTGATACATGTTTTCATTGCATTCAAAACCCTCAAACAGGGGACTTCCCTGGTGGCACAGTGGTTAAGAATCCTCCTGCCAATGCAGGGAACATGGGTTCGAGTCCTGGTCTGGGAAGATCCCACATGCTGCAGAGCAACTAAGCCCATGTGCCACAACTACTGAGCCTGTGGTCTGGAGCCCGTGAGCCACAACTACTGAAGCCTGCACGCCTGGAGCCCGTGCTCTGCAACAAGAGAAGCCACCGCAATGAGAAGCCTGCACACGGCTCGTTGCAACTAGAGAAAGCCCGCACGCAGCAACGAAGACCCAACACAGCCAAAAATAAATAAAAATTAATTGATTAATTAATTTAAAAAAACAAAAGACCCTCAAACACTTGACAGACTTATTTCAGTACTAATGAGCTTAGATTTTTACCTTATACTAAATTATGTCTTCAGTATGCCGTTTACTGGGAAGACAAGTAGGTAGAATAAATCCAATAATAAAATGGTTTTCTTTAAGCAAACTTTTGGAACAGCAGAATTTTTTTGAAGTATAGTTGATTTACAATGTTGTGTTAGTTTCTGGTGTACAGCAAAGTGATTCAGTTTTACATATTATATATATTCATATTCTTTTCCATTATGGTTTATTACAAGATAAGGAACATAGTTCCCTGTGCTATACAGTAGGACCTTGTTGTTTATCTATTTTATATATCATAATTTGTATCTGCTAATCCCAGACTCCTAATTTATCCCTCTCCCACCCCCTTTCCCCTTTGGTAACCATAAGTTTGTTTTCTACGTCTGTCAGTCTGTTTCTGGAACAGCAAATTTTTATACACTGTAGTTGCTTTTAACTGTCAACACAAAGTCCACAATATTTACCTACCTTAATTATTTAACTCTTATTATACAAACACCCGGATGAATCTTCTTGCTTCTCTTCTTTCCCCCAAGAAACCTACTATAATTGTGGAAGCAGAATATTATATGCTTTATAATCCCTTCTTTTTAAAATCTGTTATTTTCTATATTCCCTTATTAAGTGTCAGGTTTCTTTAGGCCTTGAACTTTCTGATTCTGTTTTGACAAGTGGAATTTTGTCTGTTGCCTTGAAAAAGCAAGATAAGAGAGGAAAGAGCTACTGATGCAGGTACAAAAAGAAAATTTCTAACAGTACAGCCATTTAAAAAGAAACTTTTTAGATAAAGTCAAGGCTGAAAACATTTACAAGAAGGAAATCTTGTCTCTCTCTCTTTCTCAGCCATAAATCATGTCCTTGTGAGACTGTCGGTAAAAAAAAAAAAAAAATTAAGAGATTTGAACATCAAAGGTCTAATGTCTCCTGTGGAGTATACCCTTTAATCCTAAATGAATTGGTCATCATGAATAACTCTATTCAAAATGGCATCTATGGGCTTCCCTGGTGGCGCAGTGGTTGAGAGTCTGCCTGCCGATGCAGGGGACACTGGTTCGTGCCCCGAGCCAGGAGAATCCCACATGCCGCGGAGCGACTGTGCCTGTGAGCCATGGCTGCTGAGTCTGCGCGTCCGGAGCCTGTGCTCCACAACGGGAGAGGCCGCGGCAGTGAGAAGCCCGCGTACCGCAAAAAAAAAAAAAAAAAGGCATCTATAACTCTAGAAAATATATGAATTGCCTTTTACAATGTCAGACAAAAGAATTTAGCTCCATCTTTGTCTCTTTTTTTACATGCCTAATGATAAATAAATCGATGACGTCAATAGATTCCTAATATTAAATAATGAGCATGAGATATTTATTATTGACATATGGTGTATATACCTACTGCCTATGTTGCAAAGAAAAATTTACTCCTTTCTGCCTCTACCAAGGACAGAATTAAAGAAAATGGCTTTACCGGGAACGGCAAAGCTCAGGTCCAAGTAACCACTCTTGTCAGAGAAAGTTCTTAGAGATGGGAATAGATTAGTGAAAGAGGTTATATATTCCCTTTTGTTCTAGGTTTCTAAAAAAGGACGAATTTTATGCTGGCTGGGTTGGAGGTTTCTGGCGAAACCCCATTAGCTCACTCAACAAGGAAATTATAGGAATAGTTTTAAGTGTGGGAAAACTACCAACTATATTAACTATGGCTAACCACATTGTTGTTTATTATTTGCTTTCCAACAAATGTTGCTTATTTTACATTTTAAAAATATGATTTGGGTATTAATATCACACTCAGGATACATTATATCAATCTGCAGCACACTGACAGCAAAAGCAGAGAACAGGATATGATGAAGGGGGCATCAATACCATTACAATGAAGATGTTCTTGAGACTCATAATCAGAATAATGCCAACAATTTGAACATTTTGAACATTGGTTTACTAAGCTTTAAATATGGCATGGACATCAGTGCAAAAAAAAAAAAAGACTCTCCTTCAGTATAGCACTCAACCTCAAGCTAAATTCCTTGTCCTTATACATTTTGGCTAATTCTTCTGGCTAACCTGTCTAAGAAACAGCAGAATTGAGTCTGTGTTTCATAGTCATCAAGCAATAAGCAGCACATCACTTAATGTGGGCTATGCATTTATTTTGGCATTGAGTTTAGCTCCATGGTTAATCAATCAACAAGGGTTTTTGTTTTATGAAAAGAATGTGGTTTATGTGACGATATCTAAATCGGACTTAACTTTCCTCACAGATCTTCAGTTTAGCTGAGAGAAAAAGTTTATACACACATTACGAATAATACATAATATAAAATTTCCTCATGTGCTTCTAAAAGTGGCACTGATTTTTATCATCTTCTTTCATGATACCACTACAGAGAGGAAATCTGAGAAAGCCTACGCGGAAAGTCCATGTCCTGATACAGTTAGTACATGTGTTATGTAACCATTTCCTCTCTCCCCCTAAAACTGTAAGTTCTCTGAATTAAGACAGTGTGTTTTATATAGTCTCACATGTCCCAAAACACCTAGGCAGTGCCTTACTATTCAAAAAGTATTTGTTGACTATTTCATTACGGCCATAAGCCCATTACCAAAATAAACAGGGTAACGCCCATCAACTTACAACTATGAAGCAAGAACTAAATACTACTAACCAAAAAGGAAGTTTGACCAGCTTCAGAATGAAATATATTAACCTCATAAAAATTGGGAAGATATATTCCATTGTGAGTGGATTTGAGACTTAGGATTTAATTATTTTTTCCATTCTGTGTGAAAGGGTTATTCTGTGCCTGTATATGTCTTGTCTGAAACCAGAGAACTAGGCCAATTGCTACATCAAGTCCCCTTCCTACTACAAGTCTGCAATCCTTTTCATTGGTAAAGTTCACATTCATTTAAAGAGAAGTTGCACATGAAAACAAGATATACCCTGAGAATAAGATTAAAAAGAAGAAAAAAACTGCTTCAAGCTGAATCTAGAACTCATATTCTATCCAGGCCCAAATCCCTTGAAATAGCCAGAGTAGTAGGTTTTGTTTTATTTATTCTTCGTTATGACCTACTATATAAAGGAGACATAAAAGATGCATTTTGCAGAATGAGTTCAAAGCAATTCTTCCATAACTGGTGTACAGAAATAGCCAAAGGGAAAAAAATTTTCTTCAGAATCAGAGTGATTGAAAATATGTCGCATACAGAAAAAATTACTTACTTTTGGACTGGTCTAAAGTGTGAGGCATCACCACAAAAGAAGAAATAAATTTGTCCCCAAAAGATTCCCAGTAAAGATAAATGGGATGATCATGTGATGCTCTTTCTTTTCTCTTTTTACTTTGAGGAGCTTTCTATAAGTGGTTTCCAGGCCTAGTGACATGTTTTGTTTTCATTCCATTTCTCTCTTTGTAAAAGGCATTTTAAGGCACTTACCACTGCCAGCTAATGTTCATTTTATGACATTTTTCTCCACAGTCATCTTCCACAGATGAGCATTTTTCACTCAGATCATATTCTGCTTAGTTCATCAAAAATATAAAACTTCTTTTTTTCCCTGTCAGACTTCATTTTTCCTGTAAATTCTATTTCTCTGGTCTTCTTTTATATATCATACCTCTCTGCTTGTTTCCTAGATTCCATGCTGCTGCTTTTGAAATGTATTGTCTTCTCCAGCATGTATATTGTTCCTTGTTTCAAAGATGCAAGCCTGGGCACTTTGGTCCGATCCTTTTTTGTGTCAGCGTCTTGAATCCCAGTTTACTGCTGCGTTTGAAGCTGCCTCGAGGACTAGAACCAAATCCCAGGTGATGCAATGCCCTGTTCATGAGCAGTTTTACAGACCCATTCCTTTGCCCAAGGCACAATCTCAGCAATTGGCTCTACGTGGGAGGGGGAAATGTGGCAGGAAGGGCATCATAAGCAGACAATAAAAAAAAAAAAGATACGGGAGGGCTTCCCTGGTGGCGCAGTGGTTGAGAGTCCGCCCGCCGACGCAGGGGACACGGGTTCGTACCCCGGTCCGGGAAGATCCCACATGCCGCGGAGTGGCTGGGCCCGTGAGCCATGGCCGCTGGGCCTGCGCGTCTGGAGCCTGTGCTCCGCAACGGGAGAGGCCACAGCAGTGAGAGGCCCTCGTACTGCAAAAAACAAAAGGACACTGAAACCGCAAGAGGTTGCCCGATACCAGCGGAAAGCCCATGCAGGAATCCTCAGCTCTGGATTTGTAGCCCAGGGCTCTTCCTCTCCTATACAGGCTATCTTTAGTGGCATGGTCCTGTTTCAAAGTGGGAGAAACATGTTCAATGGCTTAATCGAAGATTTAGCTTTACAGTGAAGCATCATAATATATGTTGACACCTCTGTGCCTGGGCTCCTGTTCTTTCCTCTGACTTGAACACTTTTGTCACCTTTCTTCTTTGGCTGACTAAGGATGTTACTCTTCTTCAGGACTCAACTGGAGCATCGCCTCCAGGAAGCTGTCTCTGATAACCCAGGCTGGGCTAAGTGCCCTTCTTCAGGCCCCCATCACACCTGGGCACACCTCTGTCGTAGCACTCAGGTTCAGAATAGCTACTTCTCAGGCACCCAGTCTCTGCATTGGTGCTGTGCAAAGTCTGCTTCCTGCATCCCATTCCAGCCTCTATCACTTTCCCGGTTGTATTCTCCCCTTACCCTGTATCATACCCTTGCCCATATTCCCCCTCAGTTTGTACCACTCCCCCACCTGTATGCCTCTCAGCTTTTGTCCTCCCAGCCTATATCCTTCCCAACCTACATACCCTCAACATATTCCCCTGCCAACTAGTAGTCATCCCAGCCTGTATCCCTCCCAGCTTGCATCCCCTCCCACCTGAATGTGCCCTAGTTGCGTCTTCCCCAACAGACTGTATCTTCTCCCATATCCCTCCAGCCTATATCCCCCTGTGAAAGGAAGAATTCTACCAATAAAACACCTCCAAAGATGCCTGGCCCCTGAAATGCACACACCTTCTCCCAGTTATTCAATCAAACTCTAATTTAGGTGCTGCTGTAAAGGGATTTTGCAAATGTAATTAAGGTCCCAAATTAGTTGACTTTAAAATAGAGAGATTATCTGGGTAGGCCTGATCTAATCACATGAGCCCCTTACATCTGAGTCTAAAGGTTGGAGACAGAGAAATGAGAGATGTGAAGCAGGAGAGGGCATGTGGAGAGGGCCTGATGGCAAGGATCTACGGGTGCCTTCCAGTTGCTGAGAGTGGCCTCCACCAACAGCCAGCAAGAATGGGGGGTCTCTGTTCTACAGCCACAAGGAACTGAATTCTTCCAACAACGACGTGAGCTTGAAAGAGGCCCCTGAGCTCCAGAAAGGAATACAGCCCAGCCGACACCTTGATTTTAACTTTGTGATACCCCGAGTGGAGAACTCAGCCTCACCATGACTGAACTTCTAATAAATGGGTGTTGCTTTAAGCCACTAAATTTGTGATAATTTGTTACACAGCCGTAAAAAAGTAACACAACCAAGCCCTGCCTCTATCTCCCCAGTGTGTATCCCCTCAGCCTATACCCCCCAAGCCTGAATTTCCCCAGGATGTATCTCCCCAGCTTGAATCATTCTGCAGCCTCTTTTGCCCCCCTGCCCCAGCATGGATCCCCCTGGCCTGCGTTACTCCCAGCTGGTACCATTCCCCAGCCTGAATGCTCCCCGCCCACATACACACAGCCTGTCACATGCAATGCCCTCATCAATGCAGGCACACACACACGCACACACACACACTGGTGTCACTACCAGCACCGATTCCTATGCACAGCACAGCACCCTAAGTGATTCAACCCAAGGAACACACCAGTCAAATCCACAGTCCACATTACCATATAGAGATTTTGTCTCCTTTCCAAGACCAGTGAGCAGGGCTGGGCATCCCAAAAGCAAAACTGTAGTCTCTCCTCCTTTGCTCCCTTGAGTCTCAAGCCAGTCGTGAGTAGACTGTCGGCCCCACTTCCTAAGCTCTGAGCTCTGCACTAGTTTCTCCAGCACTCTAGAATCGGAGGGCCCCTACAGGTGGCCAAAGGTACTCCATTTCCAAAGGAAATGAACTGGGCCTCAAACCCACTGGCCAAAATCCTTTCATCCCTCCTCTCTAAGGCTCTGAAAATCCCTTTCCTTCAGGAGTATTGCTGACATTCCTTCTTTCCCTGTATTTCCCACCTCTGTTCCAGGGCCAAGCATTGTTTCCTCTCCTTCTGGACTTTTTTTCCATTTGTGCTATCCCACAACTTACATTTGCAAGATGGTGCTTTTCTCAGTCATGTATTCCTCCATAATATATCATTGTACCTAAACCAGAACTCTCTCTGAGGTGGTTGGGATGAGTGGCATAAGTTGCTAATACTTACCTTCAAAAAGCAAACATTAGGTGAAGAAGATGGAATATCAGCATAAAAGGATAAATACCTTTATAGATAATAACCCTACGAGGCACAGTTATACTCTTATTTCACAGATGAGGAAATTGAGGCTCAGAGAGGTTAAGTAAGTTGTCAAAGATCACACAGCAAGCAAGCAGCAGAGCTGAGATACCAACTCAGGAAGTCTGGCTCCAGAGCCCATCCTCTTGCCTGCTCCACTGAACACTTACTAGGTGTGAGGATCACTGTGCTAAATAGAGTGTGTGCACGATTTATGTGACAAAGGAGAAGGAGAGAAAGCAGAGAGAACTGTGTGCTAAGTTGATAGGGAAATTTTCCACAGAGAAAGTGGGGCTTGAGCTAGCATGACAGGAAAATTAGGACTCAGGGTTACAAGGGTAGGGTGTTCAAGTCGGGGGAGTGGGATGAACTAGACATAGGAATGAGAACATGCATTTTCTGGTACCATAATTTGCATAGGGAAATCATGGGAAATAAAGCTGGAGACAAGATTGTTGCTGCCTTGAATGTCAAGGCAAGGAATCTGGCCTTAGTTACAAGGCAAAAGGGAAGGATTCTAAGCAAGTGATTCGTGAGAAGGGTGGGGCAGCTGAATATGGTGACTGACTGGACTTGGGAGATGAAAAGAATTTAAAAATTTTTCCAAGGTTTAGTGCTTGCGTGTCTAGAATAATTTTAGTTTTAATAATAGAAATTGATTAAATTCTATTTGGAATTGAAATGTACCTCCTTATAATAGTTACACATATGATTGGTCTTTAAATTCTGCTGGGATGAAGTTGCATTTGCCCTCTCCATAAAGCAATCCAGGAAAATTTTGTATAGGACCAGACATATATGAGGAATTAACAGTATCATCAGAATCCTGTAGATGCTCCTTTCCTTATAGAAAAAGTCAAAAACTCCAGCTACACTATGGGCATTTTGGCAATGACCCAGTTGCCTTCAGGGTAGTATCGCCTAAATAGAATGACTGAGGAATTCAGTTCTAGGGGTTTCTTTCTTGCTCTGTATATATATCTAGCTGGTGAGAAGTGGGTTTCTGTTGGCCATGAGATCAAAGCAGGTCTAATTTGAGGGTATAGAAAATATTGCTGGTCAACAGGTACAGATTGCAGGTCATCACTGTATACTCTCCAGCTTTTTTAAGATACTTCAGTGTTGTACTAATGAAACGGTTTGCAGGGCAGAAGTTGAGACACAGATGTAGAGAACAAACTTATGGACACCAAGGGGGGAAAGCAGCGGGGGGTGGGGATGGTGGTGTGCTGAATTGGGCGATTGGGATTGAAATGTATACACTGATGTGTATAAAATTGATGACTAATAAGAACCTGCAGTATAAAAGAACAAACAAGCAAACAAACAAAACAACTAATACTAAACTTTCTTTCGGTTATTTGTATGGAAATCTGTTAATATAAATGTTTCAGACTTTACATGAAATTTCTAAAAATCTTATATGTTCTGGTATAATGTTATAAGTCATAATTCTAGTTATTACTTTAAAATATATACCTCAGAAATAACTAAATTTCCTTGTCAATTGCATTATTATGAACTTTCATCAAATCTTTAACTGTGGTCATTTTTAAGTCTTTTGTCATTTACAGACAGTTCTGGGCGTACTCTGATGCTTTTGCAAATATGTTCCTATAAAAGGGTTCCCATAAAAGGGTTTCATCTTCAAGGAATTCATGGAAAAGACTCTGACAAGTACAGGTTTCTGGTAACTGACTATACTGTTGAACTGAATGAATAAGCATTTTCAGAACTCTAATGGAAAACTGATGAACTCATAAAAGTGCTAACAAAAGATCAAGATAAAAAAAATTAATTACATGGGACTGAGTGAACTGATGGGGATGATTATAATTTTTGTGACTTTCTGTTTGAATTAAAAAGAAATCCCACAAGGACTCAGAGGCAAAAAATATACAAATCAATTTTCACTGCAAAGTAAAGGAGCTGTTACAGTGGAGGATTACTGTACTGAATGTCAATATTAGGACATAGTATGAGTGTGAAAAAAAAAGTTTGTTGAACTAAACTCATCACGGAACTAATAGAATTTTAGAATTTCTGAGAATGCACACCGCAGAAGTTTTCATATGTAATTTGAATATGTCCATTGAGGCAGATATGCATCCAGGTGCAGGGACTTATGTATTTGGAGTGGATCAGAGAAAGGGTAGAAATGAGAAGGAAAGTGTAGGAGATGTACAAGCCCTGTACAAAGTAGCTCAATACTTCTTTAAAAAGAAGACAGCATTGAGGAAACTCAGTCTTAAGGAGATTTACATAAGGCATTTTGAAAGATAAGAAGGGGTTTTTTGGGGGGGGAGGAGTTGGTGGGTTTTGTCTCATTATCTAATTCTATTTAGAGATTATATGCAGATAAAATGTTCAACTAAATTGAAATTTTCCCCACACCAAAATACATTTTTTATAATATAATAATAAACTAATTATGGAACATAAAAAAAGATACTTCAGTGTTTTTAGGAGTTTTTAGATACCTCACTATTTTTAGGAGTTTAGTTGCAATGAACACGCAACTTAAAAGACGTACGTTTTCATGCACAGAGTGAATTAGCAGTAAACAAGAACGGAAAGAATGTGAGAAAAAATACCTCTTGTTGGTGCTGGGACACACTGTGAATACTCAACAAACCAGGAGAGGAGCCAGGTGTGCTCCAATACTGCACAGGAGAGTGAACTGAAAGGAAAGGGAGCAGTGGAGACCTGCAGCTGTCATGCCTCTCCCCCCAGCAACCTGCAGGACAGTCCAGACCTGCAAGATAAAGCCAGAAAGCAGAAACTCTAGAGCCAGCTCAGTTGAATCCTAGTCTTGCCATCTACCAGCTGCATTTTCTGTGGACAAGTTACTGTACCTCTCTGTGTCATATTCTTATCCCGCCCCCGAAAAAAAGTTAAAATAATGTGTTACATTAAATGCCATCTGCAAAATACCTCTTAGCAAAGCACCCAAAACATTGAAGAGGCCCATAACTGTTAGTTCCTTTTCTCTTCCCCTCAGTGGGCAGCAGGAAGGAAGCAGTGGAGGTAATGGGATTTTCCACCAGGCATGTGGGCAGGGCCCAGGACCAGAATCCAAGACAAGGCAAGTCCTGGAGAATAAGGCTGGGGCTGGGTGCCAGTATGTTGGGGACACAACTCCACAGCTGGCATACAGCTTGCTGGGATCGACCTGCAGAGTCTGTTCACGGATGTTCATGGGAAGGTGAATGAAGTCAGAAGTGGGCCCCAGGGAAGGCACCAAACACCTGGAGATGGCGTGGAAAAGAAAGGGAATTTAAACGGAAAGTATGTGTGTGGAGGGAGGGAATGGGAGTGAGGAGGGATTGGGGAATAGAGTGGGGCTTACAAAGTGCTGAAGGTTGAGTGTTTTCAATTAAAAAAACAAAAAACTAAAATCTGAGCCAAGGTAGGAAAACCTTTGTCCTGAGACCAAGATTCAGGGACATTCTCCCCTGAGAAAACTGGTGAGAAAAGGACAGGGGTTTGGTGACAGAACAAAGACCCGGTTATGGAACTGGGATAGAAAATGGGAGCAAGGTGAGAGCTGGGTGACAAGATCAGATCAGGAGGAACAGTTGACACCTGGTGCTGAGTCACTGTGACCTGGGGCTGAGTCAGCAGAAGACGGACCCTCTGATTGGTCCCCAGGCTTGGGGGCACAGATGGGAGTCCAGAACCCTTGCTGTGAGCCGGGACAGACTGTGAGAGCAGGAACTTGAGCTTGGTACTAAAAGGGCAAAGATTCGATGGAATGTTGCAGTCAGGTTCTCTCCAGGCAATAGCAAACGCCAAATTCTTTTCACTGTTTTTGCCTCTCACTCACCTGAGGGGAACCTGTTAAAAATGCTGGTGGTCAGCCCTCCTCAGACTTAACGAATTAGGATCTTTATTGGTAGGGACAAATCAACTGGATCAGGTGAATCTGATGGACACTAAAGTTGGAAACCCAGAGGTTTAGATTCTAAACTTTAGGAGGACAATCTTCCTTACCTTGATTCTGAATTCTTGTATTTGTCTCTCCCCTCACTGTCTCTAGAAAGTAACCAGCTTCTAATAACTATATGTAGTTCAGACTGAGGTAGGTTCAAATAGGTTCTTTTTGGTGTGGTAAAATATATATAACATAAAATATGCCATTTTAACAATTTTTAAGTGTAAAATTCAGTAGTATCAATTATGCTGTGCAACCATCGCCACTATTTATTTTCTTTTTCATCACTCCTAACAGAAACCCTGTACCCATTAAGCAATGACTCTCCATTTTCCCCTGCCCCAACTCAGCTCTGGTGACTCTTATCCACTTTCTGCCTCCACAGTTGTGCCTCCTCTAGATATTTCATGTAAGTGGAATCATACAGTATTTGTATCTGGCTTCATTCACTTGGCGTAATGTTTTCAAGGTTCATACGTGTTGTAATATGTATCAGAACTTCATTTCTTTCTATGGCTGAAAAATATTCCATTGTATAATATGTATATACCACATTTTGTTTACCCATTCATCTGTTGATGGACACCTGGGTTGTTTCCACCTCTGGCTACTGTGAATAATTCTTTTTTTTTAATTTTATTTTATTGAAGTATAGTTGATTTACAATGTTGTATTAATTTCTGCTGTACAGCAAAGTGATTCAGTTATACATATATATATATGTACATTCTTTTTCGTATTCTTTTTCATTATGGTTTATCACAGGATATTGAATATAGTTCCCTGTGTTATACAGTAGGTCCTTGTTGTTTATCCATTCTGTATATAGTAGTTTGCATTTGCTAATCCCAAACTCACAATCCATCTCTCCCCCACTCCCCTCCCCCTTGGCAACCACAAGTCTGTTCTCTATGTCTGTCTGTTTCTGTTTCATAGATAAGTTCATTGGTGTCCTATTTTAGATTCTACATATAAGTGAGGTCATATGGTATTTGTCTTTCTCCGACTTACTTCACTTAGTATGATAATCTCTAGGTCCACCCATGTTGCTGCAAATGGCATTATTTCATTCTTTTTTATGGCTGAATAATATTCCATTGTATATATATACACCACATCTTTATCCATTCATCTGTCGATGGGCATTTAGGTTGCTTCCATGTCTTGGCTATTGTAAATAGTGCTGCAATGAACATTGGGGTGTATGTAACTTTTTTTTAACATCTTCACTGGAGTACAATTGCTTTACAATGTTCTGTTAGTTTCTGCTATATAACAAAGTGAATCAGCTATATGCATACGAATATCCCCATATCCCCTCCCTCTTGCGTCTCCCTCCCACCTTCCCTATCCCACCCCTCTAGGTGGTGGCTACTGTGAATAATTCTTCAATGAACATTAACATGTATCTGTTTGAGTCACTCTTTTCAGTAATTTTGAGTATATACCAAGGAGTGGAATTGCTGGGTTATATGCTAATTCTGTGTTTAAAGTTTTGAGGAACTGCCAAACTGTTTTCCACAGAAGCTGCACCATTTTACATTCCCACTAGCAATGTACTACGGTTCCACTTTCTCCACATCCTCAATGACATTTGCTGTTTTCCATTTTTTTAATTATGATCATCATAGTAGGTGTGCAGTTATATTTCGTCGTAGTTTTTATTTGCATTTCCACAGTGACTGATGATGTTGACATCTTTTCATGTGTTTACTAGCCATTTGTATACCTTCTCAGGAGAAATGTGTATGCAACTCCTTTGCCCGTTTTTAAATTGGGTTGTTTGTCATTTTGTTGTTGAGTTGTAGGATTTGTTTATATATTCTGGATTTTAAACCCTTATCAGATATACGATTTGCAAATATTTTCTCAAATTCTGTAGGTTGTCTTTTTCACTTTCTTGATTTTTTTTTTTTTTTTTTTTTTTTGGCTGCACTGGGTCTTTGTTGCTGTGCGTGGGCTGTCTCCAGTTGCGGCGAGCGGGGGCCACTCTTCACTGCAGTGGCGGGCCTCTCATTGCGGTGGCTTCTCTTGTTGCGGAGCACAGGTTCCAGGCACGTGGGCTTCAGTATTTGTGGCTCACGGGCTCTAGAGTGCAGGCTCAGTAGTTGTGGCACATGGGCTCAGGTGGTCCGCGGCATGTGGGATCTTCCTGGACCTGGGCTTGAACCCGTGTCTTCTGCATTGGCAGGTGGATTCTTAACCACTGCACCACCACGGAAGTCCTCTTGATGTCTTTTGATGCACAACAGTTTTCAATTTTGATGAAGTGCAATGTATCTACTTTTTATTGTTGTTGCTTGTGCTTTTGGTGTCAAATTAAGAATTCATTGCCAAATCCAAGGTCATGAAGGTTTATCTCTATGTTTTTTAAGAGTTTTATAGGCTTTGCCCTTATATTTACATTATTGATCCAATTTGCATTAATTTTTACATATGGTATGAGGTGGGGTGGTTCAACCTCATTCTTTTGCGTGTAGAAATCCAGCTGACCCAGAACCGTTTATTGAAGACACTGTTCTTTCCCTATTGAATAGACTTGGCACATTTGTCAGATTTATTGGTCATATTATTACTGTTTAATGGGTATAGAGTTTCAGATTTGCTAGATGAAAAGAGTTCTGAAGATGGATGGTGGTGACGGTTGCCCAACAATGTGAATGTACTTAATGTCACTGAACTGAATACTTAAATTGGTTAAGATGATACATTTTATATTACATACATTTTACTACAATTTTTAAAAATCAATTGGCCATAGATGAATGGGTTTATTTCTGAACTCTCAATTCTATCCCACTAGTCTATCTATCCTTATGCCAAGAGCACACTGTTTTGATTACTCTCACTTTTAATAAGCTTTGAAATTGGAACATGTGAACTACTCCAATTTTGTTCTTCTTTTTCAGAATTATTTTGGCTTTTTGGGTCCCTTGCAATTGCATATGAATCTAAGGACCGTCTTTTCCATTTCTGCAAACAACACTTTTGGAATTTTGATGGGGATTGTATTGAATTTGTAAATAGGGATATTGCCATCTTAATGATATTAAGTTTTCTAATCCACGGATACAGAATGTCTTTCCATTTATTCAGGTCTTCTTTCTTTCTACAGTCTTCTTCTTTCTCTCTACAATATTTTGTAGTTTTCAGTTTGGGTAGGTTCTTAAACTATAAAGTTTTTCTTCCCTTGCTTCAGTATGACACTCTTTAGATCAAATAAGAAAGGAATAAAACTTACAGGAAGGCAGTCAGTATTTCCTTCATTTTGTTTGCACCCACCCATGAGAAGAAAAGACTTATAGATCACTCAGTATTAAATGAGCATTTATTGACAATTCTTTCTATTTTGAGCCCTGAACTAGGTGCTGGTTTCCATAAGTTTAAAATAGTATGAGTATCAGGTTGAAATCCAAACACTGATGGTATAATGGGAAATACTATAAAGCAGCCTTGGACAGAAAGCTGAGGGAATATAAACAAAGCAGAACTACGGGTTCTGCAGAGGGGGGTTGAGTTAGGAGAGGTTTCAGATAGAGGATTTGAATGTGAAGTGGAATTTTGCCAGCCAGAAAAGGGGAAGGAGGAGGACAACATTTGGGGAAGAGAATGTGAATCACAGCATGAGGCAAGGCAAGTTCAGGAAATGCTAAGCCTGGTTACTGAGGGTTGTATGTGGTGGGAGAGGGGAAGAAACATGGGGCTAACAGAGAGGTAGACATGCCTCACTCACCTGTGGTTAGTCAACCAGCTTGCTCATTTGAACAAGTGTAAAAAAAATCTTGAGGCACATTATCTGTTGATGTATTCCTTTCAAAATAAGATGATGCATTTTAAAAGTGAGACATAGAATAAAAGCTGTTGAGTAGATAATAGTATTTTTATCAATGTTAATTTCCTGATTTTGATACTTGTACTATGTTAGGAGAGAGAATGCTCTTAGGAGGTACACACTGAAGTATTTAGGGGAAAGGGGGCACCATGAATGCAACTTACTTTCAAATGGTTCAGAAAAATAATATGTTTGTATATAGATAGAGAGAAAATCATAAAGTAAAAGTGGTAAAATGCTAACAGGTGGAGAATCACAGTGAAGGGTGTAGAAGAGCTTTTGTACTACTCTTGCAACTCTCTTACAAGTCTGAAATTAACTAAAATAAAATCCCCCCCAAAAGTAATGATGTCTCTCTTCTCTATAATACAAACCGAGTTCTGAAAAAAAAAGAACAATTTTTGTTTAAAATGTTTTTATACACATAGAAAATGTCTGAAAAGACACCAAACTACCTATCAATGACTACTACTAAAGAGTAGGAATGGGTTGAGAAAAGGAGGATTTAAATTTAGTTTATACCTTTCAGTATTGTTTGAATATTTTATCAAGAGCATGTATTAATTTTATAATTAAAAATAAAACCACAGAAGACATCAAAAAAAACCTGGGGGGGGGTAATAATTAATGACTGAGGGACTTCCCTGGTGGTGCAGTGGTTAAGAATCCTCCTACCAGTGCAGGGGACACGGGTTCGAGCCCTGGTCCATGAAGATCCCACATGCTGCAGAGAAAGTAAGACTGTGTGCCACAATTACCGAGCCTGTGCTCTAAGAGCCCGCGAGCCACAACTACGGAAGCCCACGTGCACCTAGAGCCCGTGCTCCGCAACAAGAGAAGCCACCGCAATGAGAAGCCCACACACCGCAACGAAGAGTAGCCACCGCTCTTTGCAACTAGAGAAAGCCCACGCACAACAACGAAGACCCAACACAGCCAAAAATATTTAAAAAAAAAAAAAAAAAGCGTGTCATGTGAATGTTTAAAAACAAAAAATTAATGACCGAGGAACACTTCTCCATTGTATGATAATAGGGAGGGGGTGGTAATAAAAGATATTTTTTAAATAAAGAAAAATATATATCTTACATAAATACATAAAAATCAACAAATAGATGTGAACATATAAACAACTGTTGGTACTTAATGAGAAAGATTTTTATGTCCCTGAGAAGCTTTTCTTCAGAAACTGAGAGGTCAAATATCTTACCACGTTGTTCTCCCTGTCCAATGCTCCATTGACAAGGAAAATCAAAGAAACTCTCAATAATTTGAGCAAAAAGCCTACATTTTAATACTACTGCCTACATTTTGCCGAAGCCAAGGTTGTTTTTGTTAAGGATGACTTCTATGGGCTGACAAAGAAAAAACAAAAATTACTGCCTGTTGTAATTTCCTTAGCCCACCCACATGATCAAACTGAATTAAGCACTCATTAAAATCGAGCACTTAAAAGAGAGAGGGATTTCCCTGGTGGCGCAGTGGTTGGGAGTCCGCCTGCTGGTGCAGGGTACACGGGTTCGAGCCCTGGTCCGGGAGGATCCCTCATGCCACGGAGCAGCCGGCCTGTGCGCCACAGCTGCTGAGCCTGCGTGCTGCGGCTGCTGGGGCTCGCGTGCCTGGAACCCATGCTCCGCAACAAAAAGAGAGGCCACCGCAATGGGAGGTTTGCGCCCGGCGACGGAGAGTGGCCCCCACTCGCTCCCTCTGCAACTAGGGAGGGCCTGCGCGCAGCAGCGAGGACCCAACACAGCCAAAAATAAATAATTTTTTTTTGAAAGAGAGAGAAGTTTCATTTAGGATACGTATATATGAAAAGGGAAATATAAAAATGACACCAATAAAGCCAGTACTCAATTTCCTGCTTCTGGTCCCAGAATAGAAAGACCACCAAGTCATGCTTTCCCCAGGGTTAGAAGCGGCTGACAACAGAAGTGATGTTGATGAAGCGCCCTAAACCAAGGCATGGATTTGCCCCAACTCTCCAGTTCAAGAGAGGGCCAGAGGAGTCAGGTAAAGTCTTAGGTCATCATCCTATGAGGAATATCAAATGCCACGCTCAGAAGCTTCAGATGATCAGGGCTCAGACCTTTTATATGCTTTTATACTGTTGTCTCCCAACTAATTTCTCCCACTGCTGTACACCATTGTCATGGTCCCTCAGCCTCAAGGGTACTGGTGCAAGAAGCAGAGTCTTATCTGTTAATACTTTGGGTTGTTAATTCCCAAGACTCAGCAGAGGAGAGGGTGGCTTGATTGATCTATCTTACTTGTGATTCTTTTAATAAATGAGGACATTCTTCTGACGGGGTTCTTTTGTATCCAAGTACAATGTTATCTTTTTTGGCTCTTGATATATTTTGAACTAAACTATGCTCAGTGTATAAACTCTGGACATGAATGTGACCTAGGTTTTTCTTCTTTAATAAAAGAAAAAATTATAGAAGAAAACCCCCAATCACAGGTTGAAAACTACCTCACTTTTTAAAATTCTAAATCCCAAATTTAATGATCACAAATTTACCTTTTAAGATATATACTCTACAGCTTGACATTCATCTATTTATTCAAAAATTATTTAGTATCACTATGGTTCTGAATAAAACATATTCCCTGCCTTTAAGAATCATATACTCTAATAAACCATTTTTTTTATTTTTAAAAAGAGGACAAAAAGAAATCACCTAAATATATCATATCATCCTATCAGATAATAGATTATTTTGGGCAAGTTTGCTGAGTGACACACACACACACAAAATAATACAAACTGGCTCACAAAGAATTGTCTTGTATTGGTGGCAATAAATTCAACTTCATGTTGCACTACACTGCAGGTAGGCATCTAGCCATTTTGTATTTTATTCTTCCCTGAGATAACTTTATTTTAAAAGCCTTTAATTTGTCTTAATGTGTATTCTGAACCAGAATAAATATTGGATAGTATTCTCACTGAAATATTACAATGCAACAGAAACCAGTTTTGAGTAATCACAACAAAAGGAAGCTCATGTGTTTATCTTCCTTAAGTTAGCCAGCTAACCATTCTTTTAAAAATCTGGATCTCTCTATTCTTTCTTTTCAAAAATATATATCCCAGGTGGGCAATATAAAATAACCACATGAGAAGGTCTTCAATAGCAATCACTGTTATAGAAAATTACATTAAAATAATCATGCGATACCATTTTCCATCTATCAAATAGGCAAAGACTAAAAAGACAGATTATACCTTGTGCTTGAAAAGGTGAATGGGCAATCTTCTTTACAATTGGTGGGAGTGTAATTGGTACAACTTTTGGAGATGCATTACAGATACATAAAGGATATATCTATCTGTATAGACATATATTGATACGGACCTTAAGCAATTCCACTTATAGAAATTTATCCTATAGATATACTTGTCCATGTTCACAAACATTATATATTTATTTTCAAGGATGTTCATTGTAGCTTTTGATAATAGTGGAAAACTAAAAATAACCTACATGTCACCAAAAGGGCTCTGCAAAAAAAAAAAAAAAAATCCATGAAAAACTATTAAACTATAGTTATTAAAAAGAGAGAGGTGAGAGTATATTACAGACTTAATTAGATTTCTAAGGTATATTATGTGAAAAATAAGTTTTAGAACCAATGATCACATTTGTATAAAACAATGTGTACATATCCACACATATGTGGGGGGAAAGGGCACATTTTGCTTGATATATTTCTGTACAATATGAATATTTGCCAAGAAAAAATGTTAATAAAAGATGTTTGTATCCTATGGACTTAAAGTGGTTGAATATTGTCAAAAACTACAAAGCATGTTTGTATTTTTCCAGAAGAATTAAATTACAGTTGGGGGGGACAGTTGTTTATGTGTTTAAAGCAAAACATCTGCCAACTGTATTTAGTTTGACATTTTTTTCATGTCCTGCTTACCAAACTAGAAACAAACACTGAATCATAATTAAGATATAATTAGAGGGCTTCCCTGGTGGCTCAGTGGTTGAGAGTCCGCCTGCCGATGCAGGGGACATGGGTTCGTGCCCCGGTCCGGGAAGATCCCACATGCCGCGGAGCGGCTGGGCCCGTGAGCCATGGCCGCTGAGCCTGCGCATCCGGAGCCTGTGCTCCGCAACGGGAGAGGCCACAACAGTGAGAGGCCCGCGTACCGAAAAAAAAAAAAATATATATATATATATATATATATATATAATTAGAAAGAAGTGCTACCCCAGAATGATATGCTTAATGATGTATTTGCACTGTGGTGTACGTTGATGTGTAAATGCAAAAGAAGACTATAGCCGGAAAGAAGTGTGTAGGTTTAAGCAACATGATACCCACTGAAATAACCCACTTCTAGTTAAGTTTTCTTCCCCACTGCCTTCTCTCATACGCAAGAGGGAATAATAATCCAAAAATCAAAGTATTTATCTCTGGGAAGTCTGAAACTAGATGCTGATTGTGTTTATAAGCCAGCTGGCAGCAGTCAGAACAAAGGTCAGAATGAAGAAAGGATCAAGACAACTTGCTCCCTTAGAGCTTACTAGGATAAACCTCTTAGTAATTTCCTTCTTTGTAGGCATTTTACTGTGCAGGAGTAATTTAGAGCAACAACTCTGGACCTCTCCTCTGAAGGTAAGTTGGCTTGCCTTCTTGAGCTATTATAAATGAAGGGAAAAAATTACAGGCTCTGTTTTATTAATTCATTATATCCTTCATTCATTCATTGTTCTATGTATCATTGATTTATTTAAAAAAACATTTATCTAATACTTTGTATGTTCAGTTCAGGGAATACAAAGTTAAAAAGCCATTCTGGGGGAATTCCCTGGTGGTCCAGTGGTTAGGACTGCGTGCTTTCACTGCCAAGGGCCTGGGTTCAATCCCCGGTTGGGGAACTAAGATCCTGCAAGCTGCTCGGCACGGCCAGAGAAAAAAACCATCCCTAGACTCAAAGTAGATACTAAAGGTAGATAAAAGAGAAAATGAGAAAACAACATAATAAAAGGTTCATACAGAAATGGAACCCCAAGTAGGGGCACCTAAGACCCAGGGGAGACTTCCCAGCAAAAAGGATGTCTGAACTAAGTCCTGAAGGATGAAGACCATCCAGAGAAGAGGGAGCAGTGTACAGCCACAGCAGTGAACTGAAAAAAAACACAGCACATTTAGGGAAGTGCTCATAGCTCAGGGCGGTTATTAGAGTTCTAAGAGGGGAATGGTGGGAAGACAAGGCCAGGGATTGGTGAGCTGGGGTCAGGTCCTGAAGGATTGTGATCACCATATGAGAAATCTAGAATTTGTCCTAATGGTTATGGGTTTTAAGCAGGAGGATGACATGATCAGGGTTGGGTTTTAGGAAGATCTCTTGGGCAGCAGTGTGAGTAATGTGAAGGAGCAGGACAATGTTTAAGATAGAAAACTTGCAGCAACATAGGAAAGAGATGATGAGTGGTTTTGGTCTTTAAAGAACATACTAAACGACAGATGAGGACACCAGTCCTCTGGTTGGACCCTGAGGCCCTGGGAAGAACTCTGGAGGACAGTGCTGAGGCAGTTTATGGAAGCGTTTGACAGTGATGGTCGGGCCTTTGGAGGCAAGGCCTAAGACAAGGAGCGGTACTTGTTATACAAGGTGGGCCACTCGTTTAAGGCCATGGAGGTTACTTCCCTGGAGGACATTTCTTCTCTCTGCCCACCAAAGAGTCTGAGATTATTTTTTTTACTCCTTCCGGGGGAAATCCCTCAAGGTCCTGAAGATCTTGTCCATTCTGAAACACACCCAGGGCAGTAAATGAATGAGGCTGAAGGAATTTGCGGCCACTGGGTTGATCTGGCAGAGTCCAAATGCCCCAAGAGAGCCAAACTATCATCCATGGTGCCGTCATTCTGACCAAGCCGCCTTAATTCCTGTGGGATGAGGCAACTGAAGGGAGAACAAAATCAATAAGCACTTTGCTCTTGCCAGGTGACATACTCTTTGCAAGGTGACAGGGTGCAGGGTCTCATTAGGGGTGCATCTTGTTCTTGTTCCTAAAATAACTGACACTATCTCTCTGCTCTTGTGCCTAAAACACTGCTGCTAATGGCGGATGTGGATAACTGCTGTACCTCTGCTAAAAGCTGCACTTCTATGGGCAACTTTGCTAAAGCCATCTTTGATGCCATCTCCAAGTCCTGCAGCTATCAGACCCTGAACTCTGCGAAGAGACCATATTCATCAAATTTACCTCTCAGAGATTTACTGATCATAAGACTCAAGTGACAGTGCAAAGAACCCACAGAATCCTCCTATGGCTACCATGTTCGGTTCTTATAGTACAAGCAAAAGTAAAGAAAGAGTGAGAGAGAAAGATGATGAAGATCTGATTAATCTGAGCTACTACTAGTAGTAGTAGTAAGGATAGAGAGGAGGTAAGACTGAGATATACAAGAAGGAGAAATCAGAGGACTTCATGACTGATTGAAAGTGGGAAGTAAGAGGGAGGGAGAAGTTGAGAATGACTACTTTGGGTTTTGGCGCCTGGAAGGTCTTTCAGAATGATAAGAAAAGTAGGATATGGGGCCACTTTTCAAGGGATTACAAATAGTTAAGTTTTGGGACATACAGAATTTAAGCCAGTTGAGGGACATCCACAGAGATCAGCAGATAGTTGGATAATACAGCTTTTAAATTCAGGCAATAGAACTGGGCTGAAGGTACAGATTGTTAGAGAGTGGGTGGGGTGGGTGGACATGAGTATAAGATGGTAAATGAAGCTGTGGAGGAGAATGAGATGACTCAGGGAGAGTGTGTAGAGGTGAGAAGAGAAGTGAGCCAAACATAACGATTCTCTAGCCAAATGGTAGAGAATATGTATTAAGAGGTAGATAGAATAACAGAAGACTCCAAAGAAATACCCATAAAATATGTTAAAAACCAAAACAGGGCATCATTGTAGAAGCTAAGAGAAAAGAAAGTTTCAAGAAGAATTGTTAGTTGTGCCTATGATTTACTTAAAGCTAAAGCTTTGAAGTACTAGGACCCCCGATTCTTTTTTTGTTTGTTTTTGTTTTTTGGCCACTCCACTGGCTTGCGGGATCTTAGTTGTTCTCCGACCAGGGGTTGAACCTGGGCCCTCAGCAATGAAAGCACCGAGTTCTAAGCACTGGACCACCAAGGAACCCCCTAGGACCCCTGATTCTAATTTGTTTCTATGGAAAGCACCCTTGGCTTTATAATGATCCACTTTTTGATGCAGTTCCCAAGAATGTGTCTGGGAAAAACAGGAGCTTACACAGACTCATTTTTTTAATTGATAAATTCTCTCTGTTAATTGATAAACTAATAAATTACACATGTTTATATTTGTGCATTCTGTACATGTTTATATAAGTTATAAATGGAGGGAAATCTTAAGTCTTAAAAGTATTAACAGAATTTTGAATATACAATAAAATGCCAAAGCCAATTCCAAAAAAAAAAAAACAGTTTGAAAACTTGCAGAGAAGTTATATATAATAGGTTAAAAATTGAGATGTGTCCATTGGATTTAGCAACCAAAGAAGTCACCGATGTGTTAAGCAATAGCAATCTTGGTCATGTGGCAAAATCTAGAATGCAATGAGTTAAGAAAGGGAAGGGAAAAGAAGGTATAAGGCTGTTGCTAGAGAAGAAGATAGGTTGAGGGAGGGTTTTCTTTTTTGGAAAGATGCTGATGGGAAAGAGAAGGAGGCAGGCAATTGAGGATGCATGGCCACCGAATAGGTTGGGGAATGAGGTCTAGAGCCCAACTGGAGGGATTAGCTTTGGATAAAAGAAGGGAAGCCTCTTCCCTTGTGATAAGAAGAAAGCCATGCAGATATATTTCTAAGGGACATCCACCACCCACCAAAATTTTTTGATACAAAGCTTTTTGGTGCTGGAATTCCAAATCAGATGGAGAGTAGGCATTCACAATGTTGTAAGAGGTGACAAGCAAACCCTCTCCCTGGGTCACCCCATTCCACAGCTTTGATAACTGCCACGTCTCACATGTTTAGTAATGTCAAAAGTAGAGTGAAAACCAAGTCCTTAGTGCTGCTTAGTTGAGGTATAATTTACATACCATAAAATTCACCAGTTTTAAGTGTACACTTAAATGATCTTTAGTAAATTTACCAAATTATGCAAGCATCACTGTTACCAAACCAAACTTGGGTCAGCTTGCCCATGCACAGTAAAGCCAATCTACTGACACCGGGATTGTGGTGAAGGAAAGTGCCTTGTTTATTGCAAGGCCAACCAAGGAGTATGGACAGCTAATGCTCAAAAGACCCAAGCTCTCCAATGGATTTGAGGGAAGGGGTTTTAAAGGCAAGGTGAGGGAGAGGGCTGCAGGATGCACAATCAGCTCATGCACAATTCTCTGACTGGTTGATGGTAAGGTAACAGGGTGATGTCACAGGGATTAACATCATCATAGGCTCCAGCCAGTCTGGGGGCTATGTGTTCATGGTCATCAGGCAGTTAGCTTCTTCCATCCGGTGGGGGCTTTAGTATCTGTAAAACAACTCAGGAATGTGTGTCAGACACTGTTATCCATGTCCTTCAGGGAGGAACTAAAGATTCTGTGACTCTACTGTATGGCTGATCTATTGTTCAAATTGTTACCAGTTCTTCTGGCCCAACTGCTATCTTTCGTTACTACATGTTCACACTATTCTAATCATTAACTCTTGAGCCAGCCTTTTGTGACTCAGGGGAGGCCTGGGAAACTAAAGCTTTTCTACAAACAAGAGGCAGGCAGAGGACGGGGGTGGGGGGGGGGTGTGTGTCTGTCCTGGGAAGGCACCATAGATTCCTCCTTGGTTACATTACCATAATCCAGTGTTATAATATTTCCATCACCCCAGTAAAATCCCTAATGCCCATTTTCAGCTAATCCCCATTCCCACCCCAGCCCTAGGCAACTACAAATCTATTTTTCATGTCTATAGATTTGCATTTTCCAGACATTTCATATAAATCATACAAAATGTGGTTTTTTGGCTGGCTTCTTTCACTCAGCATAATTGACTTTTAGGCTCATACGTATTGTAGCATTTATCAGCAGTTCATTCCTTTTTATTGCTGAGTAGTATTCCTTTGTGTGGCCATACCACATTTTGTTTATCTATTCACCAGCTGAACATTTGCTGCTTTGCTTTTGCTTCCCCCTTTGCCCCTGAATGACAGAGCATAGGCTGACAGTTTTCTCTTCATTCTTTCAATATGCCTATTCACAATTTTAGAGAGTGTGGCATATCAATTTTCCTAAGGGTGTGAAGCTAGGCTTTGCCAATTTTTGGTGAAGGATAAAGCGATTTTTTGGGAACTGGTGAGGATAAAGACGTTATGATTAGACCAATGCCTTACAAATATTTCCAAACCACAGACAATTGTGACAGGATGTATACCTGCCACAATCCACAAGAGGATACCTCACACACTCCGAAACTGCTGCCATTACAATACAACAGCACAAAACAATAATGACAATAACAGTGATGGCCACCACAATAAAACCTCCCAGGAAATAATGGGAAGAATGATGCTATTTGGGGGGAATCCAAGGAGAAAAATTACATCAGTTATGCCAAAATAGGAATAAAAATGTTGTCCTAATATAAACATTGTCCTATATGCACTGACGTCTGTGGACAATAAGCAACCTTCTCAGAACATACTTTGAGAGCTGTATGTACAGCCTAATGGTGCACTTGAAGGTAAGAATTATCACTAAACGAATACACATCCCAAGAAGTGATTCAATCATTTTGTATTTTTTAGTTTTTTTTTTAACTTCTACTTTTTAATACACAAAAGTATACAAACCAGTATAAAAAAGCCCCCGAGTAGCTATCACCCAGGCCCAACAACCACCAAACCATGGCAAATCTGCCCCATCCACAAGTTAATTCTGCCCCCCATATTATTTTACAGCAAATTTCAGGCATCATATAATTTTATCCATAAATATTTCATCATGCAACTCTACAAGAGACTTTTTTTGGAATAACATAACACAATACCATGATCACATCTAAAATATTATAATAATAATTGCTTAACATAAATTTTCTAGTCATTGTTCCTGTAATGTGAATTTATAACTTAAAGCAACAAGCCTAGATGGCAAAACAACCTCTATCAGATAAAGACTTGAAGAAGAGGGGCTCCATGCATGTCTTGATAGAATACACATGGTAACATTTCTTCACATTGCCAAGTGATCTTGTCGGGCTGGGTTTTAAAGGACAGAAGGGAATGCAAAAATAAGCTTGGAAAACGCATGCCATATGGACATTAAAGAATTACTCTCCTCTTTTGGGTATGAAATGACTAACTATTTGCAGCTAAAATGTGTGGGCTCTTTTTCAGAAAATGGAATATCTTTCCCTCACTGAGCATATTGATTAGAGACATAATCTAGACTGTCTGGGAATAGTTTCTCTGTAGCAGAACAAATCACACCCTTCAATACACTGTTTAATTTTAGATATATCTTGACACATTTATTTAAATATTTTGGCTCTGGATTTTCTTTTCCTTTAGGCGTGCCTGATGTCCGCATTTAAAATTTAGCTGTCATTTTTCTCAAAAGGTTGTGTGGGGCAATAGGAAAAGCAATTCCAATTTGTCACATGTGAGCAGTATGATCTTATACAAGTTACTTAACCTCTCTGAGCGAGATTTTTTTTTCCATTTGTTGGCCAATAAGGATTTTTGAGGATTAAATGAGATAATGAATTTAGGATTATGCCTGCATCAAGAAATCAGAGCTATTGTTAAAAAAAGAGGAATTTTCTACAATAAAAATGTATAATTTATCAAAAGTTCCCCTATGAGAGTTTTTCTTTAGCAGTATTATTTCTTACTGATTCTTCAACAAAATCATAATGTTACTACGCATGGATCAGAAAGCCAAGAAATAATTTACATTGCCTCGAACGTTAACAAGAGCTTAGAGTAATAGAACTGTAGCTGATAGACACTCTCTTAAATCATTCTATTTTGAATCTATTTTTTAAAATTAGGTCAATTCAACCATCTTTATCTATTCTAACCTCTCAGAATAAAATATCAAACTTTTCTGTTTGAAACTAACACAAAAATAATGGGAAAGACCAAAAAAGTCTAATTCTCTCATCTTAGAGACAATATCGAAAATTCTACATCCTTAGGTTCTATTCCAAACCTGACCCTGGCCTGAAGTATGCATGTGAGGAAACCAGAAAACTTCCATTTTTGTCCATCCATTTGTAGGCACAGAATGAAAATCATTTATAGTAGAATATTAATGAAATAGGTTGCTAGTTCAGCAAATACTTCTATGCTCAATGTATGGCTTATGAAAATCTGTATTAAATGTTCAAGTCAACTTTCTCTGCTTTTACAAGTTTAAATATGCTGTGGGTAACTGATTCTGTGATTGATGGTTTAGGATCTTGCCATGCCTCATAGTTAGCAATAAATCTTCATTATGTAGTTCCTCAGAAATGAAGAGTGTAATAAATCAGCCCAAATGTGTCCTGACCTTAACACAGTTCCCGGTACTATTCTCTAGTGAATTACTTCCCTTTAGTAAAAGGGGACACAACACTGTAATTCCAGCTCATTGTAAGCTCTGATTCATTACTTGAAGTTTTATTACAATGTGTCATGAGTATTCATGAAATGTGGCATGAAATATTCTTTGAGAGGTCAGCTTCAAAAGCACTATTGTGGTCAATCATGTAGATGGATAGCTACATACTGAGTTTAAAGCAGTTTTCTATTGTCATTTGCCAACCAGCTACAAGGTGAGCTGGGAGCAGTTCAGCTGGCCACTTTTCCATGTCACTGTCATCCATTTAAAAAACTAGTGAGTGCCTACTCCATAGTCAGTCCTACGCCAGATGCTGGTCTACAGAGGCCCTGCTCTCCGGGTGAAGGCACAGTAAATCAGCAATCGCGTTACAGTAATAAGTGTTAGTCACTTATCAAATATTTACCCAGAACCTACTATATGCCAGGTGCTCTGTTAGGCCACTAGGGAAACAACAGTAAACTAAGCAGACAAAAATATTTTAATGTGCTGTAATGTGCACAGGATGCCATGGAGACCCAGATAAGAGGATCTAAATAGACTAATAGCACAGGGGTCAGGGAAAGCTTTTCAGAGGAGGTGATACTTCAGCAGAGTTTGGAAAGATAAAGAAGAAAAGACATTAGATAAAGAAGGCATTCTAATTATGGGAGGTGTGAAGTAGCAGGATACATTTGGGAAACCACTGGCAGGTTGATATAGCTGCTGCCTTATCTGAAAACAGCAGAATATCATTGAAAGACTAAGCAAAGAGTGGCATGATTGTATTTGCATGTGAGAGTGCTCACTCTGCCTGCAATATAGAAAATGGACTGTGTGTGGAGAGGATAGAGAGACCAATTAAGCAGCTGGTGCCATGATCCTGATTGCATAAAAGACTGAATGAGAGGGGCCTAGGAGACTTCTAGGTTTCTGGCTATAAATGCAACTACTTGAGTCATTGGTGCTGATGAAAACTCTTCTTCATCAACTAAAAATTGGAGGGCTTGTATAGTGCACTCAAGAAGCCTAAGATTAGGTCACCTTCCCAGCCACTCTGGACCCAAAATTGGTTTCTGAGTTAAAGAAGGTGAGTTATTCCTGGAGACATAAGTGATTGTTAGTTTTGAGGAGGGCTTTGATGACTAAGAATAAACAGTTTGTTAACATGGGCAAGAGCTAGTTATCATTTTCATTTTGGTGACATAACCTGCAGAAGTAGTTGAAAAAGAGGTTAAAAATAAAGCTACAGGGACTTCCCTGGTGGCGCAGTGGTTGGGAATCCGCCTGCCAGTGCAGGGGACACAGGTTCGAGCCCTGGTCCGGGAAGATCCCACATGCCACAGAGCAACTAAGCCTGTGCGCCACAACTACTGAGCCTGCGCTCCAGAGCCCTTGAGCCACAACTACTGAAGCCCGCGCACCTAGAGCCCATGCTCCGCAACAAAAGAAGCCACCGCAATGAGAAGCCCGCTCACCGAAACTAGAGAAAGCCCGCGCGCAGCAACGAAGACCCAACGCAGCCAAAAATAAATAAATTTAGAAAAAAAAATAAAGCTATATTATGAGAGCTGTAATTATGATTACATCTTGTACTTCAGAAAGGATTAATTAGGAGGCACTAATAAAATTAGAACTATAAACCTCTCTTACCATGTAACTTTAGTTGACTAAATCGGAGTATTCTTTTTCTAGCACAGTGCTTGAGAAAACAGCTCTAAACTGTGATCAGTGCCTTATTACAATTTTACTGTCATTAAATATAAAATTACATCTTTTCCCATATGGATAACATTTTTTTTTTTCCTGCGGTACGCGGGCCTCTCACCGCTGCGGCCTGTCCCGTTGCGGAGCACAGGCTCCGGACGCACAGGCCCAACAAGCCACGGCTCACAGGCCCAGCCGCTCCGCAGCACGTGGGATCCTCCCGGACCGGGGCACGAACCCGTGTCCCCTGCATCGGCAGGCGGACTCCCAACCACTGCACCACCAGGGAAGCCCATGGATAACATTTTAAAGGCAATTTGTCACATATACATTATTATTCCCTAATTAACGGTCATCATTTCTCTCATGGACTCTTGCAATAGCTTGCAAATTGGTTTCTCACCACAGGTCTCTGTCCCCTCCATTTCACCCTGGTCTATCCCACTTCAGAATAAGTGAACACAAACTGATCAAAGTGAACACAAAGCTGACATTGTATTTCCCTTACATATTTTGAATGGTGACTAATAACTATAAAGCCCAAACTCCCCAGCATATTAGTAAAGGGCTTAAGATTTGGACCCATCATTTCTTGTCAATAGACAGCATATTACTACGCCTCACCAACTTTCTTAGACTCATGCCATGTGCAGTTATCTCAACCTGGAATGTCCTCCCTGTAGCTCTAGATTGGAAAACTGCCACTAAGCATCTAGAGAGTTCACATATTATGTCCTCCATTATGTATGCCCATTCCCACCTCTCCTGAAAAAATATCAAGTTGCTCCCTGGTCTCTGCCTCTAACTACCATGTTCATCCAAGCATTAGCTTTTATCAATAGTTTTAAAAGTTTGTTTTTGTCTGTAAATGTGACTATAAGCCCCTGAGGCTAGTAATTTTCTTTTACATTTGTACCTCCAGTGCCTAACAGAGCATCTGCTTGAACTCAAGAATGGATAAATGAACATCTCCCTGAAGCTGCCCTTCACCATTCCCTAGGCAGTTAACTGGTCCCTTCCTCTGTCTTCCTTTAATACTTACCATATTATCGCCAGTATGGTACAGTACTTATTACTTTATATGTCTATCTCTCCAATATAGTCTATGAGCTGAGACCATTTTTTATTCTTATAGTTTCTGAACCTAGCACGTAATAGGCCCTCAGTAGGTACTTATTAAAAGAACGAAAACCTTGAAAGCATGCTCCTCAAACTTGTGGGTTGCAATATATTTAATGTTTAATGTCAGACTCTTGATTCAAAAAGATTTGGATTGAGGGAAGACTGCTGCCATGTCTGCTGCAAACAGTGGGGTGTTGCTCCAGGACCTTGCTTCAGACATATGTCTTACATTTCATCCCTAGCCTGAGCAAATGAAATCTCCTTGAGGACTGGGAAGCAACAATGGCCTCACTGCAAGATGAATCTAACTGTTGGGTCTACAGTGAGATGCTGTTGTCATCCTCCTCTGGACATCCATAGAAAATTGACCCAGGTAACGCGACCATGTGGGGATGACTGACAATGGGGGGAAAAGACAAACCACTTTCCTGTTCCGCAAGCCAGTATGTCAAAAGAACCCCCATCGGTAAACGTTACTGTACACATCACACACTTTGCCAAGGTTACTGCTCACGAGCCCCCCACCCTCACCCCCACCCCAGGCTATGTTGTGTGAAATGGAATAGGCTGGCTTTTGGACACACAAGTCCAACTAGCAGGATTAACTGTTTTTTGTTTGGAAAGTCATATAATTGGTCCACCCCTAATAGCACCCAAAATAACATGGGATGCCAGACCTGTACTCTGACTGCTGACTTCTGGCTAGGCCGCCAGAATGTTTCTTTTAAAGCTGGGCCTTCCCCTCTCCATGCAGGTGCCTCCGGGTTTGTGAAAACCCGGGCGGCACTTACCTTCCTTATAACTGGACAGGACACTGCTGCCATTGACTCTCCATTGACCTGGTAAGCAACTGGCTCCAAGATTTGCCTATATCCTGGCAAATGACTGTTCTTAGCATACTGGGTATCTTACTCTTGATAGCCCTTGGCTGCTGCTGTCTGGATTCTATTTGTGGTATCTGGTTGCAGTGCCCCTCTATATACCCGACCCAGGGATATCTCGGAAGAGGGCTGGACCAAGACTGTAAGGGTCGTGCAGGGTATGTAAGGGTGGAGGGTATGGTCAGGCCTGCCGAAATGGTTGTTCTCTTGCTCCCTGTATATCCCCCGCTTGACCAGTCCCTGCTTCACCTACACCCTACTCCCCTGACTGACCTTCCCTCTTAATCATAGAGCCTAATCAGTAAATGCCTAGTACTTGCCCCTAGCCCCAGCTAGTGATTGTTCTAATCTTTAGATCAGAACATCTCCAGCAAGATAACTGGGCTTCCCGGGTGACGCAGTGGTTAAGAGTCTGCCTGCCGATGCAGGGGACACGGGTTTGTGCCCCGGTCCGGGAAGATCCCACATGCCGCGGAGGGGCTGGGCCCGTGAGCCATGACCGCTGAGCCTGCGTGTCCGGAGCCTGTGCTCTGCAACGGGAGAGGCCACAACAGTGAGAGGCCCGCGTACTGAAAAAAAAAAAAAAAAAAAAAAAAAAAATCCTGTTCTCCACCAAGATAACGTATCAAAGGGGTGGTGAGGGGCGTGCTCCTCTGCTGGTTTCCCTGGTAACAGATGAGCCAACCTGATGTCAATTTCCCCTATAACTGGTAAACATCCCTTCCCCACCCCAGGGAACAAAGACTATTGCCATGTCTTGCATGTCCTGCCCATTGCAGTCTGCTGCACATGTTGGGGTGTTGCTCCTGTACCTTGCTTCAGACATGTAAGATCCCCCCCATCCATTAAACCATCGATGTCTCTGTTGCTGACTCGGGCTCTTTTTTCGGTCTTGAGGCTGGGTAAGTACAGAACCTGCAGGCCTGTGGAGTGCAGCCCAACAACAGTGAACTCAGGTGATCTGTCAATTAGTAGGCGTCAATCCCATTTGTGGAAAGTGAAAGTAAGAGTATGTGTGAGATGGAAAAGATTCAGAAAAGGATGAACGTGTTTATGGAGCACAAAAGAATAGTTACCAAGGTATAGTTGGATTGCCAGATATATTAGAAAGTTACTGGGATTTGTGATTCTGTATTTAGATGAGGATCAATATTCTAATAATGTGCTTCATCTGAAGCAGCCACTGAATAGGGAAGAATTTTGAGTCACTGGGATTGGTATCTTGATCAGGATATATGGTAAGAAGTCAGATAAACTTATGAATCATTTGTCTTAGTAAAAATAGGTTTAAATGAGTAAATGGGGATTAAATTAGGCAGTAAGAATGAGGAATGCTAGGGGCTGATGGATGGAAAGTGGGGACAATGGAATATCGGAGTCCCATGTGATAGGAGAGCTTATACATGGGGAGTGATCCTGTGAATGAGTTGGAAGTAGACAATGTTGGGGTTGCTGGATGTGGTCTCTGATTATTGATTTTATAGGTCACATTCATGGTGAAACCTAAGTGTGGTATGTATCCCATTTTTAGAAATGTTAAGTTGGAAAACAAAGCAAAATTTGCACTACAGCTGTAGCATTGTCTAACCATGTAATTTTGTGATATCATTCCTTCCAAACCTTTGTTCACATTATTTGTTAAATAAACCACATCAGCAAGTTTTTTTAATGAGGATTAATAAAGCAAATATATGTAAAAAAGCAAACTGGATTTTAAAAATATGATATGGAATGGCTGGAAAGATGAAACAAAACTTGCTAGATTAAATTTAACAGAAAGAGGGGACTTCCCTGGTGGTCCAGTGGTTAAGACTCCACACTTCCACTGCAGGGGGCGCAAGTTCGATCCCTAGTTGGGGAACTGATATCCTGAATGGCATGCGGTGCAGCCAAAGGGAAAAAAACAATTTAACAGAAAGAGGTCTAAAGCTCCAAATTTAGGTAGACATTAGGTTTTCATTTGCCAGGTGAGAGAGAACTGAATCAACAGTATGATATGACTGAAAATAAAACAAAGAAACCTACTGCTACATATTAGTAGAGAATGCAGCTGGAGCAAGAGAGTTGAGCCTTATCATACCATGAGCTCTTCAGACATATCTTCGATATTGTGTAATTTATGGGCCTATACCAAAATAGAGAAACTCCAGAAGTAGGTAAATGGGCTCATAAGTGGCCTGAAAACCATGAAAATGAGGGATAGAGAGGAATAGGAATGACCAGCTTTGGGGGAAAAAAAGGTAGGAAGAGCAGGGGAGAATACTCAGTATTAGCCAAAGGGATGAAGATTCCAGTTCAACTTAGTTTAGGTTATTAGTGCTTATACATCTACCTCATTTTGCAAGTGAGGAAGGCGTTATGTTAAGTGAAATAAGTCAGACAGGAAAAGACAAATACTTTATGATCTCACTTATATGTGGAATGTAAGGAAAACAAAACAAAAACACCAAACTCAAAGAAAAAGAGGCAGAGTGGGGGGCGGGAGGGATTGCAGGAAGATGGTTAAAAGCTATAAACTTCCAGTTATAAGATACATAAGTACTAGGGATGTGATGTACAACATGATGACTGTAGTTAACCCTACTGTAAGATATATAGGAAAGTTGTTAAAAGAGTAAATCCTGGGACTTCCCTGGTGGTGCAGTGGTTAAGAATCCGCCTGCCAATGCAGGGGACACAGGTTCGAGCCCTGGTCCGGGAAGATCCCACATGCCGCGGAGCAACTAAGCCCGTGCACCACAGCTACTGAGCCTGCACTCTAGAGCCCGTGAGCCACAACTACTGAGCCCATGTGCCACAACTACTGAAGCCCATGCGCCTAGGGCCCGTGCTCCTCAACAAGAGAAGCCAGCGCAACAAGCAGCCCAAGCACCGCAACGAAGAGTAGCCCCCGCTCGCCGCAAGTAGAGAAAGCCTGCATGCAGCAACGAAGACCCAACGCAGCCAAAAATAAATAAATTTAAATTAAATTAATTTAAAAAACAAAGCAAAACAAAAAAGAGTAAATCCTGAGAGTGCTCATCACAAGAATTTTCTTTCTCTTCTTTCCTTTTTATTGTATCCATATGAAATGATGGATGTTAACTAAACCTATCGTGGTAATCTTTTCACAATATATGTAAGTCAATCCATCATGCTGCTTACCTTAAATTTATACAGCAATATGCATCAATTATTTCTCAATAAAACTGGAGAGGAAAAAAAGATTCAGGTTTCCTAAGGAACCAGGATAAATCTTGATACTAGTTACAATTATCTACTCAGGCTGACTGATTGGCGAAGAAGTCATCATTCCATCCAAAGGAGAATCAGCAACCACCAGGGCACAAAAACAAACAAACAACAAACAAAGGAGGAAACTGAAGCCCAGAGAGTTTAATGGAGTTGCCTGAGGTCAGTAGGCTAACTAACAGACTTAGGACTTAAACTCAGGTTCATATACCAAGCTGCTGGAAGTTGGGTTTCTTTAAAGTGATTCTTATCCTTGGGACTTCCCTGGCGGTCCAGTGGTTAAGACTCCACCCTTCCAATGCAGGGGGCGAGGGTTCGAAAAGATCTGGGAACTAAGATCCCACATGCCGCACAGCGTGGCCAAAGGAAATAAAAAAGTGATTCTTATCCTTACAGCATTTTCTTTTTTTCTTTCTTTTTTTTTTTTTTAAACCTCTAAGTGTATTAGCAAATGCATTTTCAGTATCTTGTAGATCCCAACCAGTCATGAGTTCTCTGTTCACCCCTGGAACCATTTGAGGAGATAATTCTCATCAGAGATGAACAGGAAAGTCTTGTATTAGGTTAGAGTTTAGACTTGAAAAACTCTTATATCACTTCATATACTAGGATTGTAAAATTCTACGATAAGATATAATTACTTTAATTAATATATAACTACATTATAACCACGCAGTATAGTTTTGGTCCTGGAGTCAGACTGTCTGGGTTCGAATTCCTGCTCTGCTACTTACCATTTTGAGAGGCCTTGGGCACATGATTTAACCTCTTTCGCCTTCAGTATCCTCATTTGTAAGATGGAGATAATAATACTTAGTTCATAAAGTTATTGTGAGAAATGAATGGGATTATATACAGCAAAAAGCTAGCAAACAGAACTCAACAAATATTAGCTCTAGGTATACGCAGGGGAGTAAAATTATTAAAAGAGAGTGTATACAGTAAGAAGAAAAGAGGTCTGAGGGCAGGGCTGTGGAGAACATTTAGTTGTGCTGGGTTGCACAGTATTCTCTCCATTTCTTGGCCACTGGGAACCTTAAAATATGATCTTTTTTGGAAATAGAGTCTTTGTAGATATAATCAAGTTAAAATGAGATCATAGTGGATTAGGATTGGGGCCCTAATCCAATGACTGGTTTTCTTTTCTTTTCCTTTTTGGCTGCATGGCCCAGAATGCGGAACTTCCCCAACCAGGGATTGAACCCACACCCCCTGCAGTGGAAGATGGAGTCTTAACCCGGAAGTCCTGGTTTTCTTATAAGAGGGAAATTTGGACACAGAGAGCTATGCAGAAAGAAAATGTTGTGAAAACGCTGGGAAGAGAACGTCATATGAAAGCACAGAGACACAAGACCAGGTGACAACAGAGACAAGAGACTGGAGTGATGCATCCACAAACAAAGGAAGACTAAGGGTTGCCAGCAACCACAAGAAGCTAGAAAGAAGAAAGGAAGTATCCCCCTAGAGCCTTCACAGAGAGCATGACCTTGCTGACACCTTAATCTCAAACTTCTAGCCTCCACAACTATGAGGATACATTTCTATTGCTTTCAGCCACTCTGTTTGTGGTACTTGGTTATGGCATCCCTAGGAAACTAATATAGCTGGTGAGCAGTCAGGGAAAACACAGAATGGATAATAATACTTTATAGTTTCAAAATACAATGTCAATTGATCCTCGCAACTACCTTGAAAAGTAGCAGGACAGTTTATATATAAGTAAATGGATGATCAAAAGTATTAGAGACTTGACAGAAGGTGGCAGAAACAGAATTTGAGAGATGAGTCCTGTTCCAACACTCTGATCCTAGTTAGCAAAATGCTTCATCCTTTCTCAACCTTTCTGAAGTTTCCTTTCCCATTCACAACTCCAACATCGTCCTCTTACCTCTGGCAACTCAATTTCAGGAAGGCCACTGATCAGTGAATTCTACTAACGTCACATTTACCAAGCTTATGCATTGCATAGCTTTAACTCTTATTATAGAAGGACCTTATCCTTCGGTGGGGAGGTTCAGGCACGTACAGTAGGTAAGAAAGACACACTGGGGAAAAACAGGTCATTCCCCTTTCTACAGTCATAGAGACAAGGCACCAACCTACGCCACTGACTCCAGTTTTCACGGGCAATTTCAGCAGAAAGAAAACAGACCTAACCTAACTTTTCTCAGGTTACACAGTTCCTCAGTTTTAGAGTAAACAGGAACCCGATTCAATGTTCCTTCCATTAAACCACCTTGATTGTTCCTCCACAGACAGATTTGTAGATGCTACTGCTTTCTTCTAGATTAAAATTAACTTTCAGCAGAATGACCTCCAAATAAAAATTTGTACGTGTTCTTTTCTAAGGCATCAGTAGTACAGGCTTTGAAATCATAAAGTCTTGGGGTCCAATCCTGGCTTGGCGGTGGGGCACTGGGAACATTACTTCGGTTCAAACACGTAAGGAGGTAACACCTACTTCCGATATTTCTTGCGAAGAATAAATGATAGGCAAAACACCTGGCACAGCAAATTTTGTCCCAAGACTGCAGGAATCAAAGCTTTTGGGGTTGTGACTTCTCTCAGCGTCCTCTGCAATGGACAGGTTCAGCGATCTAACCACAGAAGCTCTCGAAAGGACCCCAGCCCCTGCGCCACTTGAGGGCGTGTCCGAAGGGAAGGACCCAGGGGTTGACTCCGCCCCAACTCGGGGCACCCGGCGCGCCTGATCGCCTCGGTCCTCTGCATCCCCCGCATCTAGATCAGCAGCTGCCTGCACCCGTACCTTCCTAGTCCCCGGGACGCGAGCTCCTGCGAGGGTTCAAAGCCCGACGCGGAGTGAGGCACAGCCAGGGACAGCCCGGGCCCCGTGCGCCGCGGCCACGCGAGGCCCCCGCCGTCGCCACCACCTGCGCGCCGTCGCCCCAGCCCCGCCCCCGAGAGCCGAGAGCTGTTGGCAGCCGAGGTCTGGCTACGCCCGTCTCATTACCGGCTTGTTTACTACCATGCCGCTGTACGAGGGCCTGGGGAGCGGCGGAGAGAAAACGGCGGTCGTGATAGACCTGGGAGAGTCTTTTACCAAGTGAGTGGCCGCGGCGCCAGCTGCAGTCGTCCCGAGGGGAGGGCGGGTAGCCGAGCCCCAGGCCCAGCCCGGGTCCTCGTCGCAGGCTCCAGAGGCGGCTTGTTCCGTCTCCGCTTCTTCCCCCAGGACCCGCAAATGACGGCCCTTGTTACTTACACCGTGGGCGATGCAAATCCCGGGAATCCGGTGGAGCGGTCAGGTTCTGACTCCTGGAGAGGCCCAGGAGGCTTCGGGAAAGTTGCCTTCGTTGTTGCCCCGGTCGTCACCCCAAACTGAACGGACTCTTTGGGGTCATCTATGCAGGGGATGACAGCGATGACCTAGGCCCCGCTTATCTGGCTTTATCTGCTTAGGGAGGTGGCAACCGAACTGTAATGCTTGATGACGACCTCCGTTATTAAGCATTTATTGAAAAGAGATGCTATTGGTGTTGGAAATTCAAATATGTTTAAGGCAGGGCTACTGCTTCCCAAGAGTAGGAAGTCGAATTAGGAAGGCTGAATGCATGAAAAACTGAAACCCTATAGATAATTCTCTGGAGAGTCTTCGTTGCTCCCACCCACCAACTCTTAGATTAGGAAATTTAACATTTTAAAAGGCAACTTGTAAACACTAGAGTAGTGGTTTTCAACCTTTTGGATGGCATAGATCCCTTTGACGACCGAAAGAAAGCCACAAATACACAAACCTTAAAATATTTGCACACAATTTCAGGGGTTGGTGGACCATCGCAGTGGTCCTTGGACTCCGGATTGAGAGCCCTTGTACTGCTCTCAAGAAAAAGGAACGTGACAGCCAGAATTGCATCTTCTATCTGAAATGGAAACATTTGAAAAAATTTTGTATGTCTCTGAACAGTGCCTGACATGTAGTATGTGTTTAATAACTATTTGTTGAACAAGTGGTCAAAAGAGCCTATTTAAGAATTGGAGGGAATTCCCTGGTGCTCCAGTGGTTATGACTGGGCATTTTCACTGCCGAGGGCCAGGTTCAATCCCTGGTTGGGGAACTAAGATCCCACAAGACGCCCAGTGCTGCCAAAGAAAAAAAAAAAAAAAAACAGGAAAATTGGACTTCAGGTGCTCCAGAATTGGATTAAACATAGTCCTTGGTTCATGTTATTCTCTTACTGTTCTAAGCAAGATGCTCCCATAATTATATATTTTTATTTATTTTTAAAGGTTTATTTAAATACCATAGTAAGTACCTTGAGGCTGACACCCAAAGATAATTATTTTAGGTATGCTGTGGAAATGAGAAATGGAACTACTATATAGGAGGACGGTTATTGACAAAGACAACAGGAGGGTGATAAGATGAGTTTGTGCATCCTGGGGAATTCGAGGAGCACTGGTACAAGTCAAGTAAACATGGGGATGTGACTAAAAGAAGATGGAGAGAGCTATTTGGGAATAGGAGGAGAGCAGTACTGAAAACCAGACAGGACAAGGAAAGATATTAAGACTAAACTTACATGGCAATCCTTTTTAACAACATTTTTAGCAAAGTTTTGTTTTACATGAAACAGAAATGGAAATACTTAAATACTCTAGAAAGGAGAATAGTTTTTTAAAAGGGATGAAATATTTTATGCAATTTAAAAAATGATAGCAGTGAAGACTAACAATATGGGCAGAATCTTATTTTATGAATTCATGATGTGTGAACAGTGTGATTATAATTATGTCACATATGCATAGTTTAAAAACTAGACCAAAGGAAATGCATCAATATGGAAGCTGATATTAGAATGATGGAATTATGAGTAACATGAATTATAGACATGAAGTCAGATAGTGGAGTACAGATTCAGGACTGTAGAGATGTGTTACCTAAAATTCAAGTAAAATTAAAAACAGAAAAAAAAGTAAATGCGACCCTAAAATAATACACTGGTTTATTTCACTGTCACTAATTTGAAACAATTTTATTTTTTATCTTTAATACATAATTATGAATAGATGGTATTAACTTTTCCTTAGTTTTTTTGTCCCTTTGAATACATCAGAGATGTTTCTAGTTGTTTTTGTGACCACTACTTTGAAAAAAAATACAGAAAAACTTGTTTCTGTGACAAATATATAAAAAGAATGTTATAATAAGTTGAATTGTTTCAATTTTCTGTTTATTTGTAGATGTGGATTTGCTGGAGAAACTGGTCCAAGATGCATAATTCCTAGTGTGATAAAAAAAGCTGGCATGCCTAAGGTATTTTTTTTATGACAAATTAGCAAAATAAATGCTGTACTGTAAAATATTTTTAAATGTGACTTTAAATAAGATTGATTAGAACAGTGCTAAATGTATAGCTTAGACTGTATTCCAAGAAAACTTTTTTGATTCTTTATTTAGGTTTAATTTTGCATACCGTAAAATTCATCTATTTTAAGTGTGCGATTCAGTGATTTTTAGTAAATATATCACGTTGTGCAGCCATCACCACAGCTCAGTTTTAGAACATTTTTGTCATTCCAGTAGCATCACTAATGCCTACTTATAGTTAATCCCCATTCCCACCCCGAGCCCACCACGGATGTTCTTTGTCTTATAGATTTGCTTTTTCTATTTAATGTATATAAATGAAATTATATAACGTTAAGAGAAAGTTTTTGAGCTCAATAAAATAATTGCCTGAGCCTTGTAATGTAATTATGGAATCATTTTATTCTTACCCTGTTCAGAATATGAGCCAGGTCCTCATTTCTTTATCTGTAATTCAAAAGACCTGTGAAAAACACAGTTTTTAAAAGCAAGTCTTGCCAAAGTTAATTTTGTAGAGTAGGAATTGTAGAACAATAGAAAGAATAATTTTACATGCCATAAAATTTGCCTGTAAAATCAAATACAGATTTTTCTACCGTAACTTAATATTTGCATTCCTGAAAAACCTCTTCTTGATAGCAAACAAAAACAGGTTTTGGGGAAAAGTAGGTTGGGGTAGATTATTTAAAACCCATGAAACTTTGTAATCCGAGCATTAGAAAAACAAAAATTAATACCTCAGGAAAAAATTGGAATAGCTTTGAGTTGCGATTGAGTGTGGCTGGAAACTCTCTTGGGGATATTTAAAATAAAATGAAATAATTGAAACTGTTGGTTGGTGGGTGCTGAGACAATGCAGATATAAAAATGAGCTCTGAGCCTCTCTGGCTGTTGTTAAGGTGGGACCAGGAAGAAATGCAGCCCAATAAAGAGTCTTGAAGGGGTCCACTCTGTTACGGGAGCCCCTGGTACACGGGATCATTTAAACTTTTTAAAAATAGATCTGAAAGAATGCTGATTTGTGTGACCACTGAGTTGATGACTTTCTTTACCTTGATGAAGGTTATAACTCTGCTGTCATCATTTCAGCTCCTCTTGCCTAATATGAACTGTACAACCTTCACATCATATAGACATTATTCCCTTATTTAACAAATATGAGCATATTTGTTTTCATAAAAGCACATATTGGAGCAAGATACAGTAAATGGAGCCCTTGTGATGTGTTAGTGTTGACTTAGCACCCATGGTTTGGTAGGGTTTACTTTAGTGCTAATGATGCATGTTTTCATTTTTGCCACACATATTTATGAGCTGTTTACTTTGTTCCTGGCACTGTATCAGTTGAAGGAGGATATATCATAAGCAAGCCAGAAGTAGTTCTTGCCCCATGGAGTTTGTAGTCTAATGGGAAGGTAGACATTTTACAAGTAATTAAGTGGGGTGATGCTACAAAAGAAAAAGTGTCAGTGCTTTGGGAGTAAATAACAGGGACTGAACCAAGTCTGGAGTATTTGAGGAAGCCTTTGATGCTTTTTAATTGATGCTGCTTTTTATCGGTGATGCCAAAATAATGTCAGATGGAAGAAAAATGTGATGAGTACAGCTCTTTACTTACTGTGGACACAGATTTTTATTCCATAAACCAAAACATTTTGTCATCTTGGACATGCCAGTTCTTAAACATTTCTGATTTAAGTGATTAATCTATATTTGATGTTTGTATCTATTCTCAATACAAATTGTTTAGAAAATCCATTAGAAAAATAAATAAGCATGTTTTAGTTTGAGATTATTTTATTATTATAAATTAATAAATCATTTTAATTTTTTATAGCCTATCAAAGTTGTACAATATAATATCAATACAGAAGAATTATATTCCTACCTAAAGGAATTCATCCACATACTGTATTTCAGGTAAAATGCAATTGTGTTTCCCCCGCCCCCCAGCTTTTCCTAGTGCCCATCCTACTGATATGTGGTTGTATTATTTCTAATGCAAAAAAAAGGTTAATTTCCATTGCCATTTTAACTTTCTTATTTTCGATCTTTTCAAAAATATATTTGAAGACTAGGAAACTAGCAAGCATAAGGAAATATTGAAAATAAGTCAAATGTCTATTAATAAAGAGGATTGGATAATTTAATTATTGTACATCCATATAGTGAAACACTATATTGTCATTTAAAAAGTTCTGTATCTATATGTACTGATACAGAAAGATGTCTTAGATATTCTGATAATTGAAAACATGTTGCAGAACAACATCTATGGAATGAATATTTTTGTTAAAATATATGCGTATACATACACAATAATGAAAATCTATAAACTGCTGTAAGTGAAAGTTTCTGGGTAGTAGAGGTATATGGTATTTTTGTATTTTCCAAGTTATAAGCTTCTATAACATTTGGAGTCTTGTGAGCATATACTACTTTTGTAGCTTAAAAAAAGAAAATATCTTTTTAATGGCTCAACTCAGTATTCATAATAGGCTATAGTTTTTGTTTTCTGAGATAAACGAGTTAATAGATGTAAATTTCCTGACACAGTACATGGCACGTAGTAAGAGTTCAAAAATGTTATCTTTCTGTGGCATATATATTGATATATACCATGGAATACTACTGAGCCATAAAAAAACCCCGAAATTTTGCCATTTGCAGCAACATGGATGGATTTGGAGGGCATTATGCTAAGTGAAACAAGTCAGACAGAGACAGACAAACACTATATGATATCACTTCTTTGTGGAATCTAAAAAATACTACAAACTAGTGAATATAACAAAGAAGCAGCAGACTCACAGATATAGAGAGCAAACTAAGGGCTACCAGGGGCAACATAGGGGTGAGGGAGTGGGAGGCACAAACTACTGGGTGTACGATAGGCTCGGGGCTGTATTGTACAACACAGGGATAGAGCCAATATTTTGTAATAACTGTGAATGGAAAATAACCTTTCAAAACTGAATAAAAAATTTTAAAACATTTAAAAATTTAAAAAATGAAAACGTGATCTTTCACAGATAATAAAATGAAGATGTCTTTTTGTTGTAAAGCTTCTTAAGTGAAGGTGGTACGATTTCTCTAATCTTAACAAGTTGCATTATGTACCAAAATAAATACAAACTTTTATTTACTTTTAAAACAAAACTATCACTTTTCAGGCATCTATTGGTGAATCCCAGAGACCGCAGAGTTGTGGTTATTGAGTCGGTATTATGTCCTTCCCACTTCAGAGAGACACTCACTCGTGTTCTTTTCAAGTATTTTGAGGTACCTGTTTTTTATGTTGTTGTTTTTAGTACGTACTCAAAGCTTAAACTAAAAGGTCCTCATTTTATTTCCTTCATTGGAAAGAGGAATTGGATGACAAAATAAACTGAATCCTTTACAAATTGACCGTTTATTTTCTTTCTTTGTGTGGTTACTTCATGCGTAGTAAGCATTTCATCTAATACTTAGATAATTGAAGGTTTCTTTTTATTGCTGTTTCCCTTGTTTGTTTAGTTTAGTACAGGTTTTAAGTTTGGGGACTTCTTTCTGAAATTAAAAGTTATATTCTGTGCTGTGAAGTTGATGTTTTTCTTCCAGGTCTTTTCTAGTTTTCATTGTTTAGTTATGCTGACTGTTCTAAATTCTCCAATTCTTTCATTTTAGGCTTTAAATTCCCCTTAAATGGAGTATTCAAATAATGTCTCCCATAGAGTAAGTGGGCAGTGCCAGGAGTGACTCTTATATCTTGATATTAGTAATATTACTTGTAGCTTTCATTTTATAGGAGTCAAGATTATTTTAAAGACCAAAATTATGTCTTAAATGATTATATTTCATAGTAGGCTAGAATCTTTATTATTTAACTTTTAAAAAAAATCTCTGCCTTAGGAATTTAGAGTTTTTCAGCAATTTAGAAGAATGTATAAAATGTGTATAGTATATAAGAAATTAATCACATGTAAATGTAATTTTCATACATTCTACTGAACACAAAATATATCAAAAATCACAATGTATTTATGAGATAAGGGCAGATAATATTTCTAAGTTATAATTTAGTAAGACAGGCACAGAGAAACAGGTTACATACCCTCCTGTACTTACTGATGTCACTAATTCAGGAATTTGGTTTGCAATAGGGAGAACACAAAACACAGCAGGAAGTCACTTTAGCTCTTACCTGAATAAAATAGATGATTTTCTGTATTTTTACTTGAACTTAGCATTTTAGTTATATTTATGTTAGTATGCTTATGTGGTGTATAACCAGAATACCTGCTGTACTTAGATAAAGGAAATATAGCCATTATTTTGTTTGCCACTTGGTTATTATGGACTTCCATATTTTGACTGAATATTTACCTGATATTTGGGATGTCACCAGATCTGGCAAATTTTCACTGAAAAATGTCACTTAGAGCTAAGGATTTTTGTAGTTCTTCAATTTAATTTTAACTGCTATATTATAATATTTTTAGAATATAGTTCATATTGTGAACTTTGTGAATGAGGACAATCAAGAATTCTTCTTCTCTATTTCTATTTTGATGATAAAGGCATCTCTTTATTTTTTAAATTTAGCATCTTCCTTTGAATGTATGTTTCTGGACCTCTTCTTTTATCCTTTTCAGTTTTCCCTCCAAAAGAGAACTGAATTAATTAAAATGCTTCATAATTGTCATTTCAGAATGAAAAGACTTAGAGAACTTAAAGAGTGTTTCTATTTGTTACAGTGTATTTTGTTTATTGTGTAAATTCAAATAACTCAACTAATTCTTAATTTAGTGCCATAAAATGGTTGAGTAGGTATCATAATTATGAATTTTTTCAAATATATTTGAAATGTAAGGGAAACACCTTCAACTACTGACATTCATTCTGGTTTTGTTGTTGTTGTTTTGGATTTGTTGTTTTCTAGGTTCCATCTGTCTTGCTTGCTCCAAGTCATCTAATGGCTCTTCTTACACTTGGGATAAACTCTGCCATGGTCCTGGATTGTGGATATAGGGAAAGCCTGGTGTTACCTGTATCTTTTTTGTAAACCAGCTAATTTTGCAGTTTTTACTCTACTTTAGAATAATTAGGCTTATTACAAATTGTTTTTGTTGCATCAAGCTATTTTGGGTTATCATGTACAAATATGACATATATGGAAAAAATTCACAGGATTGTGAGACTTAAATTTACTTTTTGTAGAAATTGTCATTATGACTTGGTCCCAGTATAAACTCCAGAGATCAGACCTATTACGTTCAGTTTTTAAGAGGAATATCCGCTAATTAGGATGTGTCAAAGAAGATGGGTAGGATAGTCAAGTTCTAAGAAAAGATCATATGAAGAATAACTGGAAACAGAAATGAAAAAGTTAGGGACTTCCCTGGCAGTCCAGTGGTTGAGACTTTGCCTTCCAGTGCAGAGGGTGCGGGTTTGATCCCTGGTTGGGGAGCTAAGATCTGACATGCCTCACGGCCAAAAAGCCAAAACATAAAACAGAAGCAATATTGTAACATATTCAATAAAGACTTTAAAAATGGTCCACGTCAAAAAAAAAAAAGAAAAAGAAAAAAAGGCAGATGTAGATTAGTGGTTACCAGGGGCTAGAGGGAGTGTAGAATAGGGGAATGAAAAGTAAATAAATAAAAATAAAAAAATTTAAAAAAATAAATGAGAAAGTTAAATCAAAAGTTAAAACTTAAATGGCAACGTGAAATCTGCTTTCAAATAGCTGAAGGGCTCACTGTGGAAAAGTAAATAGATTTTTTTTTTCAATCTATTTCCTGAGGCTATGATGGGGGCAGTATGACAGCTAAGCTTCTTTCTAGTTGTATGATTTTGGTCAAGTAGCTTAATCTCTTTTGGGCTTAGTCTCCTCATCTGTAAAATGGGAATTATAATAATTCCGCCTCATAAGGGCATTGTGTATCTTGAGTGGGATAATGTATGTAAAATATTTAGCATAAGACCTAGCACGTAAATTGCACAGTAAGTGCTGTAGTTTTTATATCATTTGCCATTAGGAAGAACTCCCTAGTAATTTAAGCTGTTCCACAATGGAATTACTGACTATAAACTGGTCCATTCCCCATCATTATAAGAATTTAAGTAGAGTATAGGTAAACATCTCTTAGAAATGTTACAGTAGACATTTGCTACATTTGAAAAGGAGTTTGAAGTACATAAATGCAAGACTCTTGCAATTTTGAGACCTATGTGTGTATTTATTAGAAGAAGTACTCATGGGAAGGAAATCAAGAATCATTAGCTCCTAAAGAACTAAATTAGGCAATAGCTTTTTTAAATATAAAGTATTTTGTATGTTAGTCCCTGCAACAAAAGTATTATTCTCTTCATTATATGATTGAAAGTTGAGATGGTAGTTGACCCAAGTTAATATTAAGTGTATAGCCAAGATATAAACCCATGTTTGTCTCCAAAGCCAGTGCTCTTAACAATATACTTTTTTCTTTTTCATAAATAATGTACTTATGAAACATCAGCAAAAACAATATATAAAATAAAGTAGCAAACCCACAGTACAGTATTGTCCACTGTCCTCTCAGCTCTGATAGAAATACAGTGTGAGACATACGTAATTTAAAATTTTTCTAAGAGCTACAAATTTTAAAAGTTCAGGGGCTTCCCTGATGGCACAGTGATTGAAAGTCCGCCTGCTGATGCAGGGGACACGGGTTTGTGCCCCGGTTCGGGAAGATCCCACATGCCGCGGAGCGTCTGGGCCCATGAGCCGTGGCCGCTGAGCCTGCGTGTTCGGAGCCTGTGCTCCGCAACGGGAGAGGCCATTAGTAGTGTATTTTATCTAGCCCAATGTATTTAAAATACTATCATTTCAATATATAGTCAATATAATAAATTATAATGAGATATTTTACAGGTTTTTTTTTTTTAATTACTAAGTTTTCTGTGTTTGCTGTGGAGGTTATTCTTACAGCACCTCTCAATTCGGACCAGCCATATTTCAAGTGCTCAATAGCCACATGTGGTCAGTGGCTACATTGTTGGACACCCAAGCTCTAACGAATGAATTCTGTGTGTGTGTGTGTGTGTATATATGTGTGTATGTATATGTTTAACTGTTTTCTTTGGAGAAGGAAAAAGACTCTGATTTTTCTGTAACTCTTTTTAAAAAAAGAAATAAGAATTTGCCAGCCAAGCTGATTTAGAACAATAATGCAGAGGTGAAGAAAATACTGAGGGAAACACATTTTACCTCCTAAAATAGTAATGCCCTTGACTACCTTATAGATATATGAAGGAATCCCAGTACTAAATTGTTGGGGGGCACTCCCCCTAGGAGGAAAAGCCCTTCACAAGTAAGTTTCTTGGCATTTAGCACATTTGCTTCACCTGTGCCAAAAAAATGCAAATTTTTTTTACAGTGATCAATAGAGGACTTGTAGTATGGACATTTAATGTTATTTATTCCATTCTTTACTAGCCTTGAGTATATTCATCTTTTAAGGGTAAAACCACTTTTATTTAAAGCATCATGATCTGTTATGAAGTAAAAGTATTAAATAAGAAAAGGATATCAGTTGCATTATTGTAATTCCAGTAACTTTTTTTTTTTTTTAATCTTCAGGGAGTTGGAAACTCAACTATTGGAACAATGTACTGTTGACACAGGTGCTGCTAAAGAACAGAGCCTTCCCTCTGTGATGGGTAAAATCATTATAAACTTTGAGTGGTTTACATTCCCTTTTCGTTCAACTCATTTCCCCCCCCCCATTGCATAGCTATTCTCTTTTTCTCACATCACTCTGGTGACATGGTTCCAATTATAAGGTCATCATTGAGCTGTTAATCACCAAATCCAGTAGTTGAATTTTATTCATTCTTTCCAGAACTTTTGACATTATGGATTATCATATACTCTTTTTTAAAAAATTTTATTGAAGTATAGTTGAATTACAATGTTGTTAATTTCTGCTGCATAGCAAAGTGACTCAGTTATACATATATATACTTTTTTCATATTCTTTTCCATTATGGTTTATCACAGGATATTGAATGTAGTTCCCTGTGCTATACAGTAGGACCTTGTCGTTTATCCATCCTATATATAATAGTTTGCATCTGGATTATCATATACTCTTTTTTTTTTTTTTGATACGCGGACCTCTCACTGTTGTGGCCTCTCCCGTTGTGGAGCGCAGACTCCGCAGCCATGGCTCACGGGCCCAGCCACTCCACGGCATGTGGGATCTTCCTGGACCGGGGCACGAACCCGTGTCCCCTGCATCGGCAGGCGGACTCTCAACCACTGCGCCACCAGGGAAGCCCTGTCATATACTCTTGTTATTATCTCTTCCCTTGGTTTTCAGGACTTTTCTTCCTTTATGGTTTTCTCTTATTTCTCCAAGTATTCCTTCTTAATTTCCTCTGCTCTTGCTTTCTCTGCTGATATTCTTCTAGCGGTTTATTTTTTGTTCCTTTTTTTCTTCCTACTGTCTTTTTAAAAGTGATCTCATGTGTTCCCGTAACTTCAGCTACATCAATATGCCGTTGGTTCTTAAGTGTATCACTGGGCCCAACCCTTCTTCTAAACTTCATATTCATAATTCCAATTGATTATTAGATATAAACTAGGCATCCCTCTCGGCACCTCAAACTTAAGACTTCCAGAAGTAAATACATTATCTCTTTCCCTAAATTCATTTTAACAAATCATGGTTAGATAAAGATAATATCTTACTGAGCTCCCATTTTAGATAACTGGGAGTTTATCAGTCCTTTCAATTCTCCCTCAGAAATCTCTTTTTCATCTCTTTTTTTTTCTGTCCTCCACAACACAGAACATCTGAAAACAAAAGACGTCAACTAGGCCCTCATTGCTTCTTGCTTGGATTATTACAGGAGCCTGCTTTTTGGACCCATTTAGTCTATTTCACACTGTTAGCAGGAATAACTTTCACAAAATTAATCTGATTACATTTCTCTTTTGCTTGAGAATTTTTGCTGGCCTCCACAGGTTAAAACCCAAATTATCTGTTTGATATGCATGTTTCTTCACAATCCGACTTTATTCTACCTCTTAGCTTTAACTACTAAACTCAACCCTTTGCACCTTATTTCAGCTACAGTAAATTTCATACATCTTCCTGGCACCATTGTTCTTCAACAACCCTGTGCCTTCATTTATACTGTTTCTTTACCTGGGATGTTTTTCTTTACCTATTTGGGTTTTTGATCCCTCTACATGACTCAACTGAAAGATCATCTTGATTGTGAAACCTTCCTCATTTTCCCTAAGCAGAATAAATTGCTCCCTTCTCTGTTACACCCTCAGCAGTATTTATTATAGTACATATAACAGCCTCATTTACCTGATAACTGTTTCCCTCAATAGACTTTGAGAATCCGTGTCTTATTTATTTTTCAAGTGCCTGGGCACTGAATAAATGTTGGAAAGAGAAAGGTGGGTTGTTAGGACATTTATCCTTGCATATATTGTTTTCCTGTTCTTCTTTAGGTAGGTAAGATAATAGCACATTCTTCATTCTGTAGATCAGATTATTATTTTTCTATTCCAGATAAACTTTGTTACCTTTTTAGTATATCATGATGACAGTTAGTTAATAAAAGATATCCAAAGGTAATAAGTTTAGTGTAGCATCCCAAGTTTGTTTTCTTTTTTTTTTTTTTTTTTTGGTGGCCATGCCACGGCATGCAGGATCTTAGTTCTCAGACCAGGGATCGAACCCATGCCCCCTGCAATGGAAGCGCGGAGTCTTAACCACTAGACCGCCAGGGAAGTCTCCCAGATGTTTTTAATGAAGCTCTTCACTAAAACTATGACATTTCCTTAAAATTCTAAACTGTATGTTCTTGGACACCCCTTTCTTTAACCAACTGTCTTGGGCTGTGATTCTAATCTTTCCCTCTCATATGCCCCAAAAATCTTGAGTCTGCAATCCTAATAATTGAGGAATTAAATCATATCACTGTTTGCTGAAGGATCCACTTAGGAGGATCAGAAATGCAAATGTATTTTAAATATCTCTTGTCAAGGTCCTTAGCAAAGATTAGATATAAGTCTTACATATACTGGGATATCCTTAAGTGAACTTTGAATGAGCCTCTTTCATTTAGTATTTAGAACCTAGTTCAAAAAAGAATGAATATACTACCTTAAAACTTACAAAGACTAACCTAAGTACATTGATTTGAAAAGTGTACGGTTGAAAAGTAAATTATATATAAAATATTATACTTCTTATTTCCTTAATTAGCTGAAATTTAAATATGATTTTTCAAAGCCAGAGCCAGTGAATGCCTCTTATTTCTACTCCTCATTTGCAAAGTTTAAATGGCTGTGATTATTCCCTAAGATTGAAAAGTCCCTTCCCAAAGCACCATCTACGCCCAGCTAAAATAAGCCCTTTATTTTGAAGCCTGCCTTCCATGTTGCCTAAAGAAAACTGTTTTTCGTATTACCAAATGTCTCTGGCACATGTTGGAATTTATTTGAATATTCCTAGAGAGAGTTTAGCACATGTGAAAAGTTACGGTTTTTAGCACTTATTCTTAAATTTGCAGGTTCTTATAATCTAGTTACATTTCTCTTATCTATTCATAGCCAGGTTTAAATCATTTTGGAAATCTTTATCCCCCTGTGAGATAAATTTTAACATTTAACAATAGGAGTCTTCAAACTTTTTGATCACACACTGACCGCATAGTAAAAAAATTTTGAGCCTGTACCTGCAATACATATTTATGTCTATATTTATTTATAAACTATATGTGTATCATTATTACTATATTACAAAACACAGAGGTAAGAATTTGGAAAGGACAATATAATAAAGGTAAAATAATAATTCTCAAGTCATACTTACTAATGGTAAATTTTTTTTGCTCCCTCTCAGAAAAGCAATGTGATTAAATATTGTTTATTATTTTTAAAAAGTTATGGCTTAACATTTTGAAAGTGTGGTTTTAATTTTATCTTAATTCTTAGTTTCAGTAGCTGTCATAACGTAAAGATGTAGCTAACAAGATACGTAGCTCCAGATGGAAGAAGTGCCTGATTACCCTTATTAAATCATGATTCCTTTTGTAGCTATAAATTTCTGTCTTCATTGATATAATTTGTTCTTACAGGTCAATCAGAATATTCTTACATACTTAACAATGAGTTAAAAATTCTGAGTTTAGAAGATTCTAAAGTTAGAAAACTTTGTTTCTGAGTCTGACTTGGAAACCTAGATTTATTGGCAACAAAATCACATAACAGTGGTAACATATGCAAATACTATCTTCTAAAGTCATCCTGTATTATATAGGTTTCTCTGAATAGCTACTTTCTCACTCATTTTTTAAAATGTCACGTTTACCTTGAAAAAAATTAAAAGTCTGTGTGTGATCCTTTTTACAAATATGTATTAGGTTAGCATGTCACTGACAGTCATTTATTATCACAGAAAAGGTAAGCAAACTTGAAACTTCACTTTTTGTAAAAGAAAAGTAAATAGCTCATGTTTAAGCCCTACCATTTCTTCTAAGTACTTTAACACAGATAACCAGCAAATCTTTTTATGGTAGAAAATATTTTCTTGGTCAATTCCTATCTACTGCCAATTATTCTATGATATTTTTAAGGTCTTATTTTTATCAAATTTATGAGTATTAGTGACTTTCTTCAGCACCTTGTGCACATCTGGCTTCAACTTCCGTGCTTTGGCTTGGCTTCGAATGCTGAAGTTTCTTCCCTAAAAGCAAAGTTGATTTTTTTATTTGGCTTTTAAAAAATTATGGTACTTTTAAATTTTTTTTTAGGTTGCTGAAATGGAAAATGGAAATGTGAATGCAATTTTACAGACTGTTTCTGCTTATAAAGTTCTGTAGTTCTAAATAAAAATTTCTGTTTTAGGTTCAATTCCAGAAGGTATCTTGGAGGACATTAAAGGTAAACTAAGTTCCCATTTTTGTCCCCTTCATCATTAAGTATTCATTTGGAGGGCAAGTGTTTCTAAGTATTTACACAGATATAAAATATATTAAATTCATAATGTAATATCCTAAAAATATTTAACATTTAGGCTATAGAATAACGTAAATAAAATATTGGTTTTTCTTCAGATTTATGGAAGCTTTTGGTATTACTTTTTTGTTTTGGCCACACCATGTGGCTTGCAAGATCTTAGTTCCCTGACCAGGAATTGAACCCAGGCCTTCGGCAGTGAAAGTATGGAGTCCTAACCACTCGACCACCAGAGAATTCCCTTTTGGCATTACTTTTGATGTATTATTATTATTTTTTATTTATTTTTTTATTTATTTTTTTTTTTTGCGGTACGCGGGCCTCTCACTGTTGTGGCCTCTCCCGTTGCGGAGCACACGCTCCGGACGTGCAGGCTCAGTGGCCATGGCTCACGGGCCCAGCCGCTTCGCGGCATGTGGGATCCTCCCAGACCAGGGCACGAACCCGTGTCCCCTGCATCGGCAGGCGGACTCTCAACCACTGTGCCACCAGGGAAGCCTGATGTATTATTGAAGTAACTTCTCAATGATAGAGTATAGAGAGTTACTAGGGAATTAGTAGTTTTCACAGTATGAATTAACAGTTACATTACTTATGAAAGCCACTGATTTTATGTTGTTTAGCATTTTTTTAAACTCTAGTATTTTAAAGGTCATTTTTATAAGGTCAGTCATTTTACTGACTTCAGAAATTCTACAGTTGGGTAAAGTATATTAGATTCACTTTAATAAGATATGTTACTTCTCCTTTGCTAGAGTGTATTTTTATGATAATATTTAAATTGAGTTTTCTGGTATTTTGATTCACTAAAAGGAAAAGCAGTTAAACTATAATGTAATGTTCTTCATTACTGAAAGTGTCATGTAAAATTAATACTCTAGAATATTTAATAGAGAATTAGACAATAATGGATTTTAAAGTTAAATGGGACCTGGAGATAATCTGGTACAATTGGGTCCCTGAAATATCAGTGTCACACAATAGGTAGGGTTAGACCTAGGGCTGCAAAATGGATCTTGTTCTTCATTATATTGCTTACTTATGTTGTATAATTATCTAAAATCTCTTCAGTTATTATAAAATTTCAGTCATTTGTACATGCTTATTGCAAAAGCTCAAATAATACAGAAATATCTCAAGTGAAATAAATAGTTTCCCTTTTGTTCTTCCAGTCCTATCCCCCATGATGTAACAGTTGATAATTCCTTGGAATGTTTCTTTCCATATAGCTTCCATCTTGTGAAAAGATGTTCAACTTTCCCATTACCCAGGGAAACATCAGATTGGCAAAAATTTGAAAGATAGACATTTAGTATTCGTGAGATTATGGGAAAATTAATATATTGCTATTAGTAAGAATTGAAAATTAAACTCTTTGGAAAGCATTCTGACATATATATAAAAATTGAAAAGTGTGCATCCTATCTAAGAGGGTATGTTGAATGAAATTTGGTGACTTCATAATAAGGAATATCATATAGCTTTTATTTGTTTTTTAAAATATTTATTTATTTAATTTTTGGCTGCGTCGGATCTTAGTTGCGGCACACAGGATCTTTTGTTGCGGCGCGTGGGTTCTCTCTAGTTGTGGTGCACAGGCTTAGTTGCCCCTGCATTGCAAGGTGGATTCTTAACCACTGGACCACCAGGGAAGTCCCACCATATAGCTTTTTAAAAGGAGGAGCTAGATGTATTGATTTGGAAGGATATCCATAATGTATTAAGGGAAAAAGCATGTTGCTGAATAATATGTACAGTAGGAACCCGTTTCTATTAAAAACAAATATGCAATACGTACACATACTCTTGCCCACTCATTTATATTAGTTACTTATGTAGTACCTACATTTTTTTCAATTATTTTAAAATCCTTAAGTGTAATTTATCTGTTCTTAGATTTTTAATTCAGTGAATTTGGTTTCCTTAAAGAAGAACACCTTCATATGCCAAGTATGTAAGATGTTGACGTCTAAGTATTTACCTTGCTTAGTTATGAGGACTTAAAGTATAAAATATGTAAGTAACTTGAGCACGTAGCTTACTGTCTAGCATATTAGCATATTGTAAACTCTTTTTTTTTAAATTGAAGTATAGTTGATTTACAGTGTCTCAGGGTACAGCAAACTGATTCAGCTTTATATATTCTTTTCTTTTTTTTTTTTGGCTGTGCCATGCAATCTATGGGATCTTTGTTCCCCGACCAGGGATCAAACACATGCATTGGGAGCACAGAGTCTTAACCACTGGACTGCCAGGGAAGTCCCCAGTTATATATATTCTTTTTCAGAATCTTTTCCATTATAGGTTATTACAAGATTTTATTGAATATAGTTTCCTGCGCTATACAGTTCTTGGCATATTGTAGATTCTTAACAAATATATTTTGAATTAGTAAATGAAAAGAATTTTGTATAATATATGTTTATGTCAGCATGTTTTGCAAGTCATTAACCAAATCATTAGATTTCTTGCTCTCAACATCAATTTTTAAAAATTAATTAATATATTTATTTGGTCTTCATTACTGCACATGGGCTGTCTCTATTTGTGGCGAGCAGGGGCTACTCTTCGTTGCAGTGCACTGGCTTCTCATTGCAGTGCCTTCTCTTGTTGTGGAGCACGGGCTCTAGGTACACGGGCTTCAGTAGTTGTGGCACGCGGACTCTAGAGTGCAGGCTCAGTAGTTGTGGTGCACGGGCTTAGTTGCTCCGTGGCATGTGGGATCTTCCTGGACCAGGGCTGGAACCCATGTCGCCTGCAATGGCAGGCGGATTCTTAACCACTGAGCCACCAGGGAAGTCCCTCAACATCAATTTTGTCTCTACTTGAAAAAATTTTTTATTCCTTACCTATTTCTGAAAATAATTTGCACCCGCTTATTATAAAAGGTACTTTGCAACAGAAATAATCTTTAAAAGAATAAATGTTCATAGTGAAAGAAAAGAAGATATAGTGTGCAAGAGGGAGAAAATTATCATGCCAGAAAACCCTAAACTAAGGAGTGTTACTGTAACTAAGACCAAAATTTAGCTTTGTGTTCTGACCAACCAACATTTTTAAAAAAGAATAGGATAGATAAGTAAGATTAGATATAAATCAATCTGGTTCAAAGAGATATGCTGTTCAATTAGAATGGCTACATTTTCATGATGCTAAAATTTATTTTTATTATGGTACTCTTTATACAAGGAATATCAAAGAACATAAGTTTCCTCAAATATGGTTTTGTTTTTTTTTAATGTGGCTTTGTGGAAGACGAACATGGAACATGTCTTATGATTCCTCAGTGAATGAAAAGTTTTTTATATGTGTATAAATTGTCATAAGCTAACTAAAGACGGAGATGGTTTATAAAATTGGAAGGAACAGATGATTAACATGTCCACTTGAATAGAATTGTTTTAACTGGGACATTGATTCAATCACAAACCATAACAACTAAAGACAGACAGTTTGTAAAATCGGAAGGAACAGATGATTAACATGTCCACTTGAATAGAATTGTTTTAAGTGGGACATTGATTCAATCACAAACCATAACAGTGTCTCCTTTTCTTTTAAGTGCGCACTTGCTTTGTTAGTGATCTGAAGCGTGGACTAAAAATCCAAGCAGCAAAATTTAATATTGATGGGAATACTGAGGTAAGCTAAAAATAAATGTATATTCTTTTTTTCAGAGGTTGTAATTTGTATACTTATGCTTATGATACTTATATTTCAGCGTCCCTCACCACCTCCAAATGTTGACTACCCATTAGATGGAGAGAAGATTTTACATGTCCTTGGATCAATCAGGTTAGACCTTAATTTTTATGAGCAAATTAATGAACTGAAATAAATTTTTGGCCTGAATATTTGTATAAGCCTTTAGTATTGTTGATTTAATAATTATGTGTTTTTCATTAAGCCTCATCATTAGTGTTTATTTTTATTATTCGACTTTTTAATGTTTTAAAACTTAAAAAAAATTTTTTTTCTGTTCTTCAAAGTAATTCAGAATCAACCATTAGTTGAGATGGAGAATAAAGTATGATACTTTAAAACAGGATTCATCAGACTTTTTCTGTAAAGGACCAAATGGTAAATACCTTAGGATTGGTGGGCCATATGGTCTCTGTTGCAGCTACTCAGCTGTACAGTTGGAGTGCAGAATCAGCCATAGGCAATGTGTAAATGAGTGAGCATGACTTGTGTTCCAATAAAACTTTATTTGCAAAAACAGACAGTGGGCTGGATTTGGCTTGCAGGCCATAGTTTGCTGACTCCTGCTTTAAAACATTGTCTTGTTAGAAAGAATGCATTATTCCAAATATACTAAATCTTTAGGAGCAGTTAGTAATTCACCTTTTTATTATTCATTATTCGGTCTGATGATGCAATATAAGTTGTCAAGGACTTACATGATTATATTGGTAACAATGTAATTTTTGTTTATACCCAAGCTATATAAAATTTGTATTATAAAAGTTTCATCTGTAAAATATTAGATCAGAAGATGCACAGAAAAGAATTATATAAATATAGAAGATCCTGTTAGATTTTGAGATAATTAACATAGAGGTTGAGATACTAGAAGGATGAACATAAATATACAGATGTTAAAGATAGTAGGTTGGGGAAACAAAAAAGTCAGAATGTAACACTTTTTGGTAGTAAGTTTTTATCATTTTACCTTTTAGTTAAGTTATATTCACTAATTTACTACGTAAAAATTTCTCCTGATTGTTTAGTGGAGCCCAGAATAAGAGAAGAAAATAAGTGTTTATTTTCTACCATAATATTTCATTGCTTAAGTGATAATTGTTAAATTATGTCATTTCAATATCAAATTAACTGACAAAGATTTGGAAAAAGAAAACTGATGCTTTGTGAGTATTTAGCTCAACTGGTAGAAGCAAAAGTACGCAGGCATAGAGGCAAGTGGCTAACTAACTGTGAGTGAGTGAGTGTTCAGCATACTGTAGACCTCAGTATACTGTACTAATAAAATCGACAGTTAGGAAGTAGGTTGAATATCAGGAAGAGAATTTTATGTTTTGAAAAAGATTCAAAAATCTTTAAAGTAGTATGCATAGTATGGTCCCAGTTTTATTTTAAAAGATATTGTATGTATATGTATAGCTTTATATTGCATTGGTTAGGGTTCAGTTTACCAGTTATACAAACCTGAAAATAGTGGCTTCAACAAGATAGAATTTGTCTGTCATTTAAAAGAAGTTCAGAGGTAGATAGTCCAAGGATGGTATGATAACTGCTACCAGTGACCCAAGCTTCCTTCCACCTATCATCTTTGAGGTGTAGCCCTTGTCCTTGGGGTCCAGGGTAGTTGGTAAAGTTAGCTACTCCATCCGTGTTTCAAGCATGCAATCCTAGGAAGGAAAAGAGAAAAATGCTTCCTCTCCTTTTAAAGTGGACTTCCTAGCAGTCCCACATACTACTTTTGCCTCCATCTCATTGTCCGGTACTTAGCTATATCTAGCTGCAAGGGAGGCTGATAAATACAGTGTTTCAACTGGGGAGGGGCATTGTATCCAGCTTATAGGAGTTTTATCTTTTTTTATTTTCAAATAATTACAGATTCACAGGAAGTTGCTAAGATAATATAGAGAGGTCCCATGTACTCTTCACCCAGTTTCTCCCAATGGATACATCTTATGTAACTATAGTACAATATCAAAACCAGTAAATTGGCATTGGTGCAATGTGTATATATTGTTCTGTGTAATTGTATCACATGTAGATTTCCATAATCAGCACCACCACGATCAAGATACAGAACTATTCCATCACAACAAAGATCTTCCTTGTGCTACCAAAAATAACCCTAATAGTTCTATATCTTTTAATTTGAAAATGAACAGGCACATGAGTATTTTATTAGGCAACTAGCCATCTTTGCCATGTATTGTTTTTAAAAACAAAGAAATACTTTGGGCTGGGTGGGGGAGGGTCTTGTTTGGTTTTAAATCTGTTGTATCACTACTGATCTGCTTGTTGAATTCTACCAACTATTACAGAATTTCGCTCCTTTTCTGTTATTAGGTTTAAGGTGGACAAAATATTTGTAAATCTATACATAATAATAATAGTTATAGTTAGTACTTAGGGAGTACCTCCTATGTGCCAGGCACTGTTCTATTAACTCATTGAATCTCTATCACAACACCTGTGAGGCAAGTGCTATTATTTTTCTCATTTACAAATGCAAACACCTTGTGTTTTAACCATTACTCTACATTAATATAGTACTGGTACCTAAAAATATGTCAGTAGAACTAATGGTATGTACTATGTCATATTATGTGATGCCAACAAAACACTGTTTTTAATCTCATTAGAGATTCGGTTGTGGAAATCCTTTTTGAGCAAGATAATGAAGAGAAATCAGTTGCCACTTTAATATTGGATTCCCTTATGCAGGTACTTTTATTTTGTAAAAGGTTTCAATTTATGAATACAGCCCTTTACAGAGAAATTTTAAAAATCATATTGTCTGTATTTTTAATTTTAGCCATTAGTTACATTTTTTAGCTTTTATGTGAAGTTTTATAGTTAATGAGTTTTACTTTGGCACTTATATATGGTACCCACAACATTTCAAATCCGGGATAGTACGTTCTATAGACACATCATGCATTTTTTCCATGACAACGATAACAGATTTTTATTTTGTACCTAGTATGGCTTGTAGTTTCTTCAAATGTAGGTTTGTGTAGTATTAAGTTTTTCATTCCACAAGGTATATGTCTCTTGTTTAATGACTGTGGGACCATAGAACTATAAAATACTATCACTTTGGGAGATATTGTCTACCTCTATGGCTCTACTTGAGGACTTTATGAAAAACATAACATCATTGAAGGACTGTAACATTCCTGATGCTTAGAGAGAACTGATGTGGAAACAATTTTTCTAAGAATGTTACCTTCCCACTCGATAACAGGCTTTGGATATAGTGGATATAGTACCTTAGAAAAATCAGGTTTCCACATGTTTTCCTTACTAAAAGAGAAATGAAAAGTTATTTCTTCTCATGTTCTTTGCTCAGCTCAGTCATTCTACCCTGAAAATGAGAATACTCCCATATTACTACTATATTCCCTGTGGAATTTAAAAGTCTACACTATAAGCTTTTTAAATCTTTAAGGATTTATGTAAGTACATGATAATATTATCATGGGGTTTATTTGCCACTTGAAAAACTCTTGTTAAAGAAACCTTGCTGTAGCCCTTTTTGAGGGGTGGGATGAACTAGGAGATTGGGATTGACATATATACGCTAATATTATAAAATAGATAACTAATAAGAACCTGCTGTATAGCACAGGGAACTCCACTTAGCTGTACAGCAGAAACTAACACAACATTGTACAACAATTATACCCCAATTAAAAAAACAAAAAGATAAAAGGGCTTCCCTGGTGGCGCAGTGGTTAAGAATCCTCCTGCCAGTGCAGGGCACACGGGTTCAAGCCCTGGTCCGGGAAGATCCCACATGCCGTGGAGCAACGAAGCCCATGCGTCACAACTACTGAGCCTGTGTGCCACAACTACTGAAGCCCATGCACCTAGAGCCCGTGCTCCACAGCAAGAGAAGCCACTGCAATGAGAAGACCACACACTGCAATGAAGAGTAGCCCCCGCTCGCCACAACTAGAGAAAGCTCACACACAGCAGCGAGGACCCAATGCAGCCAAAGACAGATAGATAGGTAGATGAATAGATTAATTAATTAAAGAAAAGAAACCTTGCTGTGGCCCTTTTTTGTAATACAAATGATCACCTAATAATCTGTATATTTTCTTAAATTTAATGAAGCATTATTTAGAGTTAATTCTTTTTTTCTTTCTCTTTAATAACAGTGCCCAATAGACACTAGGAAGCAACTAGCAGAGAACTTGGTAGTCATAGGTGGCACGTCTATGTTGCCAGGATTCCTCCACAGACTACTTGCAGAAATAAGGTATTTGGTAGAAAAACCAAAATATAAAAAAATACTTGGCACCAAGACATTTCGAATTCATACTCCACCTGCAAAGGCTAATTGTGTAGCCTGGTTGGGAGGTAAGAACTGCTTTTTTTTCTTTTTTGTTTTTGTCTTTGTTTTTGTTTTGTCCATACCACGTGTCTTGCGGGATCTTAGTTCCCCGACCAGGGATTGAATCCAGGCACTCCAGCAGTGGAAGTGTGGAGTCCTAACCACTGGACTGCCAGGGAATTCCCAAGAATTTCACTTTTAAAAATAATGATTATATAGTAATTGGTTCCTGAATGACATTACTAATGGTTATATTAGAACAGATGATTCATTGTTCAAAATTGTGTACTTAGTAAACTAATAGAACTATTAAATAATTTTCTTTGAACATTTACTTTTCCTTAAATTATTAGTTTTCAGAATTATATACTTATTTCTCTTATCATTTGCACTTCTATTTTTTTTCAGTGAACTCTGTCCAATTAAAGTCATCCCGCATAATGATAGTGATAGCTATGCATTTATTTTAATTATGCTACCATTGCTTAAAACCCTTGTTTTAATTCCTTACAAAGCTAATTTGTGAGCCATATATGAAAACTGATCTCTTTATTTTATAATTACACTATATTTTGTGACTGAGTTTATTGAATGTTTTAGGAAATGATAGTTTTATAGTTTTATTGAAATACGGAAATAGCCTAATAAAGAGATTACTTTGAAGAGCGAACAATCATAGATGTGTATATTTGTGTTAAGTTCTGATATGTGTCTTATGATGCAGTTACAGCTCATAGGTATCAGGATCATTTAGAGAGAAAAAACAAGTCTTGAGATTTAAATTGATACGTATTATATTTCTTATAAAGTAGAATTTGGTCAAAACGTAATTTTGATCTAGGAAGAATGGATTTGGTCACTAAGTTATTTTTTTGAAACTGCCTTGTGGGTCTTTATAAGGTCTTCAGCATAGACTCTTAGGATACTATGGTTGGCTTATTGAGTTTTGCACTGCTGTTTTTTTACTGACATATAATCTTAGAGTGTGGCAAAGAAAACTAAGATTATTATTTCTTGTGTTTACACAGAGTTGAAAATACTTTCCACCTTACTCTACCTCACTCTACCTGCATTTAAACACAGTAATACTTATCATTTTCACTATAATCTAGTTTAGAACATTTAAGTTAGTTTCAACACAGGAGTTATGGCTTAGCCTGTTTTTCAAAATATAGGATATAGAACAACTTAACCGGAATTAATTTGAAGACTGTGAATATGCATTATTGAATTTTACCTATTCTCTCTTGTCTTATAATGAAGTGGATGTATGTGTACATAAAATTTTCCAGTAAAAGTTTTCATATCAGCTATAAAAATATGTTTACCACACAGGAGCTATTTTTGGAGCACTGCAAGACATACTTGGGAGCCGTTCAGTCTCAAAGGAATATTATAACCAGACAGGCCGTATACCTGATTGGTGTTCTCTTAATAACCCACCTTTGGAAATGATGTTTGATGTCGGGAAGGCTCAACCACCTCTGATGAAGAGAGCATTTTCCACTGAGAAATGAAAGTTTGATTAAAATTCAGCTTTGCTTCTTTTCAAATATCAATTACAAGCAAACTGTACAAAGTATATAGGGTGGTGTTAGAGATGACTTTAGTAGAAGTGCAAGCGTTTCTGTAATTATACTTCACATTAGTATTTAATCATTTTGCCTTTGGTGTAATGGTAGAATGGTAGCTGATGCTTATTGAAATTAGTTGTATTTATATCAATAAAATATAGTAAAGCAGTTAATTTTGGAAGTTTGTTGCATAGTTCATTTTTCAAAAAGAACAAAAACATTGTCCCTCCACAATTCACATAATCTGTCCTGGGCATTGGAGACTTCATTAATTTCATTGTGTTCAACAATTATTTTATTTAAAGAATAATGTTACCTTTTCCAGTTATTTCAAGTATTAACATGGGTCTGTGTCTTAAAATCCTTTTGTTTTGATGTTTGTGTCCATGTTATAATTATGCTACTTTTGGGCTGAGAATGTTGGGTAGCATAGTTAAGCATTTGGTAAGGAAAATGGGGAAATGTTCACTTTTTAACTTTACAGTTTATTTTATGAATTGCTAAGAAAAAAGATATTTCATTTTTATGCGGAGATACTCATTTTATGCATTTTTATGAAACTGCTATATAAACATGTATTCATAATGTCTTTAATCTTTTGTGCTTTTTATCTTCTAAGGCAGGGGTTCTTTGAAATATGTACTCAGTCATTATTTAATTTTTATTTTTGTTTGTTTTTCTTCCTTTGTTTTTAATGAACTGCCTCTTACGAGAATTTTGCTGGTTTCATTCTTTCTAAATACCTATGAAGATGGGAAATATATGCGTACGTATGCTCATAGTCCTGAAGACCGATTATGAATTTATACATTTTCTAGACTATATATCCCAAGTCCATTTTTACTCATAGTTCAATCATTTTGATTGTCCTTTTTCTGGATCCTTCCTACTTTTGCTATATGATTTATGTATGAAGATACCAACACCAAGTCACACTTGAAAGAGCTGGTTCCTGGCATTAAGAACAGGAAAGGATTGGGGCTTCCCTGGCGGCGCAGTGGTTGAGAATCCGCCTGCCAATGCAGGGGACACGGGTTCGAGCCCTGGTCTGGGAAGATCCCACATGCTGCAGAACAACTAAGCCTGTGCGCCACAACTACTGAGCCTGCGCTCTAGAACCCGCGAGCCACAACTACTGAAGCCTGCGTGCCTAGAGCCTGTGCTTCGCAACAAGAGAAGCCACCGCAGTGAGAAGCCCAGGCACCGCAACGAAGAGTAGCCCCTGCTCGCCACAACTAGAGAGAGCCTGCGCGCAGCAACGAAGACCCAACACAGCCAAAAATAAAATAAATATATTAAAAAAAAAAGAATAGGAAAGGATTCATGTGTGTGTGTGTGTGCATGTGTGTATGTGTGTGTATTACTTTAAAAAATACTACTAGCTCTACTTTGTCACCATGTAATCTTACTTTAGTAGCCCCAAACTAAGATTCATTCAGTATTTATTGACTCTCTACTGCGTACCTAGTATAGTTTTAGATTCTATAACTGCTGCAACAGGAAGACATGGACCTTTGCCCTTAGAGGGGTTGCAGGTTAGCAGAAGTGGATGTGTACACAGGTGACGATAAACAGTGTGGTGTGTGCCATAAAGGGATCAATTGCTTATTGCTGATGTAGTTATTTCTAACCAGGGAGCCAAGGAAGCCTTCATAGAGGAGGCTTTTGACCTTGTTCCTGAAGGATGAGGAGAATTTCAATAACTGGGGGTTACTCCAGGCTATGTGAACTGAATTCTCGACACAAAATAAAGCATTGAGATGAAGCATTGCAAATTATAATTTAGGATTAAATCACAAAGAACTTGAAAGCCATATTAAACCAGTGAATAAAACTATGAAAATTCAGTTTTACCATCCAGTTTCCCAATATATTCATTCCTAAAGTGAGACCCCTCTGCCCTCTGGGATTTACTGCTTTCCACAGCACCCTTTCCCCCAAGGTAGTGATCTCTCTCATAAGCACATTATCTGTAACTGAGGCACTTACAATTTCACCTTGTATTTGTTTCTATACAGGTTTTATCTTCCTTTCTGGAATGTAAGTTCCATAAGAACAAAGCTCCATTTCTTAACTTTGAAACCCACCAGTGGGATGGCCAGGAATAGGTGTACTCATTGTCAGTCTTAAGGATTCAGTATTTTATTAACATTATCTCTTGTAGTAAACATAAAATTGTCTTTTGTAGAATTTGGATTATTTATTAGAAGATTTTCATTATTGAATAATACAAAATATAAGCTGAAATATAGCTTTATAGAAAGCTATAAAGCGGCAGACACCCAGTGGCTGAGGTTAAGGAATGGAGCCCTCTTTTAAGGGTTGAGTTGTATGCCCCAGAGAGAGATGTTGAAGTCCGAACTCCTAACACCTATGAATGTGGCCTTACTTGGAAGTAAAGTCTTTGCAGATGTAATCAAATTAAGATGGGGTTATTAGGGTGAGTCCTAATCAGGCACTGTGACTGGTGTCCTCATACAAAAAGGAAAATGCCATGTGAGACAGAAACACAAGGAGAAAGGATGTAACAGCAGAGGCAGAGATTGGAGTTAGGCACCTGCAAACCAAGGAACACCAAGGGTAGCTGATGACAGCAGAAAGCTAACAGAAAGAAGCAAAGAACAGATTCTTCAAGACAGCCTTTGAGAGCATGACGCTGCCTACACCTTGATTTCAAGCTTCTAGCCTCCAGAATTGTGAGACAATACATTTCTTTTAAGTAACTCAGTTTGGGGTACTTTGTTTATGGCAGCCCTAGGAAACTAATACACCCTTCTTAATTCACTAATTCAACGCATACTGACTGAACATCTGCCAGATACTAATTTAGGTGCTTGAGATACATTCGTGAGCGAAGATAAAGATCATGCCTTTGTGGACCAACATTCCAAGGGTGTGGGTGAAAGTGAAGAGAGGTAATAATAAAAGAAGATGATACCTTCTATAGAAAAAATAGTGTAGGATAAAGTGGATGGTGGGGTAGTTGCCAATTAGGGTGATTGTGGTTGGGCTTATAGCAACTCAAAGACAAATTAGGCAAGTGTGACATAATAAGAAATATATATTTGGTGTCTGCCCCTAGTTTCTGACACAGAGCTCCTAAAATCCTTGTCAATTCCTGCGTGATGGGGGTGTTAGGAGCATCTTACACAGAGCTTCTAAATCCCTTGGAATTTCCTGAGTAATAGGAGTGTCTTGTTCTAATGAGGCAACTCTTGGAGGGCTCCTGGATGATTTCTGGATGAGGTCTGGTCGCCAGAAAGTCTAAGTCATGATTAGAAACAGAACTTGGAAACTGATCAATAACTGATCATGCCTGTGTGATGAAGCCTCCATAAAAATCCCTAAAATACAGGGTTCACAGAGCTTCCAGGATGGCAAACATATTCAGGGGCTGGGAGAGTGCCATGCCAAGGAGAGGACGTGGGAGTTCCATGCTCCTTCCCCATACCTTGCCCTCTGCATCTCTCCCATTTGGCTGCTCCTGAGTTGTATCCTTTATAATAAACCAGGAATAAGTAAACTGTTTTCCGGAGTTCTGTGAGCCATTCTAGGAAATTAACAAACCTCAGGAGAGATTGTGAGAACCCCTGATTTATAGTGGGTTTGTCACAAGTGGGGAGGCCTGGACTTGGAATTGGCATCTCACAGAACCATTCACTTTAGACAAGTTGGTCCCTGTCCAACTCAAAACACCAAACATCATCCTCTCCTGCTAAATGAGTGACTTTACCAGTTTCAGCTTTATCCCTCCTTTAGTCTGTTTTCCCTATAGGTAAGATTTATTTAGATGATAGAATTGCCCTTGCTTTCTGAGAACACCCAATCCAAAAGGAACCCTCACTTCCTTAGACCCTCCGCAAAATTCCACAACTATAGCCCCAATCCTATAATAGGTTCTTTGTAACTCCCTCTTACTGAGACACCCCACAGGTCTCCCTCGCTGCAAGGGATTTTTTTTTTTTTTTTTTTTTTTTTGGCTGAAGGGCATTGTCAGGTTTAAGAGATGGGAGGAGAGGAATGTGACCTTAGGCGACTGTGGGGTAACTTACCCCAAAGAGGAACAGAGAAATACTGTAGAACGGTAGCCTGCAGGGAAACTAGGTCAAAGTTTTCGTTTTCTTTTAAGATAGAGAATTAACAGCATGTTTGTACGTTGAAGGGAAAAACCGAGAGAGACAAATGGGTCGTTTAGCAGGAGAAAAGCTAGTGGGTAACACGCCGAGTACAGGAACTAGTGCTTCAGGTAGGAGCATGCGTCCGTTCACCTGCAGGGTCGGGTGAGTGAGATCCTGGAACGTGCCTGGCTGTGGCGTGGACATTCTCTTCCTGATTACTTCAAAGGTCTCAGTGAAGAGGCGAAAAAGGCGGAAGTCCTGCCTCCCACAATATCTAATTGCCTATTCGAAATTTCACGTCTCAGTTCTTTTGTGCTTCTGTTTCAAAGAGCCTCCCCTCTACCGGAATATTAATTTCCCTAATACCTATCCAACTGTATGGTTAGATTCCAAATACAGTCCCACGAACAATGGGAGAAAACCTGATTGTGCCCTAGTTGTCTAGATCTGACAATAGAAGGAAACATTTCTCACTGTGTATTTCTCCACAAGACATTCCCCCACCTCCACCCCAGGACAAGCCCTATATTGAGAAGAAAAAAAGTAAAATAAACAAGAAAGGACTTTCTTCGAAGTCCTCCGACTCTCTAACTGCTTTTACATAGGATCGCTTGTTTTAGAAAAGCTGCCAATATTGAGGCTCATAATTTTGGTCCGATAGAATAAAACACTGCCCTCTATCAGCAATAATGCAGGTATGCACAGTAACACAGAAAATCAATTTCAACTTTAAACTGGGCTTTTCAGTTTCTTCTGTGCTTTACGGAGGAAGTAGGCGAGGGATCCGGGAGAGGAAGAAAAACTTGCGCTTTTAAGTGCGCAAGCGCAGTTTGAGAACTGTTTCGTTTGCAAACTGGTCTTTTTTCCGAAGATCTGGTTAATATTGACAGTACGTAAATTAATACGGTTTAAAAAACAAACAAAACCGTTCTTAATTACAGTGCTGTGGAGAGACCTCAAAATATTCAAGGGAAATTAAGTGCTATAACAAAAGGTGTCCTGCGCCCAACGTGGGGCTCGAACCCACGACCCTGGGATTAAGAGTCCCATGCTCTACCGACTGAGCTAGCCGGGCACTTAGATGCCACCTTTCTTTTTTCTTCTCTTGAAGGATTCAATTACATTTGATTTTTGTTTTCCTATAATTCTTTATTTACATTAAAAATTTTGTCATACTATAACCTCCAAATTCGTTTCTTAAATTCTTTGAAACAGTTCTTTAATTGTATTTAGATTTAATATTTTTTAGTGCGTGTGTATCCCAAAGGCTCTGAAAACACGCGTTTCTCATTACAGAATCACTGAATCTCTTTTTCTGAAGTGTTTTAAAATATTTACTGCCCAATACGTTATTTTCTTTACATAAACACGTATCAAGACTGTTCACTTTCTATCAAATGGCATAATGGATTCCTACAATTTTGGGCGCGGCATTAAAAAACAAAGTTTTTAATGAAGTTAGTTACACACGGAAGAAAAATGGAGCTTAGCTATTTTCCTTTAATAGGATCTAGTCAAGGAAAGTTAAATTGAGGAAGGGGATACTGGTTCAGTTAAAATAAGCCCTCTTTCCGATAACTGCCTGACAACTGAAAGATAGGACCCTGAGAGGTTGTCATTACCATCCATCTCAAGAGACAAGCTGAGAGGAAAGGATTGTAGAGACTGTGAGTCTTCTGGCAAAGAAAGTTACTTCTAGAAGAAAAGGAGAAGAACTGATTCTGACCAAATTATGACAAGCTGAGACAATGGAATAATCTTCTATGGAAATATATATATTCTGAGATACTAGTGAAGTTCTCTAGATAAGGAACTCTGCAGATTTCTGTGATGGGAGTGGTGTCTATCCTACTGCTCAGAACAGCAAGCTAAAGCCTAATTGTAAACCTGGGAGTAACAGAATCCTTAGGTTACTATCCCTGAAACCCTAAAACACAGTATTTAGAAGTTAAACACATTGCGCATCACATTTCCGAGCTGCTTAATTAACACATAATAATAAGGTATGGCATAAAATATGTTTAGATTCCTCAAAGTGCACCTAGGATTTAAGTAGAATATTTAAAATTTCCAAGCTTGAAATATTAATGCAATTATTCACCAACAATTTTTTCCTGCAGTTGCAAATTCTGGCTTATTTTGACAATTTTATAACTTGGCAGAATGTAACTGAATTTGTATTTATTTGCATTTTCAACACATTTATTAAGTACCTATCATGTGCGAAGCACTGTGTTATGTATTCTAATAGATGGAAGTATAAACCAGACTCTGATAACCAAAAATACCTTATCACCCTCCAAGAAAGACATGTAGATTACATACCGATTTTATATGCACTACTTCTAAAGTAATTTAAAGTAATTAAAACAAACACATCCATACTCACACCTTTTAAGTCTTCTAATGAATCAGGCAAACAATCACAAACCTTAGACCACAATTCAGTGTATTCTTCCAAGATACGAGATATATCAACAATCCAGCCCCCAAATAGGCAGTTCATCGAGTTCAGAAAGAGTTCCAAATTCATAATTATTAATCAATACACAGTAGGCATTAGACACTCAAATTGTGTTTATCACACACAAGCAGGAAAGTTAATTAAGAGTTTAACTGGATCCCTAAACAAGTTTGGAGTACTTGTAGTTTACCTTCAAGGTGAAGCCTCCTAGGACTATACTCTTCAGCTTTCTTCAGCACTTTCTTGGCCTACCCTGGACGAACTCAGGACCCTTCATGAAAAAATTGCAACTAGAATATTTCAGTGAGGGTTAGGCAAATTAAATGGCTAGTCTTCCAAGTATATCCAAATCCTTTCTTTATCCATTTGTTCAAGAATAAAAACTAACCTTTAATTATAATGGTTCATTAGCAGAAATTAGCAATTGAATTTCCTCTTTCTCTCTCACTTTCTACATCTAATTTTTCAGCAAGCCCTACACTTCTAAAATCCATCCACGTATTTCCACCTCCACTGCCGCCACTCTGCTCATTCTCCATTACTGCTTGCCCACCGGACTGCAATAGCTTTCCAACTAGTCTCTGTGCTTCTGTTCTTCCCTGTATTTATCATTCTTCACACAGAAGCAAGAGAGATCATTTAATAAATAAATTAGATCATATCATTCTGCTTAAAAAACTGCTGATGACCTCATGGTAGAAAGCCAATCATTAACTGTGGAAGGAATGACGGAATTAGAAAATCACCATTTGGCAACCATCATCATAATAATTGATTCAAATATGAATCATGGGATACTATAATTAGTGGGTGAAAGGTGAAGGAGTTGCAGGATATTTACATAGTTTCAAGGTGTTTCTTCAGAAGATATTTATTAATTACAAAGGGCAAAATTGAAACTATAGTGGAGAAATCTTAAGTGATCAAAGTTAACATCATCTGTAGTGGAACAAACTGACATCATGTGCCTCCTAATATAAGATTCTAATATGAATACAAGGTTACTTTTGTGGCATTCCTGACAAAGAATGCATCACCCAAATCTAATCATGAAAAAAGTCACACAAATCTAAACTGCAGAATATTCTACAAAGTAAATGTTTTGTATTCTTCAAGTGTTAATGCCATGAAACCTAAAGAAATATTAAGAAACAATTTTCCAGATTAAAGGAGACTAGAGACATGACAACTGAATGCAATGTGTGATCTTGGATTTTCTTTTGCTATGAAGGGCATTACTGAGAGATTTGCCAAAATCTAAATGAAGTCTGCAGATCAGAAAAAAGTATTGTTAATTTTCTAATTTTCATAGTTTTACTGTGGATATGTAAAATGATGTTCTTGATTTTGGGGAAATACACACTTAAGTGTTTAGCAGTTAAAAATGGCTTTCCAGGGGAAAGGGGGGGAAAAATGGCTTTCCATTTAAAATCAGATTAAAATTCAAACCACTACGAGGTCTGATCCCACTTCCACCTCTCTGATTTCACTTCCGGTCACTCTCCCCCACTTAATCTCTATGACAGGCCACACTGATCTGACAGTTCCCATAACAAGCCAAGTTTATATTTCGATAACAACCCCAAGTTTCAGTTTAAATATCACCCATTCAGAAAGTCTTTCCTTAAGTATCAATAATAGGTCTAAAGTTCAAACTTCCATTGTCTCTTTTTTTTTTTTACCACAAGATGCAACTATTTGCCTATTTACTTTTTGTTGCCTATTTCTTCTCACTGAATGTAAATGTCTCCTTCACCGTTTTATCAGCCAGCAGTATTTAACTGAGTACTTGCGACATATAGAGCTCAACAAATAATAGTTAATCAGTCTTATCCTTAATTCTACTAAATAGAGTCACACTCAAAGAGTCCTAATGCTTCTGTAAAATTCCGACCTGAGCTTAAAGGTGATACCCTTAGAGCGCACGTTCCTTCTTTTTTGTTAGAATAGGTGGATGAAGGGGATGCCATCAATATACTGGTTTAGAACAAGGCCGCCAAGGGTGGAGGGAAACCCTCTCCCCTACCGTTTTCTCTGGTCTTTGTAAGAGTATAAGAACATCTCTCTGCTTTGCTCTAAGAAAGAATTAGGCAGAGAAAGAGAGGGATAAAAGATAAATAATAATTCCTAGGAAAAGGAATGGCGCAGCTCCTCAAGCCATCCGAAAACTTAAAGTTTCTCAACAACCCTCAAGACCGAAACCTGACTCTCAGAAGTAAGCAGAATCCTACATAACCCCACTTCTATTGCTTCTGCACATGCGCGTTGCACCCCACGCACATCCCCTTCCTTTTCCCACAATCCTCTGTTCCTGGGCTAAGGCCCCAGGAACGAGCCACAGAGAAGGCTATTGGTGGAAAGAAGAGCCAATGAGAGAGCCTGTTACTCGTCTGCGTGCTGCAGCGTAGGGGGATCGCTTTAGATCCTGAAGACCTAGGCGTCCCCGTGGGTTTTAGCGCGATGAGCTCAATCGGCACCGGGGTGAGTTCGTTGTCTCTCGGCGTGATAGTCTACATAAGGATTAGCGTGGGAAGGGAACGCGGACGGACCGCGAGGGGTGCGCCGGCCCGGGGTGCGCTGGTACTTCCTGGAGGCAGGTGGGCCGCTTCCAGTTGCGCGGTGGACCGGGGGTCTTTCCGACGCTGATTGCTAGGCCCGCGTCTGCAGTGACCGTGGCTTGAAGCTTCTCAGCTCAGGTGTGGCGGGCTTGCCGCGCAGCAGTTAGATTTGGAGCCGCTTTGGGTTGCTGAGTCACTTTCTTTAGTCGCTTAGGGAAACCGAAAGTGAAAACTCGTGGGGCCTGAAATTGTGTGTGAGTGAAGGGTTTGGGCGACAGTTAGCCTCTTGAGAACCACTGAGGCAAGGCGGCTTGAGAGTCCAAGGGCAGAGACGCCGCTTTCCAAGGAACCCCTTTGCAGTTCTTGGGGTGCTGCTGCCTCACGGGGATTCTCTGTCTTTCCTTCGAGTGTAGTGATGGACCGCTCTGTATGAGTCCCTGGAGCCTTCTCAGAACTGATAAGAAAAATAGTCTAAAAAGCGGAATCGGAAGAATCCTTTCCATTTTTCCTGTGTCTCAGCTTTTCCTGTACAAATTACTTAACAGCACTATGAGGTGTCAGTACCGTTAAGCGTTTAAATGGTTAGCTACAGACTTAACCGCTTCTGACTTTGAAGACAGTTCAGGATTTTGGAGTTGGATTTGTTAACTTTTTCGGCCTACTACTTTCCTTTGTCAAACGAACTGCATATATGCAATCTTCTGCTTACTCCTTTTATGTATTTCTCCATGTAGAAAATACAGTTTTTGTTTAGAAATATTTATTGGTGGTTTTCACTAGAGGCATTGAATGATGGGTTTCTCAGTTCATTTTATACTCCTACTGTGCACAAGACTTTTATACTCACCATTAGGCCCAAATACTGGTTTTCCGAGTTTGATAATACGCAACTTATACTTGGAATGGTTTAATCCATTCGGTTATGAGATGCTAAGATTGTCATATAGTTTTTGGATTAGTTGATGCTCAGTAATGCCTGTTGTAGCAAATTGACTTTGCAACTACATTAATATTACCCTAGATTAATAGTGTTCTAAAGGGTTCTACAAACCCTTTAAAAATATTTGATAATATAACCAGGTGAGATATTTCGGTATTACAGTGGTAGAGTTAAGGATCTTCATTTAACAAATCAACAAACTGAGACCAGGAAGCACCACTGTTGAAGACTTATCTCCTGTCTTTACTTGTCCCAAGAACTCTGGATATGAAGACCTGTCTTCTTGACATTTCTCTCCACTTGATTAATAGCCATTTCAAATGACATGTCCAAAGTAGATCTCTGGGTTTTCTTTTTCCCTTGCCATTTTGCATCTCCTACAATTTTCATTTCAGTGAATGGGCGAGTTCTAGTTGCGCAAATGAAAAATAATCTATGATGCACTTTTAATTTCTTTTTTACTCTACTCCTAGGGCCAATCCATTAGCAAGGTTTTTCTGATTGTACCCTCCAACGATAACACCTTCCATCTCTTTTTCTATAGTCTAAGACACTACCTTTGGAATACTTAACCTCTGCTTCCACTCTTGTTCCCTCTCTAATTAATTTTCCAGATGAACAACGTTTTAAAAAAATTAGACATAACCTCTCCTCCTTTCCCCCTCAAACTCCAATGAATTTCTGTTGGATTTAGAATAGAAATGAAAACTTCCTACTCCAGCCTAAAAGACTTAACATAGTTTGGCCCTTATATGCCTCTGATATAGTTTACTCTTCTGTTTACCACTTATGGTGCTCAAGATACAGTGGCCTTATTTCTTTTTCTTATTGTGCTCAGCTTATTTCTACCCTAAGGTCTTTTATGCCAAATACCAGGACGCTCCTCCTCCATATCCTAAATGACTAATTACTTGTTATTAATTCTAGCTTAGCCTAAATAACTAAATATAATTGCCCCAACAATGCCTTACTTGATCAGGTAGTCTGTGGTAGTCCCTGAGACTATCACTTCACCCTGTCTTATTTTCATCATAGTACCTTTTCTGATTTACTGCTGTATCTTCAGCTCCTAGATTTGTTCATGGTCTGATTTTTGAAGATGAAGGACTTCTAGAATGAGTAGTCTTTGTATTTCCTTATAGTGACTAACATATAATAGATGCTTATTAAATGTCTGAATGCTAAATGATGTGTCCAAGGTCCCTCAGTTTCTTAGTGCCACAGCTATGAATTAAAATGCTCCAATGCTGTTTTTACCATAGCAGTTTTTTCAGAAATGAGCCATGTCCTGTGTGGGAAAAGTTCTGACTTGATGCAGGACTTGTATCCATTGCTTTTCTAGCAGAAATCTAAAGTGTATAACTTTGTCTTAGCTTCTGTTGCTGCTCTGACATGCTTCCCCTTTCTCTTTAAAGCAAAATCTGTGTTGAGATTTAACACACATTTCTGATGTGTAAGCCATTTATGGGGAAAAAAAAGTGTAAGGTTATTACTGCCAAAGATACATCATTATAAGCTTATTATTGCCTTTTCCTCCTAGTATGACCTGTCAGCCTCTACATTCTCTCCTGATGGAAGAGTTTTTCAAGTTGAGTATGCTATGAAGGCTGTGGAAAATAGTAGGTAAGAAACATTGTTTTACTTGAAATTACCATGTTTTAACCAGGTATTAAATGTCTTCTTTTCTATATTTTTGGTAATTAGGGTTTGTTATGTTACTTTGGCACAGAATAATATATGCCCTAAAATAATCTCAATTTATTAGTCATTTCCAGATCTCTCTTTAGGCCAGATCTTTCCATGTGCCTATATTTTCAGTTGACTCCAGAATTATCCACTTAGACATTCTGCCAAGTCTCAAATGAAGTGTATAAAACCAAATTCATCAACATCTTTGCTAGACCTTTATTCCTTTTTCAAATTCCTGATACATATCATTGTTTTCCTTGGCCATTAGGATTGTGACTTTATCGTCTGATCTTTTATTTCCTTGTGTTTTAAATGTCCTGTGCAGTTGGTCACATGATCATCTCAGCAGGGATGTTTTTTATTTTTCTCTTCTGCTGCCATACTCCAAAAGGTGTAGGATCACTAAGATATTTTCCCGTTGGACTTATTTCCTTCACTCTGTCTTTTTTTGTTTAGAGTAATTCACTAAAATGATTCCTTGCTACCACTGTAACATCTTAGTTGAATTACTGGCTTATTGACAAATTCTCTGAGTCTTATATTGAAGAATTTTTGCAATCAGTTATATGATTTTTTTAAATTTTTTTTTTTATACAGCAGGTTCTTATTAGTCATCCATTTTATACACATCAGTGTATACATGTCAATCCCAATCTCCCAATTCATCCCACCACCAACACCACCCCCCGCCGCTTTCCCCCCTTGGTGTCCATACGTTTGTTCTCTACATCTGTGTCTCATATATGATCATTTAAAAAAAAAATCATTTCTAATTGAACATAGTCTGCACAAACTGGTTTCATTTTTAATTTTTTTTAATAGAGTTTGTTTGTTTATTTATTTATGGCTGTGTTGGGTCTTTGTTGCTGCGCACAGGCTTTCTCTAGTTGTGGCGAGCGGGAGCAACTCTTCATTGCGGTGCCTGGGCTTCTCATTGCGGTGGCTTCTCTTGTTGCGGAGCACAGGCTCAGTAGTTGTGGTGCATGGGCTGAGTTGCTTAGTTGCTCCGCGGCATGTGGGATCTTCCTGTGCCAGGGCTCGAACCCGTGTCCCCTGCATTGGCAGGCAGATTCTTAACCACTGAGCCACCAAGGAAGCCCCTTTAATTTTTTTTTTATTGAGGTATAGTTAATTTACAATGTTGTGTTAGTTTCAAGTGTACAGCTCAGTGATTCAGTTTTATATATATATATATATATATATATATAAAAATAATCGTATTTTTGAATCTAAAGCAGCTTCGGGATGAAAAAAATTTTGTTCATGACATCTCATTCAGATCTCTCAAAAATTTTTTTTTTAGGCCTACTAAACAAATGGTGTTGATGTTTGAGCTTGGTGTTTTCATTATAATGAAAACCTGTGTAGTAGGGAAATGTTTCCAGAATTTTAGAAAAGTCCACGTGTAGATGTAGTTTTTTCACTTTCTACTAGTATCTTCGATATTTGATTATGGAAGTTTCATGAGGGTAGAGACTGTAACTGGTCTTTGCATGGGCTAGCGCATAGCCCTCAGTAGTTACTGAATAAATAAATGTTCATTTTTTGCATTTTCTGGGTGGTAGAAAGAAGGTATGTGGATTTCTAATGGTTTATGAAATAGTATTTTAAAGTTTTTGAGCAAAAATATTTTTTAAGTCTTCTTACAGGATTTGTTAATGAAGCTAGTAGATTCTGTGTTTAAATGTATTATTATAGATATTGTTACTTACAAACTGTCAGTATCTGATAATATAATAGAAGTAAGGCTGTTAAGAATTTTAGGCTGCACTGTATTTGTCGTTGTGTGCAAGGCCTGAAAGAGTTCAGAAGAGAGTCAAATTCAAGAAAAAAGTTGACAATAAAAAAATTTAAAAATTAAAAAAAAATGAAAGCAAATAAGTGTACTGGGGAAACTGGACAGCTACATGTAAAAGAGTGAAATTAAAACATTTTTTCACACCAGACACAAAAATAAACTCAAAATGGATTAAAGACCTAAAAAAAAAAAAAGAAAAACTAAGTTGACACTTTTTTTTTCCTGTTGGTTAAAGAAGATAGGCTCATAGGCCAAGGAGCTGGAGAAAGACTTGAGGAAGTCATTGTTTTTCTCTTCCTCCTTTGCATTCTTGCATTTTCATTGGTGTAAAAAACTGGTGGGAGATGTCTTGACTAAGGGAAAAACTGGAGATGCATTTTGAAGTCATCTGTAACCCAGAAAATTGAGACTAGCCTGTGAGGGTCTGGGTATCTTAGCAATTTGTTTTCTATAAAGTATTTCTAAATATGGTTTAAAACAGTTACATTTAAGCAAACTTGAAGAAATATAATTTTTTAAAATGGAAAGATTAAAAATTAATGTATTTTTCCTGCATAAAGAAAAATTACTAGGAAAGTTCCTCTTTTAAAGGGATCTGTGTAACTTGGTATGATGGAATACTGGATGAGGATCAGAAGATGTGACTTTTTCTCCTAGCTGCTGCCTAATGGTAATATTATATAGGTTTCCACTATTCAGTCCTCTGAATGTTACTTTTCTGTCTGTAAAATTGGGATGTGGACATCTAACCTAACTACTTCATATACCTTACCATAAGAATGAAATTTGAAAATGTTTGTTTTGTGGGCACAGAAAGTAGAAAATAGAAAAATTACATATGAATTTTCTTACGAGTCTGGCATATAAACTGATAGTTAGAAAACATTTAACCAAATAATTTGATATGATTATATTCTGCATTAAAAAGAGATAAATTCTTTTTTTTAAATTTTTTATTTATATTATTATTTTTTGGCTGTGCCTGTACAGCATGTCAGATTTTAGTTCTCCAGCCAGGGATCAAACCCATGCCCCCTACAATGGAAGCGTGGAGTCTTAACCACTGGACTGCCAGGGAAGTCCTGGAGATAGAAATTCAATCTCGGGAATTTAGAAGGCAAATACTTTTGAGTACCTGTTACGTTAAGCATAGGAACTACCAAAACAAATAATTGACATATAAGTGAATACTTAAAAATATTTTATTAAAAAAAAAATATATATATATATCATGATCAAAACTATTTTATAAAAGTATGCTCCTAGCAGGTAATATGCAAAAGGAGAAACGGGGTAAAATTATAATCGTTCCCTTTAGCCTCATTGAGGAGACAGGATATGAAAGGAAGATTGAGCAACATAACTGAAAGGCTAGATTGTTTGGAACAAAAATGTACACAAAATTTTGGCCTTAGGACCCCTTTATACCTGGAAAAAAAAATCACTGAGGACCTTGAAGAACATTTAATTATGTAGGTTGTAGGTTCTATCAATATTTAACATCACCCTGAAGAGCATTTATTTATGCAGGTTATTGGTTCATCAATATTTACCATATTAGAAATTGAAACTGAAAAATTAAAAATACTTATAAATTCATTTAAGTAACAGTAATAAACACAACTGCATGTTAACAAATAATTTAAATTAACATTTATTAAAATATTTGAGTAACATTAATAACATTTTTTTTGAAGATGTTGGGGGTAGGAGTTTATTAATTTATTTATTTTTGCTGTGTTGGGTCTTCGTTTCTGTGCAAGGACTTTCTCTAGTTGTGCCAAGCGGGGCCCACTCTTCATCACGGTGCGTGGGCCTCTCACTATCGCGGCTTCTCTTGTTGCGGAGCACAGGTTCCAGATGCGCAGGCTCAGTAGTTGTGGCTCACGGGCCTAGTTGCTCCGCGGCATGTGGGATCCTCCCAGACCAGGGCTCGAACCTGTGTCCCCTGCATTAGCAGGCAGATTCTCAACCACTGCGCCACCAGGGAAGCCCATTAATAACATTAATAACATTTTTAATGCAAATTACTTTTCCAAAACATAGAAAAAAATGTTGTGAGAAGAGTGGCATTGTTTTACATTTTTGTAAATCTCAATAATTAATTGAATCTTAATTAAAGAGAGTCTCATATCTCCTTCTGCTTCAGTATGTTGTTACTTTTGTTGGAGCTTGTGAAACAAATCAGGCTTCATGTTGTTTTATGATACTATACCAAAACTGGACAAATGTTTCTTAAAGATTAGTTGCAGTGTGGAGTCAGAAAACATAACAATGAACTTTTTCTACTTTTACATTAAAATCTGTTGGGCTGTCTTACACTTTGCATGTTTTACCCGTCAACATTGTGAGTTGGTCATTTGGAAAATATTGGTTCACTGAGTTATAACAGAGCTTCCAAATTAGACATATTTCATTATAAACTATCAGAAACATCACACTTTTTTTTTTTTTTTTTGCGGTACGAGGGCCTCTCACCGTTGTGGCCTCTCCCGCTGCGGAGCACAGGCTCCGGACGCGCAGGCTCAGCGGCCAGGGCCCACGGGCCCAGCTGCTCCAAGGCACGTGGGATCCACCCGGACCAGGGCACGAACCCGTGTCCCCTGCATCGGCAGGCGGACTCTCAACCACTGCGCCACCAGGGACGCCCCTGTCTTTGTATTTTTATGAAAATAATTTTGACCTCACAAACCACACTTTTAGAACTTTTAGTTTAGAAAAAAGAATGTTTTAGGTTCTGAAAGGTGAGGAAGATGATGAGTTGGGATAATTGGGAATGGCTACCTGAGGCTATTCAAGTGACTTTGCAAAAGTTTGTGGAAATTTATTTAAATGGGCAGTGGTGAGGAGGAAGTGTATTCTAGTACCCAGGATAACCGCAATAAAGACAGAAAAGCAAAAATGAACATTAAGGTGTTTGAGGGGTGACAGTGAGGTTGAATTTGGTAGAGCACAAGACCTCTATAACAGGAAACTGAATTCGCTAGATGGGCTTTGCAGATTCTTGGGGAGTGCTGAAAGCTGGGCCAAGGAGTTTAAACTTGAAAAGATACCTGAAGTGTGGGGGAAGGAGTGTCTGCAATTCTTTACATATTTGTGCCTGTGGCTCAGCTCATTTTTCTGGTTGTTTCTCTTTGTTAAAAGAATTAGAAGATTAAAGTAATTCATGTATTTTCATCTTGAAATGGCAATGTATAATTTCTCCACATTTTACTTCAGATTATTTTTTGATCTACTTTGTTTTAAACAGTTGTACAAAATGTTTATTCTTTTACACTTAAATAGTAAGCAACACATGATTATTGCAGAAAAAGCAAAAGAAAGAAAAAGAATTATAATCTTTCCACCGAGAATAGTCACTGGTAACTTTTTAGTTTGTATGTAGCCTGTCTTTTGTATGCATATTATGTACCATTTTTTTTTAAATAATAAATTAATTTTTTTGGCTGCGTTGGGTTTTCGTTGCTGCATGCCGGCTTTCTCTAGTGTGGTCAGCGGGGGCTACTCTTTGTTGCGGTGTGCGGGCTTCTCATTGCCGTGGCTTCTATTTGTTGTGGAGCACGGGCTCTAGGCGCATGGGCTTCAGTAGTTGTGGCACACGGGCTCAGTAGTTGTGGCACACGGGCTCAGTAGTTGTGGCTTGCGAGCTCTAGAGCGCAGGCTCAGTAGTTGTGGCGCACGGGCTTAGTTGCTCCGCGGCATGCAGGATCTTCCCTGCCTAGGACTCGAACCCATGTCCCCTCCATTGGCAGGCGGATTCTTAGCTACTGCTCCACCAGGGAAGCCCTTACATACCAGTTTTAATTGCACATGACTTTAGTCGGCATTTGTTGTAAGATGGCTAATATATGCTAGACACTGTGCCATTTGGTACATATTTTGTTGGCATCTTTTTTCACTTATGTATTAATATCTTTCCATGTCATGATACGAGATTTTTTTGGTCACATGATTATTTATATGGATCTAATTCATCACATTTTAGACTGTCCTTTCTAGTTTTCAAATGTATTTATTTTAAAGACTTGATATGCTTTAAGAAACAAATTTGCCTGTTTTTGTTTTTTAAACTTGGGTTTACAAAGTTTCTTTTTTTTTCAGTTAAAAAAATTGATTTTCTTCTACTTGTTTCAGTACAGCTATTGGAATCAGATGTAAAGATGGCGTTGTCTTTGGGGTAGAAAAATTAGTCCTTTCTAAACTTTATGAAGAAGGTTCTAACAAACGACTTTTTAATGTTGATCGGCATGTCGGAATGGTAAGGTTACATTTAAAAATGTTCCTTTTTGCCTTGTCCAGTTTCTTGTGAAATAACTAACTGGAATATGTGAAAATGTGATTGTTAAGAACCCATTTAATACTTCAGCACTGAGGCAGAAACAGCAGAGAGCAGCTATAGAAGTAATCAGAAAGTTACTGGTTTGTGAACAGCTCACTGTCTAAAAGGAAGGTAGCATTCTTATTGTATAACCTGATTGGAGATAGATATGAAAAACCAAGTTGCCTTAAGAAAAGGAGGGGGGGAGGGGGTGAGAAGTATGGGTTAAAAAGAAATCTTGGCAGTATAGATCAATGAAGGTACATGCTTGAGAGGCAATGAATCTTTGGCTTTTTGTATCCTTTCTGGGGATCACTGTTACACTGAAGATGTTATCAGAAAGAGAAGACCTTTATAGTAAGGTGGAGCATCAGGAAAGGATGTCCGATGAAGGGAAAAGTGAACACATGCTTTCTAGTAGCTTCATAAGCATCACTGTATTTATTTCATGCAGCTGGTATCTTGAGTGACTGCTTTGCACAGTTGCAGGCCAAGACATAGATACATTACTGGTATATACTGAAGTCATCCTATATAGATGTCAGACTTTCTTCAGTAAGAGCAACAATCCAAAAAAAAAAGAAATGATTTTTAACTTTGCTTACTGAAAAGTCAAGGAAGAAAAGAGAACACTGTGTGCTAGGTACTATGCTAGTTCTTTACATAAATTATCTCATTTAATCCTGACAACCCAGTACAAGTAATATTAATCCCATTTTTACAGATGAGAAAAAGATGCACAGGTGGTAAAGAAATATGCTGGGATTCATACTTGGGTCTGCATGGTCTGTGTGTTACTCTAGAGACCATTCTGCAGGGTGAGATCCTATAGGATCCACTCATTCTGCTGAAATACGAGTAGCTTTGTTATTTCTAAATGAGATGTGTTACAAACACAAAAAGGACTAGCAAAATATAGCCAGTAAACTATAAAGCTACAGATAAAAATTTTTTTTTTTTTTTTTGCTTCAGATTTTTTTTTTGAACTTGTTTTCTCTCCTGAACAAATTTATTATTGCCAGTGAAACTGGTATGTTTTCTTGAAACTTGCCAGATTGTAACCTAGCTGGTATGAGGTAAGGAATCCTGCTTTCTTTCACTTAAAAAAACTTTAGATAGGTATATTTTGGAAAAAAATCATATATGCTTATAAGCACTTTAGTGATGGAAAGAATTTTATCATCCTAGAATTTTCACATTTGTCCCATTTGTTATTTAAAGCCAGGAAACTGATGGCATTCCTTATAGCTGGAAATTGGCAAAACATTTAGACATTGAACAGGGTTGGAGAAAATGAAGGATTAATGTTCTGTCTCCAAGTGATTTGATAAATTTTTAGACTTCACAGTGGGTTTTATCCAAAGCAATGGAAGATTGTTTAAATGGTGAAAATTACTACCTGGGTATCCTTGTGGAAGTTATTCTAAACAGCAGTTTTCTAACCTGCAAAACTATGGTGGTAATAGTACCTACCTACCTTCATGTATAATTATGTAAAATGCTTATTAGCATGTAATGAATGATCAATAATATGTTAAGGATTTTCATCATTACTACTACTACTAGGTAGCAGTAGAAAAAAAGGCTATTAAAAATTTTGATAGTACTTATTTTTAAATTCTGCAAATCTTCTGTGCCACTGGTTCCCAGTACCCATAAGTGTTTCAGTAGTTTTTTCTGTTTTCATGGCTTCCCTAGACCAAAAGAAATACCCAGTGGTTCTGTTTATTATATATGTAGGTCTAAACAACTAAGTGGTTGTGTCCTAAAAACTTAGTAGCTGTAAAAACAAAACAAAAACAAACTCACCACATACAGCAAAAGAAAAATATTTTTAAACAGTCACAGTTAACTAATGTGTACTGCACAACTTCTTAAACTTTGGAATTGGATTAGATGCCGCCCCCCACCTCCACCCCGTTTCCTGTTCTGCATTGTTTTTTGCACAGTACTTATTTTATATCATGGCAACCCAGCTTTTCAACGAGCGGATGGCAGTAAAAAGAATGTAGAATGATCTAATGTTGAAACCGTTAAGTACTTCAACATATGTTTCCCCCAAACTTAAAATGCCCCACAACTCTGAGTTCACTATAGTGCCCTGGGATGTCTCAGCACGTGGTTTAGTAATTGCAATTCTAAGCCACCAGATTTGTGGTTTGTCATGTTTTGGTTTGTCATTACAATTTATTAGTTAAGCTGAAAAAGGAATTTGAGGTTGTGCCTTTTAGGTGAAAACTTTTAATAGCTTTTTGAACACAGAATGGCTTTAAATAAAGGATCAGTTCTAACCAAAACAAATGGTTATATTCTTCTTTGTTGTTGTTTTGTTCTTTATAATGAAGTGGAGAATGGGGAGACATGGAGGTTTTTCTGAATGTGATCAATGGACAAAACAATGTAGTCACACTTGGGAAATTTCCAAATTGTAATCCCGTACTCAAGCATCAAAATGCCAGAATGCCTTGTAAAGAAAGACCTTTAAGCCAAACAGATTTATTCTAATAGTGATACTTGTTAAAAATATCAAATAAGCCTGTAATAATTGCATACTTTCCTTGATTTGTGATAGGAATGTTATCTACTGAATTGGTACTTTTTTTTTCTTTCAGGCCGTAGCGGGTTTGTTGGCAGATGCTCGTTCTTTAGCAGACATTGCGAGAGAAGAGGCTTCCAACTTTAGATCTAACTTTGGATATAACATTCCACTAAAAGTAAGCTGATAACATGTTGAAGAGCCTTTGGAACAGAAAGAGAAGAGTATTAATAAGCTCTTCTGTTTTTCCCCACAGCATCTTGCAGACAGAGTGGCCATGTATGTACATGCCTATACACTCTACAGTGCTGTTAGACCTTTTGGCTGCAGGTATGAAATTTACTGAGATATTCAGTGATATCTGTACTGTAGGTATTTGTTTTCTCAGAATCTAATTAGCCTTTTATACCCTTAAAAAATGAAGTATCATCAAGAAGTATTAGGGCAGTGATTAAATAAAATGATGTACTTAAAAATAAAAACTGAAAAATGAAAGACTATGCAGATTTGGACAGGATAAAACACAGAATTCATAGTAATATTTTAATCTAATTATAATAAATTCTCTGGAGGAAGGTGGTCAAAAGGTATATAAACTTTTTTTAAAATTATTTTTGGCTGCGTTGGGTCTTCGTTGCTGTGCACGGGCTTTCTCTAGTTGCAGCGACAGGGGGCTACTCTTCGTTGCAGTACATGGGCTTGTCATTGCGGTGGCTTGTCTTTGTCGTGGAGCACGGGCTCTAGGCATGTGGGCTTCAGTAGTTGCAGCGCATGGGCTCAGTAGTTGTGGCTCGCAGGCTCTAGAGCACAGGCTCAGTAGTTGTGGTGCACGGGCTTAGTTGCTGCTCCGTGGCATGTGGGATCTTCCAGGACCAGCGCTCAAACCCATGTCCCCTGCACTGGCAGGTAGATTCCCAACCACTGCCCCACAAGGTAAGTCCCAAAAGGTATATAAACTTTTAAAGTACTAGGGATATAATGTACAACACGATGACTATAGTTAACACTGATGTGTGATAAAAAGGAAAATTTTTAATATAGTAGATCCCTTAGAGTTCGTCACAAAAGGAGGAAGTTTTTTTTCTTTTAATTGTATCTATATGAGATGATGCATGTTAACTAAACCTATTGTGCTAATCATTTCACAGTGTATGTAAATCAGACCATCATGCTGTGCACCTTACATTTATATAACAATGTATGTCAATTATTTCCCAATAAAACTGGGGGAAAAAAGTATCTGGAACTAAACCCAAACATTTTCAGGAAATGGCAAACTGATTTTAAATATATTCCATGTTGTTACTATTTAGTAGCCAATTATACTGACACTTCAGTTTTCTCATTAGTTTCCATCTGATATACTTTAAGCAATAGGTCAGATGTTCTTAAATGGGATGTAGCTGTTACAGTATTCTGCACATGAAATGATAAGGCTGGTTTCTTTTCTACGTGTAATTTCAAAATATCAGTAATTCATATGATTTTTTAATACCCTAATTTTAATTTGTTGAGCATAAAAAAAATGCATTGAACCAATTTTCCTGCAATTTTTATTGCAGGAAAATAAATGGAGGAATACCGGGGAATAGCCAGAAAAGAATGAAGGGTGGAACAAGAGTTTTAGGTAGTTTCAGCGTATTCACATCAGGAATTTTGTCCCCTTGGCTTTTTCATGTTTATTCCTTTAGCTGTTGGGCCCCCTTATTACTTGTCCATCTATCAGTACTCCTTTCTCTCCACTGCTGTCCTCTCAGGAAAGTTTCATCAGAAAGTTTAATACTAAACAAAGGCACATGAATTGTGAAAAGTTTTCAAGTATATACTAGTTTTTATCCAAACTACATTATCAAAGTGTTTACTATGAGTTATATGGGTATTAGTAAATGTTTGTCTTAGAAAGTACAATTGCATTTTTATCACAGTACTTTTTATTTTTTAAATTTTATTTATTATTATAAATTTATTTTTGGCTGCATTGGGTCTTTGTTGCTGCGCACGGGCATTCTGTAGTTGCGGCGAGTGGGGGCTGCTCTGCGTTGCGGTTCGCGGGCTTCTTATTGTGGTGGCTTCTCTTGTTGCAGAGCACGGGCTCTAGGCGCTTGGGCTTAACTAGTTGTAGCTTGCGGGCTCTAGAGCGCAGGCTCAGTAGTTGTGGCACATGGGCTTAGTTGCTTAGTTGCTCCGCAGCATGTGGGATCTTCCCGGACCAGGGCTCGAACCTGGGTCCCCTGCATTGGCAGGCGGATTCTTAACCACTGTGCCACCAGAGAAGCCCTATCACTGTACTTTTTAATACTTTTCTGGTATTAAGAATCATGGTTTAAAATTACTAATTTACTTTTATGTAGTTTCATGTTAGGGTCTTACAGTGTGAATGATGGTGCACAACTCTACATGATTGACCCATCGGGTGTTTCATATGTGAGTAGTTTTGAATCATCTGAAATTCTATTTCTAGTTTAATGGTCTCTCATTAAGCACTTAAATCATGTATTTGGATTATATGAGGTTTCTTTAATATTCTTTCAAGGAAGGTAACATTTTTTTCTTGTTTTAACATTAATGACAATAACCTATGGATGTGAGGCAGAGGAAGATCTGTGGCTTTTTTTTTTTGGTTTTCTGGCCAAGCCATGCCACATGCAGGATCTTAGTTCGCCCAGCAGGGATCGCCCCCTGCATTGGGAGTGTGGAGTCTTAACCACTGGACCATCAGGGAAGTCCCAGATTTGTGGCTTTAAATATGCTATTATAGAAACTGCATAGTGAAGATAAAATCTTGAATATGTGCTATTTCCTTTATTACTACAAATATTAGCAGTATCTTAAAAATGAATGTAAAAGTGAATGTAATGCCGTCCTTTTTTTAATTTTGCGGTACGCGGGCCTCTCACTGTTGTGGCCTCTCCCGCTGTGGAGCACAGGCTCCGGACGTGCAGGCCCAGCGGCCATGACTCACGGGCCCAGCCGCTCTGCGGCATGTGGGATCTTCCCGGACCGGGGCACGAACCCGTGTCCCCTGCATCGGCAGGCGGACTCTTCAACCACTGCGCCACCAGGGAAGCCCAATGCCGTCCCTTTTAAAGTTTTGTTTTTGTTGTGTTTTTTTGGCTGTGCCACACGGCTTGTGGGATCTTAGTTTCCCACCCAAGGATCTAACCCAGGTCCATGGCAGTGAAAGCCTGTGTCCTAACCACTGCACCACCAGGGAGTTCCCCAATTCCCTTTTTAAAAAGGATTTCAAGTGGGATTTCTTGGACGTTTCTCTAATTACCTTTTCTTAAGTGTCTTCTGAGATTTTTATGGTTTTTTTTATACTCATTAAAAAAAATGTTCTTTATGTTTTGTCATTATACACTGGTTACACAAGTAAAAAAACTTTTACAGTATAAATTAGGGGATTCCCTGGCTGTCCAGTGGTTAGGACTCCGTGCTCTCACTGCTGAGGCCCCAGGTTCAGTCCCTGGTTGGGAAACTAAAATCCCACAAGTTGTGCTGGTGTGGCAAAAAAAAAAAAAAAGTATATATTCACACACACATAATTCATATGTATATATTAAAAAAAGGCTTATTTAACTCTTAGGAATTATTTCTCTAAAATAACTTCCATTGTCAGAATGCTAAAATTTTTTCTATTCCTGTCCTCAGAAATGCTTATAGTTCATGAAGTGTATATACATAATGAAATAATTTGTTTTTCTTTGGATATACTTCTTGAAAATAATACAGATTACTCTAGATTTAAGTTATTTTAATTTTTTTGAGTCCCTTGGTGGTCATTAAAATGTCTTTTGACTATATTTCTCCAGATGTGTTTTTGAATGTCATTTAACAACCTTTCATTAACCTTTAAATAAACAATAGTCATTAATGACTTATGATAGTATATTAATTTAATAATACATATGTATTTTTCGTGTATGTTCTTTTTAAATAGGGTTATTGGGGCTGTGCCATTGGCAAAGCCAGACAAGCTGCAAAGACAGAAATCGAAAAGCTTCAGGTAATACATACATATTTACTGCTTGAAATTTTGCTATAGCATTATCCTCATGTGGTGAAATTTTATCACCACAAACTAAACCTTTTACTCCAAGTGTGGTTTGCTGTTTTGAGTAGAGCTTTCTGAAGCTGCTAGCTAGGTGGCTGAGTAGGAAAGCTGGTAGCATATTACCTGTAGAGTTGGGTCATGGATCCCTTTATGATTTTGGTGGCTGCTTAATCCAAAAAAAATACGAACAAATCTTCATATAATGTCACAAAATCCTTGAAGCCCATTCATGGAGCCCTGTGACCCTTAGGCTGAGAACTTTGCTCTTTTATTGTATCATTTCTTCCATCTGGAGAACAGCTTTTGTCTGTGGAAGTCTTACACATTAAGAGTCTGTGCTCCTTTGCTTCTCTTTCCTTTTTGTTCCTAGCTAAATAGGGCACGGGAACCCATCATCTATCTATTAGTGTGAAAAAGGTTTCTTAAAAATTTGCTGGCTTTCCTTTTAGCCATAAATTGATCAACTTTATATTGAAACAGTACCCACCAACTCTTCATTGCTTATCAGAAACTTCCCTAAAGACAGGTGTATGATTCATCAACATTTTGGTAAATTACAGTGAGAAAAAATTTTATATACATTTAAATATTAATGCTGTACTGGAGCCTTGCTCAACTAATTAACTTATTCAGCTTATTTAAGGCTAGGTCCTAGAAAACATTTTTTTAGTGCTTGGAATTTAATGGCAAGTTCTAGACGTATAAAAGCCTAATTTATGTTTGGTATTTTAGTATTGATAAAATTGACAAAAGGACTTTAGAGATCACTTAGTCCAAGTCCAGCCCTGGGTTAAACATACTGGCTAGAGTCATAGAATATTGCTTATGAACAATTCACAGACCTAATAACTCTTAGACCAGTGTTCTTTTCCATCATATACTCCCTGGTTTGTGCTAAGTCCCTGTCTTCTACTATCTTCTCTTTTGCTTTGATCTCTCCGTAGTATTATGTGGAAATTTGAAAATAGATTGTTTAGTACAATTGTTCTTTTGTCCTCTGTGGTTAAATCCTAGCAAGGAATGGGAATACTAACAAATCGTACTTAAGAATTGAGAACGATTACTTCTATTGAGGAACATGTACACTTAATGATGAAAACATATGCTCTAAATCAGAGGTTAGCAAACTGGCCCACTGCCTGCATTTTTTTTTTTTTAAAGTGAAGTATAGTTGATTTACAATGTTGTGCTGATTTCTGCTGTACAGCAAAGTGATTCAGTTATACAAATACATACATTCTTTTTTTATATTCTTTTCTATTATGGTTTATCATAGGATATTGAATATAGTTCCTTGTGCTGTACAGCAGAACCTTGTTTATCCATTCTGTATATAATAGTTACATCTGCCAACCCCAACCTCCCACTCCATCCCTCCCCCAGTCCCCTCCCCCTTGGCAACCACAGCTCTGTTCTCTGTGTCTGAGTCTGTTTTTGTTACATAGATAAGTTCATTTGTGTCATATTTTAGATTGCACATATAAGTGATGTCATATGGTTATTTGTCTTTCTCTGACTTCACTTCGTATGATAATCTCTAGTTGCAATGCTTTTTAAAGTTTTATTGAAACCCAGCCATATTCAGTCTCTGGCTTTTGCCCTAGTACAACAGTGGAGTTTAGTTGGTGACGGGGACCAAACACCATATCCCAATAAGTCTAATAAAATATTTACTACTCGGCTCTTTACAAAAAGAGTTTGCCAACCCCTGCATTACTCTGGTCTGCTTTTCTGCTTGTGTTCTGTTTTACCAAGAATATAACTTTATGAAATAAACTTTACCAACATATATAAAAATATTTTTGACATTTAAGATGTATCTTTTCAAGTTTAAGTTTGTCTTTGTATGTTACAATTAACATACTAAATATAGAACTTAACATGTAAGGGCAAAAGTATGAATATTGGTATTTTCCTTTTCTTCACTCCCAGTTTTAACATGAAAAAAATTAATCATCAGAAAAGATACTGTACAACAAAATATCTCCATCTAGATTGAGTGAACAGTTGTTATTTTCCAATATTTTACCTATTTGTATAAGCTGGGTGATCAAGATTTCTAAATATAAAAAAATACCAAAAATAAATAATAAGCCTAGATATACACCTCAAGTCTGGACTGCTGTATGACTATATTCATTATTTTTCGCCATTTTCCATCCTCCTCCACATATCCAGAATATGAACACTAGTTTGCTCTTTTTTTGTTTGTCAGCTGTGTTCAGAAACACATATTCCTAAAAAAATGTTTGCATTGGTTACTTCCAGTACCTACAGTACAGCAGACTTTTCTGCTGGGCATTTAAGGGCTGTTTTTCTACCCTGATTTCCAAATGTTCACTTTGCTTTGTGCTGTTCATTTATCTTCCTCAAAATCAAATCAGATCCAACTAAGACCCCACTCAGATCTTGGTTCTTCAAAGCTTTCCCTGACATTTTGCATTTTTGTCTTAAACAGTTTCATGAGGGACAATTTATTTCACTCCTTCATCCCCCTCTAGAATATAGAAGGTATTCGTGGTTTGTTTACATTTTATTATCCTGAATTGGCTATAAAGAAGAAAAGAAAAAAACATTTCTTTGCTAATGTTTTAAATGTCAGGGTCTGCCTGTGAATAAATTCATAAAGGAATCTAGATTTTTATAAACTTTAATATTTTTCACAAAATTAGTGGTGCCCAAGGGTTGTCCAGAATATGTTTTGGCATAATCATTAAAAAACATTACACTGTAAATAAAAAACTCTGGTTCTGGTCTTTCTGTATTTCAGGTTATTTTCTTTGGTTTTATATCTGAGAATCTATCTCAAGAGCATGGGGTTACTGATAAAAGTTGTGGAAAGAACCTGGAAAGTTACACAAGTGGAAAGCGTTCTTCTTTGAATCATAACATAATGAATATATATTTTATTTTCTGTAGATGAAAGAAATGACCTGCTGTGATGTTGTTAAAGAAGTTGCAAAAATGTAAGTTGAAATTTTCCTTAGCATTGACAAAAATATTTCAGTTGACCTTACCTTATACATTAACCCTGAGGCCGTTTTGTTTGGAAATAACTTGTTGCATAAGTTTTAGAAGGTGAATCCAACATTCTCAGAAGGCTCATTAAGGAGAATATCCAAGTGACAATGAATAGGATGGGGAAAAATAGCTTTTGACAAAATATACTCCTGTTCAGGTGACAGAATTCAAGAATAGGAGGATATAGTGAACCTCTACGGACTTCATTTGATAGCTCCCGACTTCTTAAATCTCAGAAGTCCCGATAATATTAACCTTAGCTTACAACTTTAAGGTCTACAGCTAAAGTTGTAACAAGATGAGAAGAGCAGTGTTTCAAAACATCTAGCAATAGCTGAAGAAAGCCTGAAGTAGTTCATATTACAGTAATAGTAAGCAACAACAAAGCCAGTAAAAGCTCAGTGAACATGCTTCGAAGCCCATGATTTTTTTTACATCAAAGAAGGCAGGCATTTGGTATTTCAAAAAATCTAATAAAATGCTGGTGTTGCAGCCAGCTTTTCAGAGTTAAAAGTAGTAAATGTAATATTCCAGAGAATTCACAGAGACTTCTAACTACTCCACATTAGAACTACATGAACATGGTCTAGTCAGCATTTTGTGCACGTGTCTCAGGTTTTACATCTAATAACACATGCAAGGGAAAAGTCTTGGAGGGCTCTATTATATAATAATAAATATACTATTTGAATGGTACCCTTAATCTCTATACTGATGGTTGTAGCAAAGTATTAAAATCACAAGTGTTTTATAATTTTGTACTAATCGTCCACCACTCCTGCTACCCTCACTTCCCACCCCCCACCCCCCTTTACCATGAGACCCTTCCCCCCTTTCCAGTTGTGAAGAAGCAGAATCCATTCCATTCTATGACTGTCAGTTAATAACAACCTAGGGGACACTGGCAACTAACATATAATAGAACTAGTTAAAAAGTAATCCTTATTGAATTGCACAGCAGTTTAACATGATAACTCAATTTCCTTCACTGAGAAGTCTTCTGGAAATCAGTTCTTCCTGCACCTTTTATGTTTAAAGATAACACTAGACTCTACTTTGTTCCGTGTAGGAAAGCCATCCCTTTATCATTTAATAAAATGGAGCACTATGCTTCTTTTACTTAGTTCTAGCAATTTTAAGGTGCTTTCTTAAAGCAAGGCTTTAGGAATACTCTCCAAATTACTTTTGTTACTTTGTTGTATAAGATGGTGGAAAGTATAAAATAAGAAAGTTTTGCTGATACTTTGTTTTTACTTCTACTTTAATATGTTGTGTGACAGTGCCTTCTTGCTGGCAGCAATTTGTCATGTACTGTTTGAAGGCCAGGTTAAGGGACATACCTTAAGGGGTTTAAAAATATTCCTGCCAAGAAGGTGCAGAACGAAGAGACCACTAATTGTAAACTAATGAATTAGTTTGGTTTTTTAAAAAATCAGTTAATGAATGGAAAAAAATATACTGAAAAGGCACACAGGGAATGATGGCCTTTTCCCATTTGAATATATGTTCCTTAGGAGGTATCTTTCAGGTATGTCTCTAAAAGAATGTATCAAGGGCTTCCCTGGTGGCTCAGTGGTTGAGAGTCCGCCTGCTGATGCAGGGGACACAGGTTCGTGCCCCAGTCCGGGAAGATCCCACATGCCGCGGAGTGGCTAGGCTTGTGAGCCATGGCCGCTGAGCCTGCGCGTCCGGAGCCTGTGCTCCACAACGGGAGAGGCCACAACAGTGAGAGGCCTGCATACAGCACAAAAAAAAAAAAAAAAAAAAAGAATATCAAAATAAACAACTTGGGTTGTAAAGGTGTAAGGTATATTGAATCCTTTGTAGTGAGTGTTTAATTTTTTAATCAGTCCTAGTGTAATTTTCATAATAGACTGTATATAATGTGTGTATCATTTTACAGATACTTACATTAGGAATGGCTGTTCTAATTTGCTGAGCTAGGTGCATGAACTATGTATGTAGATGACCAAATGAATGTTAACGTCCTCTTTCTGTTCTAGAATTTACATAGTACATGATGAAGTTAAGGATAAAGCTTTTGAACTAGAGCTCAGCTGGGTTGGTGAAAGTAAGTTATTTTTCTACATTTATTTGCTCTCAGAGTCATCTGTACCAAACCTAATGTACTACTGGGTGCCTTATTTTTTCTTAAAAACAACAAAAAATTAGTAATGGTGTATACACATATAAGAGTACACAAATAACAAATGAATTGATAACTGTCACAACATGGATACATTCATGTAAATACTGCTTTGGTCAACAAGTAGACCAGCCCCCCAGATCACCCCTTAGGCTTCTCCCCAGAGGTAACCACTATCCTGAATCCTAACACCATAGTTCTTGACCTGTTGTTTGTTCCTCATTTCTTTTCACAAAATTATATTTGTGTAAATCAGTTTTGTTACATACAGTAGTATTTTTGTTCATTTGGCTTGCTGTACAGTGTTCTGTTGTCTGAAAATAACACTTTATTCATCTCCTCTTCTGTTGTTACACCGTTAGGCACTTTCCAGTGTTTGTTTACTGTAAAATGAACAATGCAGCTGTGGACATCTTGTACATCTATTGTGGTACACATATGTAGTAGCATTTTAGAAATATATGTTAAGAGTGGAATTGCTGGGTCATGAAATAGGCACACATTCAACTGCAATATTGGCCACAATGTGTTCTGACCACTGGGTGCCCTTCTAATACAAACAGAGCCAGAACAAATTTAGGAGGTACTCTATTTTTGAAGGAAAAGCTCTGCTTAATAATTGACTAAAGCTGTGACTAGTTTATTTACTTCTTTTGAAACATCCATTGCATTTTTTTTTTTTTTTTTTGGCGGTACGCGGGCCTCTCACTGTTGTGGCCTCTCCCGTTGTGGGGCACAGGCTCCGGACGCGCAGGCTCAGCAGCCATGGCTCACGAGCCCAGCCGCTCCGCGGCATGCGGGATCCTCCCGGACCTGGGCACAAACCCGTGTCCCCTGCATCGGCAGGTGGACTCTCAACCACTGCGCCACCAGGGAAGCCCCATTGCATATTTTAAAAAAGAATTACTGGGAAATCACCATTTTTCTTTCTAGCATGGCAACTGTAAGGCTTCAAGGACAGCTTTTAAAATCTAACCATGCTGTGAATGAATGCTCAGGACTTAATAGCATCAGGATAAATCTTAGCATAATGTATTCTTTATTATAAGAGCTAAATTTGGGCAGATTTAATATGTAGGGAAAACACACAAAGATGAGTTCAGAGAATCTGGTATTTACACTTGTAGATTGGCTAGATTATATGGTATTTGCAAATCACAATTACAGTCCTTGTTTTTAATTCATTTAAATATATGGCTTAATTTACAGTAACTAACGGAAGACATGAAATTGTTCCAAAAGATATAAGGGAAGAGGCAGAGAAATATGCCAAGGTAAGCCACAGCATGAAAACGATTCTAGCTGAAGATATGGAGATACGTTGAATTTTCTTAAATAACCCTTAAGAGTTGAGCTGAACTGAAGGATGAAAACTTTCTAGGTTATCCTCAATGGGGATAAAGTTGCCCTGGTTCCAAAAAAAATTTTTTTGTGCTTGTGAAAATGGCAAAGTTTTTCCAGGACATTTAATGCTTTCATACTGTGTGTATCCTATCAAGAATATAGTCATTGATTGTTACAGCAAGATGTACTTTAGTTACCCGTTTCTTTACTTGAATGTCTTATTCTAAACCAGTGTTCATTTTCACTTACAAAGAATTTTAATGACAAGTGCTTAATTAGATTCAGGCTGTTATAGCAATGCTAAAAATTGATTTTAAACACTTTTCTCTTTAACAGGAATCTTTGAAGGAAGAAGATGAATCAGATGATGATAACATGTAACATTTACTTCGTTTACTTCTATTTAACTATTTAGCCCTTTGGATTAATACATACCCACTGACAAACTTTCATTAAATCTTTGTCTTGTAACGACTGAAGTTTGGTTAATATCTGCTTGACAAAATTGGTGGGGGTAGCTGAGCACATATTTATTCAGCATTAGGATGCTGCTTTATGCCTGTTGTAAAATTCCTTGCTCTGGAATCAGATTAATTCAAAACTCCATTTCTTCACTCATCTATAACCTAAAGATCGTATCCTGCTGGGCTGTTGTGTAAAAAGTACCTACCAACTTTGTAGGCAATTGATGCCACTGCCCAATTTTGTATTTAGTGAGATGATTGTCGGTCATCAGACACTGTTAATCTTTAGAATTTTATTTTTTTTTACTTTGAGGAGTGGATTTAAGGATTCAGAAAGCCCCTATCCTGTCACTTAAAGAATTTCTTGATCTGTAAAGCTGAAATAAAAATACGCACATTTAATGCTTAAAAATAAATTAGAATGCATGTGGAAACAGAACTGATACTGAGTGGAAAAATGAGTATTGGAAGAAACAGTCTGAACTCAGGCCAAGCGTGCCAGGCGTACACACACCCTTTATTGGCCTCATGCCAGTATCACTCCATTCAACTGTCATGCTTTCCTGAGGTCACTAAGTTTATTAGCAGCAGGGTGTTGCCGGACTTTGAGCATCTGTATAGTTTAAACAGCAAATCATTATACCAGAATACTTAACTACTATACAAACAACTCAAGAGCAGTATCTCATTACCATGGCTGCTTTTATGTAAAATTACCTGCTACATCTTACAACCCGTATATTTAACTCAGAATGACACCAGTGGCCTTGGGCAGACACCTAAACAACTTAAGCTGGATGGATAATAAGTTGAGTATCCCTAAGCCAGTCTGACCATTCTATACTTTTCCAACTTCCAAAGTATGAATGGCACATGAATCTTCTATTTTCATTGTACTGTGAGTACATCTGTTCTTAAATTCACATTGGAATAGCTAATAATCCTCTTTAAAAAAACAGACAATGGTTCTCAAGAAACTTAAATCTGAGCAGCTAAGCCACCTCAAAAACATATATCAGATAAATCTAAAACTAAGCTTCTCAGCTATTAGAAAAGAAAAGCAATTGATTTTCATAAAACTATACAAAGGAGTAATAAATAATCTAGGTTCAGCTGTAGGGGCACTTCGTAACTGCACCACTGAGGCATGATTAGCCTCTGGGGGGAAAAATGGCTGGCACATTTTACTTCGACAAGATAACAAATTTATTTTCAGCAAAGACTGAATACCTTATTACTGTAAACCTCGATACTGGTACCTAGGAAAGAAAATTACAAACGTTTTAAAGAATAAAGTTTTGGTTTAGAGATTACAAATAATATTGGGTTGGCCAAAGTTTGTTCGGATTCTTCCATAACATCTCTTCTATTCCACATTATTGTTCAGTATCCAATTTTCATTGCCCATCACAATTTGTTTTTAAAAACGGAATGTTTTCGTTACGTAAGTAGAGAATCGCAGTGCAGAAATATGGTCAAGGTTTCTTTCGCTTAACATGGAACCCAAACATCAAAGCGATTAACATAACCAAGCTGGTGCGAATGATTTTCAACACCTGATTTGGAGATTTTGAGTGTGTCAGCTTATCTCCTGCGTGGTATAACGTTGATTGTTCTGAAATTTACGTCTCGATCTGACTGCTATCAACTTGAACTGGTCTCCCCGACCATGGAGCATCGTCCAGTCAGAAATCTCTACCACAGAACTTTGCAAACCACTTTTGACACGTTCAGTCACGGCACCTTTTCCATACACTGCACGAATGTTTTGCCTTTTCAGTTGTGTTTTAACCTTTCTTGAATAAAGCATAATATGCTGCTGTTTTTTTCCTTCCATCTTCAATATTAAAATGGCTACACAAAAATTCACCAATTTTGATGCTTTTTTTAAAAAAGTATGCTGATATGACAGCTATCACAATACAATCTAACAAAATTGTTTCAAATGAAGTTAAAGACAACTAAGCACTACTAAAGCCATCTTATGGAAGAAACCGAATACATTCAGATAAAAAAGCACTTATCTGATAAGACTATCCCTTTGCTTTCATTTCTATCATTCTCAAAGGAACCTGAAAAATAAATGAGAAAAATAAAGTTGTAGGTCCTCAATATGTTTAACTGATTGAAACATTAAAATACTCTTCAAATTAAGATTTGAAAAGCAAATTAAGGTTACAAATTAATATCTCGTTAAAAAAATCTATCAAAATGCTACTAAGAAATCCACAAATGAAAAAAATGAAGTCTTAATGTAAAACAATTCTAATGCTGTTCCTCACCTTGGAAATGAAACCCAGGCGGAACCTTTTACTTTCCTGCGCTCTACCACATCCATATTGTATTTACTGTGCCTAGGCTATCTCTTAACTGGTCTTTCTGAAGGACTCCCACCACCTACAAAAGCAAGCCTTCTGAAATGATTGACAGATTTCTCCCTCTCAAAGCCCTTTACACGTTTCCCTCTTAATAGTTTTCAAACTATTTTTTTTTTAAAGGAACTCCGAAATATGAAATAAGAGTGCAGCCTACTCTTAACCCCAACCAAGTAGAAGCTTTTGTTCCACCATTGACCATGTGTATATATCTATTACAGTGTTTACTATAGTAAAATTTACTATAATTATATAAATGTATTCCTCCTCCCCCACCGTCCCTTGGGAGTTGTTCAAGAAATCATCTTTGTATCTCTACTGGTGAGCACACAGTATGTAATCAAATGCTAAAGGTATGTATTTTTAAAACTAAAATAACTCATACTAGTTAACTACAGGGTGAGATATTCAATATATTTAAAAACACTGGTTCACTACTGTATTGATCAGAGGCTTCTAAATTAAGACAAACGTGGTTTAAAACGATTTGAACAGATCTGGAAAACCTAAGCTCAGGAAACATAAACTTTGGGGGAATCAATTCTTTTATACCATCATGATAATGGGATTTTTCTTGTTAAAAAAAGTTGGGGCTGCTTCTCTGTCACCATTGTAACCACAATTTCAGAATAAGAAAACCAGCATCATAATTAAAACCAGGATAGTGGTTTATAAGCTAACGTAGGTTTCATACTGGCTTTGTCACTTAATAATTGTGTCACCTTGGGCAAGTTACTTATTCCCTCGTCTATAAAATGAGGATTATGTACCACTTTTAAAATGACATCAAAAACAGGAATACTTAGATATAAATTTAAATTTGTACAAGATTTTGTGTTGAAAATTATAAAATGTTGGTGAGAAAGTGAACTATATAAACAAACTGATCAGAAGACTCAGTATTGTCAGTTCTCCTTAAACTGATTTATAGATTCAATGTAAAACCCAATCAAATTTGCAAGAGGGTTTTTTTTTGGGGGGGGGAGGGGTGTGTTTGTGGAAAGAAATCAACAAGCTTATTTCTAAAATTTATTTGGGAAAAGAAATTAGAATAGCCAAAACAATTTCAAAAGAGAAAAAGTTACAAGGCCTATGCCATCTGATTTCAAGACTTACTATAAAATTAATGTAATATTATTAATGGAAAAGAATAGAGTCTAGAAATAGAAATATATGGTTAATTGACAAAGCTGCAAAGGCAAATCAATGCACAAAGATAGTGTTTTTCCACAAATGGTGCTTGAACAACTGGACACCAAACACCAAACCATACCTTGTACCATATACAAAAATTAACTCAAAGTGGTAAGTCAAGATGTACCTCAGGGCTTCCCTGGTGGCGCAGTGGTTGAGAGTCTGTCTGCCGATGCAGGGAACACGGGTTCGTGCCCTGGTCCAGAAAGATCCTACATGCCGCGGAGCAGCTGGGCCCGTGAGCCATGGCCGCTGAGCCTGCGCGGAGCCTGTGCTCCGCAACGGGAGAGGCCACAACAGTGAGAGGCCCGTGTACCGCCAAAAAAAACCCAAAAAAATAATGTACCTCAAAGTCTAAAACTTCTGGATGAAAACAGAAAACCTTTGTGACCCTGGTTTAAAAAAGAGCTCTCAGATACTACACCAAAAGCATGATAACATAAATGAAAAAAACTGACAGTGAATTTCACCAAAATTAAAAGCTTCTGCTCTCCTTTAAGAGAATGAAAAAAAACTCTAGACAAAATATTTGCAAATCACATACTTGACAAAGGATATTTGTCCAGAATGTATAAAGAACTCTCAAAATTCAACAACCCAATATTTAAAAATGGGCGAAAGACTCAGATAATCCATATTACAAATAAAACTAATGTTCCTTCTTTAACCATCCTAACCCTGCAAGAGGTAATCACCATATTATGTATATCCTTCCAGCCAATAAATATTAATTCTTTCAAAGAGTAAATGCTAGTGTAATTATAAAGATGTTGAAGAGCAAGGGTACTCACACACCTTGAGTCTGTGTTTGAAGTGTATGATTTGGAATTTGATTTTGATTTTTACTATGTGGAACCATGAAGTGGAATTTTAGGAAAAAGTCATTTAAATAAGTTGAACTATATGATCCATATGGGATTTATTAAAACTTTTTAATTTTTTTAGGAAAAGCCAATAGGCTTCAAGATATAATATGGTAGAATCTGACATATAAAGATGATAACCTACCTTTAATAGACCGATTGGTTTAAGAGTCAGCAGCAACCAAGTGATAGTAAAGATTCAATGCAAAAATTTAGATGTCTAAAATGGATCATACTGCCAGGAAAGATTAAAAAAAAATAATATGCAATTCTTTCCCCAGTGGGAAAAACAGACACATTTAAAAATCACTAGGAAAGTATATTAGAAATACATGGGGACTTCCCTGGTGGCACAGTGGTTAAGAATCTGCCTTTCAATGCAGGGGACGTGGGTTTGATCCCTGGTCAAGGAACTAGATCCCACATGCATGCTGCAACTAAGAGTTCACATGCCACAACTAAGGGGCCTGCTGGCCGCAACTAAGACCCGGCACAACCGAAATAATAAAATTAAAAAAAAATATTTCATATCCATTAAAAAAAAAGAAATACATGTTCATGTATTATTAAGTATACATAGCCTGTATGTATATACTGACCATAAATGTGTACTCTGAGAAGGGGGGAGCAGGGGAGGAGATAAATCCTGACAAGGAATTTTGGACAGTTCCCTGGATATCTGGTGCATTAGCTCTCCAATTCAGTGAACTGGATGAAAAACTAAGGATGACAATAATAGGAAAAAATCTGAGATGTCAATAATTGAAACAAAGTAAAAAAACTAATCCATATAAGAATATGAAGAACAGAATTTAGATGGGCGTGCACGTAAGTTGATAACTGTTTCTCCATCTTGTTCAGAGACCACCCGCATAAGAATTCTCCATGGATCTGAATTCACCAGATCTGAAGCGAGGCCCAGGAATCTGTATTTTGAACAAACAACTGATGTAATGCTTATGAATACACTAAAATTTGAGAATCACTGATTTGGACACAGCTTATTAAAATGAGAATACAGCAACAGAATGGTTATTAAAGGGTTTCAAGAAAAGAGATTTCTGATATATAGCAAAACGGAGGATGAAGCTGTAGGGCATGATGGGTACTTGGGAAAACTTTTTTCCATTGGATTTTTAAAGAAATACATGTCTCAGAAATAGGAGCACATAACTAGATGATAAAAAGAGAAGTATCTGATAGAAACTTTATAATAGATGGTTTCTAATACCTTATGATTCAGCATCAGTTCTCTCACCATTTCCAACATGAGGGTGGACAAAGAGCCAGGGAGCTGATAAAGAAGAAAATGCATATGAATTCAGAGATTAAAAAGCATCTTTTATATTTTACTGACAGGTCAAGAGAAAGAAAAATAGCTCCGACTTAAGACAGGCCAGGTCAATATGGCCAAAGAAAATTTTATATTAAGGGCTCAGTTCTGCCACTGCAAAAGAACCTTAACACAAGATTCCCTTACCAGCAATATCAAGGGATTCAGGTTTACACTGAAAGTATCTTCTACTGACACGTTCTACTAACACCTAATTCGAAGTTCATTTCATAGGATAAAAATAAGTGACAGATAATTCATTGTTTAGATAAATGTTGTATTTACTCACTATTTTACTAACAAAAGAGTAACATCATTTTACTGCAAACTTTCCCCCAAAGATATTCAATATTCACAAGGCAGCCCATTTCTATTCTAATCACCAGTTGACCTTTCACCTGTCCCTACTGAAAATGGAGTAAATGTGGCTGAATGCAGTTCTTACATATTTCTAGAGGAAAGGCCTACTAGAAGTGAACACAGATAACAACACTTCCTTCAGAGGCAATACAATGATTCATTCACAGACTGAAACACGTTTGACAGGGAAAGTCTAAAAGGCAAGCCACCAATGTTGGCAAGTCATACATTAGTAATTATTTCTGACAACTAAGTTTTTCCTTCCTTGTCGGCAACCCTGGCTTTCATGATATGAAGCCAAATGAAACTTTCTGACAGATGACTTCATGTGAAGACATGACGTGCCACCCCCATTCCTCAATCTAGATATTTGGACAGCTTCCAAAAAGAATTTCAGAAGAGATGCTTTAAACATGAAACTCAAGCTTGTCTACTCTAAATCCATTCTTTTCCCTACATGGAAATCTGACAAAACAGGAAGTACTTGGCAGGATGGAGAAGCAAGTCTTGCGGCTTAAGTATTTACTGGTAACAGACTAAGTTCTTCGTGACTGTGTAATAAAATGCAGAACTACAAATTTGAGAAGAAAACAGCAAAAACTTGCCTTGGTTACCAAGCTTCCCTTGGCAATTTAAAGGCCTTAAAAAGACAGTATATCACATGATACATAGAGGAATAAGAAACAGGAAGATGGCTTTTTTTTTTGTTATGGTACTTCATGTGAGAATCCCTCTCCCTACCCTGTCAGACCAAGATCTAAGCCACCAAAATTATACAAACACTGAAAGGAGTTTTGTGACTATATAAAAACTAAGAAACACAAAGATTCAAAACAAAACAAAACAAAGATTTCTGGTTTCGTTTGAGAGAACATACTTGGGGAAAATCTTTGGTCTACGTTTGCCGAAGGATCTGAGTATAAATACAGTATCCTAACTACAAATAAATACAAATATAAATATACACCCTTAAATGGGCTGTTAGGATTAGCAGAGTCAATAACACACTAGCAAACATACTAAGGAAAAAAGAATCCCTCCCCCATGACTCCTTCCAGCTGCCACCCCCAGCCCCAATTGAACTGTTGTTGAAACAACTAGAAGCATTTTCAGTTAACAGTTAGTTTGTATCTTCACTTTTAAGCTATCACACTTAAGGGTACAGCAGTATATCAAAGTGCCCAGTGAATGTCAAAAACTACCAAACAAATGTAAAGCACTGTTATCTAGTCCATTTGCCTACCCCTCAAAAGCAGGTTCAGACCCACAGTAAGTCATAAAATCAATTCGTGGGTCACAACAGATTTTATAAAAAAGTGAACTACAGGACAAAATACTGGAGGGCACTGTACTTTCATCTGTGGTGTGTATGAGCAATACACACACATACACAGAATAGAAACTTCACTATAAAGAAATTAATCCACGACCTTCCTTAGCTATTATTTCAAATATCTGTTTTACTAGAACACTTGTTATATAAAACAGTGAGGTAGGTAAGGACATTAAAGCTTCTGTCAATTTGATAATAGCAGCAACTTCCTTAAGTGCTAAAATTATCAAGTCAGTGTCTGATACTTCTGATTTTCAGAAGTATCATTTAACCTTTCAGGGATACATAAATATTAGAAATATGCTTAGGAATTCTTATTAGAAAAATATGGTGCTGGATTAGAACCGTTAAGTATTAAGAGCTGTAAATACCTAGTCCCATGTCCCTTATACTTTAAAAGCAAACACTCATGTAGAGTAATGTATCCCAACCAATGAGAACAGGCTTATGATCAGAACACAGAACACCTGGTCTTCAAATCCAGTGTTTCTACAGTAGGATACTTACTGAAATCAACATCCCATTTAACTATTGTAAAAATTCTGAGCATTTTCGAGCTAAGAGTACATAACTGCTGCTTTAGCTCTAAAAATGCCTACTATGAGCCTGATTTTTTAACTTATCTCCCCATTTCCCAACATTTCCATTTCTTCTAAATCTAGAGGCATAGACCCCGTCAATCTTCCAGTAACTAAAGGTCAAGTAAGTGTCCTCATGAAATGTCTCACCCAGTTCCTATTTTCAGCCTACTCCTATTTTCATGCCTAGAGGCATTACGGTATTGTGAAAAGAAAAATGTATGTACAGAGTGAGATTATGGGTTCAATAACCAATCGAGCCACGTGGTTTGTAGATTCTGTTATTGGCAGATGTACCCTTAGTACTGGCCCAACTTTTCACAAATTTGGACCACTGAGGATGAGAAGATTGGTGGGCTGGCAGATCCGTGAAAAATCAGCTGTCAGAAGAAAAATCCCTCTGGTGGTTAATTAGACATACTAGCCTTTATAAAACAATAGGAAATCATTCTAATGAAAATTCCTGACCTGTGGATAGTCCCCAGAGTGATCTACCCCCACTACACATTCTGGAATCTGACCCAATTCCTAAACCTCAAGCGATCTCTCATTTTAAGCAACTCATCAGGCAAGATGTTCCTCTTGTACAAAAACTGACAAAGCACATTTTCACTGGCATGCATTTGTCCATTAAATGTCACCTTTTAGCTTGCTATACCTTTTATAAACTGTCACTCCACAAATGAGTGCGTACTAAGTGCCAAGGCCTGTGACAGGTTCTAAACCTACAAAAGTGAATAAGGTGCAGTTCTCTGTCTGTAAGATGTCATAACTTAGTGAAGGACATATTAGTGGACAAAAAGCTAAAATGCAATACAGAAAGTGGTAAAAATCACATAAAAGGAAATATATGAAATTCATACGGACAGATTATCTATAGTTGCAGAGGTATCAAGGAAAGCATCACTTAAATAGCAGCTTTTGAATATGTGGCAATAGGGCAACGATCCAGATGGTGGGAAAAATATGAATAAAAACAAAGAACTGGGAAAAATACAGAGCTTGTGCGGTGGAGCCATGATAGTTTTAGTGTGACTGCAGCAAATAATACCTGAAGAGAAGAAGTATGAAATAAGTTTGGAGAGAGGTCAATATGACCTTCAGGAAGGGAGAGGCAAAGAGTCTAGGTGCTTTATTTCTGTATATAAATATAACATTTCTTTAAAACTCTTGAATGACAGACATTATGAAACAGCACGATACATACTAACAATACCACATAATATCTGGAATCATTCTAAGCACTTTACGTATATTAATTCATTTAATACTAATCCTAACCAGGTCAGTTCTATTACTATCCCTATTTTACAGATGAGGCAGAGATTAAATCTGCCCTAAACCACCCATCCCCACAAAAAGCCTGGCCACACCCACACATTCTAAAGCTGAAGTATCTTCTTTGCTATCCCTGAATAATTCCCTGGATATTCACTAAACTGTAGTCATCATTTCATGATGTTAAGTCAAATCACTACGCGGTACACAACTTATACACTACTATATGTTAATACCTCAATAAAACTGGAAGAAAAAAAGAATGAAAAACTAACCTTTCTTTAACTTAGTTCAGGAATCATCTGGTTTTCCTGCATTTTACTTAATAATCCACTTTAACTTTTCAAGTTAAAACCAGAAATAAGAAAACCCTAATAAAAGCCCCAAAAAGTCTAATGGAAGAATAGAATTAAAAGTCAGAATACAAGGAATTCCCTGGCAGTCCAGTGGTTAGTACTCCACGCTTTCACTGCCAAGGGCCTGGGTTCGAGCCCTGGTCGGGGAACTAAGATCCCACGTGCCACGCCACGCAGCCACAAAAGTTGGAATACACAAAACAGTATACAGTCCAGCATATGCCTTAATCCAATTAGGGACCTTATAGGCATTTTCACAAAAGTAAGAACAGATGCTTACTGGACATTTCAAGCTCTAACTAGCATGTTTAAAACTGATTTCACTTTCCTTACCAACCAGTAGCCTTTCCTGACTTTCCAAACTGATTAATGGCACAATCTATTTCCCATTTTTTAAAATCTTGAGTTTTCTTTCTTTTTACCTCTATAATCAATTAGAAATCAAATGCTATCAACTCTTTTTTTCTCACAGTCTCTTGCTCACCTATCCTTCCTTACCCTCCCTCCAGGCCCTACTCACTCTAGTTTCACCTCATGCTGACATCACTGCAAGAGTATCTTAATTGTCTCCCCACCTCCAATTCCTGTGTCACTTCTTCAGTCATACTGGACACTATTTCCAAGTAATCGTTCAGGAATACATTTTGTCTATTCAAAAACCCTCAACACAAATAATGAAAATCAAAAGGGAAGTCTTTATGGAAAAATATCTGTAGCAAATTACTACTAAATATTATATAATAAGCTCAAAAAATTAAGGAATATCAAAACTCTAATATATAAATGGACAAAAGTCTTGAATAGACAACTTGTCTATTACTAAGAATCAGTAACTGAAATTATGGAAAGAGGTCCCACTTCACAAAAATATTACAGAGAAAAAGAGAGCTCAACATATTTTGTACCTAGTAACTTAGCAAAAGTTGTAATTACAGGCTACCCAATGTTGGTAACTAAACTCACAGGGAAGGTAGTGTAAATTATAACTCTTTTGGAAAACAACATGGCAACATTTCAAAGAGTCATAAAAATGTTCATACAATGACCATTTAAATCAATCCTAAAAGAACAGTGCAAAAAAACAGAAAATACTGTATGTACATAGATGATAATTACAGCACAATATTTAAGAACTAGAAAGAAACCTAAATGGTCCAGCAATAGGAAAATAAAGTCAGAGATAACAGAGTTTGATGGAATATTTTCAGACATTAAAATTACTGTGGAGGACTTCCCTGGTGGCGCAGTGGTTAAGAATCCGCCTGCCGATGCAGGGAACATGGGTTCAAGCTCTGGGCTGGGAAGATCCCACATGCTGTGGAGCAACTAAGCCCGTGCGCCACAACTGCGGAGCCTGCGCTCTAGAGCCTGCGAGCCACAACTACTGAAGCCCACGTGCCTAGAGCCCATGCTCCGCAACAAGAAAAGCCACTGCAATGAGAAGCCCGTGCACCACAACACTGAGTAGCCCCCGCTCGCCGCAACTAGAGAGCCCACGTACAGCAATGAAGACCGAATGCAGCCAAAAATAAATAAATAAATTAAAAAAAAATTACTGTGGAGACCATGCAGTCACATTGAATGCCTATTACAACGTTAAGTAACAAAGAAAAATAAAAATTTCTCTGAGTCTAAAGAAAGAATATGCATACAGACAAGGAAAAAGAAAATTTTAAAAATCCAATGGTAGGGTGGGATTAGAAGTAAGTTTTTGTTTAATTCCATTTTGATTTGTAAAATTTGAAAACAAAACAAAAAATAACCTTCATTTTCTGCTCATATCCCACCTTTCAAGGCCCTCTGGAAGTTCCCAAACCTATAAAAGACAAGCACTCTACATAATTCTGATGTGCAGCTAATTCTAGAAACCTCGACAAGCTGGCTTCACACAACTTTCCCAATGTAATCTTTAATCAGTCATCCTCTCCAAACTGGTTCACTTACTGTCCCAAACATAGCTTTTCTTATATATTGGGTTGGCCAAGAAGTTCCTTCAGTTTTAAGTAACTATAAAAGACACATTTTTCATTTTCACCAAGAATTTTATTGAATAATGTATTCACTAACCGAACAAACTTTTTGGCCAACCCAAATAACTGCATCCTTGCTCACAAGCTACATCCACTTAGAATGACTTCCTTTCTTCTAATTTTACATATTACATATCATTAACCTTGAAAAGCCTTCAATGATGGCTAAATTTCTTTCTGTTCTGTATTATAAAACAATTTGTTTTTTAAAACAATTAGATCCAATTGTACACTGAACTTTGACAAATCTATTTTTCTCGTGTGCCATGATTTAAATCTTTAAAAAGTTAAACCAATCTAAATTGATGGAATCTTTTGAAATAACTATATTAACACCCACATGTTTAATTATGGTTTTCTTTTTATTGACAGTAAGCTTCTGAGGACAGATCCTAGTAGGAATGCCACTAGGTAATCTACCAAATCCTAAAATAATGCTCTTGTTTGCATTATATATGAAGGAAAACCAGTTATCTATGACTCCATGTGGCCATAAAATAAGCAGTGACATCTACTAGGGCAAAAGACCATACAGAGATTACAAAGGTTGCTTTGGTTGCAAATAAGCAAATTTAGTAACTTTCCAAAAAATAACAAAACCATTAGGAAAGCAGCTACATTCAACACAACAATCTGTTCTGCTTTTCAACATACACAGACAGTTACAGGAATAACTGTACAGTGGAACAAATTCTATCATTTTTAAAAAGAGATATACGTGTAAAGGCAACATGGCCCATCTCGATTACTAAAGAATAGTTAAGTAAAACTGCATACCAGAATTACAATTTCAACAGAGAGCAGATCCAAGTCATTTAAAAACTGGAACACGTTCCTTCATTATTCCACAAAGCGAGGCTTCCTCTAGAAGACAAAGACTTTTTAAAGTTTTGAGTATGTTATATAGCCCACACACTCAGAACAGACTGTTTTGCTTCACTTCTAAACACTTTTCCTGATGAGATCTTTATATGTCAAGTATTTTACCATGGGTTAAAGAAAAAAAAAATCATGAAAATGTTCAGTGTTCTGTGATTAAAAATCCAGAAATGGGAACCATATGAATGGGTAAAAAAAAAATTCATAGGGATGTTCTAATTTCGAGATTTCAGTCTAAGATACCATGATGGGAAGCTAATTTCATGCCCTCATTTGAATTCTTGACCAAATAAATAAAACATTCTGCTTTCAAAATAGCTTTTTTTCATAAAAACATTATTAAAAATTTGACCATTTTGATTTTGTAGAAACATTATTCTACTAGTTTGGGCTCATTAAAATAGGTTACAAAAATCAATTTTATCAAAATTAATTTTCATTCATTTATTCCTAAGAGATGATTTGAGTGTTCAATTAATATTCATCTATAGTTGCCTTCCGCTAAGGTATCATAAAATCTTTAAAAAAAAAAAAAGAATTGAGGAAAAAAGTCAAGAATAACTATTCTCAATGAGTTCTCTAAACCTACATTATTATTAGCAATTAGAAATCAAATCAGTTCTGGGACTTCCCTGGTGGAGCAGTTGTTGAAGAGTCTGCCTGCCAAGGCAGGGGACACGGGTTCAATCCCTGGTCTGAGGGGATCCCACACGCTGTGAAGCAACTGAGCCCGTGTTGCACAACTACTGAGTCTGTGCTCTGGAGCCCTCGTGCTACCACTACTGAAGCCCTTGAGCCTAGAGCCCACGCTCCGCAACAAGAGAAGCCACCGCAATGAGAAGCCCGCGCACTGCAATGAAGAGTGGCCCCTGCTCGCTGCAACTAGAAAGCCTGCGTGCAGCAACGAAGACCCAATGCAGCCAAAATAAAAAAAAAAAAAGTTTGCTCCCTTCAAAAAAAAAAAGAAAGAAATCAACTCAATATTAAATCAAGTATTTGGAACATTAAAAAAAATTTCAAAGTTAAGACAGCATTTGTGGAATATCATGAATTTTCAGAAGAGAACTGCTGTTAAAGAAAACATGTTAGCTTACTTCACATATTTTGTATATGAAAGTACATAACGATTCATAAGAAACAGTGACAGAGCACATACCATGTATCAGGTAAGGAAACATAAGAGTGATTAAAACAGCAATTGCAACCCTCTGGGAGTAAAGTCTCAAACTGGGGAAGAGCCAAACAAATGCAAAGTAAATGTGATGAGAGAGGCATGTAAAGGGTCCTATGACAGTACAAAAGCACCTTGAGAATGCACAGAAAGATGGAAAACTTTAAGCCAGGCTACAAGGAAACAATAGTTAAACTCAACTAACTCTACCACCAAAAACAATTTGTTTTTAGTATCCTCTAAGTGTCACTTCTGCATAGCAAAATGTTTCACTGTACAAACGCCTAACTATTCTAGAGCAAAAAATAAATTAATTTTAAGAAATTACTCTTAAGGTCCAAAAAATTCTCAAGTTTATTTTACTATAAGTGTGACTTGAAAGACTGATAATTTTACCTGAATAAACAGAGACCCAGGAGAAAAAGCTCAAAAATAAAGCTAAATTAAATTTTTAAAATGGGGATTGGGGAGGAGGAGAGTAATAAAAGGAATAAGGATAACAAAAAAAGAGCAAAAGCTTTCTGATGAAGCATGGTATAATCTCTTTGGCCTTGTATTTCCACTTATAGAAATTTATTCTAGAGAAATAATCAGGCATGTGAGGGAATATCAAGATGCCTAGAAATTTTAGGCATAGATGTCAGTTCTCAGAGAAAATCTTTTGTAAAACATGCACAAGGATATTCAGACATATTACTGCCATTATAAAAATTAAGAGATCTGGTTACATAAAATACAGTACATCTATCCTACAGGACACTATGCAGCCATGAAAAACGTGCAGCATGTTCCCAATATTTTCCAAAAAGGAAAAAAACCGGAGTGACAAAATGAGCATGATTAGAATGATCTCTATTTTGTAAAACAAAACCAGCGAAAGAGAAACCCCTCTGAATAACACATAGGTACAGTACAAACTGCAATCACCTTTTGGTGGTGGTGATACAAGAGATTTTGTTTTCTTCTTTTGGCTTTTTGGTAATTTCCAAATGCCCACTGACATACATTATTTGGATTAGATAATAACCGTTTTAAGTCAGGTAGTGGAATTATAGGTGATTACCCACCCGCTCCGACCCGGGAAGTTAAGTAGTATTTACATGTCCTATAATTTCCTTAAGAAAAAAAATTGCTTAACTTCTAAACTCTTACTGAAATATCTTTTCTACATGCCAAATTTTTAAATATTGAGTAAAAAATCATGAAAATGTCCACATTATTCCTTGATAAAAATATTAAGTACTTAAAAATCTAGAAATGGGACTAGCATGAATGGGTAAACAAATTCTTAAGTATGTCCTAATTTTGAGACTTCATTCTAAAGTATCATATCAGGAAGTTAATCACAGACTCATTTGAACCCTTGACCAAACAAAGACTTTTCAACTACCATTCTTCCATCTTGCTATTTATGGCTCTACTTACTGGTCTCCCTAATTCTAAAGATTTTTACAGACATTAGAACTCACCTCAGTAATACTTCCGGATGTTTGTCACTTAACTGTCCTTTTCTTCAGACCAACTGCCAAAAAACCCCCAACAAATCATTAAATCACTCGATCATTTTCTAGTCTGGAGCCCCACCAATACAGCAATAGGGTTCAAAACAGAAGTATTATGAGGATAATTTTAAGCAGCTATTCAGATCAGTGTGACTAGGTCACTCAGCAGAAATATTAACATGCATTTCATTTTCTTAACAATTCTGAAAAAATCACTGTTACGAATGAAAAATCGATGCAGCCTTAGTTAACATGTCCTCTTAACGAGTAAGTTTAGTCAACGTGGATTACCGTCGATATTTTACATTTTTTTAATTATTTCATCCTTTAAAACAACTTGCCAATCAATACTCTATTTCCACCATTTCAAATGTGGTTTTGTTTTCTTTAACAGAACACAAGATCGTGCTAATGGAACGAGATCAATGGCTACCCTGAACAAAATCCTATCGGGGAGGCCCTTGTATTTTTATCTAAGGTGTGTCCCGTCCCTGCAAAACCACTGCTCGCTCCTTTCAAAAAGCAGCCTAAGCCTCGTGCAGCATGGCACAGCTACTTGTCTAAGGCCAGAGCAGCAGCGTCTGTGCTAGCTAGGGAATTCCTCAGCACCCCAAGCCCAGCGTTTCCTTCATTTTCCTCACTGCTTAAACGCGTGACCAGCACGCGGAAACCCCTCCCCACGCAGGACCGGTTTGCCTCAGAACCCTGCCCTCCCTGTCTTAACTGAGGAGCACACAGCCGGTGGCCTTGGTCGCAGAACGTGACAAGCTGCCGAAATCCACTTCCAAAGGGAGGAAGCACTGCTCTGAGAGGAGCGGCATCCCGAACATCTCTCACACTCCCGAGAGGAGTCCAAAGGATCAGCCCGGAGAAATGAGACGTGCACGTCCCCTCCGCCTCTTTCTCTAGGGCCGCGAGAGAAGCCTCGCCCCCTCTCAGCCCGCCCCCAGCTCCCCACCCAGCCGCAGGGAGAACTTACTCTGCTATGGCTGCCGAGCGGCCCCCTCACTTCCGGTGCCGGTGCCGCTAGAGCTGCGCCATCCCCCAGTCCACCGGACAACTACCGCTTCCAACTGACCTTTCTGACAGATCGCTACTCTTCCGATCTTCACTAGGTGCTGTCCTGGAGGGAACGGTGGATGGTTGCCACAGTTAAATGAATCCACGGGATAAAGATTCCGCTCTCGTCTCGCCAGAAACATAAAATACGGTAGACCTGCAGCCACCGCTGCCCAGACAAAATGGCGCCGAGAAACTGGTTCAGCGCAGGCGCTTTGGAAAGACCCTGCCCCGCCCCCGTGCAAGTCCTGGCCACAGCTCCGGGTTCGGTTTCCATGGGACACCCCACCGCCAATCCTCGTGCCGAACTGCTCTTCCTGACCCCGCAATTGACCAATCAGTGCTCAGTTAAGTACATCCGGAGTCGTCTTTACCAATCATTTTTCAGGACTTGCTTACTCAATACCTGATTCTCCAGTAACGTTAGTCTTCGGAGGCAGCCAATCATAAGTGGCAGATGTCCTACCTGCTGTTTTTCGCACCAATCCGTGAAGTTTCAGAGCTACATCCAATGAGGACGGCAGGTAGCGAGCTCCAATCCGAAACTCTTCGGCGTCATGAGCAGCCAATAGGAGTTCGTGTAGAAGCGAGTCTGCTCAACAGCTTGTTATTTGGTGGATTGTGGCAGTAAATCGGGCGAGTGGGGAACGGGGCGCAGGAACTGCCGCCGCGGCCGGGAGTGGTGCTGCCCGGACTGGGGCCCACGGGGGTCAGTGGGGCGGAGGACTCGGGGGCTGACAGCGCGCACTTCACCGGCAGTTGGTAGGTGGGGAGAAGAGAAGCGGGGGATACTGAATGGAAGAAGCGGCACTAGCAGCTGGTGCTGCTGCCCGGGGTCCCGGTGCAGTTGGAAGCTTTGGAGGTGGGGAGGGGGATGCTTGGCAAGCGGGGTGGCGAGCGCAGGGGAAGGGGCAAGTCGTGGAGCAGCGGCAGCAACTGCGGGAACAGCCGCCGCAGCTGCCTCGTCGGCCGCTTCCCCGGGTTCCCCGGGAAAATGGCTGTGGGCTGGCCGCGCCGCTAAGTTTGCTTCCGCGAGGCGAGGAGCGGGCTGCTTGGGGCAGCCGGCCCCCAACTCCCCAGTGCGTCCTCCCCCGTGGAGTCCGTGGTTGGACCCGAGGGACTGGGGGCTGGTACTGCTCTGGGTTGTACAAAAAGTTGAGGCGGGCGCGGGGAGGAGGCGGCGGCTGCCGCTGTGCGGCTCCCCTCCCCTCCCACACCCTGTCCGGGCCACCTCCCCTCCTTCTCTCCGCCCCCCCAGCCTTCTTCCCCTCGCGGGTCTTCCCTCCCTCGCGCGCCTCGGGGCTGAAGGCCACGGCCCCTGCCCCTTCGGGTGAAGAAGTGCTTCTCCTTTCTGATATGGTGCAGAGGAAAGGAAGGAGAGCAATGGCGCCGTGACACTCCGCTGCCGCCACCGCGGGCCCGGGGCGGGCGGAGGGGGCCGATCGGCGGAGGCGGGGCGCGGGCCGAAGTCGGGGTATCCGGGGGGCGGCTGAGCTCGGCGACCGCGCCTGTGGGGGGCCCGGGGAAGCCCAAACGGCGCCCTGCCCTTCTTCAGAGCGACCCGTCCTGGGGCTCTGAGTTGAGCATTCCGGGTCAAAGTGGCGAGCGAGGCGGGGGCGCGGTGGGCCGCTGGCGAACTCCGCGGCGGAACCCACTGCCCTTTGGCGCCCGTGGGGTTCTTGCCACCCCCTCGGCTCCTGCGTCCTGGCTGCCCTCGGAGGGGATCTTATCCCTTCCCTGGTGAGGGTTCTGCCCCTCCCCGCTGGCGTTTGTTTACTTTCTTTCCCCGGGTCGCTCCCCTCGTTGACTGATTCTGTGCCTGTCTTTCCCCTCCCCTTGGTTCCAGCGACGGAGAAGATAGCTCGTTGAGCTGGAACCCCACAGATCACCAGTGAAAATGAAGGTAAGTAGAGTCGACGCTGCTCGGAACCTCGTGCCCTGGACACTGACTGTCGTGAGGCCAGTGCTATGGAATGTCATTTTTTTGCTACTCAAAATTGATTCGTCTGCTGATCAGCGCTTTCTGAAAATGAGGACGTGTTGAATGGGTGAGAGATGATCATTGTGTCTAAATGCGGTCAGTTGGGCCCCTCTCCGAAGCAGTTAGCACTTTGGAAAGGCTGCTGCAGCCTTTCCATTGTTGTCCATTGGGCTAGTATTTTTAAACACTTCCTGTGTTGGCAGCGACCTTTGCAGAAGTAAAGCTTTTGTCCTGCTTTGGTTCTTTGGGGGATTTTTTGATTTTTTTTTTTTTTCTTCTCCAGTGCCAATGCGATTTTCTAAGGAAGGAATGTGTGGATTGTGTAAGGGAGATACCATTTCTTCTGGGGATAAAGTGAAATTTTGTGGGTAAAATATTTGAAGGTGAACTAAAACTAAGTATTATTATATATTATTATTATAACTAATAATACTTAATTTTAGTTCAGTAAATATTTTAAATGTATATCCAACCTAAAAAAAATTCTTCTGAAGACAACAAATATTGCAAACATCGTATGTGATGTTTAAAGGGAAAGGAAGGTATAACATCCTGCAGTTCCGTGGCATTGAATGTTTCAGGTCAGATATTTATTTGCAAAAAGTATTTCTTTTCAATTTGCGTTATTCGTAAATGCACTAACTTTAAACTTGATTCCTTACTCATTTACTCTTTCAGTGTATTAAGCTCTGAAATACAGGATTTTCCCAAACTTCCTCTTGCTTTCTTATCTCCTTGAAATGACAGTGTACCTTCTTTAATGTTAGTTGGGAAAACTTAATGAAAAATCATTTTCTACTTGAAAGTATTTCTCTAAAGTGTACACTGTCACCTTTGCACTTAGCATTGTTGAGTTGAGCTTTTATGAATACACTTAACTTTTGGAAAATATTCTTAAAATGACAGATTGAGATAGCAGTCATTCTGTTACTGTCAAGATTAAAATGAATGGTGAAGTGAAATTTCTCACATCTTTCCATGTATCATTCTGATCACGGACATTTGCTAAAAGTAGGTATTTCTTTGTGAAACTTTTTTTTTTTAAATATACCAAGAAGATTAATATTGATAAACTAGGTACAGCTACCCTCAGTTCACATCTCTGCATTCATCAGTTAATTTAGATTTAAAGCTTTAAAATGCAGCTTTTAGCCAATGATTTTTCTAAATGCTCTCCTTATCAAAAGGCTTCATTTATTATCTGTACAGTTATTATGTATCCAAAAACAGTTGCCTTTATGTAGCTATATTCATAAACATTTGGGCTTCCCTGGTGGTGCAGTGGTTGAGAGTCCGCCTGCCAATGCAGGGGACGCGGGTTCATGCCCTGGTCTGGGAGAAGATCCCACATGCCGCGGAGCGGCTGGGCCTGTGAGCCATGGCCGCTGGGCCTGCGTGTCCAGAGCCTGTGCTCCGCAACGGGAGAGGCCAGAACAGTGAGAGGCCCGCGTACCGCAAACAAAACAAAACAAAACACATTTAATTATGTATTTGTTAGTGTTAATTTTAATAGCAATATTTCTTTTAATTTGAAAACAAAATTTCAGGAGGCCATAACTGACTAACTTAAAGTTTTATGAGACACTAAAAATAAATATACCTTTTCTGGATTTTTAAATTTTTTCATTTCTTAAATATATTATAAAATTGTTGAATCATTTTGTATCTGAATGAAAAAATATTATATTTCCTACTGATACTTTCTAGTTACAATTTAAATTGTTTTATGTTTTCGCGATATAGTTTATAAAGGATTGCTAATAAAGTGCTTTAGGGATATTTTTCAAATTATCAATGATACTAATAAGCAAATAATGTTAATGTTCTTATTACTTGAAATACAGAACCTTTTGATGGGACTTGGGGTTGGAGTAGGGGAAAATAGTAGTGACATTCATATTGTATGTTCCTTTCATCAGGCGGCGGATGAGCCTGCCTACCTGACAGTGGGAACTGATGTCAGTGCCAAGTACCGAGGTGCCTTCTGTGAGGCAAAAATTAAGACTGTGAAAAGGCTGGTAAAAGTTAAGGTAATTTTTTTTTTAATGGAACAGCTTTATTAACTCGATTGAAGAGAGTTAGGGATGGAATTCGGAGACTACAAATCAACATTTTATTTACTGAACTATTACTTCACTTCATGAATCATTACTATGTGAAAGCACTGTTATATACAAAACTATAGGAAAAGCACATTAAGAATTGGGAAATAAAGAACTCAAGATGAGAAATTATTCCAAGTGCTTCCATGAAATACCATACTCATGATACTTCCCATCATTTGGATCTTTCCTGTTTGCGGTAGCATGCTTACTTAGGCTATAATCTATTTTCTCTCCTTTCATATTATTCAGGTAGCGATGATTTCAAGTGATTAGAAAAAACAATAGATTACTAAAAACAAAACAGTGGGAATTATCATTTCAAGACAGCGATAAAAATGACTTAAGAATTTTATCCTAAGATAATTTTAAGATGCTTTTGTGACCAGAAAAAAAGTTATTGATTGCTGTACAATATTTGGAAGTACAGAAAAGTACTGAAGGATTAAAAGCCATAGTTGACCTCAGAAATCCTACTATTATCATTTTGTGTTTACTCCTAGTAATTTTTCTATATAAATGCTTTTAATAATCTTAGTTACTTAGACTACAAAGGTAATCCATGCTTATTATAAACTTTTTAACATTGTGGAACTGTATAATGAAGTTCATGGAGGTCCTCTGTGATATTACTCCAAAGAGCCTTTATGTGTTCTACCAAATTTTGTGCTGTGCCTTTCAGTAACAGTGTTGATGTTATTATTATCATTGGATCATTCTGTACTTTCAGTTTTGCAATTTGCTTTTCACTTACATATGTGATCCTTTCCTACAAAAATTAAGCACCCTGGAAGGAGGAAATGTTTGCTTTGTTCTGTTCACAATACCTAGAGCAGTGCCTTATAAACAGGGGGCGCTCAGAATGTGTTGAATGAATAAGTGAACAGTGGACCCAGGACCAGCAGCATCAGTCTCACCTGAGAACTGGTTTAAAATGCAAATTCTCAGGCCCCCACCCCAGACAAACTGAGTCAGAAACACTGAGGATGGGGTCCTATGATTGTGTTATAACAAGCCCTTCAAGTGTTTCTGATGCATGTTGAAGTTTGAGAACCATTAAACTAGAGGAGTGTGATTTGTGTGGTAGACAAATAGATTTATCTATGATTATTATAAACTTTGTTTAAATTTCCATCTGCTGGTGAAACTTTTCTTCGAGTATTCTTAGGATATCATTTGACATTCATTTCTTCCTTGTTTCATATAGCCTTTTTACTATGTCAGCTATACAGGATTTCCTTACTAAATATTTACTTGGAATTCTTTGAGAATTTTAACTTTTTGTTAGTATTGTGGCTCTTTGTAGATTAATTTATTTAATTTAAAATCAATACAGTGATTGTCTGGGGAGGTCTTATACATAAATTACCTAGAATTTGAAGTTTCCCCTTATTTGGGTACATGCTTCCTTTCCGTCTCCCTCTCCCATTCTCCCTCTCTCTTAATAGAGCAGGTTACCTTATATATGTGGGAGGATCTGTAGTAGAAGGGAGCACTTATTTGTGACTGAATTGCATATCAGATTATTATTTAGGTTTACTTTATAAAGGACCAGAAGACTTCTGGTTTTAATTTGTTTACCTTGCATGTAGGCAATAAAGTTTGATGCTGTTTTTTTTTAAATATACTTGGCGACGGAACCTTTATGACTAGTTGATAAAAAGCAATGAAGGCCATTTTAAAGTTTTACAATAATCACTACAGATTATAAACCTTTTATAGTCAATTCAGCAAACATTTATTAAGTGCCTGTAATATGTATTGACACTTGCTAACTGCTGGAGATATAGTGAGAAGGAGGACTCCAGCCCTCAAGGAGCTCACAGTTAGTGAGAGAGACAATAAATGTAAATACAATGGAATAAGTATTATACCAGAGGTAACTCCAGGATGCTAAGAAAGTATAAAGACATTTTTGTTACACTATTACCATAAATGTACTGTTTTAAAAGTAACATGCAAACTATTGTGCAAAAATGTTTTTTAGGTACTCCTGAAACAGGATAATACTACACAATTGGTGCAAGATGACCAAGTAAAGGGTCCTTTAAGAGTACGTATTTTGTACAGTTTACAGTCTGAAATGATGAATCGTAAATTCATACAGTGATTTATTGGATTTTATATTTGTAGATACACTTTTAAAATGTTAAAAAATGTTAATCAGAAAACAAAATTACAAATAACGTGTTGTAGAGTTAGTATAAATTACAATATTACAATGGCTGTATCCTTAGTTAAAGAATGTTAAACATCTTACAGAAGGATAATTTAATATATGTGGACATGAGTTTCAGCTACCTTTTGTTCTGAATTCTTGGACTGAATACTACATTTTGTTTTTCATATTGTTGCCACAGGTGTTTAGCTTGATAAGTGTAATATACCAGTATCATAAGTCTGAATCTTCTGTTTTTCTAACTTACCAAGTAAACTATGTTGACTTAATAGTTCAATTTAATGAATACCTACATTATGTTTTCCATCCATTTCTGGCCATTTGTTTATGTTATAAATCTTCATTATGTCAGAGTACCACTTCGGTTAATATCTGATATACAAAGGTCTGGAAGCTGAAAGAAGGTCAACTGGTCCATCCCTCTCTCTCCAGGTGAACCTTTATCTAAAAGGTCCCTTAAATACAAATGCTGAATCCAATATTCAATATTTACATGAAAGAAAATTGAAGCTGTTTTTGCTGTCCTATGGTGTTTTGGTTCTTACATTCCACAATTTTCTTGAAGGCAGTATCATGTAGTAAAAAAAAGCTCTGAAATGAGACTTAAAAGACTGGGTTCTCATCCTGGACTCTTTGCAAATTATTCTCTCTTCCTAAACCACAATTTCCAACACGTAAAATAGGGGTAATAATAGCTATCTTACTTAAGCCTAAGCATTTTGAGACTTGAATTGCATGGTAAATGTATGAACACTATAAATGATAAAGATCTAAGCCAATGTAAGGTATAATTACCATAAATAGATATATTTTTTTAACCCAGGTCATATAGTTGGTACGAGTGATTTGGTTTGTTTGTTTAAATTTGGTGATGAAATTTCGATTTTTTGTTTTAGGTTGGAGCCATTGTTGAAACAAGGACATCTGATGGATCCTTTCAGGAAGCTGTTATCAGCAAGTTGACAGATGCTAGTTGGTATACTGTGGGTAGGTAGTTAGGTAATTTAATATAGAGGATTTAATTTGCGGGTTTCATATCTATCTCTCTGTTTTGTAAATTCATTGAATCATTACCTTGGCAGAGAAGTATGTATTCTTTCCTGTCAATTTACTTGATATAGACAGCTAAAATTTTAATGACACCCTGATGGTAAAAAAAAAACCCAATTATCTCTTTATAGTAACTTGGCCACTTATGGCTATTTCATCCAAGAATGTACTTCTTTTTTAGGTTATCTTGATATTTCCCTTCAAGAAAGTTAAATTATATGGTTATTTTTCTTGCGTTAGAAAAGTCAATACAACTTAGTATTGTAAGTCATCAGACTTTTAAACTTTTTCTGGAATTACAATTAAAATTGCATAGTTGCAGTCTTTTTTTGTATTGCTGCCTATTCTATATAAGGGTGCTATAGATATTACCACAGAATTTACAGACTAAAAAAATTTGGGCCAGAGTAGATTCAAGCCTAGGTGATCATAGCTTAATTTTTGATTTTCAGTGCAGTCAGGACTCTCTTAGTAACACCTTTCACGAAAGATATATATGCTGCTAATGTGAATTCATTCTTAACATTTCATGCATAAGCTTATACTGGCTTTAAAAAACTTTACTGTAGTGAGTAGCAACAAGTGTCACAGTGCATGTAAATGAAAACCTAAATGTAGTACCTATATTGTTGCTGTCATTATGTTGATGAGAATAGCAATAATTAAGATTTCCAAGTCTCCTCTCATTACTTTCAGACTACACAGTCCTGTGGATAACATCCAATCGTTGGCTTTACACTGAACATCTATAGCATTATTTGGTTTTTACATTTATGTCTTGGTATAAAAGATATAATTATAGTGTTGTGGTTTCCTTGCAGAAGGTAAAGAAATGACCCTTTAGGTTTATTTTTAGTTTACTTGATTTGTTGCTTTGGGTAAACATCATTCATCTGTAGTTGATGCTCAAAGCTGTGAAGAACACGCTTTGGTTGAAAATTGTACTTCCTGTGTCTTACTCTGTGGCTTCTATTAGTAGTAGCAATGTGCTGTATGTACCTAATATTTTCTAACGATTTTTATTCTTAGACCTCCTACAAGTTGGTGTTGGTTCACAATAGTGCTATTATTCTGAACTATACATATATATATATATTTTTTTTTTTTTTTTTTTGGCGGTACGCGGGCCTCTCACTGTTGTGGTCTCTCCCGTTGCGGAGCACAGGCTCGGGACGCGCAGGCTCAGCGGCCATGGCTCACGGGCCCAGCCACTCCGCAGCATGTGGGATCTTCCCAGACCCGGGCACGAACCCCTGTCCCCTGCATCGGCAGGTGGACTGTCAACCACTGCGCCACCAGGGAAGCCCTGAACTATATATTTTTAGGAGGCTTAATTGTAACTGTTGATAGTTGTTAGAGATTTAAAAACTAAGCTTAAACTTAACTGTTAGATTTTAAGTGGATACAATTTTGCTATATTAAACAAAGCAGTGGTAAAAATTACAGGAGTTGATGTGTGCAGACTCATGGGAAATAATATGATGCATGTTTGAATACTAACATGCATCCTGTTTGGTGTCCAATATCAAGGTTACATTCACAATACTTGTGAAGTTTTCCTGATGTAATGCTTACACTTCTGCAGCAGCAATACTTTTCAGGTTTTCACATTTTGGATTTTCTGCACCCCAGAATAATCCTTCATTTATGAATAGCAATCTCTGTCCTTTACCTGAATGGCACTTTAGTATTGATGAAAACTAGTTGCTACTTAGCATTCTTTGTGGTGATTTTCTTTGATAGACAATAACAGAAGAAATTGTATAATTCTTGTTCTCAAAGAGCTTAGAATCTTAATTGCATATGGTTCATATATTAAGCATTAATGTACATAAGAATCACTTGGTGCTCATTTGAAAAAAAAAGGATTTGAGGACCCCAAATCTCTCTAATTTAGTAGGTCTGGGATGGCAACCCAAGAATCTGTTTTATAAGCACATTGGCTGAATATAATGCAGTTAGTACACACTTAGAAAAACAGACCACATTTGTAGAAACAGAGACCAATTAGGGGAGAAGAATCCAAAATACTTAAAATTTTTGCATCTGTGTAATGAGAGACAGTGACCAAAAAATTTTAAGATGTTAAGAGGCACTATTCTCGTAAGTATTAAGAGAATTAAGTATATTCTCTTATTCTCTTTATAGCACTCTGCTATAAAGAATGTTTAGGTGTTGAAGGATGTAGGCCACATAAAGAATGATCCTTATTAAAAGATGGCAAAATAAAATGTGTGATCTCTCACAGGTCACGAACTTTCTATAATTTTCTTTAATTGAGTGACGACTTAATTGCTCTTTTCTGGATTTTTTCTTGATTTCTAATTCCTAGCAAAGTGTTATATAGGTAGAATCAGAAAGTATTCAAAGTATTGTTAATGGTCTTGATGTTTCTTGATTTTAAAAGAACTTGAAATTATGTCAGGCTCTTAAAAATGAAACAAAAGGGGATACCATACTGCTGATTTGGATTAAATAGGAGTTATAATTATCAGTGATCAAAAGTTATCTGAGAAACTGTTATTAACTCCTTATATAATATAGGTATTAATTTTTCATATTATAGCTGAATGATCAATTTTGAAAAAGATTATGGATCTAATATAACTCAATTAAAAAAAATCTAATAATACCTTGCCCTCTAGTGTTGAACAACAAATAGCACCAGTTCATGGATTTTTATGTTTTTTGAGACTTTGAAATATTTCCCCTTCCTATCATAAAACAATGCTTCCTAGTAGCTTATTCATTTGGCAGTTCTTTTGCTTGCATTAAAGATAAGGAATCTGTAATGTATGGAAGTATATTGTTATCTGTCCAGCCGTTCAGAAGATACCAAAATTGGGATTAGAATTCATATCTCCACTTGAATGTTGCCTTTAATTCCTGACAAATACAACTGTCAGTAAGACATTCTAAAACTGTTTTTCTTTTGCTTTGTTAGAATATAAAAATAACACATGGTATTTGAAAAATAAGAAAAATGTAAAGGAGAAAGTTGCTTTTAATTTAAATAATTTATATATAAATGTACATAAACACATCATATATCAAGTTTAACAGAAATATTTTCGATCATTGATATATTGTGACAAATGCTTTTTAAGTTTCTGGATTTTTTTCATACCTTCTTATTATTTTGCACATCAGTTTGATCAGATCTCATGGAAATTCTAAGTTAAAGGAGTAGAGGAGGGTTACATTAACCTGGTGAATGGACTGACTTTTGTAGAATGTACTGTAGGCTTATAAGGCTTTTAATTTGATTAGAACTGCTTATGACAAATGTTGTTATAACCAGAATCAACCACAAAATGTTTTCAAAGCCAAATGGTTATTCCCCTGACTAGAAAATCATTCATTAAGAAAAAAAGTACTAAGTAACAAATCTATTTAGTCCTGTGATAGGCTTTAACCCATTGTTTAAGTAGCCTTCTGTAAGACTTAACATCTCATGATATTTTGTTAACATAATTATACATTTGAATGTTAATTTCTTAAATTTCCAGATTCCTGAAGTTTTTGATCTTAGCTGCTGAGGGGCTTCTATAGTTATCACAGATGATTTTATGAGCAACAGAACTATTGGTTTTACCTAGGGTATGCATATATTTTTAATTTTAAAGTTTTTACTGTATCACGTGAAATGTTTTGTTAATTGTTACCGATATAAGCAGATATAACAATAATACTTATTTTCACCAAGTCAGAATTCTTTTTTTTGTCTGTTTTTTGTTTATTAACAAGATAAAGTTTGAGGGTTTTAAAAAAATTAATTTTTATTATTGAAATATAGTTGATTTACAGTGTTGTGTTAATTTCTGCTGTATAGCAAAGTGATTCAGTTAGACATATGTATACATTCTTTTTAATATTCTTTTCTATTATGGTTTATCACAGGATATTGAATATAGTTCCCTGTTCTATACAGTAGGACCTTGTTGTTTATCAAGTTAGAATTCTTAAACTCTCTTCCCAGTGTTCATTTTATGCCTCTGTTTCTTACCTGTTTGTTAATTCATTTTGATCCCCCCTTAACTAAATTGTAGCTCATAGATGAACCTTCTAATTCTCAATTTCTTTATCTATAAAAGGAAGATAGTGATTCCGACCCTGTAGAGTCTGCTGTGAGGATTAGGGCATAGTAGAAGCTTAATAAGTAATAGCCAATTATATCTTTGGATAGATAAAGTTAATTTACTGTTGTTATTATCTTATTATTCTCCAGCATCTAACAGTGCTATGATAACAGGTAAATCTTTTGTATTTAGTAGTTAGATTAGATCCCTTTTACTTTTGTTTCTTTGAATTCTAATAGTTTAGGGTCAGTCTTTGTTTCCATTAGCATTATTTTGTCTAGTACGATTAATGTTATAGAGAGAGTCTTAGCTTTGTCATTGTCCTCAAATTAGGTTTTAGAATTTTTATGTAATATACTAACAGAGATACAACTTTTGTAGTATCTGCTCTCTTGCACTCAGTGAATGATCTATTCAAATGCCATTTTTGGCAAGTATAAGACATTTCATATCTTATAATTACTAAATCCTTATACTCTGACTTTTTTTCTCTTGGCGTGCTGTAGTATACACCTTGAACCAAAAATAAGCTTAATATACTATACACACACCAGTTAATTATTTCACTCTTATCAAAATGCTAGAGTCAGTGTTCAATGCCTTCAAATTATGTGTTCTTTAAGATGATATTTCTAACATGGAAGTTATAGAGGAAACTTTTTGTTTTTGGCTGCACCGCATGGCGTGTGAGATCTTAGTTCCCTAACCTGGGGTTGAACCTAGGCTCTTGACAGTTAGAGTGCAGAGTCCTAACCACTGGACTGCCAGGGAATTCCCTAGAGGAAACTTTTTTTTTTCTTGCGTTATGCGGGCCTCTCACTGTTGTGGCCTCTCCCATTGCAGAGCACAGGCTCGGGACGCGCAGGCTCAGCGGCCATGGCTCACAGGCCTAGCCGCTCCGCGGCATGTGGGATCTTCCCGAGCTGGGGCACGAACTCGTGTCCCCTGCATTGGCAGGCGGACTCACACTGCGCCACCAGGGAAGCCCGAGGAAACTTTTTTTAATCAATTTATTTTATTTATTTATTTATTTATTTATGGCTGCGTTGGGTCTTCCTTGCAGTGTGCGGGCTTCTCATTGTGGTGGCTTCTCTTGTTGCGGAGCACGGGCTCTAGGTGCGCGGGTTTCAGTAGTTGTGGCTTGTGGGCTCTAGAGCACAGGCTCAGTAGTTGTGGCGCGTGGACTTAGTTGCTGCGCGGCATGCGGGATCTTCCCAGCCCAGGGCTCAATTCAGTGTCCCCTGCACTGGCAGGCGGATTCTTAACCACTGCGCCACCAGGGAAGCCCTAGATGGAACTTCTTAATGATTTTGATAATCAGGGATGTCATGATTAAATAGGTCCACTATGTTGTCAAGTTTTCTGTTTGTCTTTCAGAAAATCTTGAGAAGTTATATGGCTCAACAAACTTGTATAAAGTACTCAAATACATACCTTTGTATAGTTTTATGAATTAAAAAAAATTCTTAAAAATATTTTTTAAGAGAAACAGAGAAAATTCTGTTTCTCTTTGTTCACTTGAAGTTGGAAGGGGTTCGGTTCCTGTGAAAAAATGTAAAACGCTTATTTGTACCACAATTGACTTTGGTCCTTACCTTATTTCTAACCATGGTAAAATTGTGTTGAAGTGAGATTAATTTTTTCCTTCAAAAATCTGATATATTTTCAAGGTGAATATTTTAGAAAAACAAGAACTCAGAATGTTAAATTGTTGAAATTTCTCATCAGAGCATTTTGATTTGGGGCTGCCATTGATTAATAATAAAACCTTGTGGAAAAGATTTTGTTGCGTAAATTTGATATTAGTGATTTGTCTTATAGTCTCATTTTCCTTCCTCACATCTCTACCACTTAAATGTGGTGTATATAGTGTATATGTGCGTGTCCAGTGTCACCGTCTTTGCTATTGTAGGCATTAAGGAAAATTGGAACTTTTAAGTTTTATTCTTTAGCATACTTATGGACATTAATAATAACATGAAAAATTATTTTAAGTTTGGTATGATAATTTCATGATTTTGAATTTTTCAAAGAGCAGTGGTTTATCAGACTCGATGACACCATATAAATCATAATTGTGATACAAATGTTTAAAGCAGTGTTAATCAAGTGTAGATTGGTGATGTAATTGTTGGAGGATGTTGTGTTTTATCCTGTCATTGTGTCTGCAGGTGGTCATTAATTTCTGCATCATTGACAGTGTATAACACAGATGATTTTGCGGAATCATTATGGTTCTTTAAATATGTGCACCAGGAGCTTTTAATATTCTCTGCATTGTCTCCTGCATGTAAGAGAACCTAAACTAGGTGTCTTTAGTCTAAGAGAAGGAACTGACTGAGGTGGATAAATATTGAAGAAGTTGAGTACTCTTACATAGTTAAGTTTCTACCGTGAAAAAAGTTTATGATTCAAAGGCAAAGTTTTTGCTAATAAAGCAGCCCTTTAAAAAAAATTCAGGATTGTAATTATATAGGTAACAAGGTAAAGATTTTAAGATATTAAATCAAGATAATGTAGAATTTTCCTTTCTTAACATTAATATATTCTGTTAAATTGGAAAAATATTAAAAAATTGGAAAACATGTAGAATTATAAAAATTAGGATTAAATCTTAAAATAATAATCACTTTTGTTTATGTATGCTTTCCTGTGTATGTGCTTTTTCCATAATATATATAAACATTTGTTGATGTGTATATGCATTTTAAGTATCAGAGGTAAGGATTCTGTCTTCTTGTATTTTATTTTTTCAAAATGCTGGGCATCAGATATCTTCTGAAAAAATTTTCTTTGTGAATATTAGATGGTAAAATCAGAGTACCTTTCTAGAAAATTAAACCTTAGGGAGGGTAGGAGAGAGGGAGACGCAAGAGGGAAGAGATATGGGAACATATGTATATGTATAACTGATTCACTTTGTTATAAAGCAGAAACTAACACACCATTGTAAAGCAATTATGCCTCAATAAAGATGTTAAAAAAAAACCCTATAAAATTATCAAAATAATATATATAGCTAGATATATGAAGAGCATTGGTGGTAAATAGTTAAATTCCTTGCCCCCATTTTCTTGAAATATTTACACATAGTTTCCAAGTAGTATTTCTTTTAAATGTAGTAGAAATAAAAACTTGAGAAAGCTTCTGTGCAATTATGACTTATTTTTTAGAATTAAAAAAATTCTCTTTCTGGTGTTTAAACTTTTATTTCTAAACTTCTTGCATCCTCCTCTAGCAAAAGAAACAAGTTGAATCTTATGACTTTAGAATTTGGCAGCCAGTACTTCTGTTGTATTAGGTTATCATGCAAATAAGTAGAAGCAGTAGAATGAACCAACAGCATTACGAGCAGTCAGGCAGTTTCTGGACATTAGAGATACTCCATTGATAACTGTTGCGAAAAAACCCATAATACTTTTTTTTTTTTCCTGTACGCGGGCCTCTTACCGCTGTGGCCTCCCCCGTTGCGGAGCAGAGGCTCCGGACGCGCAGGCTCAGCGGCCATGGCTCACGGGCCCAGCCGCTCCGCGGCATGTGGGATCTTCTGGACCAGGTCACGAACCCGCGCCCCCTGCATCAGCAGGCGGACTCCCAACCACTGCGCACCAGGGAAACCCCTACTTCTTTTTTTAAAACCAGGTTTTTGCTCGTTCTTCTAAAATTAAAGGTAATTTAATATCTGTGCTTTGACTAGGTTGCTCATGGTTTAAGAAGGTCGTTCTGTAGTGATAGAGATTGAAAAAGTGAATGGAGACACTTAAGCAGTTTGGGGCAGCCCTTAACCTGTGTTTGTTTGGTATCTATAGAATGAAAAATGTGTGTAAATTTTAAAAGGTTTTGAAGCGTAACTAACAATGGTTCTTAAGCTCCAGGTAAATAGCAATAAGTGTGCATAAATTCTCTGATATTTTCTGCCTATTGCAGTGTTTGATGATGGTGATGAGAGAACATTGAGACGTACCTCACTATGCTTAAAAGGAGAGAGACATTTTGCTGAGAGTGAGGTAGGGTAACATGGATGGACTTTTAAAATTGAACAACAGCTACTAATGTAGAAGCAAAAAGTGATTTAATTTGTCTGTTTCTTATCCAGACTCTTGACCAGCTTCCATTAACAAATCCAGAGCATTTTGGAACTCCAGTAATTGCAAAGAAGACGAACAGAGGAAGGAGGTCCTCTCTGCCTGTGTGAGTGTTTTCATGTACAGTAACATTACAATTATCACGACATTAAATAAGTGGTTTTTCTACGGTGGTGAAATTTGTTTGGGTGGCCTTTCCACAGCATCTTGTATCCTTGTTTTAGACATTTTACCCTGAGTAGACTTTGTTCTTAATTCTTGGACAAAGTAATAGGAATAATGATCTCAACCCCTTTTTAAAAAAGGCTATTTTTGTTTTGAGTTACTTTGCCAGATTCCTTAATTGATAGGATTATTTTGCTATGTTATGTGCGTATATGTGTTTTCTTAGCCTTCTTATTTCAAAAACATTTCAAGTTTAAAAATTGTAAGAATAATACAATAAACTTTCATATACTCATCATCCAGATTCACTAAATTATTAAAACTTTTTGACACATTTGCTTTATCATTTCCTGTCTTTATATACATATATTATAATTATTTTTTATTTAATAATAATTTTAACTGGCTGAACCATTTAAGAGGAAGTTGCAAGCATCATGACTTCTTACCCCTAAATAGTTTATGTAAGAACAGGGACATTCTCTTATATAATCGAAGTATGGTTATCAAATTCAGAATAGATAACATTGATAGAATGCTATTATCTGACAATATATAATACATATTTCAGATTTTGCCAGTTGTCCCAATAATAGCCTTTATACCATCGCCTGATTCCAGGATTCAATCCAAGATCATGCATTGCATTTAGTTTACGTGGTTCTTAAGTCTCCTTTAATCTAGAAAAGTTCCTCAGCCTTTTTTTGTCTTTTCATGACAGTGACATTTTTGAAGAGTACAGGCCAATTGTTTTGTAGATTTTTCCTCATTGTGGCCTTGTCTGATTGTTTAGTTATCCAGATAGGTTATCTAAATAAACCTCCTGATGTGTTTGGTGAGATCTTTTCCTAACCTGTTGGAGAATTAGAGTTATATTATCTGGAACCTGGCATACATAAAAAGTGGAAGGGCAATCTCTTAAACTGTATTTGGCACAGTGAATACTTCCTGGTGATATAGGTTTTCTGTCCCAGCCAGTGGTTGGCATGAGAGTCTAAGTCCAGGTCCTCACTGATCTAGTGAACTGGACTCAGAGTTATCATGGACAGCGCAGGACTACCCCTTTAGGGCTAGGGAAGTATCCATTTCTTCAATTCCGACTTGAATGAAGAGGCTACTACCCTGGGGTAATGACTGTATCAAAAATGGTTGATGTTAAGATTATGATAAAGTTATTCTAACTTTTAGTAACGAAGATGAAAAAGAAGATGAAAGTAGTGAAGAGGAAGATGAAGATAAGCGACGTCTCAATGATGAATTATTAGGAAAAGTTGTAAGTGTGGTATCTACATCTGAGAAGAGTGAATGGTATCCTGCTTTGGTAAGTATGGTTTCTTTGCAGAGTTAATTAACCATTTAAAGTATTTGTTTAACATGGATTTTAAGAAAGCATTTAAAATATTTTGAGAGTGTTACACAAATTTAGTTTGGACTTTATTGCAAAATTGAGCAGTCCTACTCAGGTCCCACATTCTTCACTGTCTTCTTTTGTTATTTCCTTTCTTTAATTCTCTGTAACCAAGTATTTATTGAGATCTTTCAGTTTTTCCTTCAAAATGTGTCCAGTGGTCTGTGTTTACTCTGTTCCCATCACCTTTTTCACCTGATGTATAGTACCTACCACCAGCTTCTCTTAACTTGATGCCTGAATGCTTTCTTTACTAAATTCAGACTTATTTTCTAGAAGTAACTTTTATAGAGAAATTTTAAAACATTGATTTAATCATGATAGTCCCATTCTCAAAAAAAAAAAAAAAAAAAAAAAAAAAACCGGCACTGACTCTGCCTAGTGAATCAATTCTGCATTTTTAGATGGGTATCTGTGGTCATCCTTAGCTTTTAGTTTGTTTCTCATTTTCAGTGTAAGCTGTCTACTTAGGCTGTTTCTTAACTGCTCCCTGTGTAAGACACTTCACTCCTCCAGTCCTTTACCCCTTAAATCAATTAGTATTTACTAAGGATTTGCAGTGACTTCAGCTTTGCTCTAAGCTCCTTAAGAAAAGAAAGAGGTATGAGACATAACACATTGCCCTCAAGGAGTTTACTATACACATCTCAAAGACTGTGTAGTAGTTAAATATTATACAGTAATTTAAAAAACTTTTGGTGCAGACACTGGAATAGGACAAAGAGTTTTAGGGAAAGGAAGGGTATACCTAAGCTTTAGAAATGGCAAATCTTGGGTAGGTTGGTAGAGAAAACTAACCTTTGCTTACTTGGGAAAGGAATGAGAAGGTATGGGGAAGAGAATTACTTCACAAGAGGAATCAATAGTACTTGGTAATACCTATCTCCCTTTTCTCTTCTTCCTACTCCTCTCTTAAATATGTCTTAAGGCTCAGCTCAGGTCCTACCTTTCCTGCAGATTCTCCCCTAACCACTTTAACATAAGTATGCCCCTTCTTCTCTGAGTTTTGATATCACTTATATCTCTAATAATAATTTTGGCACAAAATACCTCCCAAATTAGGTTAGCCTCCTTTAAAGAACTGAGGCCTTTTTTTTTTTTTTTTTTAGGTTTCTATGTGCATGTAAATACATTACTCAATTCCTGTGTAGTAGATTTACTTCACATAGGAAAAGTCTGAAAATCCTTTGAACCTTTCAGTTGTATAGGCCAACAAGTAAATGGGTTTGGATTCAGAATACTCAGGTCATAATTTGTCAAGAGATTAAAAAAAAAAAACCTTTATTTACTCAACAGGTTTATCATTTCCCAGGTAATAAAATGAAAGATGAGTAAGAGTCAATGTAAGACTCAATCTTCCATTTGATGATTTTAGTGTACTGCAGAGAATAATCCAAGTAACTGTAATATAAAATAGTATACATTCAATATTAGGACTTCTTGTCCTGAGACCTTGCATTTATTTGAAGGAAATCCAAAAAGAAAAAAAATAAAAAGCCTTCATGAAGCTTTTGAGCTGAGCCTTGAAGGATTTAAAGTTAGTTAGCAGAGCTTCACTAGAGAACTTTCTTAGAAGAAACAGAATAAGTAATAGGAAAGAAGGGGGTTTGTTCATGAAACTATTTGCTCTGGGAATTCATTTTGGCTAAATATTAGATGTGAATAGGGGCATAATAGGAAAGAAGACTGGGAAATAATTTGGATTGAGGACAGAAGGGTCTTTAAAATTTCATCTAAAGAATCTGGACATAGTTCTGCATAGAATTTTGCAGAAGAGTGACATTATTTGAGCTGCATATTTAGGAATGTTAATGACGCAGTGGTATGGTGGATGGATTGTTGTTGAAAGGAGTGGAGGTGATAGGAATCAATTTGGAGGCCATTAGAATGGTTCACAGGTGAGGTAATTAAGCCTTGGGTTCTGTCTACTCATCCTTTAAGACTTACCTTTAGCCTTTGCTGCCACACATGTTCCCTTCCCAGGTCTGGTTAAATCTTCCTCCTAGGTGTTTTTATTGATATTTTATCTTATGCCTAGTTGGTATCACTGTACTTAGCCTTCGTTATGTTTTTTTTGTATATCTTTTTGTATTTACCCTTCCATTTCAGTGTTAGCTCCTTGAGGGCAGACACAACTATATTATTAGTCTAGTAATTACCAGCACCTAACAAACAAAAAAACATTTAATACCATCTGATGTTAAAACAGCTGATACAACTGCCAAGAATTTTTGATTGTCTGGACATAACACTGTTTAATATGATAGTCATGAGCCATGTGTGGCTATTTAAGTTTAAATTGTAACTTAATTAATATTAAATAGAATTAAAAATTCAGTCTCTCAGTTGAACTGGCCACATTTCAGGTGCTCAGCCCCATGTGATTCATTGCTGCTATATTGGTCAGTGCCGACAGAGAACATTTCCATCATTGCCTAAAGTTCTGTGGTTGGTGCTCGATTACCACAGGGGGCTAATGTTGAGCAGGTACAGTTCAGCAATTTATTAGTAGTCTTTAATGTTTTTTAAATATTAAATTCTATAAAGAATATACAGAGATTGGTTAGTTACAAATGTTAAGACATTTGTTATTTTTAAAAGTTAAGAAATTTAAAAGTTCTTCATTCAGATTTTCTCTGACTTGTTTAAATACTAAAAATTGTACATGCCTTGGTAAGAATGGGAACTTAGGTGCTTATTTTAACCAAATAGCCAGATTTCAAAATTGATCCTGATTTAAGTGCATTTAAAAAAAATAATAATATGGCATGTCTTCATCATAGATCATACATTTTGTTTTTTGGACAGTAAATGAGTTGTTATTATTTGGCTTAGAATAAATCCTAATATTTTTAAAGTGGTCACATTATGGTTTATATTTCATTAATTATTCATTTTAATATCTAATGACTGTATATTAAATATCTAGAAAGCCAATATGCTAAAGAAAAATTATAAGGCAATCTTTTGTAAGTAAATTTATTATGGTATGGAAGCTGTTGACAATGAATCTATTTCTTGTCAAATATAATCATTTCAAGAAGTTAGGGGATCCAGAATTGTTATTTGAAAAAATATATTCTTTCTTTGAGTAGGGAAAGTAGTAATCAATCTGCTTTTATTTTATATTTCAGGTAGTATCTCCCAGTTGTAATGATGATATCACAGTGAAAAAAGACCAATGTTTAATTCGGTCATTTATCGATTCTAAATTGTGAGTAATGAATCACTTAATAGTGTTACATTGGGAGAAAAAAATGGAAATCAAGACTTTATTTTTTAAAATTTAATCATTTCATGAACTGAGAAGTTGTTACCTAATATGTTTTGACTTTTTTGTAATGTAGGTTATTTAAAAAAAAGTTTTTTTTAATAAATTTATTTTATTTTTGGCTGCCTTGGGTCTTCAGTTGCGGTGCGCGGGCTTTCTCCAGTTGCGGCGAGTGGGGGCTACTCATCATTGTGGTGCGCGGGCTTCTCATTGCGGTGGCTTCTCTTGTTGCGGAGCACAGTCTCTAGGCACACAGGCTTCAGTAGTTGCAGCACGTGGGCTCAGTAGCTGTGGCTCGCGGGCTCTAGAGTGCAGGCTCAGTTGCTGTGGCGCATGGGCTTAGTTGCTCCGTGGCATGTGGGATCTTCCCCGACCAGGGCTCGAACCCGTGTCCCCTGCATTGGCAGGCAGATTCTTAACCACTGCACCACCAGGGAAATCCCTAAAATTTTTATATAAAAACTGAATAACAGTATTTGAGAATAATATTTAAAAAGTTTTAAAATAAAGCATAGTATTGATTTTCTTTTTAATTGTAAGAATTCTTTTTTTAATTTATTTTATTTATTTATTTATTTTTGGCTGCGTTGGGTCTTCATTGCTGCGTGCGGGCTTTCTCTAGTTGTGGCGAGCAGGGGCTACTCTTCCTTGCGGTGCTCGGGCTTCTCATTGCGGTTGCTTCTTTTGTTATGGAGCAAGAGCTCTAGGCGTGCAGACTTCCAGCAGTTGTGGTTTACGGGCTGTAGAGACCAGCCTCAGTTGTTGTGGCGCATGGGCTTAACTGCGCCACGGCATGTGGGATCTTCCCGGACCAGGGCTGGAACCTGTGTCCCCTGCATTGGCAGGCAGATTTTTAACCACTGAGCCATCAGGGAAGCCCTAATTGTAAGAATTCTTTATTTTTATTATGTGTACTATTTCATATTATAAAACATGAAATTTACTTTTAATAGAATTTATATTACTAGAGTAATTATTTTGACTTTTTTTCTGATTAAATGTCAGATTTTGAACTCCAATAAAAATTAATTTAATAAAAGGTCAGAGTTTTAGAAACCTTCCTTCACTTCAACTTTGCTTTGTTTCCAAAAAATGTAAAATTATGTATTCATTGAGTTGTGATTCTCTGTGAAAAATTTGATACCATAATATATCTTACAATGATAAAAATATTTTAGTGTTACCATCTATTAAATTTTTCATACTGAACTGAATAGTAAATTTGAGAAATATGAAAGATCAAAATAGACACTATAAGGAAAATACCATGCTGATATAAATAAACTACCCCATATTGTAGGTAAGACGGTTGCATAAATTGAAATATTACAAATGTGAGGCTCTCAAATTAGTGTGCTTTGAGTATGTGAATCTTTAGAATTAAGATATTAGCTTTGCCTGTATTACCTCTTGCCCTTTATTAAGGATTAGGATATACATGGTCTTTTTAAAACAATTTATAAGTAAAATAATTTTGATTTTGAGATTTATATTTTCTGTGTGTTAACATGACTCTTTAAGTGATAATTCTTATTTAGTAATGGTTTCCCTCCTATTTATTTTTCTCTATAATCAGTTATTCTATAGCAAGAAAGGATATCAAGGAAGTAGACATTCTCAGTCTACCTGAATCTGAGCTCTCTGCTAAACCAGGTAAAATAAGGATGAATCAATTCATTATTTCATGATGTGACTCTAAATGGCAAATTTAGTGACAAAAGCAAGACTGAATATTTTCTGGTGCCATTTTAACTGTTTAGAGTTGGTATCCACTCTTTTTTTTTTTTTTTCCCACTCTTCTTTAATGCCTTTTTTTAATATCTAGATGAAGTATTTGACCTTAATTCTTTGTATGTTTTATCACTAACATTTCTGACAGTATTCCCTAGAGAAAAATAAACATTAATATAATATTATAACTTATATGTTCAAATTTACTGTATCATTTTAGAAATGACAGCTGAATTTGAATCCAGATCTTCTGACTCTGAATGTCATGGCTTTGTATTATTCTGTGGTGCTAATTCCATAACAACTGCTGAAGTACATTTTTACTTTTAGGGCTGCAGAAAGCAAGCATCTTCTTAAAAACTAGAGTTGTTCCTGATAATTGGAAAATGGATATAAGTGAAATCCTTGAGTCATCCAGTAGTGATGATGAAGTTGGCCCAGCTGAAGAAAATGATGAAGAGAAGGAAAAGGAGGCCAAAAAGGAAGAAGAAGAGATGGTAGGTGAAATTTCATGTTTGTAACATATGAAAACATTTCAATACTCTAAAAATAATACCTTCATATATTTTCCCTGTGTTTAAATTCTTTATATTATTTGTTGCTGTCTTTTTCTAGCTCAGCTTTATTTGGGGAAGGGGGAGCTTTCTGGCTTTTAGCTTAGTGGGCAAATCAGAACTAATTTTTAGTGGGTAAGAGATTACAAAGAAGAACTTTTCAGGTTAAATGAGCAGCAAGTGCAGACTTTTTTTTTTAAATAACATCTTTTCCAAATAACCAAGGAGGAAGGAAATGTAACTTTTAGGTATATTACATGTGTTAACTCATTTAAATTATTTCCAGATGGAGTAACTGTTATTACTCTACTTTAGAGAGAAAAGTGAGGGTCAGAAAGATTAAATAACTTTCCAAAGATGACACAGCTCAAATGTGGAGAGCAGGGATTTGAACACGGGTCTGGTCTGTCTTAACTTTGAAATTTCACCTCTTTCAGACATTTCACAGTATCTCAAGGATAATGAGGATTAAAAAAATCCTATCTAAATGGAAGAATATTTCATTTGGCAGTTGGATAAATCATAGAAAAGATTTAGATTGTATTATAGGTGCTAATGGTTTTCTTTGTAATATCACTGTGTTGTTAAGAATGTATATGTAATTGTAGGAAATCATTCATGAAGTACCACATAATTGCTTTCATGAATATTGCTGTCTATTTTTTCAGCAGTGTTTTGTCAAGTGGGATAAACTGTCCAGTATAGTTTTGGTTGTTATGAGGTAAAGGGGCTTCGGGGCAGACAAAGAGAATGAGTTTACTGAAAAAGACCTATTTGAGCATGAAAAATATTTGCTTGGAAAATGTGGAATGTTTGTTTCTGTTTTACATACACAAATAAGAATTTTTGAAACAAAATGAGTGTACTTGTATGTGATATAGGGCATAGGGTGTTTCTTCCCTTTTACTTCCCCTGCAGTATTTGGCTTTTTGCACTCTGAAATCAGAATGGCGGTTCATACTTACAGGCTGCCTACAGAGTTGCCATAGTAACGGGCTGTTGGTTTTAAGTGAGCATGCTCGGAAAGACAGGAAGGTTTTGCAGAGGCTTGGCGGGTTGCCAGTGGAGGTTTGCCAGATGCTTTGAAATGGGCTGTCTTTCTTTTCCTTTCATGTAATGTCTGATTTTTATGTGGAAGAGAATGTAAGTAGTGCTGTATAACCCTGCGGATGCTATGCCCTAAGAGGAAAAGCAAATATTGCAAGTCAGACTGAAAAATGTTCAGATACTGTACTGATTAAGTAGAAGGGGAATCTAACCATTTTACATGTGAAAGAAAATGCAGCATATAGGTAAGATTTTTTTTATATATTACCATTTTGATTGCCAGAAATGAGGTTAAGTAAGAATTTTAGGTATTGATGATTTGGCTGATATGGTAGGACTCGTAACCAAGCGTAATTGTTTCATGTAAAAGAGACAGTAGGAGTCTATTTTTAGAATATCAGAGGATGAAGGCTATTTTTCTGAAACATAAGATAGAGTTTGAAATGAAAATGACAGTTTGGAAAAATTTTGGGATTTAAAGTCTAAATATTAAATGTGATTTTTGTATTTTATCTGTATTTATTTATAGATTATATGTTTTCAGGGTAAATAGGCCACATTTTCAGGGTGTGAACTGTTGGAGTCTGGTTTTGCTTTTTTTTTTGAATTAACATTGAAACATTGAAGTTAGGATCTTATATTGCCAAATACTGAAATACATAGTCTCTTTATTTTTGCTAATACTTTTGATTTGTATCCCTTTCAAAATGCATTTTCCCTGATCCCCACCCCCCCAAAAAACCTGAAATTTTAAACAAAGAGGGTTAAAAAGGCTGAGTAGTAAGGGTAGAGAGTATGGCTGTAAAATAGTAAGTTGTAAATAGTGGTCTTATTATAGCTATTAATTTTGTAAAAGTCATAATGTTTTGTTTAAGCTGTGAGTAAATGTTAGTAAAAAAGAATGAAGAGCAGAGGCAAGCTCTGTTACCTATTGTTTGCAGGTAGTAAGTAAAGAAATTTAAAAAGGTAAGGACCTTTGTAAGGATAGTATCTTCTTAAAATGTATTACTTAAATTATGAACTGTTAAAATTAAGTGAACCAAGATGCTTTTCATCTACTAAAGAAAGAAAAGCACAATCGCAAAATGTAGTCATTGATTATATGATTATTTAAAACTATTTTTCAGATATTCATTTTCATGCATATACTTCATTGAATTACCTAATAGAAACTAATTTCCTCTTTTTCTCTGGCTGTACAAGTAGATTTTCTTTAGTGAGATTGGGTTGCTTTAGAAAAAGAAAAATCAGCTGCATTTCTTGCTCTTGGATTTAAGATTTAGATGCTGAATCATTCTAACCTGTCTTGGACAGTAATTTTTTAAAATTTGATATATTGTAAAACTGAAAAGCAGTTTAATCTATATTTAGCAAAGGAAAAAAATGGATATGGTATAAAATGAATTAAAATCTGATAAGCCAGGGCCTACCTGGCTTAGTCATTACAGGCCTTTACTATATAAGTGAGGCTAAGCTGTTATATTTACATTACAGATCATATTCTTCCCAAAATGTAATTATGCTATGCTTTCCATGAGGATTTAATGTTGCTTGACAATGATCAAAAAGATCTTTTATAATATTCTGTAAACCACTGTAACAATACTTCAGCCAGCCATTTGGTGTTTGTAAATTTTATGCAGTAGAATCATACAAGTGTTAGATACTTCTGCGGTACTAATGGGCAGTGCACATTGTTTTTATATTTGATACTTTGAGTACCCTAACATAGCCTTAATCAGGAGATTTGAGACTTACTGTGGAGGAGCATCTTTTATACTTAATATTATTTTGAATTCCTAAGCATTGGTAGTTCAGGATTTGAGTACAAGAAATATATTTCATACTATTACTGGGTAGGAAGAGACTTGAGAGTCTGACAGGAAGTAGGTCCTACCTATATTGATGACTCTACATTTTAAGTCATTGATAATTATATTGAAAAAGGTTCTGGAGAATATTTTTGTGGGTATTACTTAAATGTCTTTTGTTAGGACATTTTTATATTAGAAAAGATATTACTGAATTTCCTTTTGAGCTTTGAAATTGATTGAAAAGTTCATGTAAACATAAACAATGATGTCAGGTATTCATTTACTCCTGACTTACATTCACTTTGGATGAATGTAGGAGAGTTGTCTAAGGGTAAAATAAATAAGTGAATGTTTAGAAGACTGAATATCAGGTGGGAATTTGACTAGTCTTAGTTCTTTTATCCTTTTGGTTTGCTATAGGTAGGCTTATATGTTGGGCCCTTTCAAAAATCTCCTCTAATTTCATATTTAGTAATGACAATTAGAATTTAGTGAATTTTTATAAGAAATGCTCTTTTTTTTTTTTAATTTTTTGGCCTCTCCTGTTGTGGAGCACAGGCTCCGGATGCGCAGGCTCAGCGTCCATGGCTCATGGGCCCAGCCGCTCTGCGGCATGTGAGATCTTCCTGGACCGGGGCACGAGCCCGTGTCCCCTGCATCGGCAGGCAGACTCTCAACCACTGCACCACCAGGGAAGCCCAAGAAATGCTCTTTGTTTTTAGAAGTATTGACACCCATTTCTCCAGTCGTTGAACTTCTAGGGATCACTGTTAAATTTAATTCCTAGGATTACATTCTCCTATTATAAAAATCATAAGTGCTTGAACTTTTTAATTCATCGAAATGTGAGGGTTTTTTTTTAATGTTTAAATCAAGTGTTTTTTGTGTATTTATGCCTTTTTGTAGATCAACCATAAAGGCATTTGTTAGTAATCTTTCAAGATCACTTTGGGTATAAACCTATAGTAAATGCTTGATAACTCAGGAAAATCCTGTTAAGTCAATAAAATTTACAGAAAAATTTAAAGGTAATATTAGTATTTTAGGTATATCTAATAACTCCAGCTGCCAATCAGGTGTTTCTAAGCAGACCCTATAAAGCCAACCTTCAATGAATAATTGAGACTTTAGCTTGCATTCAAATGTAATAACTTACCTGCTAAGGTCTTAAAATGTAGCCTGTTAAATAAGCAAGCAAAAATGTCCTAATGTCTTTAGCAAAGCCTTTCTTCACAGTGTTAGCATAAGACTCTAACCAAATTAGGATCACCTCATCAGATTAATGAGGATTGCACATTTGTACACACAAATACACCTACATTTTAATGTACTTATAGAAAAAGGTATTTTATAGTTGTGTTAGTAAGACTGATTTTAAAACCTTAGATTTCATAGCATGTGAACCACAGCTTGATGACTGAAAGTAAGATACATGTACCTTTTAAAATGGGGGGGGGGAATTACTAATTTGTTATAGGCAGGTTGTTTGTAAACTGTTCTGTGAAATTATAAAACAGTGTCTTACCACATAATGAATATATTAGGCATGACATGTGGTTTCTGAAATTTTCTGTTTAAGTGTACACAACAGAGAAGAATGGTACCACTCTAAATTTCATGATGAACAAATTTCACTGGGCCTTCGATACTATTGGTCGGTTCTCAGTTTCTATAATCTAATCATTATCTCCTCCATTAAGCCAGCAACGCTACCCCCACTCCACTCACTTTGGAAAGAAACTAGGAGCTTCAAATTGGGAGCCAGCTCTAAACCCCACCTGCCTGCTCTCCTTCCCTTAATGTACAATTGATAGTATGTTGTCCTCTTCTGTAAGATGAGTCCATCTTTTTAGGCTCTGGATCTCATTCCCTTCTTTCTTGTCTTAGACTGTGAAGTATCTCTTTTCTTTCCAGCATCTTTAATCTATTCCTTTGTGTTGTAACCTTCTTACCAGCTTTTAAAAACATGCTTACATCTCTTCCAACCTTCTAGCAACCTGTCCAGATTCCTTCCACCAACCCCTCCACCTTATGGCCAGATTGCTCAGAGGTTTATACACCGTTCTATTTCCTGACACTACCACCCTGCCCCCCGTTCACTCTTAATTCACTGTAGTGCATCTTGTACTTCCACCACACCTAAAACAACTTAACTAAGGTCACCAGTGACCTCCAACAAATTTTTGTCATGATTTCATTTGACTCCTTAGTAGGTATTCAGCATCTTTGACATGCCTACCTTCTTAAATCACCTGACATACATGACATTGCATTTTTTTCTGGTTTACTTCGTAACTAAATGATGTAATGACTCCAAATCTATATGTGCATCAAAGATGTCTCTTTCTTAACTCCAGACATTTATATTAAAATTCCAATGAGGATTTCTTCATATTTTGTAAGTCCTCAAACTCTGTATGTGCAAGACTGCACTCATCTTTTCCCCCAAACCTGTCCTTAACCTGTTTGTTCCTAATTCACTTGAATAGAAGCACCATCCACCCAATTACTCAAGCTAGATAAATGGAAGTCGCCTTAATCCTCTCACTCTTGCCTCCCTATCCAATGAGACATCAGATCCTGTCTCTTCTACTTACTTTATAGCTCTCAAATTTGCCCACTTCCTTCAGTTCCTACTCTCTGTCACCTTAGTTCAAGCCACTCTTCTCTTTCACCTAGCTAGACTGGTGCAGTAGCAACTTGTTCTTTCCATGTCCATGCTTTCCCTACTCCAGTCTGTTCCTCTGTACTGCATCGAAGTAGGTTTTTTAAAACTAGAAATATAAAAATGAGATTCCTCTTGGAATAAATTAATTTTGGGGCACAAAAATAAAAATAAATACCAGTCATTGACAATAAAACTGTGACTAAAATCAGCATGTCTTTAACTTCATGGAATTTATTGAGCACTTATAACATGTTGAAACTTTGAGGACAACAAACATGAATAACCTAAACTAAAAAAAAATCTCAGCATTAACACCTCTCTCTCACTCTCCCATGCTCTCTTTTCTCTCTACTTCAGGGGGAGGGGTCATCTTTCCATCATCAGGTGGCAAGACTAATTCAGGCATTGATCCTCTCTTTGTGGACTGTGACAGTAGCTCCCCTTTCCCTTCCAATCCATCAAACTCAGAGAACTTTTAAAAATACAAATCTGACCTAATTCCTCTCTAGCTCTCTCAAACCTCACATCTACCCAGAGTGTCCAGTTCTGATTCTCTAACATATCATTACAAAGTCCTTTCCTAATCACAGCCTGCCTTTGCAAGCCTCATGTTTATGCTGTTTGCTCTTGTTCCCGGGCTGTATGCTCTTCACATTCTGAGGCTTTCCCTACTATTACCACCATCACCGCAGCCCCAGCAGAACCATTCATCCCCTCACCTTGCTCCTGTATTCTTTTATGTATTTTACAACACTTACCACATTTTGTCGAATTGGCTGGTTTTACATTTCCACACCTCCTGCCAGACTTGAGGGCCAAAAGTTTTCTGATTTGAATTGCAATACTTTTGCAAAAGTGTGTGATTCATGGTAACTATCAAAAATGCTTGAGCTGTATTTGAAGACATAGTGTCCAAAGTCAGAAAATACATAATCTAGTAGTAGATAGATATACAACTACTATAATACTAGGAAGTTATACTCCTGCTAACTAAAATTGTAAGTTTCTTAAAATTATGATCATATTCATGCCTCTTCTATATTCTTAGCCCCCTTCCCTGCCCTGGCATTACTGGGTGCATAGTTACTCTTCACATCCTTGACTAAAGAAGGGAAGAAGGCTCATCAGCAGTCTAGTGGGCTCTACCTCCCATTATTATAGCCCTATCCCACTTCAGAACCCTTGAGGGACGGAAAACCCTCTTGGCTCCCAACCGGGAGAGAGACCCTGCAGGTATTGTGATAGCAAGCGCCGCTCCCATACAAAAGTCATAAAGGCAGAGTCTTTGGAGTAGTTGGAGGCATTTTCTACCATGTGCAATTTTACTCTAAGGTGACTAACAAGACAGCTGTTTTTTTAAAAAAAAAAGATTGTGAAGAATTACTTATTGTAAGAGATTAAGCAGTTTTGAGTTTTGCAAAGACCATCAGGTAAATTTAAAACTTTGTTTATAGCATCATCTTTTTTTTTTACTCGAAATAAATTTCCTTTCAAGCAGGCAGTTGTTTTTAAGTAGAATTCTTTATTCATTTATATCTTGTTTTTACACATGATAACTGCATTCTGAACTTAAAATTTTATGGCCATAGTTTCTCATGGTACTTAAAACACTCTTGACATCCACTAACTTTTAATTCCAATGAATTTAAACTACCAATTTTTATCTATAAAACTATATTCTTAATCATTAAGAATTTCTCAAATGTTTGGTAAAACCTTAATAAATACCTTATTTGCAATTGATGGGTTCATTTTGTTTACTTGCTTTTGGAAGAAACTTTGATTTCAAACCAGTGCTTTTTAAAAACAATTGCTTTTACATATACTGGATACAACAGTCTTCTTTGAATTCTGTAAGATCATAAATACTAAAAATGAGGTGTTAGTCTGAGGAGAGACTGTTGTGATTACGAGGGACAGGCAAAGCATAGACCCAGTGTGGTATAAGTTGTTTTTGTTTTTTTCCCCATACCAGAAGTCCTTAAAATTAGTATCTGAAATGATTCTTAGGCTACCAGATTACTCTTTTCTTGAGTTAACTCATTGGCAGTTGTTTTCACAACCTTGTAAAAGCAAAATTTTTTAATGCAGTTGGGAAAAAATTGCCATGTCTTGATCTGAGTATTTAGTAAAGACCTCTATTAACTCTGTAGTGATTATTAAGTCTGTATGTATATTGCTAACTATTAAGTCTGTATATTGCTAATTTTTTTTTTTTTTTTTGCGGTACGCGGGCCTCTCACTGTTGTGGCCTCTCCCGTTGCGGAGCACAGGCTCCGGACGCGCAGGCTCAGCGGCCATGGCTCACGGGCCCAGCCACTCTGCGGCATGTGGGATCTTCCCGAACTGGGGCACGAACCCGTGTCCCCTGCATCGGCAGGCGGACTCTCAACCACTGCGCCACCAGGGAAGCCCGTATATTGCTAATTTTTGAGGCTTACTAGAACTTCGACTTAAGTTTCTTAAATTTTGTTAAACTGAAAGTACTCCGATGCTATAAGTCATTTTTTTTTTAAGAAGATATTGGGGGTAGGAGTTTATTAATTAATTAATTAATTTTTGCCGTGTTGGGTCTTCGTTTCTGTGCGAGGGCTTTCTCTAGTTGTGGCAAGCGGTGGCCACTCTTTATCGCGGCGCGCGGGCCTCTCACTATCATGGCCTCTCTTGTTGCGGAGCACAGGCTCCAGACACACAGGCTCAGTAGTTGTGGCTCATGGGCCTAGTTGCTCTGCGGCATGTGGGATCCTCCCAGACTAGGGCTTAAACCCGTGTCGCCTGCATTAGCAGGCAGATTCTCAACCACTGAGCCACCAGGGAAGCCCTGTAAGTCATTCTTAATGAATGTACTGAAAGAAAAAAAGACTGCTGAGGGAAAGACTTTTCTGTTGATTGCCTCATGCTTTTTATGTTATATATTTTAATCGACCTTGATTGCCTCATGTTTTTTTAATATATTTTAATTAACTACATGTTTATTGATCTCGGCTATATTATTAGCTGTTAAAAACTTAAAATTTTTTGCTGTCTGGATTTGTGAGCACTCAATATTTATTGCTTGACAGTTGCCTTTGCTTTGAATATGGCTTTGAAAGACAAAAGTCTGAATTCTTGTTTTGGATCATGGAAAAATAGTAGTACTCTGGGGCTTCCCTGGTGGCACAGTGGTTAAGAATCCGCCTGCCAATGCAGGGGACACGGGTTCGAGCCCTGGTCCGGGAAGATCCCACATGCCGCGGAGCAGCTAAGCCTGTGTGCCACAACTACTTAGCCTGCACTCTAGAGCCCACGAGCCACAACTACTGAGCCCATGGGCCACAACTATTGAAGTCCGCGCGCCTAGAGCCCATGCTCTGCAACAAGAGAGGCCACCGCAGTGAGAAGCCCGCGCCCTGTAACGAAGAGCAGCCCCTGCTCGCTGCAACTAGAGAAAGCCCGCGGGCAGCAGCGAAGACCCAATATAGCCAAAAATAAATAAATAAATAAATAAATCTATTAAAAAAAAAAAAAAGTAGTGCTCTGAAATTAAATTATGATAATTTATATGAAAGAAATATATCAGTGTTTTCTTTGTTTCTCCATAGTATTGTTAAACTTCAAGAATTTTCCCAAATATTAATTTATAAGTAGTCTATCAGAAAAGGAAATATTAAAACCCCAAATCCATTTGTTTGCATAAGAAGAAATCATTAGGTTTATATAATTAGTAAAATGTAACACACAAATAGGTATTTGTAGGAATAGTTGTTTCTGTATGAATGTTTCCATTAATTTTTTTTTCCATAGAACTAAATTGTAGTTATGTATATAGTTTCCTTCCTTAAGAAATAATTTTCATTGTTCTATTTTAAGGGGTTGCAAAGTCAACTACAGAGGCCCTGCAAGAAAGGCAAATGAGAAAAGCAGGCTACTGTGATACAAGAGGGGCTGGTGGAGTCTGGGACAAAATAAAATTTATATGGCTCATTTACATGCATTTAAATTTCTTTAAAACATTGTGCTATCCAAACAAAAAACCTTTGCCATGCGACTTCGCAGCCTCTCGTTTATATTCATTCAACAGTAACAAAATTTTAATATTAACTTGTGGATTATTTTAAAATAATAAATACATTTGTGATTATTATGCTTATCTATCAGTATATTCCTATGGGCCACATGATAATTTTGAGGATTTTTAAAAAAACACTAGATGAGGTGAAAACATTCTCACCCCATTCCTAAACCTTTTCCTCATGGTTAATCTTAGTCCCCACAGTGATAATTAACAGGAAGCTTCAAGTGATAAATGGGGCGAAGAGTAGAGATTGTATATCTTGACAGTCGCATCAAACCAGCTCTATCAAAATATGAATTAAAGTATGGCGTTGTAGGATTTTGAGAAAAATTCGTATTTTCTGGCTTCATTAAAATTTTATCCCCTTACCTTGGGTTCCCAAAACAAAAAACAAAGAAGACAGTGTATCTCCTATTCATTGTTCTGTATATTTATATAGTTTATCTTTACAGCCTGAGGAAGAACCTGATCCTGAAGAGAGGGACAGCTTCCTTCAACAGCTTTATAAGTTTATGGAAGACAGAGGTATTTTCATGCTTATTATTTAAAAGCAGACATTTCTGGGAATTCCCAGGCAGTCCAGTGATTAGGACTCAGCGTTTTCACTGCTGAGGGCCCAGGTTCAGCCCCTGGTCTGGGAACTAGTGCGGCATGGCCAAAAAAAAAAAAAAAAGTAGACATTTCTTTTACTGTTTTATATTCTAGGTTTATGTATTATTTTTGTTCAAATCCTGGTACAGGGATTTGGATTTCAAGCCTAAGAATCAGTTATAGCTGATAATAATAAGTATTGGGAATACAGACAACTACTAATATCTAGTTTGAGTACAAATGTAGAGGAAAAGTAGTTTTGGTATAGTTAAATTTTATCTTCTTGAGACTTATGAAACCAGAAAATATTATAATAATATTTGAGTAATAGAAAGTGAACAATCATAATGTAAATCTGCATACCCATTATTTACTAATGGCGTTTTTGTGGCAAGTAAACTAGTCTGATCCTTGGTCTCAACAAATTAAACATAATAGCCCCTATCTAAACGGAGTAGGATTTCTAATAAAGTTAGAAGAAATAGAAGCTTTATAAATCATCATACTTACTGGCATTATGTAAGTCCTGGAAATCCTCAGATAAATCAGTTCTACTGGCCTTCAACAGTGATCCTTCAGATGACTGCCACCCGTCTTAACGTTTGTGTTGAAGCATTCAAAATGGAACCATGGCCTAAAATGTGCCCTTTCCATTGTATGTTTTCTTGCCCAGGCTTCTTGAACCAGCAACATCATTGGCTACACCTTGCAGGCCCAAGGTTTGATTTAGTTTTATCCAATTCAGTGGCAGTTAGAGAGGTTATTTTATTAGTTGTGGCAGTAAAACTAAAGACCACCACAATACTGTGTAAAGAATATAGAGAATATTTTGTGTTGTCTTATGTAATTTGAGGTTCTTTAAATATATGCCTCTGATTAGTCATATTTGGGAAATTAGAAATTGATAAGCTTTGTTTTCAACTTAGTATTTTCCGTTGGAATTAACATGGTATTTCTGCTCTCTGATATTTAAAAGGTACTCCAATCAACAAACCACCTGTATTGGGCTATAAAGATCTCAATCTCTTCAAACTTTTCAGACTGGTTTATCATCAAGGTGGATGTGACAAGGTAAGTAAGACTGTAATGCAAAGTTAAATTGTCTAATGTTGCACTATAATATGTACTTTAGGTAATAAGCACATTTTCTTAATGAACATACAGTATTAGTGTAAAGATTATTTCCCTTTGCAAACATTAACAAATAAAAACTTAATTTTCCAGATTGATAGTGGTGCTGTATGGAAGCAAATTTATATGGACCTTGGCATTCCTATTTTGAATTCAGCTGCTTCCTACAATGTAAAAACTGCTTATAGAAAGTAAGTAGTATAGTTTATTCATCAAAGAATACATATTTACAAGGAGTATTTTCCACTTAATTTGTTAACAGTTAAATAAGAACACATCAGTCGAAGAACATTAAAGTCAGAGAAAGTATATAAAAAGGTTTCGGTTAATAAATACTGTGATTGAAAGTTATTTCAGTGTACCAAGTCTGCTTTACTCCATTTTTCATGTTCTGATTTTCTTTTCAAAATCACAGATACAGGCAGTGTTTATAGTCTGAAATTACGATACATGTTATAGAGTTGTACCTTTTGTGGTGAACAGCCTTCACATCAAAACTATGATAGCTGTGTTCACTTATCACAAGCTCAGATTTTTCAGGAAAGAAATTTTATTTTCTGATCAATATTTTTGTCTGTTTTCCTATATAAAACACCAACAAATCAGTAACAGAAAAAATACTTTGTAAAAAAAAAAAGCTTGAGTTTTACTTTTCAAAAAACATGTGTGTGTTTAATATAGTGTTCAAGTTAAATGTAAAGACTAAGATTTCTTAAAATGAAATATTGTTTGTTTAGGTATCTCTATGGTTTTGAGGAGTACTGCCGTTCTGCAAATATTCAGTTCAGAACTATTCACCACCATGAACCAAAAGTAAAAGAGGAAAAAAAAGACTTAGAAGAATCCATGGAAGAGGCTCCAAAAGTAGATCAAGAAATGCCTTTAGTAGAAGTGAAGAGTGAACCTGAGGAAAATATTGATTCAAACAGTGAAAGCGAAAGAGAAGAAACAGAATTAAAATCGCCAAGGGTAAGTAGTTAAGACTAGTTTTATCTAGTTCGTTTTTAGCATTATTTTAACCTTTTTATTATGGGCATTTTCAGATATACACAAAAAGACTCCTATGAACCTAGTTTATTTTCCAGTATTTGGTTGTGCTTCAGCCAGGCTAGCCTAGCTCCCTTTCTCTAAATATACCACATATTATTTCTTCTACCTGAAAAAACATTCCTCCTCTTGTTCTGTTTATGTTTGTTCAAGTCATTCTCATCTGGGGTCAGTCTCAAATATTCACTTCCGTCAAGTCTTTTGCTAAAGTGTCACCTCACTGAAGCCTATCCTGGTCACCTTACCTAAATTGTAACCTACCTCCTCTCTTTGGCACTGGCAATCCCTCTAACGTTGCTGTTTCTATCTGTAATTTACTTAACTTGTTCAGTTTACTATTTATTGTTTCTTTTACCCCACTCTGGACTAGTATCACACTCCACAAGGGCAGGGATTAGTGTTTATTCCATTAATTGAGAGATCCCAGGCATCTAGAATAGTGCCTGGCACATAGTAAGGACTTATTAAATAGTTGTTGAGTGAATGAATCTCCTCTTTATAATACCTGTGCCCTCAGCCAGGTGGGATCTTTTCTTTCTCTTGACTTCACAACACACTGTACAGCTCTTGTGGCAGTTTTTCATGCTCTGCCTTGTTTCCTAGTCATGTGCACACTGGTTTTATGTTCTAACTCTACTCTTCCTCTCCATTAGTATATAACTCAAATCAGGAATTGTCCCTCACTATTTTGATCTTTGTCTGATGATGTCTACACAGTAGGATTTATCAAATTTTAGAAGTAGAAAGAAAATTTAATCACACTGTCAAAGGAGTTCACTTATTGTAATGCATCTTATTTTTCAGTGAAATTGTATTTAAAAGAAAAGGTGAAATCATCTTCTCTTTTATTTGCTCAGAAACCATTTTTTAAAACTGTCCATTTTATCATCTAGTAAATGGAATCTTCTAGTGAATTTCATGAAACATCCAAAGTGGTTTGTTTCTTTTCTTTCTTTAATTTTTAAAAATTGTGGTAAATACACATAACATAAAATTTATCATCTTCACCGTTTTTACATGTGCAGTTCAGTGGCATTAACTACATTCACGTTGTACAACCATCACCACCATCCATCCCCAGAACTTTTTTCATCTTGCAAAACTGAAACTGTACCTGTTAAACAGTAACTCCTCATTCCTCTCTTCCCCAACCTCTGGCAACCACCCTTCTACTTTCTATGAATTTGACTACTCTAGGTACTTCATATAAGTGGAATTATGTAGTATTTGTCCTTTTGTGACTGGTTTATTTCACTCTGTCCTTTTGTGACTGGTTTACTTCACTCTGCATAAGGTCTTCAAGGTTCATCCATGTATGCATTAGAATTTCCTTCCTTTTTTTTTTTTTTTTTTTTGCGGTACGCGGGCCTCTCACTGTTGTGGCCTCTCCCGTTGCGGAGCACAGGCTCCGGATGCACAGGCTCAGCGGCCATGGCTCACGGGCCCAGCCGCTCCGCGTCATGTGGGATTCTCTGGACCGGGGCACAAACCCGTGTCCCCTGCATCGGCAGGCGGACTCTCAACCACTGCACCACCAGGGAAGCCCTTCCTTCCTTTTTAAGACTGAATAATATCCCTTGTATGTATTGTGGACATACGTCCTTGTCATTACATAAAGACCCTCCTCATCTTTATGTAAAGCATCTGCAGAGTACTGCGTAGTATGGATGTTTCATAAATTTACCTTCCTCAAGATTTTGTCCGATTTTTTATGATTATAAAAAGTGATGCAATAAATATGCTTGTAAAAATGTCCTCCCCATTTATTTAAATGTAGAGGTTTGTAAAAATGTCCTCCTCATTTATCTGAATACAGAGGCCAGACTTCTAAAAATGGGATTTCTGGGATAAAGGTATAAGTTATACAAACCTAAATTTTGATGGATAACAGATGCTTTCATTCATTTACCTACAAATATTTAAAGAGCACCTACCATGTGCCAGGCACTGTCTAGATCTGAGGTTACAGAAGTGAATAAGACAGAGACCCTGCCCTCATGGAACTTACATTTAAGTTCTTTTTTTTTTTTTTCCCCGACCTTTGATGTTTAAATAGCACATAGTCGGCAACTAGGTAAAACATTTGTTATACTGAGATATTGTTAAGTATTCTAGTGCTCCCAAAGTTCTTGGCTCTTTTTTTATCCTCACTTTATTCCGAGTAGAGGGGAATTCTGCCAGTGTATAGAGGTTGACTGGAAGGAGAATTTAGGAGATAATGAAATGGCTCAACAGTTTCTTGGTCATTTGAGCATGCAGCAAGAGACTGGATAAAAGCTGCTGGGCGTATAACAAGTTACTGCTGGCCTAGTGAGCTCTCCAGATACTCATTCAAAGAAATGAGCTCACTTTTTGGCCATTGATACAGTTCAGTCCTTTTAAAATGTAATCACACTGAAACACAGTGATATGTTAATTTTATCGTAGTAAACAGTAGAATTAGAGATGACAGAACTTCTGAAAACTTAAGGGACTGATTTATTATTATTAACTTACATCATTGACACTTAGATAATTCTTTAAAAAATTTTATTATAGTCAGGAAATATTAAAAGTGAGATAATAGAGTGAACACAGGAGAAAATTTTTATTTTTTATGTAGTATGTAGCCAGGGATCATAGTACACTTGGACATAATTAAGTAATTTACATGGGTTATTCTTTTCCTTTTGAGAGGAAGAGAAAAGTGTTCAGGAGTTGATGGGTTATCAGTGTCATGCCTCAAGCTAGAGAGAAGATGAGTCATTGCTGTGAAGTTTTAAGGAAAAGATGCATTTTTCTATGTTTTTTTGCCCTTTGTAGTGATAGTTACTTTAAAGCTTTTATCCCCCTATTAGGGACGAAGGCGAATTGCTCGAGATGCAAATTCTATTAAAAAGGAAATTGAAGAAGAGAAAACAGAAGACAAATTAAAAGATAATGATACAGAAAATAAGGATGAAGATGATGACTATGAAACTGCAGAGAAAAAAGAAAATGAGTTACTACTGGGGAGAAAAAATACACCAAAGCAAAAGGAGAAGAAAATTAAAAAGCAGGAGGATTCTGACAAAGACTCAGAGGAAGAGGAAGAGAAGAGCCAAGAGAGGTACATTATCTTATATTTGTTCTCCAGAAGCACCTGTCTGGGGTACAGCAGCGCTCTGTTCCTGCTTAGAGATTCAGGTTTGAGGGAATGTTTTCTTATTGGGACTTCCATTCCTCTTGTCTAATGAAGGTGAGACACATTGTGAAGATGATGTGTATCGCCTTTCGGAATTGGAGAATATACTGGTCGCACCATTTTAATAGCACTTGTGCCCTAAACAGTGGCCTCAAAGAAGGCTGCGCCACCCAGTCAAAAGAAAGGTCCTGCAGTTGACAGCAGGGAAGGGAGCTGGAGAAAAATGGAGGAAGTGGACAAGAGGAAACAGCGACAGCAAAAATTCCATTTTAAAAAAGGTACAATTTGGGAAAGCTAACAAACACATGGGTGCACAGTACTAGCAGATGTTTCTGTGTGTTAGCTTTATCTAAGAACATTTTTCTTTTTCAAGTTATTGTATTAGAATAAGTGGCATGCACCCCTGATTCTAGTTTGGAAAGTACATTCTTGCCCCACATCACAACAATTAAATTTCGGCCTTTTAATGTTCATCCTGTTTGCTGTTGAATGAAAACTGTTTTTGTTTTTTCTCATGTATCACACACGTATGGACTGAATTGACTTAAAAATAACCAATGATTAGGCAGTCTAGCTAGATCACGGTAATGTCCAACTATGTTCAGTTGGCCATTTCTTTGTTGTCAAATGGATTTACTAATTTTTAGACACTACTAAAAAATGAATTTTAATTCAGCAACAGCAGCATAACACACTTACTTGTATAGAAGCTCTCCTCCATAGTTATTTTTTGATTATCATCTGATGCTAAATTTTCTAGAAATGTGAGTTACTAAGCAAAATTGGGAACAGTGGCCTGCTGCCTCCGACTAGTGGCTGACACCCATCTGAAAATTAACCGTTGAGAAAATTAGTGGGAAAATAGTAATGATTGGTGAGTGGGAGGTAATTTTATGATTCAGTACAAATAGGTGCAGGAGCTTTCACAATTACACGTGAATTAGGTTAGTGAATAAAGCAGGTTCTGTCGTGAAATAGGATTAGGATTACGGAAAGTGGGAGGAAGTAATTGGAGTTGAGTATAATGATGTGAGTATAGTATTTGAAGTATTCGGACAATAAATTTAAGCAAAGATAAACCACCTAAAACGTAAGGCCTAATTACAGTTTGAAGATGTGTTAAAAATAAGCATCAAAATGTGTATATTTTATAGTAATGCATCAAACTTGTAATACACATATATACACATACACACTATGTGGTTTGAAAAGCCTTTATAATTAATTGATATGTAAATGGAATATTTATTTTAGAGACAGAAAATTTCAGACTTGAATATGAAGAATGGTATTTCCTTTTACTAAATAAAAATTGAATATACAAACATAGTCTGTATTCTCATTCAGTAGCAGGAATTATGGAAATAGGAAACTTTTTTATTTATAGAGACTTCTGTCTTAAGTAGTTTCTCATGGTGTTTTGAAATTACCTTATCAGGATATAATTGGAAGATGCCTTTGGAAAGAAAACATTCCCACTGCTAATGGGTTATCAAAGCTTCTTCATGTTGGGTCCCCCAGTGGTCCCTAAAATAATGCCCTATGTTTATGACAGAACACAGTACCTCCTTTTAAGCTTTTTAAAACTCTTGTGACACTAGTGTGATCTTTGATGCAAATCTTTCCTGAATCCTTGCCAGGCTAATAAAGAATGTTTTATTTATAAAAATATGAAAAATATTGTTGGACCTCCCTATGTGAATCTCCTTTATATCTGATTATCAAAACAAAGAAGAACTGATGGGAGATGCGTAAAAACAAATAGGAATCAACATTAGATATGCAAAGTTTTGTTCTCCTGGTGCTATGCCACAGTTATAACAAGTGGCCTAATACTCAAGTATCGTTTCTTTGTTAGGGTGGGGAAACCTTTAAAATAGAAACTATCAATAATTTAAAAGATAGAGTTACTAAGGTAGTTAGCCCTTGTTCATTATTTTGCCCACCAAAAAAATAGTCTTGGTTAAGAACCGTTCTGAATTGAGCAGAAAGTAGTAGTAAAGTAGACTTAAAAGGCATTTTAGTTGCAGGAAGTTAAAAACTATCTTTAGGTCATTTTCACCTGGAAGGTGGCACTTGAGTATGAATCCTAAAGACTTTTTCAAAGCATGTTGTCCTTATTTTGCTTTATCAAAAGTGACTTATTTGACTCCACATCATCATTAACTGTGATTATTGATTGGCCTTTAAGAAGTATGGATTTCCTTTTGGTACAGTGCACCTTTACATAGTAAATAAAGTCCTTAGTAAGTAGTCTGTAAAAATCTTCTCCTTCTCCTCCTTCTTCTCCTCCTCCACTGACATGAATTAGGTTATGACTCTTCTACATGTTGGATTCTTTTAGCGTATATTATTTTGTTTTCCATTAAGTTATTAGTAGCATTATCAATGTTATAACTTACTGCAGGGAAGAAACCGAAAGCAAATGTGACTCTGAAGGGGAGGAAGATGAGGAAGACACAGAACCTTGCCTAACAGGAACCAAAGTGAAAGTAAAATATGGACGAGGGAAAACGCAGAAAATCTATGAAGCCAGTATTAAAGGCACTGAAATTGATGATGGAGAAGTTTTATACTTGGTACATTACTATGGATGGAATGTCAGGTAAGCAAGAAATTATTTTCTTTTTTTGAAATTTCTTTCATTGGGTCAGAAAGATCAATTTAATGTTTTAAAGAAGGAAAGCAAATAGTATATATGTATTTACAAAGCACACCTTGTATCTGAATTTTCCAAGACTCCTGTCATTCCCACTGTTTTACTAGCTATGTCAATACTTCCAGCCAAAGGTCACCAGGATCACATCTGTAGTTGAACAAGTTGGATTTATTACTCATTTTCAGTGAGGGAGAACACACAGCTTGGAGAACCACGTGGCACCTCAGTTAGAGGGTGGATCTGTGAAAGCTTACAGTACCACCTTGGGGAAAAGCAATACCCCAGGATTCTGTGGAAACATCCTGTAGGGAGCCAGGCCCATGGCGCCCAACAGTGCAAGTGGTTTTGTTTGTTTGTTTATTAAATTTATCAGAAATCAAACCTGTATCAAGCACTGTAACAATTCTGAATTGGTTAATTAATAAAAAAAGAATATTAGATAGGACTTAGATCTGAGCTTCTGTTAGGTGATTTTGGGGTGGGTTTAAGGAAATGGGGCTTTGCTCTAGACTGGATGCTGTCAAGAAGTGGGGGGTAATTCTGTGATTGGTTATCTTAATCTTATCTATAAGGAGAGAAGACTAGAGCAAGGTTAATGCTATAATTGGTAAGGCAGCAGCAGTCAGGAAAAAAAAGGATGCTCGGTCATTTTTGTGGCTTGGAAAATGTTCCTGCTTTTTTCTGGGTTGAGACACAACTAGGGAGTGGTCTTGTTTTTGTCTTGATCCATTATGGTCACGGAACAGACCTGTCTGATGTTGATGTTCTGTGAAATTGTTCACATTCAACATGAGAACAACACGCCCAAGCTGTGAGGGCCAGAACAGCTCCGTAGCAACAGCAAGGCCCAGCTAATAGTACCAGGCTAGTTCCTGAATGGCAGGGACTACTTTTCTCTTTCTCCTTTAGAAAGTCTTGCGTGTTCAGTATCTCTGCTTGCCCTGTAGTTGCTTTGAGCCAGAGTGCTCCAAAATTTCCCTACATACTCAGTGTGTGCCCTGTTATGCCTCAATTCCCTCATCTGAATTGGGGAAGACAGAGTACCTACTTTACAGGGATTCTGTGAGAAGCAGTGCTAATATCTACATTAACATGCAAAGTTAATATAATTAGTGCCTAATATAGTTAGTAAGTGCTCAATAAACATTAACTTTGCTTTAGTGAGGGGGAGTTTGGTTTCTGTCCTCTCACGTCATTTTAAAAGAGTATGGTTTTAACGAATAGCGTATAAAACTTGAAAATTTCTTTTCTCTTTTCTCAAACCAGCCCTTGTGCCCTTCACATTTCTGCCAACACTAAAAACAAACATTTTCGTCCATCTCCCAGTTGTTTTGTATGTATGTACTGAATTTGGGAAGAAAGACCGCACTTACCAACCTCGAGTCCCTGCTTTGCAGTTGCAGACCATTGTAGCCTTTTTTCCTCAGATTCTATTTAGTTCACATCCATCTACTTTTATTTACCATCAGTGTGTCTTTTCTGCTTTCCAGAATTTCCCCCTTCTGTCATCCTTCTGTCTCATTTTTTTAATGTTTTACTGTATGACTCTTCTTCACAGTCATTTTATTACATGCTCATGTTCTTCCTAACTGGTTACCTAACTGGAATTCACATGGTTATGGGTTTTCATTGACCTTCCATACTGCTAGATATTGGGTTAATGCAGGAGAAGATCATTTTTAAACCATAGTATAGGTGGTCATGGTACTGTGTCAGCTGAACTTGCGCATATTGGAACAGTGTCCTTCTTTTGCGTGACTTCACAGTAATTCGGTAACAAAGTGAGGGTATGGTTGCCATCATCATGGTGCAGTTCAAAGCAAGGACTGCCTGTAGTTTTTTTGCTTAAATGTTCAGATTTTAGATTCTGGTTGAGCTCTATAAATACCTATATATTCATATAATATGAAAGTTGTTATTTAGTTCTAGGAAGTTTAATTCCTTATTTGCCCCTGATTAGTAACTTGGACTGACTATGTTAAAATTTAGAAGTGATGTCAATATTTTGGGAAAGGGGAAAATGAGTTGTTCTCAACTTGAGCTAAACAGAATAAATGTAGGTAAAGGAAATATCTATAAAAAATTTCAGTCTTAGAGGTGATACAATTCAGAATAAAATTTTATTAGAAATACTGGAGGCTAGAGAGAGTTCTGAGAGGAAAAGAGTTGAAAAGGCCTTCATAAAATAATCTGGAACTGAGCATATTACAAACTTGAATTTACCTGACTTGTTTTGCATTATTCGATCAATAGAATGAATTCCAGTGCAGAATCACTTATTTCATTAAGCTCAGATGTGTGGGAGTTGTGGAAAAGAAGGCAGTTCAAACAATCTTGAATCTAGTTAGAGTTTGCCTACCCTGCTATCCCTGTAAGCCTGTTTTCCCTGAGAAATTCTCTTGCCTTGCCCTGTTGGGGGCAGGTACATAAAACACCTAGTAGAGTACTTGGCACACGTTACCAGCAAACTAGCATCCGTGCCCTTCGCATTTCTGCCAACGCTAGAACCAAATTCTTTAGCCTACCTCACTGTTGTTTTTATTTGGTGAGTACCTTTCAAATAAGGTATTCTTGTGAATTTTTAATATATTCTTTATTTTAAGGTATGATGAATGGGTGAAGGCTGACAGGATAATCTGGCCGTTGGACAAAGGTGGACCAAAGAAAAAACAGAAGAAAAAAGCTAAAGTATGTACATAGGTGCCATATCCTTTATGATAGGTACAGGAATTATTCATATTGTATTTTCTGTAAACGTTGTTTTCTCATTGTATAATCATCTTGAGTCTTTCAAAGTAATTGTGATTTTCTCTTCTACAACACAGAAGCTTAAAAAGTAAAAAATGTAAACACATTACCACGCTGTTTCAGGAAAGGTGAAAACCAGCGACCCCTAGGGCACAGACTTCAAACACAAAGGCCTATGAGGTTCTCTAGAAAAGGGGTGTAAAGTAGGACTGAGAGTGACAAAGGAGAGGTCAAGTTCCTCATCTAGAGAGAATGGAACTAACTACTCTGCTGTGGGATGCAGACCCAGGGTTGCCAGATTTTAGGATTTTTCAAGACAACTGTATTTTTTAAAATGTGAAATCTAATTTTTAAATGCTGGAAGCTGATACTAAATTTTAAGACATACGTTGGCCAGTTGTACCCTCATGCACGCCCACAATTTTCAGCCTTTGCTGTAGAGATGATGACGTATCTTTCTTTTCCTCAGGGAATAGTAAGAAACAAGGGGGAGAGCTGAGTAGTGTATAGCTCTCTAATGTACTGACTCTGACCTTCACAATATAATTGCAGTGTTACAAGTTGAAGTTGTAGAACATCGTATTCACATAAGTACAAAAATATTTTAGAAAACGATTTAATTTTAATTTTTCCATAACTACAGATGAGGAGTTGACATAACAAACCTTTTTGAGTTATAGTTTTCCTTGGAGAAGTAGACTGTTCATTTTTCATAGGCTGGTGCTTCTCATACATTTTGTTGTTGTTACCCAGAACAAAGAAGACAGTGAAAAGGATGAAAAGAGGGATGAGGAGAGGCAGAAGTCAAAACGGGGACGACCTCCTTTAAAATCTACTCTTTCATCAAACATGCCATATGGTTTGTCTAAGACTCCAAACAGCGACGGAAAATCAGGTACCAGAAGTGCTCACATCAATATGCCAGACAGCTCACCTCTGTCAAATGGAATGGAAGGTGCTGAATTCTGAGAATCACTGGTTTTTTAAAAATCAATAATAAAAATAATAAAACTTCAGTTTTGCGAGAGATTCATAGAAAGTCATCTAGGTTTTTTTTTTTTTTTTAAGGAATCAATTTTATTTATTTATTTTTGGTTGTGTTGGATCTTTGTTGCTGTGCGCGGGCTTTCTCTCGTTGCGGCAAGTGGAGGCTACTCTTCGTTGCGGTGCGCGGGTTCTCATTGCCGTGGCTTCTCTTGTTGCGGAGCACGGGCTCTAGGCATCTGGGCTTCAGTAGTTGTGGCTCGCGGGCTCTAGAGCGCAGGCTCAATAGTTGTGGTGCACGGGCTTAGTTGCTTCCCTGCATGTGGGATCTTCCCGGACCAGGAATCGAACCTGTGTCCCCTGCCTCGGCAGGCGGATTCTTAACCACTGCACCACCAGAAAAGTCCCTAGGCTTTTACTATACGATTTAAACTACAAAATTTGATTTGAAGAAAATGTTTATTTTGCTGTATCATGTTTATTTAAAATTTAGTGTTCTACTTAATTAGGAATAACTTTTCTTATTAATACCGTATAGGAATATTCTTTTTAAAAATTGTTTATTTATTTTTGGCTGCATTGGGACTTCGTTGCTGTGCGCAGGCTTTCTCTAGTTGTGGCGAGCGGGGTCTACTCTTGGTTGCAGTCTACTCTTCGTTACAGTGCGCGGGCTTCTCATTGCGGTGGCGGTGGCTTCTCTTGTTGTGGAGCACGGGCTCTAGGTGCGCGGGCTTCAGTAGTTGTGGCACGTGGGCTTAGTTGCTCCGTGGCATGTGGGATCTTCCCAGACCAGGGCTCGAACCCGTGTCCCCTGCATTGGTAGGCGGATTCTTAACCACTGCACCACCAGGGAATCCCCCCTAGGAATATTCTATTTTAACAGAGGGTGCGTTGACAAGCCATGCGTCCTCCTGTGTGCTGCACTGTCCTACAAAGCATGTGCCAGTGTCTCCTGTAATCTATTGCTGTTCACCTAGGATCTTTCAATAAAGTTGTGACTGTGTTGTTCAAAGACAGGACAAACTAATGTGGTAGAGGCATGTTTTGTGATGAATATAGGTGAACATATTTTATTCTGATTTTACCGTTTTTCCCACTTTTCTACCTTTGTATATTTTTCCATGTAATTTAAGAAATGTTAAATTTAGAAAAACGTTCATATAAAAATTTCCCTCCCTTGAAGAAAAAAGCTTTTCTGAACCACAGGATTGCCGAGTCCACCATGTGGAGAAAACGGCATCTTTCCTCCTCTTTACTGCCATCTGCTGGAAGGTTGTCAAAATACACAAATGCAAGACGTCCACAAAGTGGAAGATGCCCTCTTAGAGATGCATGCCCATGTGCAATGTATAGTCTACAGAACTGTACATGGTCTTGCTAAACTACTTCATAAAAGTAAAAAACTACTTTTAAAAAAAATTTATTTTGTTTATATTTATTTTTGGCTGCGTTGGGTCTTCGTTGCTGCGTGCAGGCTTTCTCTAGTTGCGGTGAGCGGGGGCTACTCTTCGTTGCGGTGCGTGGGCTTCTCATTGCGGTGGCTTGTTGCGGAGCACTGGCTCTAGCTGCACGGGCTTCAGTACTTGTGGCACATGGGGTCAGTAGTTGTGGCTCATGGGCTCTAGAGCGCAGGCTCAGTAGTTGTGGCGCACGGGCTTAGTAGCTCCGGGGCATGTGGGATCTCCCTGGACCAGGGCTCGAACACGTGACCCCTGTATTGGCAGGTGGATTCTTAACCACTGTGCCACCAGGGAAGTCCCTACTTTTTTTACCATGAGAAAAAATTCTAAATTCTGTATATGATAAAACCACAAAATAAAACTACACACCTTTTCACTTAAAAAGTACATTTAAGCTTGCTTTTTTGTACTTCTTTAGAATATGAGCACCATGTGGGTAGAATTTTTGTATTTTACAACTTCTATACCATCTTAGAACCCTAGTTATTATTTTAAAAATTTTCTGAGTTAAAGAGAATGATTTAAGGTAGCTGGCCTGTACTTTCCTGTCTCTTAATCAAGGGAATATTTAAAGTTTTGAGAATTCAAGCTTCTCATTCTCTGTACATCTTTTCAGAATTAAGTAGAATATCATATTCCTTTCTAAGGACACAAAATGGGCATCTCTTTTATTAATCAGTACCTTCTAGATCTCAGATCAAACCACTTAACATATTAACTTCATATCTCAGTACTAGTCCTTTGCTTTTTCTAGGGGTTACTGTAGCCTAAATACGATACTAGTAAAAATTGCAAAATAGCTCTTTTATAGAATTGAGACAGTAATATTTTCTATGCAATGTATTTTCACATGGAATTTGAGGTCTCCCCTCCCCCATTTTGGCACAAATGTATGGTTTATTTTTTTAAAATTTATTTATTTATCTTTGGCTGCGTTGGGTCTTCGTTGCTGCGTGTGGGCTGTCTCTAGTTGTGGTAAGCGGGGGCTACTCTTCATTTTGCTGCGTGGGCTTCTCATTGTGGTGGCTTCTCTTGTTGCGGAGCGCAGGCTCTAGGTGCGCGGGCTTCAGTAGTTGCGGCGTGCGGGCTCAGTAGTTGTGGCGTGTGGGCTCTAGAGCACAGGCTCAGTAGTTGTGGTGCACAGGCTTAGTTGCTCTGCGGCATGTGGGATCTTTCCGGACCAGGGCTTGAACCCGTGTCCTCTGCATTGGCAGGCGGATTCTTAACCATTGTGTCACCAGGGAAGTCCTGATTTATTTTACATAAGAAATTTCTACAAGGAGGTATTCAGAGGTACTTGATAAAGAGTTTTGTCTTTGGCAGAATTTTTATTATAAAATTGCATTGGTAATTAAGATAGAAACCTTTGTAATACAGTATTTCCTCTTGCAGACTCCTGTTCATCTGATAGTGAAACAGAAGACCTTTTAGAAAAGAATTTGATGAATGAAGAACTTTCTCCTGATATTAAAGAAGAATTAGAAAAAAATGAAAGTTTAAGTGATGATAAACTAGATGAAGAAAATCCAAAGATTGCTGCACATATATTAAAAGAAAATGATAGGACTCAAATGCAGCCTTTAGAAACCTTGAAGTTAGAAGTTGGAGAGAATGAACAAATAGTACAGATTTTTGGAAGTAAAGTGGAACAAGTAGAAGAAGTTAAGAAAGAGGCAGAAAAATCTCCTAAAGGAAAGGGAAGACGAAGCAAGACAAAAGATCTTTCTTTAGAAATTATAAAGATTTCATCATTTAGCCAGGATGAAGCAGGAACTGAACCTCATATAGAAGCTCAGAGTATAGAATTTTCTTCATTAGACAATAAAAACTTTTCTTCTGCTACAGAAGATGAAATTGACCAGTGTGCAAAAGAAAAAAAGTTGAAACGGAAAATACTGGGACAGTCATCACCAGAGAAAAAAGTAAGAATGGAGAATGGAATGGAAATGACAAATAGTATTTCTCAAGAAAGGACCAGTGATTGTGTTGCATCTGACGGAATGAAAAACTTAAATTTTGAACAACACTTTGAAATAGAAAATGAAGGAATGCCATCATTAATAGCAGAGCCAAACCAATGCATTCAAGAATTGACTAAAGAAAAATTTGATAGTCCAGCTGAAGAAACTGTAAATACTCCGCTAAAAGAAGAAGAGGATGCAATGCCTCTGATTGGGCCGGAAACCTTGGTTTGCCATGAAGTAGATTTGGACGATTTGGATGAAAAGGATAAGACCAGTACTGAGGATGTAGTAGTTGAAAGCTCTGAATCTAACTCTCTTGTTTCTATTCCACCTGCCCTACCTCCTGCAGTACAGCATAACTTTTCAGTGGCTTCACCACTTACTCTCAGCCAAGATGAGTCTCGAAGTATAAAAAGTGAGAGTGACGTAACCATTGAGGTCGATAGTATTGCTGAAGAATCTCAAGAAGGTCTCTGTGAGAGGGAATCAGCAAATGGATTTGAAGCCAGCGTTGCCTCTGGTACCTGTAGTATAATTGTTCAAGAAAGAGAGAGCAGAGAGAAGGGTAAGGACTTCCTAGGGAGAAAATCAACCATTATATTAAAACCAAAAACTAGTGAGCCAAGAGTTTTAGGAACTAATGATCTGTTAAGTACCGTCCCTCTCTCCTTCCTTCCTTCCTTCTTTCCTTTCTCCCTCCCTCCCCTCCTTTTTTTTTCTTTTTAACATACACGTGGAAATTCGTGTAAATAGGTGAATGAATGTTCTTGCTCTTGATTTTTTTTTTTTCTAAATCTCTCTTTTCACTTATTTCAGGTCAGAAAAGGCCAAGTGATGGAACTAGTGGATTATTGGCCAAAAAGCAGAAGCGAACCCCAAAGCGAACAAGTGCTGTAGCCAAAAATGAAAAGAATGGAGCAGGTTGGTACTTTTCAATGCTGGCTTTAGTATGGTGTTAGTACTTTCAGCAGTTTGTTGGCTTGATCATTTGTGTCAGCTTAAAACTCAATTTGGTTTATTATGTTCTGAAAAGTAGCAATTTTTCCATTAGTTTTTAATCTGAAGGTGCTTGTCAATTTTATTTAGAGCTGGGATAGCTGTGGTTATTTTTTATGCTTATTTCATTTGTATTTCTTATGTAAAGCAGTTTAATATTAGAGGAATACATTTGGGAATCTTGAACAAAAGAAAAATAACATTTGCTCTGGTAATAAAAGCAGATTAAGTTTACATTTCTGAATGGAATGTTCTCCTTTCATCTAGAAAAACTGACTTTTAAATAGTAACACAGTAAGTTTGAAATACGGGGAAATAAATTTCTTACTAAAACAAACAGGAAAATTAGTAAACCAGTAAGAATAGATTACATGAAAAACAGATTTCTGTACAATAAGGAGTAAAATTAAGTTGTAGAATATAGTAAATAGAAATAAACATGGTTGATTTTAACAAATTAAAATTTTACCTCCAAAGCATGCCTTCATACAAGTCTGAAAGGGAAATTCTAGATTACAGTAGATACATATTTCAAGGAAGGGGCATATAATTTATTTAAGATAAAAGGCATTTCAAAGAAAAACCTTTGAGCCATATTTCAAATCCTCAATAACCAGGTATGGCTAGTGGCTGGACAAGACAGGTCTAGAGTATAGAGAAAGAGTGATGGGAGATGAGACTAGAAAGACAGCAGGAATTACAAAGGGAAAATGAGAACTTTACAGTGGCTGAGCTGGGCAGACATCACCTTAGTCAAATGAAGTGAACACCACCAGTAATGGGACAAAGTGAAATGTACCACCTGACAGGACGCAATAAGAAGAACATAGCTGCACATCTGTAATATTCCTGTCAAAGATGTATAACCTGACTGTAATCATGAGGACCCATCAACAAATTCAAACTGAAGGATGTCCTATAAAATGACTGGCCTATGATTTTAAAAATTGTCAAGGTTATGAAAGTCAAAGAAAGAGGAACCGTTCCAGATTAAAGGAGACTTATGAGGTGTGATAATTAAATGCAGTATATAATTCTCACCTGGATCCTATTGCTGTAAAGAACATTATCGGGTCAAGTAGAGATACTTGTGTGGGATCTGAGGATTAGATGATAGTAATATATCTGTGTTAATTTCCTGATTTTGATGGTTGTATTATGGTTCTTTAGGAGTGTGGTGGTTTTTAAAACATATTCACAAATGTGTTGATACGTTTCCCTTCAAGAGGCAAAGCCTAATCCCTTCCTCTTGAGTGTGGGCTGAATTTAGTGACTCACTTCTAACTAATAAGGTGGACGTGATGGAGTGTGTCTTCAGAGAATAGGTCATAAAAGGCACTGCAAATTCCTTCCTGCTCTCCCTTGGATCACTTGCTCTGGGGGAAGTTAGCTGCCATGGTGTGAGGTCACTCAAGCAGTGTATGGAGAGGCCCACGTGGTGAGGAACTGAGCATATCCTGCCAACAGCCAGCAAGGAACTGAGGCCTCCCAAAACTCCCTAACAGCCATGTGAGTGAGCCGTCTTGGAGCATATCCTCCAGCTCCAGTCAAGTCTTCAGAGACCAGAATCTTGGCTAAAAGCTTGACTGCAACCTCACAAGATTCCCTGAGCTGGACCACACAGCCAAGCTGTTCCCAGATTCCAGCCCTCTGAAAGCGTGTGAGATACTAAACATTTGTAGTTTTAAACTGCTAAGTTTTGGGCTAATTTGAAGATAACTAATACAGGGAGAATGTTCTTATTTGTAAGAAGAGAACACTAAAGTATTCAAATATGGCAGGGCAACTTATCCTCAAATGGCAGAAAAACATTCTTTGGTAATTGTTCTTCTCTTTTTTGTAAGTTTGAAGATTGTTTCAAAATAAAAAGTTAAAAATTAAAAAGGAAAAAAAAAGGAGATGATCAGTTTTTCTTTTTGGAAAGAATCTTTGGCTTAACTAAGGTAGTGAAAGAAGGAATGAATTAAGAGAATTGGGACATAAAATCACTAGTACTCAATTATTATTAGTTAGATATGAGGAACTGGTTAACTGACATATAGCATATAGGAGTAGCAGCAGGCTGTTGGAAGAGTAATTTAGGGAATGTTGCTTTTAGAGATACCGCGTATTAGGATAATAAGGCTCTGGAGCTTCGAAGAAAGTCTGTTTTTAGAAGATAGTTGTTGAAGGATTACAAGATGATAAAGCTGCTATGGGAGAGTTGTAAAATGAGAAGAAAAAGAACCGGAAGTGGAATTATGTGGCATATCCCTTTAAATGGGCCAGGAATAGCAGAGTAGAAGCAGATTAGAGATAAATGAAAATCAGTAAACACTAGTTGGTTTGAATAAGAAAGACGTTTCAAATGCAATAGAATATTCAAGTAGGATTAAAATATATTCATTGAATTTGGTGAATAGTAAGTGTTTGGGGCCCTAACAAGAGCATGGGAAGGAGACATGATTAGAAAGTATGGAAATAAGAAAGACAAAGAATTTCTCTTTCATGAAATTTGACCCTAGAGAGAAGGAAAGAGGTGCCAGCTAAAGGGGGAGGCTTTCCTCTCCTTCCCTCCCTCTCTCTCTAAGGGTAGGAAAGCTTTAGGCATGGAAAAAGATGCTTAAAGAAACATCTGGAAAAAGAAGAAAGATAAAATGACATTGGGATATTTCAGAGGAGCTGGGAATAAATGGTTTCAAGAGTATAGCTGAAGAGATTAATTTGCCCAGAATTAACAGTCTCCTCTTTTTGAGGCCCAAAAAGGGAGATAAGGACAGATACAGTAGGGGAGGGGCTGGGAAAGTGAGTGTGTAACCCTCAACTTTGCCTTTTCAGTAGAAGGGAAGTTTGGCTGTTGAGAGTGAATAGGATGGAAGTAGGGTGTAGACCTTGGAAAAAAGCAGAAAAAGTTGAGAGAAAATTCTAATTTGTTATTAAGTGAAAACCAAAAGCATCTTTAAATACACATTTGGTGAGGAGGGATGTAGACTTGCAAACAAATATCTGACACATTTTATATATTACACATATGTTAAAAGTTGGATGTGTATTTTATGCTTGTTCATGTGTATAGTTTGGGTTGGTCCCCTTTTGGGTTGTTTTTATGTTTTGTTTTGAACATAAGTGGGGCAATACTGTGCTTATTGTTTTTTAACTTTATCATTTCACAATGTATTTTGGATATTTTGCCATTTTTCTTAGGAACTCTAGCTTATTCTTTTTAACAACTTTAGCACAGTATTCAATAATACTGATATATAATTCTTAGCCATTTCCCTTTTGGTGGGTATTTAGGTTATTTCCATCTTTTTATTGTTATAAAAGTTAGCACATTTGTGCATTTATTTCTTTAGGATACCGAAAAGTGTAATTACTGGGTCCGTTGCATTTTAATATTTGAGATTTTTATCATTTATAACCTGAGTCAACTTTTTCTTACTATAGGACAAAGCAGTGATAGTGAAGATCTTCCTGTCCTAGACAATTCAAGTAAATGTACCCCAGTGAAGCATCTTAGTGTATCTAAGCCACAGAAGCTTGCACGATCTCCTGCAAGAATATCCCCTCACATCAAAGATGGAGAAAAAGATAAACAGAAAGAAAAACATCCGAATTCATCTCCTCGGACATACAAGTGGAGTTTTCAACTCAGTAAGAAACTTACAGAAAACTTGAATGTATATTACAAAGTGGTATATATTTTGAAATGTCAAAATAAGGAATAATGATTAGCAAATTCATTTATTTACATATCCTAAATGTTGTCTTATTAATAATCACTACTTATTATCTTAAATACAAATCTGTGTCTTTTTATAATACTAACTTGATAAATATTGATTGGAGAAAGCTCTCCAGTTATGGAATGAGACATGTATGATTTATATAAATTGATGAAACTTAAACACCCTTTCTTGTACTGACAATTGGAAATAACTAATAAATGAGGAAAACATCAATACAAAGACACTATTTGGATAAATAACTACAATTATAGATCAGAGTTGCTGAATGTTGATGTTTCCTTGTGCTTTTCTGATTATTTCAGTAATACATCATTAAGTAATACATGTTTAGTGGAATATTTGGGATATATATAGAAATCTTATTCATGAATTTAATTAAGGCCTTCCATTTTTATAGAGCCTTATTTAGTGTACTGTTAGGTTTTAATAAACTAAAGCGTTTGTTGATTTATGAATTGGACTTTTGATAGAACTGCCATCATTTTTTCTCATAGAATTATTTTTAAATCCAGATTAACTTTTTTTCCCTTTTAGATGAATTAGATAACATGAACAGTACGGAGAGAATCTCTTTTCTCCAAGAAAAACTACAGGAAATCAGAAAGTATTACATGTCTTTGAAGTCTGAAGTTGCAACCATAGATAGGAGGAGAAAAAGATTAAAAAAGAAAGACAGAGAAGGTAATTTGATTATAATTTTTCTTCCCCCTGTTTTTCAAATATATGTTCTATCGTTTTAGAAGATTTAGGTTTGCCACTTTTTAATATAGTATATACTTATTGTTATCTTTAGATTCCTAGTGTTTTCTTCTTTGTTGCTATTGTTGAAGTGAGTCAACAGCTGAATCCGAATGAGACTCTTGAAAGAGACTATGAACTGTTTTACAAAATGTGTGATTTTACTAAATGTGGTGGGTTCTTAAGAAGAGCTTACTCCCTCTGAATTTCTCTCACTGCTCAACAAACATTTATTGGCTGCCTATTAACAGGCACTATATTTTTCATTATGGGGTTCATCAAAATGAAGAGGGATATGGCTTATCCTCTAGGAGGTTATCTTGTTGGGATCATAAGTCATTTCCTAAGCAACTACTATATAAGATAGTTCAGCTTTACAACATTAATGCACACATACCATATGCCAGGCCCTCTTTCAGGTGGGGGAAGTACAGAGATGAATAAGATACAGACCTCCATCTCAAAGTCTTAATGTCTAGTGGAACTGTATGTTGAGGGCCCTGAGGGTGATATTAACAAGAACAGGAGTTGGTGGAAGGAGAGATGACTTCGGAATAATCACGAGGAGAGAAAAGCATCTGAACTAAACCTTAAAAATGTATAGCACTGACTTCTAGTTAAACATTGACATCTCATATCTACCCCAAGCCCAGGCCTCACTAAAATAATAGTAAAGAAAATTAAAAGCCCTATACCCACAAGGACGAGAGAATGGGACAGCAGACTGACTACGGTAGACAAGAAATGTCAGCAGCATATCTTTTGGAAGCTGAGAAGCAGATGGACTGTAACTGTCCTAGCAGATGACAGAATGCTAAACACCTAAGCTTGTTTATCCTTCTAGTGGGACAAAACAATGAGAAGCAAGCTAATTCACACTACATCACCCCAGAAGAGCTCTGAGGTCAGTGTGAGGTGTGAGGATGAAAATTGGAGATGGTTTGAAAAAGGAAGGAGAAATTGGATCCTTTCATCCCACCCTCTGAAGCAAACTACCTTTTCCCCTAACTCCAGCAGAAAATAGGAGATTAAGTTATTGGAGGCTGAGAGGGATCAACAGGCTTATAGAAAGACCCAGGGACACCAGCCATAGCTGAAGGTGAGGGTTAGGTGCTAAACCAAAAATAATGAGCTTGAGTGAAAGTTTCCAGTACTAAATGATGAGACTTCTGTCCCTTTTCCAACCAACGATCTCATCTTCTTGTCTCTCTGAAAGCTGGTAACCAAGCTTATGCTCATTCCTGGAAGGAGATTGAAAGATTCCTCTGGAGAAACTGCCCAAGGGAAGTGATCTAACATAGATACCAGCATTTGGAGGTTCCTGAACCAAAAAGCAAAATCCTTACAAATCACTACGTGTGCACTGCCCAACATTTAAAAGCCCGGCGGCCTCATGTATAGCCTCCAGTTAGCTTTTTAATGCTCCCCCTTAAATATGGAAGCCACAAGACCAGATGTTTGAGGAAAGCCTTTACATAAAGACAGAAACCAAAATATTCAATAGAAAAAAGTAACTTGGACAATGTGCCATATAAAAACAACAAACTATAATTAATATCCAGAGTTACAGAAAAGATATTGCCGTCTTGAAACAAGAATATGATACTATCAATGAATTCATCTCTTAAAAATTAAAAATATGATATTTGGAATAAAAAATAAATAAATAGAAGGGTAAGATAGTAAGGCTAAAGAAATCCCAGTAAAATATCAAAAAGATAATAGGAGAGAATAACTAAGAGAAATATAGGATCTGGCTGGGACATCCAACTTCTGAATCATAGGATTTCTAGAAAGAGAACACTGAATAAACATAGGAGGAAGTTGTGATCAAAGAAATAAGAAAAACTTCCAGAAATGAAGGAGATGGGTTAGAAAATTGAAAGGACTCCCTGCGACCTCTATAAAGAATGGAGGAAAAAATCACACCAAAGCACATTATGAAATTTCAGAACCCTGTGGATAGAGGTAAGGTTCCAAAAGCTTACCATATAAAGGTATATACAAAAAACTGGGTCTCAGAACAGCATCAGATTTCTCACGTCAGATTTCTCAATGGTGACATTAAAAACTAGAAGCCAAGCTATTAAGATAATGTGACATCCAGCAAACAAGGAATCCCACATAGGAAAACAGTAAGGAAAATCTCAAGGTGATGGCACATGGAAGCCCTAGAATGATCACTACATAACAGGCCTACAAAGCAACTATTTCAGGAATAGGATGGAACAGGAGGGGAGGGCTCTAGGAGGGATGTCCCTTTAAGAAAAAAAACAGTAAATTATCTGATAGGCTTGCCCATCTTGAGAGAAGTTTTCTATCTATGGCAGAGAGTTAGGGGATGAATTATTAATAAAATGGCCTGTGTCATATGTGGTCTTGAATCTACTCCAAGTCCAGCAGTTTTCAATTCCTGGAAATGTGATGGAGCAAAAGGAAAGAGATCGACCTTCCATGTTTGTCCCTTTCTTCTTTTTCTTTTCTTTTTTTTTTTTTTGCAGTACGCAGGCCTCTCACTGTTGTGGCCTCTCCCGTTGCGGAGCACAGGCTCCGGATGCGCAGGCTCAGTGGCCATGGCTCACGGGCCTAGCCGCTCCGTGGCATGTGGGATCTTCCCAGACTGGGGCACGAACCCGTGTCCCTTGCATCGGCAGGCGGACTCTCAACCACTGCGCCACCAGGGAAGCCCCTGTCCTTTTCTTTAAAAACTGTAAATAGCAAGAAGTCTTTACAGCATTTTTAAACACAGAAAGAAGAACAAATTAACAAATTGAGCTTTTCTTCAGAGAACCTTCAACGGCTTTGAGTTTCCTAAAGGTCATATAAGTTCAGACAACTAAAAAGATGATTTTCTTATAGTCTTCTTCCCTTTTTTGTTTTCTTAATTTTGTGTGTGTGAAGTGAGTTATTAAAGTGAAACATTGAGTGACTTCTAGCACACATATTAGAATTTGTAGTAATGAGTTACATGTCCTTTTGGCAGTACACACATTGAGGAATGTATACTTAAACAAAAATTAAGACTTTAAAATAGGAATAATTGGGCAAACATGAGCAGGAGATAGGAGGGCCCTGCAAAGAAAAAAGTAAAAACTAAAAAATGACAGAGCACCTGATGTATAGAGTAATGATCTTTAATCCAAGCTCCATGCTCCTGGAGAGTTTTGTTAAAGTCATTTGAAGACTTTCTAATCACTCACCCACATTTCCATCCTGATCCCATGATTCTGATACCTGACTTAGATTACTGCTTCTTGCTTATGAGAGTTTTGTGTCCATCGGGTATATTGGGACAGGATAAAGATAGGAAGCCAATGGTTAGCTGGTTAAAAGAAATTCTCTAGGATAAGTGAATTCTTTTATGGTCCTATAACCCAGAGATAAAGCAGGAATTTGCTATAGTGAAAATTTATCTCAGGTTGATCTCGTTTCTGATTTGGGACAAGGTGAGTTTCTTTCAGGGATGTTTCAAGTAGGGATTTAAGATTTTTTTTAATTTTGTTTTTTGCGGTACGCGGGCCTCTCACTGTTGTGGCCTCTCCCGTTGCGGAGCACAGGCTCCGGACACGCAGGCTCACGGGCCCAGCCGCTTCGCGGCATGTGGGATCTTCCCGGATTGGGGCACGAACCCGTGTCCCCTGCATCGGCAGGCGGACTCTCAACCACTGCGCCACCAGGGAAGCCTGGGATTTAAGATTTTATATCTCTTTAGTCTTTACATTTTCTGGTTCCTTTTTTGAACTGAGTTACTTAAGTGATGAGAGACTGATTGCACTCAATTGAACCAAACAAAATTTTTGCTGACAAAATGTTGTTATTCCTTCATGCACCATTTAAGAGGACTATAATTGAAGTGAATAATGTTAAGAAATTTATTTTTGATTTGCCAGTGGCTGGGTATCTTTGTGTGATAGTTGTCGGGTCTAATGTAGCTTCTTTGATCCTACAGTGTCTCATGCAGGAGCCTCCATGTCATCTGCTTCATCAGACACTGGAATGAGTCCCTCCTCATCATCTCCCCCACAGAACGTACTTGCTGTAGAATGCAGGTGATAAATGTTTTCTCTGCCATCCCAGCAGTTTGCTGCCAAGGACATAAATCCCAAATCCCTGAAATACAACCACAGAAAGCACTCAACTGGTTTGACATTGCTAAGTATATCCTGTACACTTTTCCAGGCTGGATTGTATCTATTCCCTTCTCTTTTCTTTTTTTTTCTGTTGCAAGAAAAATAAGCTGATTAATAACTGAAGTTTAGGCAGCCTGCCATATTTGTCATAATTTTTAATTTTTTTTTTCGTTTTTTTGTGGAGATAGAAAAAGGGCACTTAGCAAATTTGAATTTGTATAATAAAGCTTTCAGGTGTTATAGAAATCATAGACAAGCAAGTGCACATGATAAACATCAAAATATCCAGCTAAATAGTTACTGCTGCACTTTCACTGAGATGTATTTGAACACTTGGTGAGTAGGGGGTTTATGTTGTGTTTTTTATTGTTGTTGTTTTCTTTTTTTTTTTTTTTTTTTTTTGTGGAAGCACTTGCTATTTAGAACTGCCAAAGTATATGTTCAGCAGTGTGCCCAGGTTTAAGGTGTAAATGGGACAAAATAAATTGTGAAAGGAAGTGTAGTTGACTGAAAACTACAGTTGTAATAAGTCTTCCACTTTTTATAGGATTTTTGAGCACACAATTATGCAAATATTTTAATGTTTATTAATGTTTACAGTGGAATTGTGAATAAGTTTTCAGTGGACTATCTTATCCCTTGACAAAAATATTTTGTCTTTTTTCTATGTAATTTCAGAGTTTTTATTTTGTTACAAAAAGACAAAAATGAAATATATAACAACAATGAAGTTATTTAACAAGATTTCTAAAGCTGAAAATTTTGTGTAAAATAAGGTATTATCTTGCAACTTGTTAAATATATTTATTCAGACATTGGATGTTGTATTTTTATGTATTTTTTAAAATATTAATAAAATTGAAAAAAAGAAAATTCTAGGTTAATTCACTCTTCGAATGACAATAGCTCTCAGCTGTCCCTTTTACAGGAGGTTGCATCCAGCGGCTTTGCCTGTACTGAAGGGAGTCTGTCTCAGTCCTTCAAACAGTGTAGAACTATAAATGGGCATCTGGATCATTAAAGTATGTCCTTGTTTAGAAACTTTGGCAGTCCTAGTACTTAAACTGTTTTGAGGATCAAATTTTTGGTTGCCCTTAAGATATTTTGTCACAGTTTTTATGTTTGCTATACTGCCGAATAAATTTATATCTCCCAAAGTTGAGATGCAACAACTAAGTAAAGCAATTATGTATGCTTTGTTTGTGAATTGTTTCACAGACTGATACATTTTGTAAATAATTCTTCCAAAACCATGTATTTAAAGCAGTTTTGCCATATACATTATGTAAAAAGGTGATTTTTTAAAATCAGTTTTTAAATTCATGTTTGTACATTGAAAGGGTTTTTTTTTAAACCTTCTTTCCTGTGTTTAATATGCGTAGAGTAATAACCTAGATGGTCTAGACTGTATATCAGGATCTGATTTACAAGAACAGAGTCAGAGCCAAACACTAGTGATGGCATAGCATTAATGAAATCATTGTTTCTTAATTTCATTTTACCACATTGTGAACTTGTGATTCAGATTCCTTCCATTTTCGCAGAGAATTAAAAAAAAAAAGTACTCTTGTAAAATGCACTTTTCTGTCTTTTCTTTGCAAAGCAGAAGTATTTCAATGTAAAATAAAAATGGAGCTCAGTGGGCAGTTAATAAAGGCCATGTTTTAAACATAGGCTTTATATTTTTAGTTTTCATTTAAGTGATTGTTTTTTTCCCCTAAGTGCCAATAACTCACAGATGGAAAACCAGACTTCATAAAACAAAGCATATTCAATATATTCTTCAGTCTCTACAATTAAATATTTCTAGTACTTAATTATAAAAATTTTAAAAGTGTGTCATTCAAATACAGTTGGAACTAGGAGGCAACTTTAGATTCATATATTAGATATTTTAATGATGTATCAGCTTGAATAGTGTCCTTTCTAATCAATATGAATCTGGTGATGATGTACTGGGATCTTGCTACAGAGAGTAAAATTATAAATTCATTGAATGGGTATATGGACACTTAAAATCCTTTTATTTTGGGGGGCTGGAAAGGATTATGAAAGTTACTGAAATTTGTAAGAATATTGACTAGGTATTAAATTCAAATATTGACCATATTTTGAGATTAGCTAAATTTTGAGTAGATAGCTCTTGCATATGACTAAAAAAATAAAAATATACTCTTTAGTATCTAAAATGGAAGGTGCTATCTATAAAGTCAAGTTATTTGAAGATTACGGAGATTTCTGTTTTAATATTCCATGTGTGCTTTTATTATTGTTTATGTTAAATTTCTAGTTTTCCTGCCCTTCACTAAGAAAGATGTTCGTATCTAGCACATATATGCTATGTCTTCTACGAAATTGCTTTTAATTGGAAATCTTTATGCATCATGCTGTTAATTTGCTTATATACCTTTCTTATACACCCTGTAGTATAACATAGCTATCAACATTGTGAAAGCATTTGAAGCTATATTCAACCACACGTTTTAGAATTCAGTCATCAAAAATTTATGAATTTTTGATCATAAAAAATTATTGGGTATCTTTGATGTGCCAGGCATTGTGCTAAGGCTCAGGAGACCTAACAGTGAACATGACAGAAAAAAGTCCCTGTATTTGTGGACTGCATAACCTAAAGAGTTATATGTTAAACAATTATCCCATGTAATTCTTTTTTTAATTAATTAATTAATTATTGGCTGCATTGGGTCTCCATTGCTGCGTGTGGGCTTTCTCTAGTTGCGGTAAGCAGGGGCTACTCTTTGTTGCCATGCATAGGCTTCTCGTGGTGGCTCCTCTTGTTGTGAAGCATGGGCTCTAGGCGCATGGGCTTCAGTAGTTGTGGCGCGCAGGCTCAGTAGTTGTGGCTCACGGGCTCTAGAGCGCAGGCTAAGTAGTTGTGGCACACGGGCTTAGTTGCTCTGCGGCACATGGGATCTTCCTGGACCAGGGCTCGAACCCGTGTCCCCTGTATTGGCAGGCGGTTTCTTAACCACTGCGCCACCAGGGAATCCCCCATGTAATTCTTAACTGCAGGTGTGATTAGCATATGAAGTTATGGTGTGCCACGAGAAAACGATACAGAGCCCAACTAGTTTGAAGGCAAAGATGGTCGGCGAAGACTTTGCAGAGAAAGCAACAGTAAAACTGGGCCCCAGTGGGGATTATAAATTGGTTAGACAAATGGGAGGAGCGATATGGTGAGTAAAATGCTCAGGCACATTGAGGAGGAGAAATTGGTGGTAAGAGAACAGACCTGAGGCAGAAGAAGCAGGAGCCAGGTAAAGCAGAGTTATTCAGGCATTGCCTAAATCTTATACCTGCCGACCTCGGCCTCTTGCTCCTTCTGTCCCCCCCACCCCATCCCTACTTATCCAGAGCCATTTCAAGAGCCACTTTTCCGGGAAGCTTTTGCTGACTTCTTACCACCCCCCCAGAATATCACACTCTTTTATGCTCTGATAGCATTTTCAATCTGTATTATTTTACTTGACAACTCACCTTGTATTGAATATATTGCATTTACTTATGCCTGTGTCTTTCTACCCGACTAGGTGTTTAGTTCCCTAAGTACTCCTCAGTCACAGGGGTATCCCACAAAGTGCCTGGTCCGGCATCTAACGTATAGTAAGATGGTCAAAAGCTATGTTTACTTAAATTGAGAAAAATTACTTTTGAATTGCCATTGTATTTTTACCAGTGATCCTTATGCACAAAGTCAGACATTTAAAAGTTGTCTTTGGTGTTCTTTTCATAAAGTGATTTAAAAGTATCAGTTGAAAAATGTAAAACTTGTTTAACAGTCTAATCCCCAACTTAAAATATTCTTAAGCTGATGAGTTCTTTTCCCTCCTCTCCTTGTTTCTTCTTCCCTTCCCTCTTCCATTACTGTCATGCAGTTACAGACAGACTTTTGTTCCATTACAGGAAGACTACAGTATGTGATAGCATTCATCATTAGTGAGGGTTGAATGACTCTTAAAATGGAGTTTGCACTAATAGGGAATTTCTAACAAATACATACTTGGTGTTTTCAGCATATAAATATTTTTTTAGTCCTTCACATTTACTAACAAAATCAAATGTTGTTTTCCATGTTGAGAAGGACAACAAAACCTTTTTATTCATAGAGACCCATTATATCTTTTTAAACAGAATAAGAAGGGCAGTGTTTATAATTTTGGAATTTGTAGTTAACATAATTATGAAGCCATCTTCATTTTGTAATCTATACCATGCAAAATTCATTTTTAAAAGTTCTACTTTTGAAAAACTTAAGGAACTTCCATGTAAATATAATAAATGATTACTCTTCACAGGTAATTGGATTTCTTCTCAAGGCTAAATTACATTAAACAAGACAATCTGATTCAAGAGTCTCACCAGTTTAGGGTTGCCAGATTTAGCAAATAAAAATACAGGATACCCAGTTAAATTTGAATTTTAGTCAAACAACAAATAATTTTTTAGTATAAGTATATCTCATGTAAAAATTGTTATTTATCTGAAATTCAAATTTAATTGGGCATCCTATATTTTATCTGCAAATCCCACAGCTAGTTCCTGTACTGTTATATTCTAGTACATGTTATCCTCTAGAGAACCTTGGTCTCTGATGGAGGATAATAAACTGCTGAAGTTTCCCTTGGTTTCCAACGATGAATGGTCCTGGGAAGTCCGTAAGTGATTTCTAGAATTAACCATTTCTGTGATGCAGTCATTATCTCCACAATTGGCCCTGTAATAGCTAAGCTTTAACAAGATAGTTGTGAACACAGATTTTACTGGTAGTGTTCCTTTGATGGGGCACCTTTCCCACCAGTTGCTAACTGCTCTCAGAAATTCTCTTTGATCCTTATCCAAACCTACTCTTAAATAAAAACCTGAACTAAATCTGACTGCATTAAAATTAAAAACTTCTCTATGACAAGACATTTAATAATTATGAATAGAGCCACTGTAAATATTCATTTCTCCGGTAAACACCTAGGAGTAACTTTTGTATGACTGTACCATTTTGCATCCCCACCAGCAACACACAAGAGTTCCAGCTGCACTATGTCCTTGTCAGCACTGGATATTGTCAGATGTTTTTGTTTTTTAGCAGTTCTAATAGTTGTGATATTTAGAAGGGTCAAGTGATTTGCCCATGTTCAAACAGTTAGCTAAGTTATAAATGACTGCTTATAAATCCTACTGAGCAGAATCCCAGACCCTGTAAGTTCTCCTTAACCATACTAAGTGTTGGGGAGGATGCAGAAGAACTAGAACTCTCTTACGCAGCTGGTGAGAATACAAAATGGTACAACTACTTTGGAAAATTTTTGGCAATTTGTTAAAAATTTAAACAATATGACCTAGCCATTCCACTCCTAGATATTTAGCCAAGAGAAATGAAAGCATGTCCACATAAAGCAACTTTATTAATAACAAATACTTAAAACAATCTAAATGCCCATCCACTGGTGAATAGATTAATAAATTATTGCATATCCATACAGTGGAATACAACTCAGCAGTAAAAAGGAACAGACGATACAGGCAACAAATTCGATGAATCTCAAAATAATTATGCTGAGTGAAGCCAGTCAAAACAGAGTACACACTTTGACTGCATTTATATAAAATTACAGAAAATACACATTAGAGCGACAGCAAGTCACTGGGTTCTTGGAAAGTTGGTGGGGGTCGTGGCGTGGGTGGCCTGGGAGGGAGAGATTACACAGGGGCCAAGGAAACATCTGGGGGTCACGGTAGTGTTCATTATTTTGGTGGTTGTGATAATGGTTTCATGGGTGTACACATATGTGAAAATTAATGAAAGTGTATACTTTAAATGTGTGCAGATTGAATGTAAAGGAAAACAATCTTCTAAATCAAAAAAGCATAGGGCACATGCAAACCCAAAGTCACTGTGGTTGGCTAGTACAAAACTCAAGTTTAATCAAGTCAGTGATTTTTTTTTAGCCTGGGGAAAGCAAGGAGAAATTTGTGCTTTTTCCCCACCTACATATGTTATGACCCTTTTGAGGTTCCTTCATCTGACCAGAAATCTTAAGATCTTCCTGCTAACATAGGTAAAATAGACCCAGTATATTATTTTTCAGTGTTGAGTATAAATAGAAATCCTATTTTTCATAATTTACTGAAGCTAATTTATGTAACCTTTTCCTCTAATTTCTGAACATTTCTCAAATATCTTTTTGAAACACTGATGCTATTAAATTGAATATTTTACTGTAACTTTGAGTAGTCACTCTTGAATTAGATTTTATGTGACCTTCATTTCTTCTTTTTTTTTTTTTTTTTTGGTACGCGGGCCTCTCACTGTTGTGGCCTCTCCCGCTGCGGAGCACAGGCTCCGGACGCGCAGGCTCAGCGGCCACGGCTCACGGGTCACGGGTCCAGCCGCTCCGCGGCACGTGGGATCTTCCCGGACCGGGGCACGAACCCGCGTCCCCTGCATCGGCAGGCAGACTCTCAACCACTGCACCACCAGGGAAGCCCGACCTTCATTTCTTGTTACTAGAGTTTATACTGTTTCATCCTGTTTAAGTTGCTAGTTTAATATCCCAAGATTCCTGCCTTATAGTTTTATTACACTTTCTCTGATTCACTGTGTCCTCAGCCTCCATCTGTTTTCTTCATTGTTTCAAGGTTCCTTCTCTCCTTAGTGCCAGTCACCTGCCTCACCTCCCTTTAGCCTTCTCTTGGAACACATCCTCAAGCATTTAACCTGGCCTCTGGCAATTTTGCTGATTTGTATCTTACTAGCCCTAAATAATTGACCTAAGAGATAAGGAAATGGTTAATGTCTAAAAGAGAGTAATAATATTAAAAGGACTTTACATGCAGAAATCAATGGGTTTTTTTTTTCATTCATTGGATCAGTAGAGTGCTTTCATACCACGTACTGCTCTGGTAGAGTAGGATTTTAGCACAATGGACTCAATTTGCCAAAATAGACTTCAAAAATAAAGAACTATCTTTAAAATTGATAAGCCTCTAGCCAGGCTGATTAGGAAAGGAAATAGAGAAGACACAAATTACCAATGTCAGGAATGAGAAAGGTGACATCACTGCAGATTGTATCTATAGCTATTATAGGGATAATAAAGGAATACTATGAACATCTCTATGCTAATAAATTCAACAACTCAGATGAAATAGAAAAATTCATTGAAAGACACAAATTTCCTAAATTTACTCAAGAATAAATATATATAACCTGATTAACCCTATATCTGTTATCAAATGGAATTAATATTAAAAAACCTTCCCACAAAGTAAAGGTCCAGCTTCACCATGAATTCTACCAAACATTTAAGGAATACATAATACTAATATTAATTTAAGGAAGACATAATACTAATTCATCAAACTCTTCCAAAAAATTGAAGATGAAGGAATGCTGCCAATTCATTCTATGAGGCCAGCTTTACTCTGACACCAAAACCAGATATTGCAAGGAAGGAAAACTAAAGACCAATATCCTTAATGAATATGTATGCAAAAACTCTAAACAAAATTTTAGCAAATAAAATCCAACAACATATTAAACGGATAATACAACATGGGCCAAGTAGGGTTTATCTCAGGAATGTAGGGTTGGTTTGATATTCAAAAATCAATATAATTCAGCTTATTAAATTAAAAAAGAAAAACCATCAGAGGCAGAAAAGGCATTTGACAAAACCCAACATCCGTTCCTGAAAAAAAAGCTCAACAAACTGGGAATAGAAGGCAACTTCCTCAACCCGATAAAGGACATCTATGAAAAACCTACTGTTAACATCATACTTGATGATGAAAGACTGCATTATTTTCTCCAAGATTAGGACTAAGACAGGGAGAGCTACTCTCACTACTTCTATTTAACACTGTATTGGAGGTTCTAAAGCATTCAAGAAAAAAGAAATCAGAGGCATTCAAACTCATGAGTTTAGCAAGAATGTAGGATGCAAGATTATAAAAATTGTATTTCTATGTACTAGCAATAAATAATCAGAAATTGAAATTTTAAAAATATCATTTACAATAGCATAAAAACATGTTACAATGAATCTGACAAAGGATGGAAAGACCTAAACTGAAAACTACAAAGAATTGCTGAGATAAAATAGAGACAATCTGGGCTTCCCTGGTGGCGCAGTGGTTGAGAGTCCACCTGCCGATGCAGGGGACACGGGTTCGTGCCCCGGTCTGGAAAGACCCCACATGCTGCAGAGCGGCTAGGCCCGTGAGCCACGGCTGCTGAGCCTGCGCATCCGGAGCCTGTGCTCCGCAACGGGAGAGGCCACAACAGTGAGAGGCCCACGTACCGCAAAAAAAAATAATAAAATTTAAAAAAAATAGAGACAATCTATGAGGACATGTACCTTGTTCATGGGTCATAAAACCTAATATTGTTAGGAATCTTTTTGCTTCTCAAATTTAATGTAATCCCAATCAAAACACCAGGAGGCTTTTTTGTAGAAATTGATAAGCTAATTACTAAATTCATGTGGAAATGAAAAAGACCTAGAAAAGCCAAATCATCTCGAATAAGAGCTAAGTTGGAGGCCTAATGCTACCTGATTTCAATAATTATTATAAAGCTATAGTAATCAAAATGTTGTTTTGGAACAAAACAGGGAGTCCAGATCCATAGAACAGAATAGAGAGTCTGGACTCATGGAACAGAAAAGAGAGTCCAGAAATAAGCCTCCCATGTATGGACAATTGATTTTTCATAAAGGTGCAAAGACAATATAATGAAGAAAGGACGGTCTTTTTAAAGAAATGGTGCTGGAACAATTGGACATCCATATGCAGAAAAAATGAACTTGGAGCCATACCTCACACCATATACAAAAACTCAGAATGGATTACAAAACCTAAAACCATAACACTTTAAAAAAGAAATCAGGAGAAAATCTTTGCGACCTTGTGCGTAACTGGGTTAGGTAAAGACTTCTCAGATACAACACCAAAAGCACAATCCATAAAGGAATAATTTGATAAATTTGACTTCATTAAATTTTAAAACTTTGGCTCTTGAAAAGACATTGTTAAAAGAATAAAAAGACAAGAAACAAACTGGGAGAAAATATTTGCAAAGCATTTATCAGATAAGGGACTTGTATCCAGACTATGTAAAGAACTCTAAAAACTCAACAGTAGAGAGCAAACAATGCAATTTAAAAAAAAAAAAGACTAAATATTTGAACACACACTTCTCCAAGGAAGATACATGAATGTCAAAGAAGTACATACAAATGGTGTTCATCAAGAGAATGAGAAGGCAAGCTATAGACTGGAGAAAATATTTGCAAAAGACATACTTGATAAAGGACTATGTCTTAGTCTGTTTGGACTACTATAACAAAAATATCATAAACTGGGTGGCTTAAAAACAAATAACATTTCCTATAGTTCCAGAGGCTAGGAATTCTAAGATCAAGGTGCCAGCGTGGTCCAGTGAGGGCCTTTTGGAGTAGAAAGGGATGGGTTGTTCTGTGGGGCCTCTTTTATAAGGGCACTAATCCCAATCTTGAGAGCTCCATCCTTACGACCTAATCACCTCCCAAAAGCCCCACCTCCTAATACCATCATTAGGAATTAGGATTTTAACATAAGAATTTTGGGTGGACACAAACGTTCAAGTCATAGCAGACTTATCCAAAATAAACAAAGAACTCTTAAAACTGAACAATAAGAAAATGAACAACCAGATTTGAAAATGTGCCGAGGCCCTTAACAGACACAATCATCGAAGAAAATAAACAGATGGCAAATAAGCACATGAAAAGATGCTCCACATTATATGTCATCATGGAAATGCAAATTAAAATAATGAGATATATGACTACACATCTAATTAGAATGCAAAAATTCAAAACGCTGACAATGCCAAGTGTTGACAAGAATGTGGAACAAGAGGAACTCTCATTCATTGCTGGTGGGAATGCAAAATGGTACAGCCACTTTGGAAGACGGTTTGGCAGTTTCTTACAAAGCTAAACATACTCCTACATATGATCCAGCAATCCTGCTCCTTAGTATATACTGAAATGGGTTGAAAACATGTCCACACAAAAACCTGCCCAGATGTTAATAGCAGCTTTATTTATAATTGCCAAAACTTGGAGGCTTCCAAGTCCTTTAGTAGGTGAATGAATGAACTGTGGTACATCCAGACAATGGAGTATCATTAAGCACTAACAGAAATGTGCTATCAAGCCATGAAAAGACTTGGAAAAGGCTAAGTACTATATGGTTCTAAGTATATGACATTCTGTAAAAGGCAAAACTATGGAGACAGTAAAAAAAATGCTTGCCAGGGGTTGGGGAGAGAGAGGGATGAACAGGTGGAGTGAAGAGGGTTTTAGGGCAGTGAAACTATTCTGCAGAATACTATAAGGATGGATACGTGTTATTATACCTTTGTCAAATCATTATACATTTGTACAACACCAAGGGTGAACTGTAATGTAAACTGTAGACTTTGGGTGATAATGATGTGCACATAGGTTCATTGATTATAACTAATGTGCCACTCTAATGTGGGAGGGAGGAGTTTGTGCTTGTGTGTGTTCAGGGAGTATATGGGAACCCTCTGTACTTTTCAATCAATTTTCCTGTGAATCTAAAACTTCTCTAAAAAAATAGTCTGTTTTTAAAAAGTGTTCAATATCATTAGGCATTAGGGAAATACAAGATAAAACCACAGTGAGAATCCACTACCTGCCTATCATGTTAAAATTTAAAAAGGTTGACCATACCAACTGTTGGCAACAATATGGAGGAACTGGAACTCTCATACACTTGTGTAGCCATTTTGGAAAAATGTTTGGCAGTTTCTTAAAAAATTAAACAGACTCCTACCATATGATCCAGCCATTTCACCTTTAGGTATTCTTAAGAGAACAGGAAAGATGTGTCATATAAAGACTTGTATACAATTGCTTGTAGCAGCTTTGTTTTGTTTTCTTAATCCTTTTAATTTTATTTTTGTAAGTGCTAGTCTTTTTTTTTTTTTCTTCTCTTTTTAAATTTTGGCCATACCGCACAGCTTGCAGGATCTCAGTTCCCTGACCAGAGATTAAACCTGGACCACGGCAGTGAAAGCCCGGAATCCTAACCACTAGACAACCAGGGAACTCCCTCAGCTTTATCTGTAATAGCCCAAAACTGGAAATAATCCAAATGTCCATCAACAGATGAATGGTTAAACAAATTGTAGTATATCCATAAAATCAAAACTATTTACCAATAAAAATGAACTACTGATAAAACAACATGGATAATCATTATGCTGATTGAAAGAAGCCAGACAATAAAACAGTACACATTGTATGATTCCATTTAGAGTCGATTCTGGAGAAACATGGGTTTGAACTGCGTGGGTCCACTTACACATATTTTTCTCAATAGTAAATGCTATAGTACTACACAATCTGAGGTTGGTTGAATCTGAGGATGTGAAACTACGCATACAGAGGGCAGACTGTAAGTTATACAATTTTTGACTGCGCAGAGAATTGGCACTCCTAACCCCCACACTTTGTTCAAGGGTCAACTGTATATAATAATCTAGAAAATGCAAACTATAGTGACAAAGCAGAGGATGGTGGGGGAGGCAGGGAAGGATAAGCGGAAGAACAGATTAAAAAAAGGGGCCAAGGAGACTTTTGGGGATGATGGATATGATTATTATTTCGATTTTGGTGATGGTTCAATGGATGTATACATATGTCGAAATGCATCAAATTGTACATTTTATTTTTTTAATATTTATTTGGCTGCGCTGGGTCTTAGTTGCAGCACGTGGGATCTTCAGTTGCGGCATGTGGGATCTTTAGTTGTGGCTTGTGAACTCTTAGTTGTGGCATGTGGGATCTAGTTACTGGACCAGGGATCGAACCCAGGCCCCCTGCATTGGGAGTGCAGAGTCTTAGCCACTGGACCACCAGGGAAGTCCCAAATTGTGCACTTTAAATATAGGGAATTTACTGTATACCAATTATAACCTCAATAACGCTGTTGAAAAGAAAGAGAGCGATCATCCATCATAGAACAATTATTAATGCTATCTCAATTTTGAAAAGGCTTTACTGGAATTCTTTTTTTTTTGACTGCATTGGGTCTTCATTGCTGCGTGCAGGCTTTCTCCCTAGTTGTGGTGAGCAGGGGCTACTCTTCCTTGCCGTGCACAGGTTTCTCATTGTGGTGGCTTTTCTTGTTGCAGAGCACAGGCTCTAGGCGCGCACAGGCTTCAGTAGTTGCAGCACGAGGGCTCAGTAGTTGTGGCTCATGGCTCTAGAGCGCAGGCTCAGTAGTTGTGGTGCATGGGCTTAGTTGCTCCATGGCATGTGGGAATCTTCCCAGACCAGGGCTTGAACCCGTGTCCCCTGCATTGGCAGGTGGATTCTTAACCACTGTGCCACCAGGGAAGTCCCTACTGGAATTCTCATCACCAAATTAGCAAGAGTGGTATCTATATTTGAGAAGAAAAATCTACCCTTACCTTAGAAACTTGCTTGAAAATTTTTCAATTACTTTATGGCATGGTCTCCGTGGCAATTTCAACTTCAGTGAGCTGTTTATTTCTATTTGCCTTAATAGTTCTCCTACCTTTACATGTCACTGTTTACTTTGTCCCTGAACACCCTGCTAGTCTCCACAGTTTCCCTGGCGCCACCCCTCTCCATGTACCACAAGGATTAACTATGAGCTCAGTGGAAGTGAAGGATGGGAAGTGGGGGACAGGTAGAGTAGTTTTATTAGAAGACAAGAGCAGTCAGCCTAGAAAAAGATCGTTTGGAGCTGGACTAAACCCATCACCAGGATTCTGAGCTAAAAACCACTCCCAGATCACCAGTAACACTAGAGGCTGATTCTACCCTATGTTCTGTTTGTGTTTATAATCAGGTTTTGACAATAGCCCAAACTCCCAAATAGAAGATTGAGTTATAGGAAGAAACACACAGTACTCAAGAAAACAATTACATGCATGTAACTTACACCGGCTAACTTTTGAATAATGAGGCCATGGGCTGCTTCTCAGCCCCAGTGGAAGTCACAGCAGAGATGATCATTTTGCTATGCACATGGTAGTAATATCAGGAAATCGTAAGTAGCAATTGGATAACCAATCAAACAAAAAAGAAGGTCCTTACCTAGCTTATGCCTTCTCTTTGGCTTTGTATAAAGTCAAAACTCTGATATTTGGAATAAAGTCTTACTTCCTTTCTGCTATGTCTGCTGAATAAGGCAAGTATTAGAAAAGCATCTAGGCTAGTAAATGTCATGGGTTTCTTGGAGTTGCTTTTCGTCTGGGACCTTTGGCTGTCAGGCCCGGCCCAGACCAGCAAATTAACGTTTTTTTCTAGGCTAAATTATTATTGTTGTTACTATTATTATTACTTCAACATGCCTCCTACCTCCTGCTATCGAGCTAAGGTGGTTGGGGACTTTGGACTGCTGGGTTCTTGCAGGTGACAAAGCATACCAGGTTGGGGAATACGGACTAGTGTCCAGGTGCTCGGTGGGCAGTACTGTGAACTAGGAGATGACCAGAGTTACGACTCAAAGTTGCAGTTGAGGGAACACAGGCCTAAGAAGGATCACTACCTCAGCTAACCAGATTCCCAACATACTGTGATTTGCCGGAATGGGCGTCGTAGGCAGAGGGACTGGGGTGCGTTTGGGTAAGGGGTTCGGAATTTGGAGTACGACCGACCTGGGTTCGAACAGAGCTCTCCTACTCGGTGGTTGTGAGACTCCCACACGCCTCCTCTAGGACCCTGGGTTTCCTACTCTATCCGCCGGCCGAGGTGCGAGGCGTCGACGCTCAGCTCTTCACGCCCGCGGCCCGGCGCACAGGAAGCCCCGAGGCTGGGAGGGGCGCCGCGCCGACGCCCCCTGCTGGCCGGCCGGGTTCCCCGCGCTGGCGGGCCCGCGCCCAACGCTCGACTCGTGGGACGCCTGCGGCCGGATGCTCTACGTCCGCACAGTTCTCTGCCTCCTGGCGGCCTGTGGCGCCGTCGCCTTCCTCGGCTACTGCGTCTACTTCGACCGGAAGCGGCGTGGCGACCCCAAGGCGGGAAAGTGAGTGCGACGGCGGCGGACGTGCGGCGGGCCGGGCTGGGAGGGCGGCGGACGCGCTGACCGGTCCGGTGGCGGAGGGGCTGACTGGGCCCACGGAGCGAGGCTGGGCCGCGGGCGCCGCCGCCGCCGCCGCCGAAAGGCCCGCGGGACGGAAGGCGGGGTGGGGACGGCCCCCTACAAGCACGTGCCACGTTTTGTTTGCAGAAAGAAGAGCCCAGCAGCAAAAGGCTGAGGGACGGGGCGCCCAGGGGAAGTACTTTAGCGACGCCGAGGTGGCGTTACAGTGAGGAACCTCCCGCCGATGCAGATCGCGGCTCGGCCTCAGGGTCCCAGGCCGCTTCCTGAGCAGCCGTTTCCCAGCACCGCTCTGCCTGCCCTCACCCCGTTTCCGCTCAACTTACGTTTAGTTTTTATTGTCCGCTACGAAAGGAAAGGAACGAAGGAAGAACCATTTGGGGTCGTGAAAAGGCAGCTATACAGTAAACGTGGTAGGAAAAGGCGCTACGTTTAGTTTATAAAAAAGAAAGAGAAGCCTTTGCCCTTGCTGAGCAGCACCAGACACTTAGAAACCCACGCCGGGCCTCGGCCGGGTGACAGTGATGCACCGCCCACTCCTGTCCTACTGGGCCTTTCTTCTTGCTCAAAAGCAGAACATATCTTCTTTTTCTCCAAAATGGAATTTGATTAGTTATTTTTAAAGATAATCACAATCATCTTAGCGATCGGTCCAACTGCACTCACATCATCTCTCAAACAGAGGGTTCTTAGGTCCTTCTATGAATTTTCATTCATTCAGTCGGTTGAGCACCTCCTACGTGTGAGGCGTTGTTCTAGTGTGGCAGAGGTTAGCAATGTGGGTGGGGAGGGAAGACTATCCCCCACGTAACAGGAGCACAGAGGAGGTAGAGGATCACTTTCAGGGCAGGGTTATCATGGAGGTGTTCTACTGATCTACTGCTCCTTTAACCTTAGTGGCTTAAAACATCTTATTTTGCTCCTGAATCTGCAATCTGAGTAGGGCTGGGTGGGAATCACACCTTTCTGCTCCGCTCAGCTTCAGCCAGGTTGACCCCAGGGCTAGGTGCTGGGTCATCTGAAGGCTCGCTCCCTCACACGTTGGGCAGTTAATGCTGCTGGCCACTTAGCTGGGTCTATTGCACAGAACACCTGCACATATCCTCTCCATGTGGCATGGTCTTCCTCGCAGTATGGTTGATGGGTCCCACCGGGCAAGCAAGTGTGTGGTATATTTGTGTGTGCGTGTGTGTGTGTTGATACACACAGTTGACCCTTGAACAACACAGTGGTTGGGGCAACGACCCTTCCCTCAGTCAAAAATCTGAAAATAACTTTACAGTTGGCCCTGCATATCGGTGGTTCCAAATCTGAGAATTCAACCAACAGCAATTCAACTGTAGTGCCTATTTATTGAAAAAAATCCGTGTATATGTGGATCTGGACAGTTAAAACCCATATTGTTCAAGGTCAACTGTATATATGTACTTATACATATATTTGTGAGAGAGAACATGTGGGCGCGTGCCAGGTTGCCACTTCTACCGCATTGAGGCCCACTCAGTTTCAAGGGGAGAGGCAATAGCCTCTAGCTCTGGGAATATTGCTGTGGCTGTTTTTGGAACATGCAGTTCTTCACAGAAGACTTTGGAAAAGAGGTGGCATCAAATGAGTGTGGAAGGATGTGTTAAATTTGGGTCCTGGTTTCAGGGGAGACAGCATTCAGGATGAAGGGAACTGAATGTACATAAAGGTGCAAAATGGGGGATCTGCCAGGCCTATTCAGTAAATCAGTTTGACAGAGGAGTCCCAGTGGGGGATAGTGGGAGGTGAGGTTGGAGAGCTAAGTAGGGGCCGCATCGGAGAAGGCTTTGAAGGCCAGGTTAAGGAATTCACATTCAATGGGGGAATTACTGAAGATTTCTGAGCAGGAATTTTTTTAAAAAGGAGGAAAGCAAAAAACTTTTTAGGTTACATCAGGCAGGAGTATGCTAGATAGAGTGGAGGAAAAGAAAGTTATTGCAGTAGTACAGGTGAGAGGTAATCAAAATCCTGAACTGCGGTGGTATCAGTGGCAACCGGTGATGAGAGATGTGAGATAAATTTTCCAGAAAGAATAGATAATTCTTGCTGTCTGATGAAAGGGTCATGGAGAGCAGAAGTCAGAGATTTCTGAGGTTTGAAGATGGAGTCTCTTAGAGAAAAAGGTAAAATTGACAGAGTTAAGAAAGCAGGACAGGGAGTATCCATGGCTGGGCATGAGAGAGATGCTTTCCCTGGGGCAGAGCCTGGGTCAGCTCCATGTCCCTCTCCTTCATTGCCCTTATCCATGGTTGAAGTTACACCATTTGTTTGTGTGATTATTTGATTAATGCTTTCTATTTATTAGAATCAGCTCCATAAGGGCAGACCTTGTCTGTGTTTTTACTCTCCATTGGCTCTCCAGTGCCTAGAACAGTGTCCAGTACATTGTAGGTGCCCAGCAAATATTTGTTGAATATTGTTTATTGTAGGCAGAGAGAAACAGCTTGTGCAGAGGCACAGACTACGAAATTGCAATATTTAAAGTGTTGTGGCCAGAGAGATAGCTGAGTGGTAGTTTGGTGTCTTATTGTGGAGGGCTTTGAATGCCAAACCAGAAAGTTTTGATATTTTTCTGTCATGGCAGATAACCAGTGACGGTGATTTTATTTCAGAGAATGGATGCAATTTTTTTTTTTGGAGTATGGGGTGGAGGAGGGAAGTCAAAGGCAGAAACGTCAGTGGCAGTCTAGGTGGGAAATGATGAAGATATGGATTATTTCAAATGAAGAAGAGGCAGAAGCAGGATTTTTCAAATGTTCTTTTATATAATCCTCATAACCACTCTGTTCTTCTAGGTTTTTTTTTTTTTGTTTTTTTGTTTTTTTTTTTTTGCGTTACGCGGTCCTCTCACTGTTGTGGCCTCTTCTGTTGCGGAGCACAGGCTCTGGACGCGCAGGCCCAGCGGCCATGGCTCACGGGCCCAGCAGCTCCGCGGCATGTGGGATCTTTCCGGACCGGGGCACGAACCCGTGTCCCCTGCATTGGCAGGCAGACTCTCAACCACTGCGCCACCAGGGAAGCCCTGTTCTTCTAGTTTTATAGATGAATAAACTAAGGCACAGAGAGATGTCTCTTCCTACTTCCAGGATCTCGCTTCCTCCTCACCCCAGGCCCTTTTTGTTTCCCAAAGTATGGTCTGTGGTCAGTCTGCATTAGATTTACCTGGGGCATTTGTCAAAATGTAGATTATTTGACCCAAGCACCAGCCATTCTGATTTAGGAGGTCAGGGGTAGCCCAATGGTTATGGGGGCAGTGATGCTCAGACTTCAGAATTTATAAGAATCTTCTGAGGAGCTCATTAAAAATGCACATTCCTGGACTCTACTTAGACTGATTTGCTAGGTCTTGGGTGGAGCCCAAGAAAACTGCAGTTTTAATAGCTCGTTCAGCCCATCCTTTGTGAAACAGTGCTCTCAGATTCTGCATAATCCCTTATCTCCCTGGAAGCTCCTTCCCTTCTCCATAAGTGACCTCAGATGTACTGCTCTAGACCTGGGGCCCCAAATTTTGCCTGCCTGCCAGACTCTGTAGCCTAGATGATCTGTTGGCACCTCAGCTTTGTGTGTTCAGAAGTATATTCATCATCTCATCCCTTGCCACTGTTCCTCCTCCTCTGTTTCCTTGTGATGCTTCTGATAGCCCTAGGCTCCCTGCTGTGACCCAACTCATCTTGCTTAAAATATCAACCTCATCTTCCACAATCAATCCCCTTATTTTTCTGTTCTCTATCTCATACCCTATTCCCTTTCTATTTCCATTGCTCCTGTACTACCTCAGGCTTTTATCACCTTTTACCCAGGATACTGTAATAATTTCTTAACTGTCTCACTGCCTCTTTTCTTATGCTCTCAGAGTAAATTCCTTCTAAACCGCAGCTGTGCATATGTAACACTTTGCAGTAGCTCCCTACTCTGCAGATGAAAGACGAATGCTCTCAGCTTGGCACCAAGGACTTGGCACCATGGGTGCCTTCTGTATTGACAGCCTTATTTTCCTAAGGATTAGAAATAATACATGGAAAGTTTTCAGTCCCTAGCTGGCCTTCAGTAATTGGTAATTATTATTGTTGTTGCTCCATTCACCCTATCATAATCCAGATACATAAGCTCACTTGATATTTTTCCCTGCAGTTTGGCATCACTTGTACTTTCTTCATCAGACTTTCACTGAGCTTCTCCACATCTCAAATGCTATCTTTTCTGAGAAACTTACCCTGATCTTCCAACCAGATGGAATGTACTATGAGCCCCAGAGACATTGGACTTTGTTGTTAATGTGTTATTGATATCAAGCATACTTGTCTTTTCTCTTGGTTAGACTCTGGACTCCATGGGGATGGGCACAGGAGTCTTGATCTCCTTCCCCTTCCAGCTCTCCTTAGAGGGTCCTGCTCTTGGCTCACTAAGTATCTGATGAATGAAACCTGTGGTTGTTACTGATCATCAGCATGTTTGCTGATAAAAGCTTAGAATATGATCTCATCTGCAGGTTTATACCATTTAAAAAAGAGAATTCTTGGGGAAAATAAACAGAAAAACTCTCTGAATATAAAAGACTGAAGCTGAAGTGACTGGCAGTGGAGTTGATACTTTGGGCTAGGGATTGCCCACTTTAGCTTTAAAGACCAGTCCTTGGCATGGTACCAGTGATGATGCCATCCTGTGAACCTCGTCACCTTCATGAACTAGCCTGCAGCAAACCACAGCATCCTTCTGAATATCACCAGCTGCCCGGCCAGCCCCCGCCATGCCCTTTGCTAAATCAACAAGCCCGGTTAATACCCTAGGCAAGAAAATAGGTTTGCAACATACAAAGAAAACTACCTTTGTTATAGTTGATTACAGTGTGATTTCTCCTTTGTGTACTTAGCAAGCTGGGTAAAATATGAAGTTATTACAAACACCTCAACCAAACTTGAATATGCCATTTTTTTCATTTGTTTGTTTTAGGAGGGAGCTTCAACTTTTTTTTTGAATTATAACATGAGCTAAATTTAAGAAATTACCCTAGTCTTCTGACTTTATTTCTCAGAGTTGTTAGATCTAAATGACAATATAACTCATGAAAGTATATTGAAAAGTACAAGAGCTGATATAAAATGGTAATCAGGGTTCCAGGTGTCAAGGGATTAGAGAAGCTGAAGAATAAAACTGGCCAGGCTGCAGCCTGGCAGACGCTGGATGTGCTGGTTTAACAAGGTACCATCTAGGAAGGCCATCAAATGTGCATGGTGACAATTCACAGCCATCGCCTGCCGTGTATATATATATATATATATTTTATTTTTTGGCACCTGAAATTATAACTCCATTTTAAGAAATTGTCTTAAATATAAAGAACAACTGCATTTGTCATGCTTGGATTTAGAGACTAGATTCAAGATGTGCTTTTTTTTGAGTTTTTTTGTGGCACGCAGGCCTCTCACTGTTGTGGCCTCTCCCGTTGTGGAGCACAGGCTCCGGACGCGCAGGCTCAGCGGCCACGTCCACGGGCCCAGCCGCCCCGCGGCATGTGGGATCTTCCCGGACCGGGGCACGAACCCGCGTCCCCTGCATCGGCAGGCAGACTTCCAACCACTGCGCCACCAGAGAAGCCCAAAATGTGCTTTTAAAATAAAAGTTAAGGGACTTCCCTGTGGTCCCTGGTGGGGTAAGACTCTGTGTTCCCAATGCAGGGGGCCCGGGTTCGATCCCTGATCGGGGAACTAGATCCCACATGCATGCTGCAACTAAGAGTTTGCAGGCCACAACTAAGGAGCCTGCCTGCCACAAGTAACACCCAGTGCAACAAAATAAATAAATAAATAAAATAAAAGTTAAATAATTTTGATGAGTAACCATATACCTTACATTCGTTACTTATTGTTAAATATTCTGTGACTCTTTTAGTTGTGGGATCCAGCAAAGAATGAAAAATTACAACTTTTTCTGCAAGAAGTACGAATGGGAGAACTTTGGTTATCCAGAGGTAAGAATGTAAACATTCTTTTGTAAGCAGTTATTTATGATAATTTATATTTGAGAAATATTTATGGATTGGTATTTGTATGTCAGATAACTTAACTAACTAGACGTGTTAACCAACTTGCTTCAGTTTAAGAGAAACTGTCCCAGCATTTTCACTTTATTACAGTTACAGCTCCACGATGTTACAGTTAGTGTTAGTTTTGGTTGCAGTCTTGGAAGTGGGCAGATGGAGAAGCAAAGCCAAATACAAGAACACCTTATTTACTGTCAGATAAAATTCTAAGTAAATAGGTTTTCCAAATGACTAAATGTTGTATGAATCAAAACTTAAAAAATTTTTAACTGCTTAAGGATACTCCCTGGATATAGGGGCAATTAAAATACAAAGAACCTTTCAGCTTTAACATTTTTTGAGCTGGGATAGTATAAATATGGAGAGGAAAATTATGAGTTATAAGTTAAAAGAAAAATAACAATTATTTTATTACATTTTATTTTTACTTACTTTATGTTTAAGAGCTATCATGTAATAGTTTAGATTTAGAGGTGAATGTTACAAATATTGAGATGATGAAAACAAAAATTGCAAACTTGAGTTTTTAAATTTTTCTCTCTCAAAGGTGATTAACATTATTTCTATGAACCCCTAAATTAATTAGCACTTTTAGGGTTATATACTTCTACTATATTTTACTTCTGAAATTCTCATCTTGGTTGCTTATTCTTTAAATCCCCCACCAAACCCAAAACCAATTACATAAGAATCTCTGGGGTGGGACCCAGGCATCAGAATTTTTTTTTCTTTTTTTTAATTGAAGTATAGTTGGTTTACAGTGTTGTGTTACTTTCAGGTGTACAGCAAAGTGATTCAGTTTTACATATATTTATCTATATCTGTTCTTTTTCAGATTCTTTTCCCTTATAGATTATACAAGATATTGATTATAGTTCCCTGTGCTATACAGTAGGTCCTTGTTGGTTATCTATTTTGTATTTAGTAGTGTGTATATGTTAATCCCAAACTCCTAATTTATCCATCCCCTTCTCCCCTTTGGTTACCATAAGTTTGTCTTCTCTGAGTCTATTTCTGTTTTGTAAATAAGTTCATTTCTGTCATTTTTTTAGATTCCATATATTAGTGATATCATATGATATTTGTCTTTCTCTGACTTAACTTCACTTAGTATGATAATTTCTAGGTCCATCCATGTTGCTGCAAATGGCATTATTTCATTTTTTTTTTTTTTTTTTGCTGTACGCGGGCCTCTCACTGTTGTGGCCTCTCCCGTTGTGGAGCACAGGCTCCGGACGTGCAGGCTCAGCAGCCATGGCTCACGGGCCCAGCCACTCCGCAGCATGTGGTATCTTCCCGGTCTGGGGCACGCACCCTGCATTGGCAGGCGGACTCTCAACCACTGCGCCATTCTTTTTTATGGCTGATAATATTCCAATGCATGTATGTACCACATCTTTTTTATCCATTCCTCTGTCGACGGACATTTAGGTTGCTTCCATGTCTTGGCTATTGTAAACATTGCTTCAGTGAACATTGGGGTGCATGTATCTTTTAGAATTATAGTTTTCTCCAGATACATAGGTGTCAGTATTCTTTAAACCTCCCTAGGTTATTACAGTACACTGGTTGAGAACCAGTGTTCTAATGCAATAATTTTTCACCCAGTTTTCTGTAATCTCAGTTTTCTCTACTCCCTCCTGCCACCACCCCATTTTTACTACTTTGCTGCCAGGTAGTTCTGTAGCCATCTCAGTTGTGTTTATGTCTATATAACCAGAGGGACCATAGAGCCAAAAGTTTTAAGAGAAATTTCTGATTAGCTGATTTGATTGGATTTATTGGTTGGTTGATCTAATTAACCAAACTGATTATTGTTTTTAGGTTACATTAGCTCCATCAACTTGAGAGGCACTATTATATCTTTTTCTTTCTTTAAAAGGTTTGATACAAAGTGTTTATTTCCTACTTAGTTATATTAAATATGCCAAAATGTCAACTTCTGTTATTACATAACACCTGAAGAGAGGCAGCACACTATAGTCTCAAGGTTCAGAAAATTAGGTTCTGTTACTAATTCTGGCATTAATTAGCTTTGAAACCTTAAATTATTTCACTGATCTTTGCCTGTTTCCTAAAACGAGGTAGTGAGACTAAGTGATTACATGTTTTAACTTAAAGAGAGACTCTATCATTAATTTCCACTATTCACAAATTTTCATTCTTAGTTACTTTACAGCCAATCATCCTAAAACTCATTTTAAAACCACCTAGAAATCAAAGTTCATAAATCTCTTCTCCTCCCCTGGATATGTAATTCATGTTACACTAAATCTTGTTTCAGCTCGTTGATAATACAATCTATGTTTTAAAAGTCTTATTTAGCTAGAACATCAAGATATTTCACCTGTAATACTTCATCAATCACATATGTAGAGTTAAAGATAACTCGTATCAGTAATGGCAAACCCCAGCCTTTAAAAGAACTCAGTACCTCCCTCTTGCATACCCAAATAGCAGAATGTGAACGTTTCCAATTCAAGAGTGCACTTTTAAATAGTAATTTGGGTCAGAAAGTTATTTAATTGGCAGCTCAACATTTTCCCCTTTATACTTTTTACTCTTTTTGTGGCTTGTTCAAATAGTCTTTATTTATTTTTTAACATTTATTTGTTTGGTTGCATCGGGTCTTAGTTGCGGCATGTGGGATCTTTTGTTGCGGCATGCGGGATCTTTCGTCGTGGCATGGGGGCTCTTCGTCGCGGCGGGTGGGCTTCTCTCTAGTTCTGTTGCACGGGCTCCAGAGCACGCGGGCTCAGTAGTTGCAGTGCGTGGGCTCCAGAGCACGTGGGTTTAGTTGCCCCACAGCATGTGAGATCTTAGTTCCCTGACCAGGGACTGAACCCGCGTCCCCTGCATTGGAAGGCGGATTCTTAACCATTGGACCACGAGGGAAGTCCCCTAAATAGTCTTTAGTTTGATGTGTTTTTTTTAGTTTCAATGCTTGGTGCTTTCTTGGTAATTTGTAGAATGTATATTTTGAAGAACTTTAAAATTCTGCTCTAATCTTATAAATCTGTTTCAGGGGAGCATTGAATGGGGCTTGAACATCTCAGCAATGCCCTTTTGGTGTGTGGGCAACCACAGGAACTTCTGAAAGTTTTCAAACACACACTTCCTCCCAAGGTATTTGAGATGCTATTGTGCAAAATTCCCCTCATTTGCCAGGTAAGCACATACTTAATTATCTTTGTGAAATGAACACTGTAAATAACCATGTTGGGATTAATTACGTAGAAACAGTGAAGTACTGATATGTGTGTGAATGGCCCAAAGTTTTAAATGAGTAAGATCTCTGAATTTTTGTTTGCTTTTCTTGTCTTCAGATGAAACAAGCTTATTCTTTCATGTTCCTTTGACCATAATGAATTGTATATTTTGTTGAGTATTATACATGTTTCAACATTTCAACTTTAAAGTTAACATTGTTAACACTGTTTATCTTTGTACTTTCAAAGACATCACAATTATTGACTGACTGCAATGTCAACAGAGGTCTATAAGTTAAATGGTATTGTTAATTAAATCACGTAATGGCTTAAAAATTAGATATAATACAGAAAACTGTAAATTATCAAAGCAGAATAATACTTCTACTTTCCAATAATATGACAAAACATAGAAATCACTTTGGTAAATTTAAACATATAGGCTAGTTAGTGTTCTCTTGAGTACAAGTTTATATTGGTAAATGTAAGCAGACTAATACCTATTAATAAATTGGCTCATGAATGGATATCATTTGATACCAAACTGCTGGGTGTACTTACGCATCAACTAGAGTTTCCTGCAGTGTTTGGATTTGTTTTACGATTCATTTAGCTCTAAGACACTACTTTAACTTTGGTTTACTTTTTATTACATTGATCACATGCAGTAGCTGAGAGTACACTGTATATTGTTGGTCTGACTTGGAATCATTCATGTTGGCTTCTCAGCTTTTGAATAAAACACAAAGCAACATAGTCTCCACTAAAGCACAATAATCAGTTCTTAAACATTTTGCAAGCTAGTCTCAGATGGGATGTTTCCTGAAGGTACATGAAAATGTCGCTAGGATAAGAATGTGTAGTGCCCACCCTGACACAAGAAGGGAGGCAAGAAAAGGATCGTGCATTAAATTGATTTTATGTATTTACCAGCAATTTGAGGCAGACATGAATGAACAGGAATACTTGGAGGATGATCTTGATTGAAAAACATTTCAGTGTATCCACAATCCAGTCAGAATGCTATGGTGCTATAAAGTATAAACTGCTCAGTGATATTTCCATTTATTTTCCTTTTAGTAATAAATTTTTTTTTCTATCTCATACATGATTGAACACGTATTTTGCTTTAAAATTAACAGTCATAATTGAAGAAACCATGGTTTATTTCTCTAATCAAGTGACCAAGCTGCTGAATCTTAAGGCCTCAACAAGTGTTGCATCTTATTATTTTCATTGAACAATAAGACCTATTTTGATTATTCTGGTAAACAGCAATTTTGTTTCCCCAGTGGTTTCCATTTGCCAAACAGTCATGACAGATGGTTTAACATGGTGGCTACTGCTTTCATGGGATTCTGTCAGGTGAATCCTCATTTCCAGTGCAACAGTTGTTGGCAATCTTTCATCAAAAGTCCATGCATTAGGACTTCTCTATCGTGGTTGGCCAAGGAGTCCTGCTTTGGCAGCCAGGGCTTCATTCTGCTGAATATGATATTCCTGAAATCTCATAGATATTCGTTGAGTCATTTTTAAATATTTCTGTAAGCAATGCTCTGAACAGGTGGTCTAGAAATAAAAAGATCCAAGAGTCAACACAAAAATATTAATTAAAAGAAATTGCATCTATTCTAAAAAAATAACCAGTGGGTACTTTTCTTTTCTTTGAATATATCTGAGAATTAAATGGTATTAATGAGTAGCAAGTGATCATAGCTTTCAATTGTTAATACTTTCATCCATTTACAAAAATTAATATATACTGAATGCTTACCAGTTTGGAGGTACTAAAAACAATGGTAAGTCAGTCCCTGCCTTCTGGATTAGATTTTCTGCAGGTGTGTTTCAATATTAACTGAAATCCCACATTCCCATCTCTTATTCTGATTGTTAAAATGTAGGCCCAGTATCAGGTTTGTTCTTTTTAATGAGAAACTCCATTCACAACATTTGTAATTTTCAACTTTTTACTTTTTAATAAGACTATTGTACTTAGCATCTCTCAAACTTCGTCTTTATTTAACAAACACTTATTATTGCTGGTTATATGTTAAGTTCTTGGCATGAATATTTATCAACATATTCCTCTGGAGGAATTTTATGTCTCTTTTAGCCAATATATAAATGTTTTGAAGAGGATATTAAAAGTTAAGACTTCTAATAGGGTTAGGCAATATGAGCCACCAAATTCAAACTCTACTTTTTCCAAAATTAACCTGAGTTTTCAAGGTCAGATAGGAAAGCCATGTCAAGTTTCTCTAGCCTGGCCATCTTGACTGAAAGCTAATTATTAAGAATCTTTGCTTTGGAACAATGTATTCAGCAAGTCCCAGGCATCTTCTCTAAAAAAGTCTGCCGTAGTTCAGTGTGGCTGTGATATTAAATTTGGCATCGTTAAACCCAGTGCCACGAGTCTGGCTGCTTCAAGTTCCTCTGAGCAATGGAACATATAAAAGGTAGCCTAAATTCCTGTAATAACTAGGAACAAGCAAAATGCTTAGGGGGATCCCATTTATATTGTTTATGATGAACTTAGAGAATTTTTAGTGGGCAACACTTTTCATACCTCTTCAGGTTTTACTTCTCTTGTTGTGAAGTCTTTAACACAGTCCAAAAAGCAGGTTTCTGTAAGTTTATTGTAGGTTCCAAGAAATTCCTTAAACTACAAACAAATCAGAAGGTTCTTTAATATTTGGTTTTTAAAACAAAGATGTTTTAAATACTGATGTATTTAGGCAAAATACCCTGTAATACTTGAAATCAAAGGTTCTTTTGCTACCTTAAATGGGTATAATATGATCTACAAAATATAGTCAGATTTTCTAGTTGAATACTTATTATTTCCTGGATTATCTTTCAAATTATCTGAAAAATGAATATGCTTCATATCATTTAACATCCATCTGTGGAAATGAAATATAAATATTTTGTGAGATCACTGACTGACATGGTTATATCCAGTAGTGCCTTAATTTTTTGCAAAATCCTTTTTCCTTAATTATAATACCTTACCTGTTTTATCTGATCAGATTCTGGTATTTGTGCAGCCATATTCTTTTGGTATGTTTATTAGTCACCTGATTTAAAAGTAAAAAGTTTGTCAGTTTGTATACAAATTTCTGTAGGCTAGTTGAAGGTAATCAAAACAAGCACAGATTTTGAAATAGCACTGAAACGAGTCTACCTGAAATTACTGTTCATATTTTATAAATTTCTGATTATGTAATTATATGCCCCCCCCACAATCTCCCAGGTCATTAATAAGAACCTTACAGTTTAGAACTCGATTTTCTTAATGCTAGCTATGAGAACCAAAGGCCCTATCTACATCTCCATTTTTTAGACAGTTTGCTCTGTTACCTTGCAAAGCTACGTATTAAAGTCCCATGCGTAGTACGGTTTTATGGGAAAGAGCTCTCTGGTGTCTTCCTATAAGTACTTAAGTTAACTATCCCCCTGGTTCCTAATACAACTTAGATCTGTGCTACTAAAGATCCTTTTACTATCTCTATGTAAATGCAAAGGTTCTATTAATTAACAAACACCATCCACTTATTAATCAACAACACTCATGAAAGAGAGTTCTAAAAGACTCTAAGAGAAAGTTACAGGAGTTGTACATTCTACAGTTCAAAAAGGGTAATCACAGAGACTTACCAGAAACTTCTGAACATATGACACTTTTGATCTAACTTGGGGGCAACAGAGAAGTGAAGATAAGGAAGTCAAAGAGTGTTTCTGAATTACTGGGATTTTCACATATCCTAAATGGAGGACCCAGGATCAGTTAATTATGATGTAAGAATGTATCACGTTATTTACTTATTCTATCCTGGCTAGTTCTAAAACAGATGAAATCTCATAAACTGGATGTGTATGTCATTCTTACTAGCTCATCAATTATTATTTAAAGTGGCTGTGAAAAGCACAAAATTTTCATGAAGCTCACATGGAGATTAAGTAGGAAATTCAAGCTTAGGGCAGAGTGTATGCTACTATCGTGAAAGAAAATTCTCATTTTGATTAACAAATACAATCAATGGTAATTCCACTCCAGCATTCCCAACCATGTATAAAAGTTTACCCCTTTTGCATTTATTCTTCCCTCCTCTTTTGTCCTTATCCTGTGTGTTCATAAGTATTACTGCCATTTTTAAAAAGTTATTTTTTCCACATGCAAGGGAAAGCACTAGTTCTTTTCTATTTGCTATCCTAGTCTCATTCCAAAATTCTGACTGTCTATACTTCAGGGAATCTCTGGTTTAGTAGTAACAGTTATAAACTATCTTTTCTATTAAAATTCTTCGATATCTGCTACAAAACAATGCAGTAGAGGTTTCAGATTAGCCCAACATGCAGGCAACTAGTGTTCCATAAACACCTAAAAAGTTACCAAGAACGCTCTTTATTCCTATTTTACTTCACAGCTTTATAAATAATATATATATTTTAACCACATAAACTACCTGAAAAATACCAGGAATTAACTGAAGGTCACAATTTTTCAGGTATTGCTGTGACTATCATCATTGATATGTCCCAGGTAAGATACTTCCATTATATTTACTCTTTGCTCACTTAAGTCATGAAACACTGATTCCACACCCTCCAACTACGGAACTGCATAGAAATACAAACCTAATTATTCCATTATTTTCTAATATCAACTTCAAACTTATTTACAGTTTGAGATCTCAGCAGTTACTATTTTGCTAGATAGATATGGGTAGATATTCATTCAGTAAACATTTATTTAATGTACCAAGTACTGTGCTAGTTATGAAACCAGCCATGCTTCTGAGGTAAGATGCATCTTTATAGCTGCTATAAAATTTTATCACTAACCAGCCAAGAAACAGAGAATCCTGTAAGTATATCATACAGTGAGGTTTAGGATTTGTGCTTCTGGGAAGGTGGGGTAGATGTGCTTTTCCCTATTCTTCTCACTAAGTACAACTAAAACCCCTGGACATTACACATAAAACAAACATAAGACTAAAAAGTAGAGAGGAGAAAGTATATTAGCTAGGGCCCTTGGGACCCGAGAAACATCACAGTAGTGAATTCTCTCCCTTGTCTGGGGTCTCATATATCACAAACTTGGAGCTGAAAAAGCTGGCAATCTGCAAATAGCCAGTTGGAGTAGTCAAAAAGCCCCTCTGTACCCCCAGCCAAAAGTCTGCCTTCTCTAGCCAAAAGGCTAGGAAAGGGGAAGCCTGCCTATAAAACAGAAATCTTTTAAACAATAACTGCTGTACTCCAGGCCAACACAGAAAAAACTTTGGTTCTCATCCCCACCCACATCAGCATAAGCCAGATAGACTTCCACCCTCACTAGGTTGTAACGAGACACTCCAACTCCCACACCAGAATAGTGTCAGAGAAGGGTGATTAGGGAGCAGGGACTTTAATTCTTGCTGGACATTAATAAGGACCCCTCCCCCAAGTGTCAGTGGAAACTGCATGGGGAGCCTAGACTTCCACCTCTGTTGTCAGTGATGAAGTACCTTTCTCCCTTCCCTCTCGGGTGGTATCAAAGGAGGCCTAGTTGAGATTCAGGACCTACATACTGCCCCATGGTAATCAGGCCACATGCCCTCCTGTGGTGTCAGTGGAGGCCACGTGGGGAGTAGTAATGAGGCACTCCAGTCCTCAGCCAGGGAGACACCAATGAAGGCCTAGTAGAGATCCGTAACTCCTACGCTCACCCAGCAGAAATGAGGAACATCACCCCCACCCCCTGGCGCGCGCACGCACACACACACCACCCACCCTCTCTAGTGACAGAGTGAGGAACTTGGACTTCTACTCTCACCTGGCAGTAATAAGGTGCCCCCACCCCATGAAGCAGTGTCAAAAGTAGTCAGCTAGAGGAGAAGGTTTAAACAAGATCTAGAGTCTCATAACACAAGATGCAAAATGTCTAGGTTACAAAAAAACAGAAACAAACAAAACTCATTCCAAGAACTAAGATCTTAAGGAAAAAAAGATGTCAAACACTGAGATGAGAGATGTTAGAATTATCTGACAAAGATCTTAAAATAGCTATTACAAAAAATGTTTCAATGAATAATTAAGAATGTCTGAAACAAATTAAAAAAATATAAAACTCAGCAAAGAAATATAAGATATCAAGAACCAAATGGAAATTTTAAGAAGTGAAAAATAGAAAAAAACAAAAGAAGCTCAACAGACAGAATCAACAGCAGATCGGAGGGGATAGAAAAAGGAACCTGTGAAGGAAGGAGGAAGATACAAAATAGAATTATCCAATATGAATAACAGAAAAATAGAATAAAAAAAATGACAGGGTACCAGGAATCTGTGTGACTGTGACAAAAGAACTGACATTTGTTTTATTAGAGTCCTGGAAGAAGAGAAAGAGGGCAGGGCTGTTAAAGTACTAAAATAATGGCTGAAAACTTCCCAAATGTGGCAAAAGAAGAGAAGCTTACACATTCAAGAACTGAATTGCATTCCAAAAAGCGTAAACACAAAGAAATCCACATCAAGATACATCATAGTCAAACATTTAAAAACTAAAGACAAAAAATTTAGTCTTGCAAGATGTCGCTTGCAAGAGAAAAGCGACATCTTCTATGGGGAAAAACAATTAGGATAATAGCAGATTTCTCATCAGTCAACCCAGAAACCTGTATCTAGCAAAAATATCCTTCAGGAATGAAGGTGAAATTAAGACATTCTCAAATGAAGGAAAACTAATCCTTTTCAGGCAGGTCTGCTGGCACCAAATTCTTAAAGTTCTGAGCAGAAAAAAACTGATAAAAGGAGACTTGGAACATCAAGGAGGAACAACACAGTAATAAAAATAGGAACAGGTACAGTACCCTTTCCTTTTCTTCTCGAGTTTCCTAAATTATATTTGACAGTTGAAGCAAAAATTATAAAACTGTCTAACATGGTTCTAAATGTATACTTTAAATGGGGAGGGTAAAGGGAGGTAAGGTTTTCTCACTTCACTGAAACTGGTAATATGCTGACACCATTAGACTGTGATAAGCTAGAGCAACCACTAAAAAAGAACACAAGGAGATACACTCAAAAACATTATAGATTAATCAAAATAAATTACAAAAATAATCCACAGGAAGGCAAGAAAAGAGAAACAAAACCAGAACAAACAGAAAATAAAAAATAAAATAGCACATTTAAGCCTTAATAAACAATTACATTAAATATAAGTAGTCTAAAGAATCAAAAGACAGATTGGGGGCTTCCCTGGTGGCGCAGTGGTTGAGAGTCCGCCTGCTGATGCAGGGGATGCGGGTTCGTGGCCCGGTCCGGGAAGATCCCACATGCCGCGGAAGATCCCACATCCCACATGGCCATGAGCCATGGCCGCTGAGCCTGCGCGTCCGGAGCCTGTGCTCCACAACGGGAGAGGCCACAACAGTGACAGGCCCGCGTACCGGAAAAAAAAAAAAAAGACAGATTGGCAGAGTGCATTAAAGAAATGACCAAGTATATGTTGTCTATAAGAAACTAACTTCAAATACAGTGATACAGACAGAGTGAATACAAAAGGATGGAAAATGATTTATCATGCAAGCATTAATACAAAGAAAATAGTGGACATATTAACATCAGATTAAGTAGACTTCACAGCAAAGGAATTTAACAGAGACACAAAAGGACATTAAGGGTCAATCCACCAAGAAGACATAGTACTCCTAAATGTGTGTGCCCCAAGCAACAGAACTACAAAATATGTAGAGAGAACCGAAAGGAGAAAAAGACAAGTATAGTTTCAGACTTAAACATCCCTCTCCCAATTGATAGAACAATTGATAGAACAACTCAACAGAAAATCCACGAGGATACAGAAAAACTCAACAACACTAACCAAAAGGATACAATCTACATTTATAGAACATTTCACCCAATACACAGAATACACATTTTTTTATTAAGTGCCCATGGAACACATACCAAGATAAACCATATCTGGGGCCACAAAGTAGCCTTAATAAATTTAAAAGAATTGAAATCATACAGAGTCTGTTTTTAGACCACAATGGAATCAAACTAGAAACCAGTAACAGGAAAATCTCTTAACATCTGGAAAATAAATAACACTTCTAAATAATCCATGAATCAAAGAGGAAGTCTCAAGGAACTTTTTAAAAAAGTCACTGCACTGAATGAAACTGAAAATACAGCATATTAAAATTTGTGTGACACAGCTAGATCAAGTGCCAAGAGGAAAACTTTATAGTACTAAATGCATACATTAAAGAGGAGATGCCTCAAGTCAACTTTTTTTTTTCTTTTTACCTCAAGAGCCTAGAAAAAGAGCAAAATAAACCCACAAAGCATGTAGAAGGAAGAAAATAATAACAGAAATCAACCAAAATGAAAACAGAAAAGCAACAGACAAAAATCAGTGAAATAAAGAGCTGGTTCTTTGAAAAGACTATAACAGACAAACCTCTAGCAAGACTAACAAAGAAAAAAAGTCACATATTATCATTATCAGGAATAAAACAAGGTATAGTACCATAGACCCTGCAGATATCAAAAGGATAACAGAACTATGAACAACTCTATATACATAAATCTAACAACTTACTCATGAATTTACTATTATCCTGATATCAAAACCAGATAAAGAAGATACATACAAGAAAACTACAGAAAACTACCTTCATAAAATAGACATAAAAATCCTTAACAAAATAATAGCAAATATAGTTCAGTAATATATATTAAAAAAATACACACCTCTAATAAGTAGGGTTTATTCTAGAGATGCAAGGCTAATTCAATATTTATAAATCAATAAATGTGATCCACCATATTAATAGATGAAAAAATAAGTCATGATCATATCAATTGATGCAGAAAAAGCATTTGACAAAGTCAGTACCCATTCATGTTAAAAACTGAAAATTAGGAAGACAGGGGAACTTCTTCAACTTGGTAATGTACACCTACAAAAAAATCCTACACCCTGTACTACATAGTTAATGGTGAAAGACTGAACACTTTCCCCTAAGATAGTGAGCAAAGCCAGATGTCTGCCCTTACTACTCTTAATATATTGCTGGAAGTTCTACCCAGTGCAGTAACTCAAGAAAAAGAAATAAGACATATAAATTGTAAAGGCATGCTGAAAACTACAAAATGCTGATGAAAGAAATTAAAGACTTAAATAAATGGAAAGACACATTGTGTTCGTGGATTGTAAAACTCAGCATAGTAATGATGTAAATTTCCCCAAAACTGATATACAGGCTTAATGCAATTCCTATCAAGGTCGAGTAACATTTATTATAAATATAGACAAGATTACTTTTAAATTTATATGGAAAGCAAATGGACTTGAACAAATTCAAAAAAAGACTAATAAAGTGGGAGGAATCAGTCTACCTGATTTCAAGACTTATTACATAGCTACAGTAATCAATATTGTGTGATTTTGGTGGAAAAGCCGACACATAGATCCACGAAACAGGATAGAGAACCCAGAAATAATAACACAAATATGCCCAATTGATTTTTGGTAAAGATGCAAAACCAGTTAAGTGAAGATAGCCTTTACAACAAGTGGTGCTGGTACAACTGTACATCCATAGGCAAAAAATTTAACCTCAAAGTATGTCTTTCACTTTATACAAAAATTATCTCAAAATGGATCTGGGACTTAAATATAGAACATAAAACCCATTAAAACTTTTAGAAAAATAGGAGAAAATCTTCGGGCTTTAGGGCAAAGAATTCTTAGACTTCACATGAAAAGCAAACTACATATATGATAAAGAACGAATAACTAGACAATATAAAGAAGTCTGCAAACTCTATAGTAAAAACACAAATAATCCAATTAGAAAATGGGCAAAAGACACCTCACCAAAAAGATATAGATGGCGAATAGGCACATGAAAAGATACTCAACATTGTTAGCCGTTAGGGAAACAAATTAAAACCACGATATATAGCATTACACACCTGTCAGAATGGCTGAATTAAAAAAATATAGTGACACCACCAAATGCTGGTGAAAATGTGGAAAAACTGGATCACTCAGATATTCCCTAGTGGTAATGTGAAATCATATAGCCACTGTGGTAAACGGTTTGGCACTATGTTAAAAACCTACATGTACAACTATCATATCACGCAGCAATTGCATTCCTGGGCATTTTTCACAGAAAAATGAAAACTTATGTTCCCACAAAAACCTGTACATGAATGTTTATATACACTTTATTCATAACAGTCAAAAACTGGAAGCAATCCAGATGTTCTTCAACAGGTGAATGATTAAACAAACCGGTACACCCACACCATAGAATACTACTCAGCAATAAAAAGGAATGAGGTACTGATACACACAACAGCCTGGATGAAACTCTAGAGGATTATGCTGAGTGAAAAGCCAATCCCACAAGGTTATATACTATATGATTCCATTTATATAACATTCTTGTAAGGACAAAGTTACAGAAATGGGGAACTTAGTAGTGGTTGCCAGGGGTCGAGGAGAGGGTAGGGAGGAGGAAAGTAGGTGTTACTATAAAAAGGCAACATGAGACTTTTGAAATGGAAATGTCCTGTACTTTGACTGTAACAACATCAATATCCTGGCTGTGATATTGTACTACAGTTTTGTAAGATGTTACCATTGTGGAAAGCTAGGTAAATGACACAAGGGAGCTTTATTTTTTCTTACAACTGCATGTGAATCTACAATAATCTCAAAAAGTTTGAGGTTGCCCAGCTTTCTAATCCCTGCCAAAGAACAAGGTACAGTGTGCATTGTGGTAAATGTTAGCAAATGTTCAGAACTAGAGTTCTTTTGGCTTCCTACTCAGAAAACAGCCTGAAAAGATCCAAGAACTGGTAAGATAACTTTTGTGGTTAGGTGTTAAAAGAAAACTTTGTGGGAACTTAAAAAAAAACAACAAAACAAGAGCAATAAAACAGGAATTAAAGGAACCTGGTTCACCAGCAGGCCTCTAGCTGAAAGCACAAAAGGTTATCCAAAGACCTGTTCATGTTTGCTAATTATAATGCCAAAATCAGCTTCTTTTTCCTGTTCCTATCCTAGTATTTCTTCAGGTTAAAATTCACATATAATATGACTTTTTCAAGCAGAGGTCAGAGAGGCAGAAAGTATGAAATCTTTAAATGTTGTATAACACTGCTGACTCTACCTCACTTCCCTCTTGGTATACAACTCATAGTGACAAATGATGATTGTTATTGGGAAGTCTTTGAAGAGATATAGATGAGGAGCACCCCCAAATGTTGTTTGTATGAATTTTCTTGATATTGTCTTTTTTTTTTAAACCTAAGTGAAGGCAGTTGTTCCTAGAAAATACTGGAGACGGTTGAGTGAATAGATGATTTTCAAATTTACTTGCTAGTTTGTGTCTTCTGAGTCTTCCAGCATTCTATCTTGCAGTTATTTAATCATTAGTTATGTTGACTGACAAAGTCCAACAGCCATACAAACCACCTGATAGTGAGAAGCGGTAGAAGCAATGTGGCTGCCCTTTTATTAGGTCCTAATTACCAGATATTACAAGCAAATGTTTCTTACTGTAGAGGCAAATATCCAATCAGGGGATACCTTCTGGTTATATCCCTGAAACCTGAAGAGGGAGGGAAGGGATAGAGAGTTCTAGCATTTCTGGCTTGGGCCTTAGGAATGATTACAGCAATGCTAAGTAATTTTTGTGTCAAACAAAATGTATCATAAAACCAGGGAACTTAAGAGAATCGTTAGTCATCAAGCTCAAACCTTTTCTGATGCATGAGTTTCCTTTCTGTTCTGGAAAAGTCGTTGTCCAACCTTTGCTTGAATGTCTCCAGTGAGGCCTGATTTCTCACCTGAAAAATGAGGGGATTACAGTATGACTGCTGAGGCCCCTTCAAGCTCTAAGTCTGTTTGATGAAATCTAAACTTCTGCTGGCTAAGTCATTTTTTGAAAAGCCTTTTCCTTTTCAATAAGTGAAATTAGTTTCCTCAATCTGTTCTGAGGTTACAGTTATTTAGCATATGTGTTATTATGTATTAAAAAATACTTAATATCCTGTTTTGCCATGTAGTATGTATGTTCAGGTGAACACACAAGGACAAACAATTCCCAGAAATTTCTGAGTATTAAAAAAAAATAAACTAATCAGGATGTGGTGGGAAGATACCCTCTATTTAGTCTTTAGAATCATATGCAGATTTCTACCAGGTCTGGAGCCAAATTTCTAATTCTGTTCAAACTTAGTTTACAATAACTGATTCTTCTGATGTCCTTGGCCACTATCACTATAACTGATCCTGGCCGCAGCATGGCTGGTACTGGTAATTGGTAATCTTGTGATTCAGGCAAGGATCATGAATGGATGATAAAACTACTGGGTGATAGGTTGGGGAACAGGATATATGCATTGTATCAAAGCATCTCCACAGGTTACTTATCACAAAAAGAAAACTGTCCCTTTACATTGGGAAGATCTGCCAGTCACCACCTTAACCGGTGTGGTACCACCTATGTGCTATTCTTGCCAAAAATGTTTTATGTGATTGATTATGAGGGAATAATTAGGAACAGCCACAATTTGGGACTATGTGTAAGATGACTAGACTGGTCTTTTCTAAAAAAGTCATAAAGAAAAGGAGTAGAAAGGGCTGTTCTAGAATATGACTAAAGAATTAAGATAACTGAACAGTTGTGAACTTTGGAACTCAAAACCATTTTTGAGTTTTAAAAATAAAGACTTTTTGGGATAATTGGAGAAATCTGAATATGTTATCTTAGGTGTGATAGTCATATTGTGGCTATGTAACAGTATGTTCTTAAGGAGATACATGCTGAAGAAATAAGGGTTAAAGGTCATGATGTCTGCAACTTGTAAGTGGTTCAGCCAAAAAAACCTGTATATCTCTCTGTATATGTATATATAGAGATATGAGAGTGGGAAAGAGAAAGCAAATAAGTAAAAGTGTTAACAACAAACAAATGAAAGAACAATCCTGTGAGCCATGTTTTTTGTTCCCGGGCTATCTGTTCTTTATTTGATAGGTCAGATGTCTAAACTGATCTGAACTAACTTGCTAGATTGACATAAAATAGGACTCTACCACATGTCCCTTTACTTTAGATCATTTGCAGCAGCTTTACGAAATTGTGCCTGATTAACTGGCAACCCTAACTTAATCAGAGCAAAACATTCTTTTGAAAGATCACTGCATACTCCTTTTGGGTTTAAAGGATGGCTTCAAGGCCTTAAAGGATGAGCCTATGAGCACTGGACTAGATGGGGGCAAGATTACTTGGGTTTTAATCCCAGCTCTGATTGAAGAGTTGTAAGATCCAAAACAAGTCACATTTTTAATGAGTTTCTACACCTACGAGCACACCTTAGAGGGGAAAGGTCACTTTTTCTTTTACATCTAAGTTTCAGCTAGAAAATAAGGGAGATAAATCATCTCAAAAGTCTCTTACAGCTCTGACACTGTCATTATATCTTTTAATTTACATAAATTATAAAACAAATTGTGAACAGATACTACCTAAAAGCCTGGTAATGAAGGAAATGTAACTGAAATACAGAAACTCATCAAGATTTAAAAGGTTCTCTAAAGCTGAGCCCTTAAGGTCTCTTTTAATTCTAGGATTTCTTCTATCAAAGTAGACAGCTGAGATGTAAAGATAAATAAAAATTTGTTATTTAACCTTTACATCAGATTACATTTTTTGCTTTGATTAATCTTTTAGTAATGCGTAAAGGGAAACGTTTAAGTAATGCATCCTCGAAAATCAGCAAATCAGATAAGGTGTGTTGGCCCTGGTCTTCTGTCTAGAGAGAATTTTTCAGTTAAAGGAGGGTTCAGCTCAAGGTCACAGGGTGGATGCCTTACAGTCTAACTCACTGTCCCAAAACAAGACCCCGACTCTCCAAACTTGGGTTGAAGGTGGCTCAGAGCCTCGTATTCGACCCTCGCCACAGTGATGACACTGTTCCGAGGCAGGTCCCAAACCCGCTCTGGGGACGCGTTGCCCGGCTCCGCAGCCCCCGCATAGCACCAGGTAACCGCGGCGGCCTCCTTCAGAGACCCTGCCACCTTTCCCGAGCGTAGCTTGCAGCCCCCCGCCTGGAAACCCGGGATTCTGTGGACAGAGAAAAGAGACCATACTTAAGGACAGACTCTCGCATCCGACACCAGTAGGAGGCTGCGGGGCTCCGCTGCCAGTCGAGTCTGGGGGCGGAGGATCTGGGTCAGGGCCGGCGCCGCAGCCGCTGGATGAAGGAGAACACGTGGGAATGGCGATGTCAAATAGCTCTTATACCCTACTTCACCGATTCGTTATAACGCCGGAAACTCTAGAGGAAAAAGCCGATATCATAAACGAATTTTAAAATCCCTTGAAAATTGATTTTTTGATTGTCTGCTTAGATAAAGCTATTTCTGACTTTCTCTTCAATATCAACACGAATCTGTCGAAACTTTTTGTAAAACTAATTTACTTAATCTCGCGTCCCTAAAGGTCTGCGGGAGCTACCCTGTAAACAGTCCCTAATAAACAAGATTGGTATTGTCATCTACGTTGGGAGCTCTTCAGGTCTTGGATGAAACTCCCGAGTGTTATTCAATGTTTTAAGCCTTGTGGGGCAATGTACTGCTTTTAATAAAACAAAAAATTCACACCCGTTTTAAGCCTTTTATGTTGGGAGTTTGTTTCCACACGGAGAGGGATGGAAGAGCGCCGGAGAGCGTTTAGCTTTTTGGTTGGACGATTTCATGGCGCGCATGCGTGTTGTGTCTGAAGGGCGGGTTTAAAGGGAAGTAGGTGTTGACCCGCGACTAACTGAAGCTGTTGTCAGCTTAGACCCGTGACTCCGCTGTTGCCGAGGGTTCGGAAGACGCAGAGGGGTGAATTTAGGTGTCTGATGGTTGCTTCTGGAGGGGTGTGTAAGACTCTTTGGCTGAAGAAAGCTATTAAGCTTCTTATGTGGGTGATTTTGAAAAAAATAGCATTTCGGTTTTACCTGCTTGACTCCCTCTTCTCAAATTTTAACTCCGCCTCCACATCTGGTTGGTTTTGCACTGCCATCTCTCCGGTTGGGGAGTGCTCTGTTATTGTTATTATTGCTTATGCGGTCATTCTCTTGTCATCCTCACTTTCAGATTCATTGGCATGGTGCATTAATAGACTGAGTGGGATTAATGGGTAAATATGTTCTAGTCGTCTCTAATCCTGGATTAAATACCAAATTGAAATTTCTAGCTTTGTGCATAGTCTCTTTAGACGTTTTATTTAAAAGTTGATGACTGCATGTTTCAAAATCACTTGAAATTCACGTTTTCTTTATCATACTCCCACTTTATTTCTTCTCCCCTACCCCTGCCCCCCCGAAATCCTCAAAGCGGTGAAAATTTTGTTCTGAAGTTTTATGGACCCAGAAGAAAATTCTGTTCATAATTGTGGGACTAGTTTTGTTACCAGTAATATGAAAGGCTCTGAGTTTAGCCCGGAAAAGAAAAAAAAGGTTAAAATACCAGCGAGGAGACTTCGTGAGGTAATTTCTCCAAATCAGGGAGATAATTCGCCTTTGCTGAAAGATGAGTTGTGCCGTGTTCCTCCAGCGTTGTCTGCAAATAAACGTCTTCCTGTTAGAACTGGGAAGAGCTTGAATGGAACGTTATGTGGTATGTGATTCCGAATAGTTTCAACCAGTTTTCACTTCTGTAAATCTTTAGTCTTTATTTTCATTTCGTTTTTTGTGTTTCAAAATTTAGAGGACTTTTGATGATTAAATTCCTAAATATATGTCTAGTTTGTACAGGCGTTTGAAAAATGACCCCTTTTCCTGGGAAAATGGCCAGGTACCCACAGTCTACATCGAATAATACTGAATAGATAGAATGAATAAAACATTTTGTATTTTGTTTTTTCTTTGCGTGTTTTTGGCACACTGTTCTTGTCCACAACTGTGATGGACACACTCAACTAGTGTGATGTGCTTACTTTTCACCAGTAGTGCTGGCTTTTTACCTTCTGTTTGGATAGTAGAAAAGCACAATTTCTGCATTTTGATGGCTTCCATGTCCCAATTCACTTGTCTGGAGCTCCCTGAAAGTGAAGATAGCATACGTTTTACCCACTTCACTGGTAATCAAATTAATGAATATAAGCGCAAAAAACAAAAGAATAAATAAAGCAGCTTTTATAGTGCTGCTTTTGAGGGGTACAGCATAACATAGGCCTGCTGTTAAATCAGGCTTTTATATCATGTGCATGTTTTATTCCTGACAAATGATTGTACCCATAGTTTGTCCAAATCCAATAGTGTAATGATATATTTTATAACATTTTATACTTATCTCATTTGATTGTCAGTTCTGAGCCCTTATTTTCCAAAATATCAGATGTAAAAACCTTCATCAGGATATATTTAAGTACATTTTAAGATTTTTGCATGAAGAGTGGCTTCCAATTTAATTAATTGCATTAATATGGAGTTTATAGTTCTTGAATTATATTTGTACAGTTTCAAAAGGTAACATCCTGATTTAAAAATCACTAAAATTGATTCCTTTATTTTGTTAGGTTCATCAGACTTAACTTCTGCCAGAAATTATCAGCAGCCTCCATTAGAAAATCCCACTGTGTCAGAAAGTGTAAGCAAAAGAATTCTTAATTATGCTCATGTTAAAATTTTAAGTATTGGCAAATAATGCTTTTTAAAATTTTGTTTGATTAGCAACAGACCTTGTTTTTATTTAAATTGCATTTACCAAAGAAATGTTTTTACAAACTGTAAGGTAAAGGTAAAGCAGCTGTAACAACATAATAAAAATTAAGTGAGGTGTAAATTATATATCATTCAAACTATTCTGAAGCCTTTTGTGTACTTTATTTTTCTTTTTTTTTGCGGTACGCGGGCCTGTCACCGCTGCGGTCTCTCCCGCCGCGGAGCACAGGCTCCGGACGCGCAGGCTCAGCGGCCATGGCTCATGGGCCCAGCCGCTTCGCGGCATGTGGGATCTTCCCGGACCGGGGCACAAACCCGTGTCCCCTGCATCGGCAGGCGGACTCTCAACCACTGCGCCACGAGGCGCCTTTCCTAGGGACTTTTAATGGGTTCACAGAATTTCAGTGTATGTATGTACCAAAGTTAATTTGTTCATATTCCTGTCATTTGACATTAAGGTTTTTTTCCCCGTTTTTTATAATATAAACAAGCAGGTGATGAACATTCTGGTATATATCCTAGCTCATTTCCTTGTATTAATTTCTAGGTGTAAAATTATTAGATAAAAGATTATGCACGTTTTTTTGCAATGTTTCTAAATTGCCTCCAGAAAAACTGTATCAATATATATTCTCCAGCAAGGTCATGAGTAAGAATTAGTGGGGTTAGTTCTCCCCGTCTTTATTTATACGAAGCATTAAAATTAAACCAAAAAAACCCGTGCCATTTTGATAGGTGAAAAAGGCATCTCATTGTTTTATTTTCTATTTCTTTTATTATTAGTGGAGGGGAAATTTTTTTCATTTATATTGCCACCTGTATTTACTCTTTTGTGAATTACATATTTATGTGCTGTGCTTTTTCTAACGGATTTGTGGGAGTTCTTTACGTTAATTTCCCAGATACATTCTACTGTATTGTTAGCCTCATTGGCTATTTTTAGGAAGTTAACACCTGTTATCAGCAGATAGCTTGGATCAGTTTTCTTTTATGATTTTCTCTTTTCCCTTTAATGATTTAGCAGGGAAAAAAAATGTGTGTGTAAGGAAGATGAAGCAATGTTGACTGAACCTAGTACTTAAAAAGTCATGGTGTCTTGGCACTGAATAGAATCTTAGAAACGAAGTCTAGGGTTACACATGTGAGCAGAAAGCTATTTGCCAGTAGATGTCACTTATATAGTGAAGTCTTCTGAGACCACATTATAGCTTAGTGACAAAGAATACTGTGATAAATTTGTGATATTGTGCCATGCGTTGACCATCCTTACGAACTTCATTTGATTCACAGTGAATCACATTTTCACATTTAACTATAGCCACTGAGATGTTACATAAGTTGCTCTGCTGAGAGTACCAAATCAGGATTTGAATCTGAATTTCAAGGTCACAGTTGCTTGCTTGTTCACTTACCCATTCGTTCACTTGATGACAGCTCATTACTCATTCAACAAATCTTTGAGTAGCTTCAAGGTACCTAAGCATTATGGTGGTGCTGGGAATTAAGCATATAAAACATACAGTCCTGTCCTCCCAGGGCACAGTAGTCACATGGCTAGTAAATGGTAATTGATAAATAATAAATCATAAAGTTTATTTAGCCTTTCATTTCTTCCTTTCATATCTTAAAGGATTTTTCTAAAGATGTTGCAGTGCAAGTGTTGCCTTTGGATAAAACAGAAGAGAATAACAGACAAAAAGGTAAAAGGATAGATTTGATTTTTTTTGGTAAAACATACATAACATAAAATTTACCATCTTTACCATTTTTAAGTGTACAGTTCTGTAGCATTAGGTATATTCATATTGTGCAGCCATCACCACCGTCCATCTCCAGAACTTTTCATCTTCCCCAACTGAAACTCTGTGCTCATCAAATACTAACTGTATTCCCCCTCCCACCATTCTACTTTCTGTCTCTATAAATTCCACTATACCTCATATATATGGAATCATACAGTTTTTGTCCTTTGGTGACTGACTTATTTCACTTAGCATGTCTTCATGGTTCATTTATGTTGTAACGTGTAAGAATTTCCTTGGTAAGGATAGAATTTTAGATTTTTAGACATTGATTTTTCTTTTCAGATATTCATTAAACGGCCTTACAGTTTTTTCTTATTATTTTCATTTTTAATTAATTTTTCCTTCCAAATTAAGCTACTAATGGAATCTCTAAAGTCCAGAAAATGGTTTGTAACAGTAAGGATACTTTTATTATTGCCAACATATTGCATAGGTTTGGTATTTGATACCTGTTTATACATGCTGAATTCAAGTTTTGTATAGTCTTTGGTAAGATAATAGATTAAAATATGCATTGAAAAAATTTATTTAATGACAGTTAAAAAGTAGTTGGTTTTATTTTCATCTAAGCAGTTTTATTGTTAGAGTTTGAACAAATGTCTCTAATTTGGCCCCAGGTGTTTTTACACAATTTTTTTCCTACAGTCTAGGGTTATAACTATTATTACTCAGTCATTTAATGTGTTCCTTACCTTTTTAAATTGAAAGGTCATATTGCTGAATCCCCAAACATTTTTTTTAGTTAAAAAAGTTTTTCTTTGAGTAGCTTATCAAAATTTAATAAATTTTCAGGAATCTAAAGTATATTTTTGTGTTTTGATTTTGCAGCAAATGACATCTTTATTTCTCAGTACACTATGGGACAGAAAGATGCTCTAAGAGCAGTTTTAAAACAAAAGTAAGTTTCATTTACAGAAAATAGGTGGGCCATTTCTTGTGTTTCTATATGGTTCTCTAAAATCAGCTTTATTTATACTTTGCACCTAGGAAAAAGTTTTTTTTTCCAATGTGTGAAATATATATATGTGATAATATGTATAAAGCATTTTTCATGGTGTTGGGCATGTGTAAAATACTCAGTGGCTGTTAATTATTATTATTATTATTGAAGATGTATTGTCCTAAGCACTTTATGTGCATTAACTCATTGAATTCTCTCAAAATCCAATGAAATAGATTCCATTACTCTCCCAATTTTACAGAATCCCCATTTTATAGATAAGGAAACTGAGGTAGAGAGGGATTGATTTTCCCAAAGTCATTTAACAAGTATTCACTGGGCTGGCATCCAAACCCAGGTAGTCTGTCTTTAGAGTCCTCTCTTAGTCACCTCACTATACTGCTTATAGCAGTAGTCAAGTAGTTCCAAATATATAATACTTACTACTTACTATCAAAGGACATTTAGACTTTTTCTGGTTAAGATTTGAGAAAGGGACAAGCTTAGCATCTGGATGGAGTGAAGGGGAATGTGGCTACTACTCTATTCAAATGCTTCCTCCCAACTTTATCTTTAATGCCAGTGAAATACAGAACCAACCCTGACAACAGCACCATGCTAAACATGAAAGAATATATCACTGGAGGAATTTTTTTTTTTTTATCATTAGTGACGGTGGAATGAGATACATATTCTTAGGCTAAATGTATTCTACTCCTAAACCAGAGCAGCCTGGGATGCCCCTTAGAAAATAGGAAAAATGTTTACTTACTTTTGAACTCTCATTTTATTCAAAAAGGAAATTTTAGATTACTTCTATAAGTGGAAAGTTGGTATTTCTAATAATACAATGAAAATAAGTATATAACTATTAAGATAAAGTTTATTCTTTTTCACCTATAGTTATCCATGGTATACATATTATACTCTAGGAAACACTAACGAAATAAATATTACCTCCAAACTACAAGGGTGTGATCTGAGCCAGCCAGAGTTTCACAACTGGTTGTTTTGCTTAATGGTGCTTTTCCCTTTTACATTTGATCAGCCTCCAGTTCCCAATATGTGATATGGTGGTTAGGAGGAGAATTTGGATGATAAATTGCATTCTGGGATTTGTAAATATATAAGAAAAGGCAAAAGTAAGGGCATGAGGGAGTAGTGCAGTCTCCCAAATTCTATACTTGAACTAAAAATTGCAGACTACATCTGACTCATTTGGAGAGAAAGTGATTACCATTTCCATCCAGCTGACCCCAGGTGGAAGTGGCTGCTTGCAACCGTAATGGGGACTTTATCAACTTGCCTTCAAGTCAGAACTCTCCGATCTGAGAGGGAGAAGTTGTTTATATACAAGTGGACAGTGAGAGGTAACTGTGAACACTACGCCTCTTATCTGTTCACAGTCGATCTCTCCCCATTTCAGGATGGATGCACAGAATTTTTTTAAAAAAGCAAAAAACAAAAAAACTAGGAAGGGCCTCTGAGAAGGTCATTGCAATGTAGAGAATAATAATTGAGTCAGAAATATAAAATGACTCTCATACTGGGTTAAGAGAGATTTTGCTGTAGTTAGTGTCACTTGAATTTTTTTTTTTTTTTGAGAATGGTGGATGGAATTTGGCAAAGTGATTCTAAAATTTACTTGGAAGGACACACAAATTGAGAATATATACACATACTGTTAAGAATACATACATCTAGAATGCACACAGTTGAGAATAGCTAATTTTGGAGAAACAGAAATGGAATGATGGAAAATCTGCCCTATTTGCTACTATAATATGCTGTAAAGCTGTGATAAAAGGTAATCAGCTGGAGCCTTTGAGGAATGAAGAGTCTGTCCAGAGTGTCTAGAACAAGGGTAGAATGTCCTTACATGTGGCTGGAGAGGTAAGCAAGGGGTGAGGTTATAAACTACTTTAAAGAAGTTTGGACTTAAAGAGAAACAGCAAATCATTTAGAAGTTTTAAAGTGTGATATATTTTTCTTAAAAGGCTCACTCAGGTAGTTATGAAAAAATGGATTGGAAGAGGACTGGACTGGAGTCCAGGAAACCAGTTGACTATGAATTTTTCAGGAATCTTTTAAAGAGATGAATTAGATTGGTCCTGAGTACATTGGGGAATGGTGGAATGTGAGGGTGGGAATCATGCTGGGCTGTAGAGGAGTACACAGGTTTGGAAGATGATCTGGAGATAGAATTGACAGGAATTGCTGCTTAGATGGGAGAGTGAGGAAGGAGCTAAGGATGGATCCTAGATTTTTAGCTTGTATAAATGCATAGTCAGTAGTAGTATTCATTAAGAAATGGAAGCCTTGGGGGAATAAATTTCATTTTAGACGTAAGCAGGGGTTTGAGGTACCTATGAGACATCCAGGTGAAAAATGTCTGATAGGAAATTGAATATAAAGGTCAAATTTACAAAAGGGGTCTAAGCTAGAAATCCATAAGTCATCTGTATGTAGATAGTAGTCTAAGCTCTGGAAGTGACTGAAGTGACTCGGTGGGAGTGTGAGAGTGAAAAGAGATGGCATAGGGTAGGGCTCTGAGAAAACCAAACCTTTAAGAGATGTGCAAAGAAAGCAATATGGCTTCTAAATGTTACTCAGAAAGTTTATCCAGAGGTGTAAGAGAGTATGGTCTTAACAAAACCAAGGGAAATGAGGTTCTAAGTTTGATAGCTGCTCAGAGGTAAAGAAAGATAAGGACTGAAAAGTGTCCATTGAATTGAGCAAGATGAGGTATTAATGGCCTTGGTAAGAGCAGTTTCAGTGTAGCATTGGGATAGATGCCAGATTCAGAGGATTTAGGAATAAAGAGATTTAGGAATAAAGAAGTCTTCTAGAAAAAGACTAGAAGGAAACAGTTTCTTCTGAATGGGAGAGTTATGTGCATTTTTTCTAGTTCTTTACACTTAGAAGCTCATTTGCTACATTGAGCATTTATTAATTTGATAATTGGAAAAAATAAAATTTTAAAGCCTATAAAGAAGTTGATGTCTAGCCTTATAATGTTATTTTTCTTGTTGGTCAATTTAATGTATTAAAGTAGAATGAAAGATCTTTTTTTTTTTTTTTTTTTTTTTTTTTTGCAGTACGCGGGCCTCTCACTGTTGTGGCCTCTCCCGTTGCGGAGCACAGGCTCCGGACGTGCAGCCTCAGCAGCCATGACTCACGGGCCCAGCCGCTCCGCGGCATGCGGGATCTTCCCGGACCGGGGCACGAGCCCATGTCCCCTGCATCGTCAGGCGGACTCTCAACCACTGTGCCACCACGGAAGCCCTGAATGAAAGATCTTAAAGGGTAAATCACATTCAGACTTCAGACAGAAATTCTAAAAGATACAGATTATCTGAATTACATTTTCTTAGTACACCACTCAGTCAGCTAAATATATATTGAGCACCTACTATGTGCTCTTTCTTAGTTGCTGTTTGGTATAAAAGAAGTCCCCGGCCCCCCACCCCAGGTTGCTTAGGGCTTGGCTGGGGAGAGAATAGGTAGATATATGGAGGAATGCATGATTAGAGCTGTGAGAGGAAACATTCAATACATTGTTAAACTGTTCTGTACAGACATTTAAACCATAGGATGGCTGACTGTCAAGCCTCAGTTGTGTGGTATAGGAAGTAAATACAAAAGTAATTAATGAATGGAAAGATCAAGAGGAAATGTTATGAGAGCAGGCTTATTGAAAAAGGTAAGGCTTTTGTTGTATCTTTAGAAGGATAGAGTAAGTTAGGTGAAGAAGGTTGAGAGAGTGAGAAAAAGCATGGAGTCAGCTGTGGGAGTGGCATGCCGTAGTCAGTGAGAGCAGTGTGACTCAGGAAGAGGTGGTTTTGGGAGGAAAAGTGCAGTATGTATAGGGCAGGGCCAGAGGATGGAGTGTGTGGAAGGCCAAACAGGAAAGCAGCCTAATCAGTTGTCTATAAGGAATGATTTTAGATTTTTTGAATGGTGGGAAAATGTGTGTGGAGAGTTTTTAAGCAATTAGAAACGGGAAGAATGAAATAGTTGGCCAGAGATGATGGTTTGTACTAGAGCAGAAGTCTGAAGGGAGAAGTGCTGTTTGAGAGAGAAAGCTTGGTGTTATGGGACGATCTCTGGGAACTGGTCCTAACTCAGCTACTTACTAGTTCTGTGACGTGATCAAGTAAATCCCGTTACCTCTATGGACCTCAGTTTCTTGATGTGAAAATTAGGAAAGATGGGCTACTGGGTTCCCCCTACCTCCATAATTCCATGACACTAGTCCTGCAATTGTGATGAAATAATTGACAAAACCTGATGACTCAGTTGGGCATGAGAAGGTAAACGAGGATAGAGAAGTTAACTTCAAAATTTTGAGAATGAGAGAAAAATGATGCTCTTAATAGAAATGAGGCAACATCAATGAGGAGTAAGTTTAAGAGCTCTGTGGCCTTCTTCAAAAATCAAAGGATGGGGGTCTTCCCTGGTGGCTCAGTGGTTGAGAGTCTGCCTGCCGATGCAGGGGACACGGGTTCGTGCCCCAGTCCGCGAAGATCCCACATGCCGCGGAGCGACTGGGCCCGTGAGCCATGGCCGCTGAGCCTGCGCATCCGGAGCCTGTACTCCGCAACGGGAGAGGCCGCAACAGTGAGAGGCCCGCGTACCGCAAAAAAAATAAAAGGAAAAATCAAAGGGTGGAAATTCAGCAGCTGGAGATGGAGCTCATTCCTGTTGATTTTACTTAGACTTACCTTAGGGAGTCTTCAGTTTTGTCAGTGTTTTCTTTCATTGATTTCTTTTAGGCCAAATACAGCACAAAATTGACCAGTCTTTTTTTTTTTTTTTTAGGTGTTTAGTTAAATGCCTTACTGTGAATATGTATCTATTTTCTGGACTCATTTTTAATCCAGACTGCTTAGTAGTGTATTTTGTGCCCATTTTAATAAACTAGGTGACATTTATTAAATCTAAATGAGTTAGAATTTAAAAAATTCTTTTCAGCAGTTTTAACGATCCCTCTTGGGTTGTCTTACTTTGGGAGTAAAACTTGATACCTAAATTCTTAGAGCCTTTTCTGCATGTTATAAATTTGTACTTCTTGACTATAAATCATTGTAATTGTGCCCATGTCTTTTCCACATGCATAAGTCGTATTTTCTGAAATATCAGTGCCTTCAAGGAATTACCTTTTTATTTCCTTAGTGTGTAGTGACCTGAGCCTTAATAGATTTCATTAACCAAATGACTAATAAGATGCTGATAGTGAAAAATAGGGATTTAAATTAAAAAAATCAAGAAAACTCACCTGCAGCAGATTACCACTTGTAGGTATTTCTTCTAATGGTTCAGTAGAGGTTACTGAATAGATTTTATTCCTTTTTTATTTACAGAGCTCAAAGCATGCCTGTCTTTAAGGAGGTAAAGGTACAGCTTTTAGAAGATGCCAGCGCAGAAAAGGACCCTATTATTCAGGAGAGTAGAACTTCACCCAGTGGAATTGATTCAGCTGCAACTGTGGCTGCAGCAACTGCTGCCGCCATTGCAACAGCAGCTCCACTGATAAAAGTATATCTGTTTCTTCCCAGATAGTCATTACTACTTTGTAAAATGTAAAAATGTTTATTAGAAACTGATTCTGTAATTGTTGTGTCCAGCCATTGGCTAGGGATATTGCTGTCTGTAGTTGTGAATTATTTCTCAGAAGTTGTGAGATTTATCTCTCATCCCTGTGTTAGTTCTAGAAAGTCCTGGACTTTCTTAGTTTTAGCACTGAAAAATATCATCTTGGGAACCCCTCAGTCCTGGGTACCTGGGATGTTTGGTCATCCTTATTTTAGAGCTAGAAGGGACCATACAGACCATCTATGCCAAACCCCTCAGTTTGTAAATGGGAAAAATGAGAAACAGGTCAGAGTCAGCAATAAGGTCTTAGAGCCAATAGGGGGAGAGCCAAGACTGCTGACCTAACTCAGCCTCAGATTAGTGAAGTATCGAAAGCTACTTTGTTTTGCTATTTCCTTCTTTTTAATTTCCATTTAAGTATTTTTAATTTCCATTAAGTATTTAATTTCCACTTAAGAAATAAAAATTGTATGTGACAAATTTGTTATTTTTTATGAGAGAAAAGATCTACTTAAGGATAACTATCTTCTGCCTTTTATTTCTGTGATTCTAAAAATAAAGGCATAAAATCATCAGAAATTTGGTTTGATAATTTCTCAATACCAATCACTTTATATAATCTTTCTAGTAATTGAGCATATTTTTGATATCTTTGGATATTTTTACTGTTTTAGGTGCAGAGTGAGTTGGAATCAAAGGTCAATACTGTTACAGAATTACTCAATAAGTTACAGGAGACTGATAAACAGCTACAACGCGTTACAGAGCAGCAGACAACCATTCAGAATAAACATGAGAAACTACACTGCCGTGATCATGGAAAGCAAATGAATGTGTTTATGGAGCAGTACATTAGGCATCTTGAAAAACTGCAGCAACAACAAATAGATATTCAGGTAATAAAGGGATTACACATTCCATGACCTTTTATCATGTGGATCTCTAAGCTAATATTCATTGATTATTGTAATAGCTCAGGAGATTGTAACAGTTTTAGTTCTTAAATAATGATTTGCTTTTGTTCAGAATTCTTTTCCTCTATGGGGTAACTCTGCATGTTCTAGTTCAGACGTCTAGCTCTGTGAGACCTCTCCTTATAGTTGGCTTTTCCTTCTTTTGTGGTATTTCTGTTGACGGTGTTTTTAAAGGGCATTTATTGCATTGCAGTTTTTTGTTTACATCAGTGGCTCTTAGCCTGGGAATGTGCATCAGACTCACTTGGAGAGCTTTATAAATATACACGTGCTTGTACCTCTCAGAAAGTCTGAGACAGCAGGTCTCAGATGGGGTCTGGGAATCCTTGAAAGCTCTCTAATGATTCCGTTGTGCACCCTTGGATGAGAACCACCTAGTATACTTATTTGCTTCTACATTTACTTAATTAAAAAGAATGAATATTCTTATGCCTTTTGAATATGAGGCACTGGCCTATTATAAAAAGAAGAATTATCCTCACAGAGAGCTGATAGTATAGTTTCTTATTTATTTTGGAATTTCTAAGTCCTGGGATACTACCCAGCACTCAGGTACTCAGTATACTTTCTTTTTGAATGAGTGAATGACCAGCATCGTAAATGCATTGGGTTTTTAAAAATAAATTTATTTATTTTATTTATTTATTTTTGGCTGTGTTGGGTCTTCGTTGCTGGGCGCGGGCTTTCTCTAGTTGCGGCGAGCTGGGGCTACTCTCCGTTGCGGTGCACGGGCTTCTCATTGCAGTGGCTTCTCTTGTTGCGGAGCACAGGCTCTAGGCATGTGGGCTTCAGTAGTTGTGGCACGTGGGCTCAGTAGTTGTGGCACGCGGGCTCTAGATCTCAGACTCAGTAGTTGTGGCTCATGGGCTTAGTTGCTCCATGGCATGTGGGATCTTCCCGGACCAGGGCTCAAACCCGTGTCCCCTGCATTTGCACATTTGCAGGCAGATTCTTTTTTTTTTTTTTTTTTTGCGGTACACGGGCCTCTCACTGTTGTGGCCTCTCCCATTGCAGAGCACAGGCTCCAGACGCGCAGGCCCAGCGGCCATGGCTCACGGGCCCAGCCGCTCCACGGCTTGCGGGATCCTCCCGCACCGGGGCACGAACCCGTGTCCCCTGCATCGGCAGGCGGACTCTCAACCACTGCACCACCAGGGAAGCCCCTGCAGGCAGATTCGTAACCACTGCGCCACCAAGGAAGCCCTGCATTGGTTTTAATTTACTTTTTTTCTCTACTTAGTATGCAGTTTAAAAACTTTTAAAAATAAAATTAAAATATAACATTCAGAAGAATATATAAAAATAAGCTTATCATAGCTCAATATAAGATCACAGAGTGAACGCTAATGTCCTATTATTTTCAAGACTTCCTAATAGAGCTTGTCTTGAAATTTTCATGGGATTAAGATATTATTTTTATTGGAGTGATTATGGGCATATAAAATAAAGTTTTACTAAGTACTCCATACATTGCTAAAATTGAGTATGCAGCATGTCATCTGGAGAGGCTAGGAGTGGGCCTATCAGAGTGCTGGTCCCCAGTCTACAGGTAACTTTGCTTCTCTGAGCCTTGATTTCTTTACCTAGAAAATATTTTTGGTTCAGGATAGAATGAGATGACACATTTGAAAAGCACATTGAGTTTTTTTAAGGTAGTTCTAGGTGCCTGCCATTCATTTATCCTTCCATAAATAAACGCATAATTTATTAACTTTCTGATTTTGGAAGAATGGAATCTTTGCTAATTCAGACATCTTATTTATAAAGCCTATAACTACAGAGAAAATTGAACTTTCAGTGAGTATTTTAGTAGTTCAGTTAAGGCTTAATGAAATGAAATTCTTTTCGAAGAGTGATCTCAACACACTTTTAAGAATTCTGTAAAACTATAAATCTTTTCGGTTTTTCTTTGTCTAGCATAAAACTCTTTTAAAATCCGTTTTATTAGTTAAGATACTTACACATTTCAGATGTTTTAATAGTGTTAAAACTGTGTTGTCACTATAGTTTCCATTTATACGTAAATGCATAAATTACTGCTGCTACTATGCGCGGCTACTATTTTATTTGAGTGCTTTCTGTCAATGGTTTTTAAACCTTTAATTAAAATAAAATCTTACCATCCAGGATATAAAAGATGAGATGTTTTGGTTTTAAATTCTCTGGTTTAAGTAGAGGTCTAGGGCTAGGGTCCCTTCTTCCTGGTCCTCTCCTACCCTGCTTCAGTGTCTCTTGAGCCATCTCTGAGGTGAAAAGGAAGAAACGGAGGTTTAGAATAAATTAAATGATCAGGGCCACACTGCAGAGCCAGACTTAACCCAAGTGCTATTATATGCTTCCAGTGGCATTGCTGCTGCAGTAGATAGTTGCATGTAATGTATGTATTTTCATTGTTTATTAAATCTAATAGATTGTTTTCAAGTCTTCTAATAAATTCAAAGTATTTTGTCATCTAACTCTTTCAAATGATATTTGAAATTAACAAAGTAATTTTATGTTTTCTAGACTCACTTCATTAGTGCTGCACTCAAGACTAGTAGTTTTCAGCCCGTTACTGTGCCCCCTTCTAGAGCAGTGGAAAAGTATTCTGTAAAACCAGACCATTTGAATTTTGGTAGCAGTAATCTATCTTCACATAACACCTTTGCTTCCAAACAAGGTAAAAATATGTAGTTTTCTATGAATAAAAAATGCCAGCTATGAATGTTCTTTGCAGTATATAAGCTGAAAACTTACTTACAAGGTTGTGAGAGACTCTTTGTTTTATAAAATTAGGTTTTGTTTTTTTTTAGGTCAGGTAAGTTTTAGATTATTTTGAAACTTGTTCAGTCAAGTTATGGATCATGTTCTACTTGATGGTCTTAATTAATAACTTTCATAAATTGTCAGAAGCACTTCTATATAAATTTAGAAAAATTTTACTTATCTAGCATCAAAAATGCTTGTCATCAATTCGCCAGTTTTCTGACAAACTGGATATTTGCTGTTTTCTTGATTCTGTCAGGGGAGAAACCATCTGAGTACAATTAGAAACTATTTCTAAATATTTTCAAAGAGTTAGTAATGCAAGTCTATTTTAATGGAATTTTAAAAATCTCTTTATAAAAACAAAGGAATACATAGCTTATTTGTGTTAATCCTTTGGAATTTAAACTATATCAATAAATGTATCTCCAAATTATTGATATTTGAATAATGAACTAATGAAAATCAAGGGCCTATCCCTTTAATGATATACAGATCCATGGAGTACAATATTCCCGACATTTGATTTGTTAGAACATTGTTGGATTACAGACATGTTAAAGGTTCCTTATACTTGCAAGGTGCTTTACGTTTCCCCCAAATGAGTGGGTCTTACAAAACTTTTGTGAAGTGATGTGAATCAGTTTTTAAGTTGTAAAGGGAGGAAGATGAAGCCCAGAAAGGTTATGACTGCCTGCTCAAGGTCACCTGGCTTGAGAGTGAAAGTGTCAGAGCTACAGCCGGAACTCAGGTTTCCACGCTCACCGTTCATAGTTGTCTAATGTATTTTGTACTCTAAAGTGGGATCTCTCTAGATCAAAGTATATAAAAATTTTAAGACTTGCTATACTTAGCACCAGATGGTCTTACCAGTTTTCATTGCCACGAGCAGTGTCTGGCTATGCCATTTTTCACCACAACTTGAATAGCACTGAATATTGTCATATTTTTTTCTTATTTATTAGGTATAAGTATAAAGTGTTTATAGTTTGTATTCTTCTGATTCTAGTGAGGATGAACTTATTTCTATATATTTGTTAATAATTTGAGTATCCTATATAATTTTTGTTTTATTTTTAAAATATGAGGAAGAGTAATATTACAATTTAAACGTTTTTAAAAAGTAAGTTAAATTTATTATTTTCTTTATTTTCTATTGAAGCACCTTCAATAGAGGTTGAAGATACCAATTTTGATAAACAGAAATCTCCTTTGGAGACACCAGCACCCCGCAGATTTGCTCCTGTACCTGTTTCAAAGGATGATAAAATATCAAAGAGGGAAAATCCTACGGATAAAAAAGAAAATATGGAGATATCACATCATACAGGTAATAAAGCAATTATAATTAGCACCCACTACTTTTATTAGACCCATCTCAAATTAGGAACAGATTTCCACACTCATGATTTATAATTCTCTAATGTGCCTTGTAGTAACTGAAGTAGGATCTCTATTTTTAATATTTGTATTTAAATGATACTTTCTGGGCAAATCAAGCTTCTTTAGGTTCTTTGTAGAAGGAGTTGGAGATATACCTTTATAATTATTCTGACTATCTTCAACATGTTATTACTTAAACCTTTAATGAAAAAAATTTGTTATTAATAAATAAAAAATAATGCTTTATAGAAGGTAAGGTTGATTATCATGTTTACTTATATTGTTTTTAAGTGTGAATTTAAATACTAAAACTCAGAGAATTTTAACATTTATTATTGTGTTCAATTGGAAAAAGTGCTAATAACCTTTATAAGTGACAGGAAATAATAATTTGTTATAGACACTTAAAATATAGCCTTTCTAGTAAAAGTAAGTAAAAATGTTAAATATAAGCTTTCATTTTTGGAGTCATTTAAATGCATTCCAGTCTTGTCTTGGACACATTTAAAGAATCTTAAGGAATTTAAAAGATAATAAAATCTTTAATTAATAAACTAACCTCACCAAAAAAAAAAAAAGTTTGTTATGTAGTCTCATTAAAGATGAGGCTAAAAGGAGGATTCAACCAATAGTTGTTGTGAAGAAATAGTTAAATCTCCCTTTCACTGTTTATAAAAATAGTTACAGGGCTTCCCTGGTGGCGCAGCGGTTGAGAGTCCACCTGCCGATGCAGGGGACACGGGTTCGTGCCCCGGTCCGGGAGGATCCCACATGCCGCGGAGAGGCTGGGCCCATAGGCCATGGCCGCTGAGCCTGTGCGTCTGAAGCCTGTGCTCCGCAGCGGGAGGGGCCACAGCAGTGAGAGGCCTGCGTACCGCAAAAAAAAAAAAAAAAAAAATAGTTACAGTTTACTGGGCTTTGTGATGATGTTACTTCTCGTTCAAATTCCTTTTTTCTGTGATGGAAATAAATTCAGGCCTAAAATTGTACCAGTATAGTTTCCTTGAGTTATAAATATTTAGTTTTATTGATGAATGTATGTGTAGTCTACATTGTAAATTGAGTAGGTCATCACCACATGAAACTAATTTAGTACAAATATATGTGAGATAGTATATAAAAGAGAAATGAATTAGTACTTGAAAAATGATATTGTATTTCTTCTATTGTAGAAAATGTAGGACTATTGGAACAAATTTTGAATAGCTATGATTCTTTGACAAGAATAAGTGAATCTTCAGACAAAAACTTACTAACTAGATCAAAAATAGGATGGAATCCTGAGAGGAGAAACAGGTAAAAACAAGAGATTGGAATAAAAGCTACATTGAAAAGAGCTTTGTTTATATTTTTAAAATTTCTTTAGAAATTTTAGTGAATTTAAAACATTGCTTTTAAAAATTGTCTTAGATTTAGTTACTATTTTCTTCTGCTAATAGATCTTTCCTCTTTTCTATAATATAATTATGAATACATCTAATTTTCTCAAACTGTGGATTATTTACTATTCATTTCTGATGAAATGATATCTGGGATTTGCTTCAATAATAATCCATTGCAGGGGCTTCCCTGGTGGCACAGTGGTTAAGAATCCACCTGCCGGGCTTCCCTGGTGGCACAGTGGTTGAGAGTCCGCCTGCTGATGCAGGGGACACGGGTTCGTGCCCTGGTCTGGGAAGATCCCACATGCCGCGGAGCGGCTGGGCCCGTGAGCCACGGCCACTGAGCCTGCGCTCCGCAACAGGAGAGGCCACAACAGTGAGAGGCCCGTGAACAGCAAAAAAAAAAAAGAATACACCTGCCAACACAGGGGACATGGGTTCGAGCCCTGGTCCGGGAAGGTCCCACTTGCCGTGGAGCAACTAAGCCCGTGCACCACAACTACTGAGTCTGCGCTCTAGAACCTGCAAGTCACAACTACTGAAGCCTGAGCACCTAGAGCCTGTGCTCTGCAACAAGAGAAGCCACCACAATGAGAAGCCGGTCCACCGCAACGAAGAGTAGCCCCTGCTCACCCCAACTGGAGAAAGCCCGCATACAGCAACGAAGACCCAACACAGCCAAAAATAAAAAAATAAAAATAAAATAAATTAATTTAAAAAAATCCATTGCAGGGTGGGGAAAACTGGGTTGGAAGTATAAATGAAATGAGAATAGCCATAAGTTAGTTATTTTTGTAGTTGAATAAAGGTATATAGAGGTCATTATACTATTCTTTCTACTTTTGTGTATGTTTGAAACTTTACATTATAAAGAGTTTTTAAAAAGTCAAGTAAATCTAAGCCACTATAATTTTTTTTGAATGTCATGAAAACTACAATAATAAAAACTAAACGTGTCACATTTTGCATAATCTCATAAGAAGACATTACAATTTTAGTCCATTACATTTAATGTAATTACTGATAAAGTAAGATTTATGTCTGTCATATTGTTATATGTTTTTTTATATCTTAGGTGTTTTTTTATTCCACTATTCCTCCATAATGTCTTTTTTTTTATTAAATAGATATATTCTAGTATAAGATTTTCATTCCCTTGTTGCTTCTTTTACTATATTTTTTGAGTTATTTTCTCAGTGGTTGCCCTAGGAATTACAATTAACATCTTAATTTAAAATGATCTAGTTAGGATTAATACCAATTTAATTTCTATAGGATTCAAAAACTTTGCTCTGATATAGATTGATTCCCTCCCCCTTTCTTTCTGCTATTATTGTCATACAAATTATGTCTTCTTGCATTATAAGTTTGTCTATACAGCTTGATAATTATTGCTTTATGCAGTTGTCTTTTAAATCCGATAGAAGAAAAGAGTTATAAACAAAAATAATTTAATACTGTCTTTTATATTTACCTATGTAGTTAACTTTTACCAGTACTCTTTGTTTCTTCACATGGATTTGAGTTAGTTTGTGGTGTCCTTTTATTTCACTTTGAGGGACTCTTTTTAGTATTTACTGTAGAGTAGGTCTGCTGGTGATGAATTCTCTCAGTTTTGTTTATCTAGGAATGTCTTAATTTCTACCTTTGAAGGGTAGTTTTGCCAGGTGTAGAATTTTTGGTTGACACTCTTTTTCTTTTAGTGCTGTGAATATGTCATCTCACTGCCTTCTAGACCTCATGATTTCTGATGAGAAGTAAGCTGTTAATCTTCCTGAGGAAACTGTATATAATTAGTTATTTTTCTCTTGCTGCTTTCAGGATTCTCCCTGTGTCTTAGGCTTTTGACAATTTGACTATGATGTAGCTAAGTGTGGCTCTCTTTGAGTTTATCCTCCTTAGATTTTGTTGATCTTCTTGGATGAGTGGATTAATACTCATTAAATTGGGGAAGTTTTTGGCCGTTATTTCTTTACACAGTTAAATAGTGCACATGACCTTTTTTTTCTCTCCAAGGTCTATGTTGTATGCTTGATGATGTTCCACAGGTCTCTGAGACTTTTAATTTTTTTCATTCTTTTTTTCTTCTGTTCCTCAAACTGGATAATTTCAATTAATCTATCTTTAAATTTGCTGATTCTTTCTTTTGCCAATTTGAATATGCTGTTTAGCCCGTCTAGTGAATGTTACATTTCAGTTATTGTATTTTTCAACTCTCAGAATTTCTATTTTTTTAAAAATAGTTTTTATCTTTATTGATATTCTTTGGTGAGACTTCATTCTTTTAGGTTTCTTTTTGGCCGTGTCGTGCAGCTTGCAGGATCTTAGTTCCCTGAGCAGGGGTTGAATCCAGGCCCTCGGCAGTGAAAGCACGGAGTCCTAACCAGTGGACCACCAGGGAGTTCCTGAGACTTCATTCTTATACTTTCTTTTAATTGTAGTAGCTCATTTGTGTTCTTTTTCTAGTAAGTCCAATATTTGGGCTTCCTCAAGGACAGTTTCTACTGACTATGCTTTTTCCTGTGTCTGAGTTATACTTTCCCGTTTCTTTGTGTCTCACAACATTTTTGTTGAAAATTAGACATTTTAATGTGCCAGTTCTGGAAATCAGATTCTTCCAACAACTGCCGCCCCCAACCAGCGTTTGTTGGTATTGCTGATTGTTGTTGTTCATGTTGTTGCTGTTTGTTAAGTGATTTTCCTGGACTAATTCTGTAATTTTAATTCTTTATCATGTGTAGCAAGTCTCTATTTGGTTAGCTAAGTCTGCTAATGATTGGAAGGAGATTTCCTTATCTGCTTTGAATGAATAAGTCTCCCTGTCTTTGCAAGGGGCTGTGTGTGTGTGTGTGTGTGTGTGTGTGTGTGTGTGTGTGTATCTACATGTTGGGGCATACCTTCAGTGCTCCAGCAGTTTATAAGTCTGTCTTAACCTTAACTTCCTACTCGCACAGAGCCCACGATCAGTCAGATGTGAAAGATTAGGCCCTTTTTAGGTCATTCTTTTGCATGCACATAGCCCTGTACGTGCACATGACCTTCTAGATCCCCAGTAATGTGTTGGAGCTTTTCAGAACTCCACCATGGACATCTCATTCCCCAAATTTTTGGTTTATTGTTTACCCTCTTGTTTGCCTCAACTGGCATGACCTCCTCAGGCAGCTAAGATGTTGAACAATTGGCACTGTTTTCGAAGAATGACCTGGGGATGGGATTTCTCACTGAGATAAGTCTGAGTCAGGTCTAAGGAGAAACCCTGAGAAGGGACTTTTTGAGGGGCTCCAAACTCGTTCTGACTTTTTAGTGGTTGTGAGGCTGTTGGTTTTCTTTTTTTAAAAAATGTTCTATTTATTTATTTATTTTGGCTGTGCTGGGTCTTAGTTGTGGCACGTGGGATCTTTCTTGCGGCCTTTTTAGTTACTGCATGCAGGCTTCTTAGTTGCAGCATGCAGACTTCTTAGCTGTGGCATACATGTGGGATTGAACCCGGGCCCCCTGCATTGGGAACATGGAGTCTTACCCACTGGACCACCAGGGAATTCCCGAGTCTGTTGATGTTCAAAGCTACCACAGAGTTGGGGAAAGGGCTCTGGGAATAGGGCAAGTTAAAAATGCCATAGAGCTTGCTGTTCTTGTCAGCCATTTTCTTACTTAAATATTCCTTGGGTTGTTGCAAGCTTTTGTTTAATTTCCAGCATTCTGCAAAAGCTGATTTGACCATTTTTGCTAGTGTTCTCTTTACTCTTAACAGGAGTAGATTTTTAGAGATTCTTACTCCACCATTCCAGAAGTGCTTTTGCACGTTAGCTTTTTCCTGCTCTTTTTCTACTATTCCTAAACCAGTCTGGCCAGAGTAATCTTGTTTCTTGTAATTTTTGGTGTTTCATATGTTTAATCACATAACTGATTAATTCTGTTGTACAATTTTAATAAGACTCATTTAGAATTCATATAACTAAGAATGTATCAAAGATTTATATAATCAACTATTTACTGAACTTATGACAATTTAGAAAACTTTAATTTTAAATCTTTTACAGCATTGACCCTCTATCCACTCAGAAATTTCCTTCCTATGAAGAACTAGGAACAGCTAAAGTGACTGTGCAGAAGTCTGATGATATTCTTCATGATCTTGGCCAAAAGAGGAATGAAACAAATGGCATACTCCAGGTAAGGTGGGAACAAGATACTAAAATTAATGATTAGTAAAGGTAAAAATTACGAAGAAATAAAGTTATCAAGACAGAAAGCAAGAGGAATGATGAAGACAAAGCATGGAAAGACATGTCAGCCCAGCCTGTTCCCCTTACAAAACTTTTCCAAAAGCCCTCATCAAGTGATTTCTACTTACTGCTCCTTGACTAAGACTGAGCCACATGGCAACCTGTAGCTCTCCAGCTTCTGTTGGAGAGGAAGGAAGGCGGAAGGGAACTGTGAATGGCCCTCGTTTATCCAGTTCACATTGTCTGCTCTGCCTACCTAGAGCCAACTTGCTCTTATTTTGTTTTAGCTTTCTTCACCAGATAGAGCTTTTGTTGGCCACCGAACTGCTGTGGGCTTCCCAGCCCCATTTCACTGAACATTCACATTAGTGCTTCTAAATGGAAAGAAACTTTAGTTGCCAAGTATTCTTTTATAGCTCTTCAATTTGACAAATTGATTCCTTAGACTATATTGGCACAGTATATGTCCCAAACTATAGTAATAGCTCTTATTTGGATTAAAATATTAATATGAGTTTTACATATTAACATTCTTGCCTTTTTATCCTTTAAGCCAAAAGAATCTCACATTGTGTCAGGGGTTGCTGATCTTCCACAGAATTCCATTAAGCTTCAAATAACCAATACGAGATCCATATTGAAAGATGCTGAGAAGATTTTGAGAGGAGTACAAAACAATAAAAAAGTACTTGAAGAAAACCTGGAAGCTATTATTCGTGCAAAGGATGGAGCTGCCATGTATTCATTTATCAATGCTCTATCTACCAACAGGTAGGACAGGATGTTGGCATCCCAAGGTTTTTTATGAAACTGCCAGTTTACAGGCTCTCGTAATTTTTTTTCTAAGTGCTTCATTTTGTTTTAGTGTGTTTTAATGTTTAGAAAATGTTCTTCATTGCCTTTGACATGTGGACTTATTATAAAGTTGGAATTTGGGTATGTACATGTTGCTATTATTTTTCACAGATGTTAATTTTCCCTGTTTTTTTCTCTCCTTGGTACATTTCTTCTGGGATCTACGTGTGCTTTTCAAACATTCGATGAAACTAATAACATTGGTTTTTCATTTTCAGATGAAGGATATTGGGCTACACAATAGATTCAAAACTAGGTAAGAGATCTATTCTTAGGACCTTTAATGTTAATTTAAGAACATTCTTTTTTCTGTTTTGTAGAGAGGTGTCAGAGAAGATTCGGATCAGAAAGGCAGTAGATAACTGGATTAAAACTATTTCTGCAGAAATTCAAGTAGGTATTGGAAAAAAAAAGAATTAATTGAATTCTTAGGAGATAACATTTATTACAATTTACAAGTATCATACATATTCTCAAAATATTCCTTTTAAGTCCACTGATAATTCTTAATTTCACTCTCTCACCCTTTATACTTACTTAGTAATAAGTTTCATTTTACTTAACATGTGCTTTGTCTCATAAATTATATCTGTTAACTGGAAAATTGTGGATAATAACTAAAATATGAGTGATTTGAAAGAAAATTTAGCAAAAGCATTTAGAAAAGAAGGAAGTATACTTACAAAAAAGGATCCTTTAAAAAAAAGACAGCAGATTTAGAAGCATTGGCTTACCAAAGTAAAAACATCAAAGTTACTTAAAAGGAAAATACTCCACAAGATTTTTAAGGTTACTAAGTTTAGAGAAGTCAGTTCCAGCTGGAAAAACTGCCACTTTTTCACCTCCACAAAGCTCATGGTGTATCTTCAGACATTAGCATTGCAAAAATCCACGACAGTTGTTTTTATCAAGGGGTCAGTAATTTAAAGGAAATTCTTAAAATTCTATGTATTTGAAGAAGCAAAACTAGACAGGGTAACTCATTTTTACCTTGGGATGCAAAGTGTTTTTTCCTGACTGTAAGATGTGTATATCTACGTACTCACAGTGGTAGAAGATGAAGTGTTAGTTTTTTTGGTTTGGGGGATTTATTTTTGTTTCTTTCTTGTTTTTTGTTTTTGGGGGGTTTTTTGGCCTCACTGTGTAGCTTGTGGGATTGAACCTGGGCCCTCAGCAGTGAAAGCACAGAGTCTGAACCACTGGACCACCAGGGGATTCCCTAATATACACTTTTAAACACTGTTGTTTTAAGAATATATATCTTTAATGTGGTTATAAAGAATTTATATTAACTGCTATGTAATGCACCAGAAAAAAAGTGCGCTAAGTGTCAGAAGACTTGGAGTTCATATCTGGTTCTGCAGACGACTAGCAATATATGTCACTCTATAACTGTGGATTTCATGCAAAATATGCTTGTTTAAACCTACAAGTAACTTTAATTTATAAATAAATCTCAGCGTTTTATTACAAAATTGTTTACTTTTTGGAAACTTATTTTTTAATTTAATTTTTGGAACAGTTACTGTATTCATATGGTTTAAACATCAAGAAGTGTAAAAAGCTTTATAATGAAAAGTTGCCCTCTTATCCCTGAACATCATCTACTATTTCTCATTCCCTCTGCTCCATAAAACACCAGTCTTTTAAATTTTTTGTTTATTCTAAAAAGAATTTTTATTCATATGTAAAGCAATATCATTTACTTATAAAGCCTTTAAAACTGCTAAATTATATTTCTATAGCAGCAGAAAATGAATTCTAATACTTTTGATGTGAAAGCATTACTACTTGGATAGATTTTAACTAATTTTAATTTTGGTTATGTTAAGGATGAACTGGCAAGAAAAGATTATGAACAAAAGAGATTTGATCAGAAGAACCAAAGGACCAAGAGAGTTCAGAACATGAGTAAAGATATTAAAACCAACACACAAGACAAAACGGTAAACAACTCTGTAATTCCAAGAAAACATTCTCAAAAACAAAAAGAGGAGCAAATTAGAAATCCACCTACAAGGAGCATGCCTGCTTCAAGCTTACAGAAAGAGAGAAAAGAGGTAAGATCCTAATCTGGTTTTGTGATATAAATGTTGCATTATAATTGATCATTTTTTAAAGACATAAATAATGAAATGACTGTGAAAATGTTTTAAAAATATGAATGACTATACAAATGTAAAACCATCTTTAAACTATTGATATTTAGAGTTTTGGTTATCCATAATGTAGAAATCACTGCACAAAGTACACAGTTCCTTCCTTCTGACATCTCACACTTATAATCACAGTATTTCAGTTACAGCAGGTATATCTAGAGATCATCTAGTCCAAAAATTAGATCCTCTAGTTCATGGTATTCAAAATTGTATTTCATCTTTGTATGTTGTATATGTGTGTGTGTGTGTGTGTGTGTATAAATTTTAGTTTGTTTATTTTTCAGTTTAACAAATGTCTGTTTAGTGCCTAGTGATTGGGAGGCATGGTACTAGATCCTAGAGGGAATTTTTTGGCTGTTCTAACTAAGCTGTAACTTTGTTAATGCTAAACATGGATTGTTGGGCAGATTCATAAAGCATCTGATTATTTCAGTACTAAGTACTTAATAGATGCTCAATAAATGTTACCTTTCTGTGGCATTTAGATTATGATTGAAGGTGAGATCAGGAATGTAGGAAATTATTTAAAGACTTGATTTATGTTATTTTACTGTACTTGACAGTTATTACTTTCATATGTAAAATGTATTTAAGCTTACTTTTTGGTGCTGATAATATGCTTAGTAGTGTAAGAACCTTCATGTTTTTTGGGTGGATGATTTTTGTATTTAATTTTTATGCTTTGGAAAACTTTACAACTGTAGTTTGAGAACTATCTCCAGAATTTAAGAGCCATTCAACATAGAGGACTTTCCTGACCTGATCATTCTTAATATAGTACTTAAGCTGGCAAAAGGAGTTTTTAGAAAAATGAGATAAGTGTTTGATGACTATTTTGCTGGTGAGTTGAATAACTTTGTGTACTTAGGGGTTTTTGAAAGCAACCACAGTGGTACAAGACAAGGATTATATGTTACAAATCTATGGAAAACCAGTTTATCAGGGTCATCGCAGCACTCTTAAAAAAGGACCATATCTCAGATTTAATTCTCCATCTCCTAAGTCCAGACCACAGAGACCAAAAGTAATAGAACAAGTTAAAGGTAAGGAACCTCATTTTTTGGTGATAAAACTCATTTTTTGTGGTATTGGTTTAATATGTAAAGTTTAATTTTTGCTTTTTATTACTTATAAATACTGTTCAAATTATGTAATGCTTAGGGATGGAAACATTTCCTTTTAGGAAAGTAGGGAAAAATAGACCAGATTCAAGATAGGATCAGTGGGGAAAAAATAGAATTAGATGGTATCTTCAGATAAAGCATGATAAAATTTATGAGATGATGACTTTTAAGCAATTTAAATTATAATCTAGGGAACGTAGACATTTCCTTGCAAAGCTTACTCCATCACATTCTTTTTTTTTTTTTTTCTTTCTTTTTCGGTACGCGGGCCTCTCCTGATGTGGCCTCTCCTGTTGCGGGGCACAGGCTCCGGATGCGCAGGCCCAGCGGCCATGGCTCACGGGCCCAGCCACTCTGCGGCATGTGGGATCCTCCCGGACAGGGGCACGAACCCGCGTCCTCTGCATTGGCAGGCGGACTCTCAACCACTGTGCCACCAGGGAAGCCCCATCATATTCTTTATGAACAGAAAGATAAGCCATATGCTGTACATTATCATAAAAGTGCTTATGGGCACTTTTGCAGTTTGGTTTGTCCTCAAAGGGCCTTAGTTAGCAAAGGGGAAAATTTTTTGTTACTTTTGTACACAACTAAAAATATCTTTATTTATCACTATATGTTTTGACTCACACCTACCATTTCACTAGTATATTTAAATATAACTCTTAGTTAAATATTGAGTCCGTTGACTTTGGTTACATTTTGAAGTTTCTCAACTTGTGCTTTAGCAGTCTGTAAGGCACTTTGACAACATGCCGTCACTCATGGATCCCAACTCATTTTCCTTTCTGATCCTTTCTGGAAGTTGGAGCTGTGGCAGTTGCTTTATTTTTCCTTCCTTTCCTTTCCAAAAGTTAGTTGATCATATAGGGTGTCAGTTTATCTAGAAATCCTATAGATTTTATTTTACTAGGCTTGTGGATGATATTTACCTTAATGTTTCCTTGTTTCTTAGACCTTGCTATTGACTTATATTTGGGGTTTGGTAAGCCTTTGCAAAAAAATAAGTTAAGGTTTTAAAATACTTTTAAATCCAAAAATCACTTTATGAAGTAACCCTTTTAATGGTAGAAGTGATTGAGAACCTATGGACCCAGGCTCCTCCTTGGGCCTTGGTGCCTGTTATTCCCTCTGCCTGGAGGGCTTTTCCCTCAGACCCTTGCATGGCTCACTCAGTTCTTTCAGTCTCTGCTCATAGCTGTTAGCTCCTCAGAGAGGTCTATGTTGACCATCCTATCCAAAATGTTATCATCTAACCCTCTCTATTCCCTTGCTCTGCCTGTTGTTCCTCATAGCACTTTTCACCATCTGACATTATACTTTTATTTGTTTATCAATTTTTTTCCTTACTAGAGTGTAAGCTACATGAATACAGTTGGTTTATTCAGTACTTGTAGTCCCTGTGTCTGGAATGATGCCAAACACATTTTAAATGCTGAAAAAATATATTTTAAATAAACATTCAAGGGGCTTCCCTGGTGGTGCAGTGGTTAAGAATCCACCTGCCAGTGCAGGGGACATGGGTTCAAACCCTTGTCCGGGAAGATCCCACGTGCCGCGGAGCAACTAAGCAACTAAGCCCGTGTACATCTGACTTTGACATTGTTTCTAAAAAATCTTTAAATACATTTTTTAAATCTTTAAAAGCATTAAAACTGCTTACTATGATGTTACTATTAGACACTATCTACATTCACTTCCCCCTCTGCCTTTAAGTTTCTGAGTGTTAGCAGTGAGAGAAGTTACTGCTAGGCACCTTTCAGATTCCATATAGCACCTACAGTACAAACATGGAAGCAGAGGTATCAGTACCACTGCAGAGATCCCCTCCATTGAAGAACCATTTGTTTGTAGCAAGTAAATTAAATGGCAGTCTTCTCTGAGGTGGTTGCCTGGAAGCCCAGAATTCAAACTAATCTATTGTATTATAGTAAGAAATAAGCAACAGCATCCCTTTCAGACTAAACAAAACTGGGTGGAAACAGAAAAAGAAAAAGAAAACCTACCTTAGGTCTAGCTAGGGTTCAATTAAAAAGTTTTTTACAAATACCTTTTATGTGTCCATTATTATTATACTAGGTATTGTGAAGGCCACAAAGAGTAAGACATTGTCTTAATCCTCTTAAACTGGAGGACTTCCCTGGTGGCACAGTGGTTAAGAATCCGCCTGCCAACGCAGGGGGACATGAGTTCGATCCCTAGTCCAGGAAGATCCCACATACCATGGAGCAACTAAGCCCATGCACCACAACTACTGAGCCCGTGTGCTGCAACTACTGAAGCCCGTGCACCTAGAGCCCATGCTCCACAACAAGAGAAGCCACTGCAATGAGAAGCCCATGCACCACGACGAAGAGTAGCCTCCGCTCACCACAACTAGAGAAAGCCCACACGCAGCAACAAAGACCCAATGCAGCCAAAAATAAATAAATAAATTTATCAAAAATAAATAAACATTCAAGAAAAATATTCCTTCAATTGAATGAATGAATACTTGAGAACATGATGAAAAAAATATATAGATGTGGTACTAAAATTTTTCTTCCTCGGATCATAAAACTATATTTAAAAGTCTAGATTTATAAAACTACTCTTATATTAAAAGTAAAAATGTAGAAATGTCAGGTATTTATTTATCAATAGAGGAGATTTTAGTTTCTTTTCCTTTACACTTTTAGTTTTCTTCACTTTTCTCAGGTTCCACAGAAATTTATGTTCTCCAGAGAGACAGATAATCAGAAAAACTTCTAATTATTTAAGAATTCAGGATTTAATATCTATATAGGTTTACTAAATAGTGATTAAAAATGTATAATGTTATTAACTTCTGCAAGGTTTTAATAAGTATAGAATTTGATTATCTGTACATAATTTCAAAGGATAAAGCCTGGTTATACAGAATAATGAGAGGATGAAAAAATTTTCAATTCCAAAAATGATCATTAACTTTCTTATACTCATAGGAAAAAATGTAACAAGTTAAATAATACGTTCTGAATATTCTTTTGAATCTTTATTCAACATTTTATTCTAGTTATTGTATCTTTTCTATCATAGTAGCTGCACAAGTTGTTACATCTATTCAGAGGTTGAAAAACCATGACCTGCAGGTCAGCTGCCTGTTTTTATAAATAAAGCTCTATTGGAACATAGCTATACTCATTCATTTAAGTATTGTCTATGAGTGCTTTCATGCTACAACAGCAGAGTTGAGATGTTGCCACTGAGACCACACGGCCAATGAGGCTAAAATATTTACTATCTGACCAATTAAGAAAAAGTTTGCCAACCCCTGGTTTACTTATATTTTGGGGCCCTGTAACATTATTATATAGAATGAGATCTTTCTGTGAAGAAGGGTTGCTATATTTGTAGATGACTGCATAGTAGATGTTCAAACAATATTTTAAAATATCTGCCATTGGTCATTATTATAGGCACTAAAGTGAAGTCAATAAGAACACAAACTGACTTTTATGCAACAAAACCTACAAAGACAGATTCTAAACTGCAACATACCATAACTACACTGTCTCCTGGTGAGCAGCAGTATTTGTTCAGCCCAAGCCGGGAAATGCCTACTTTTTCAGGTACACTGGAAGGTCATCTAATTCCTATGGCAGTTCTTTTAGGTAAGACGCAACAAAATATATGGGGTAAATTTTAGAATTCTAATCAGCAATAGCAGAAATTACAAAGTGATACTGACATAGTAGTCACCTACCTTTTCCTTTATGTGTTGTTTGTATTTGTGAGTAGGACCTCAGAATGTGTCTTACTTGTGTAGTAGCAGTCTCTGAAATGATGCTATATTTTCACTTACAGGAAACATTCTTTTGGTATTTTATAATATATTTCTGTAGATGAAATGAAATTAAAATAATGTTGACATGTCATAGATATTCATAATAATTAAAGAACTTGAGGATTTTGATTGGTTTAATATCATCATATCTTAGGAGAAAGTACTTTGAATTACCTTCTATATACTTTTGCACTAGGCCGTGATAAGTAAAAATTATGTAGTTGTGTGTTCTAAGCTAATAGTTTGTTATTAACTTATTTGAGGCCTCTCAGATCCATCATTGTAAAAGTTGAGCAAATAATTTTTGTTCTCACACTAGCTCTTCAAATTTTGATAGCTATTTTTTTCTTTAAATATCACTGCGATTCTTAATTTTGGTGAATTATTTAAATGTGAATATTTTTCAACATAAGAGAATTTTTTATTTTTGATATTACGTGTTAATGGCATGTCAACTTGGTAGCTGTCTGTTCAAACATGTCTTCTACTAAAATAATAGCTGATACTTATAAAGTCCTTACTGTGTGCCAGGGACAGATCTAAGCACTTTATATATATTAACTTATTTAATCCACTGTATAAAATGCATGGTAATGTACCAATTTTATAAATGAAGAAACTGAGGCACAGAAGAGTTCAGTAATTTGTCAAAGGCCACATAGCTAGAGTGGAGCCAAGAGTCAAACCCAGGCAGTGTGACTTTAGAGTCTGTGTTTTTAATGAATGCACTGCACTGTCCCTCTTTACTTTGAAATTTAGGAAACAAGTGGAACTTTTGAAGTGAAAGGTAACAAAATTTTGACAGCTATGATAGCAGATAGTTGGCCTACGTGCTCTTTATTGGTAGTCAAACACTAGTATTTTGTTGTCGGTTTTATTTCTGTCTGTTGCTGCCCTATGAAGATTTGAGAATAAAAATAATACAACACAATGCAATACACTTTAGTTTTGGCTTTGCCACTTACTGTCATAACCTTTGGCAAATTAAGTTATGTCTCTAAACCTCTGCTCCCTCAAATGTAAAATGTGGATAATATTAATACTCCATAGGCTTATTTAAATTAGATAGTGTATGTGAACTGTTTAGTACATATGAGCACCTAATGTTAGTCGCTGCTAAAAGGATGACATGGTGAGTATGATGGCAGTGGTGATGATAGAGGAAAAGGTGATTGCAGATAGTGCTTTCCTTTCCTATGAGAATTTAGGCATAAAGATCTAGGTTTTATATTAGAATTTCTCTTTACTTCTGAAATGGTTGACTTCTTTTCCCCCCAAATTTTTTAGGACAAACCCAAAGTAATAGTGATTCCATGCCACCTGCTGGAGTAATTGTAAACAAGCCACACCCTGTAACAGTGACTACTTCTATTCCACCATCATCTCGAAAAACAGAAACTGGAGTAAAGAAACCTAACATAGCAGTTGTAGGAATGAAGTCAGAAAAAAGGGATCCTCCGCAGCTTACTGTGCAGGTATTCAGTGTGCATGAACAGAAAAATTGAAGGAAAAAAATATTTGGCTTAACTTTAATACTTAAAATCTATTATATCGCTTCATGAAAACTGTGCTTTCATGATGGGTCTTTCCTTCTTTAAAACTATGATATTAATGTGATATTGCTATCCTTGTTCTGCATGATTTAAGCTATCTTTTCTAAGCTGATAACTCATATCCAGTTGACTTGATGATATTCCAAAGGGAACAATTCAATAGTATATAATAATTAATTTTAAAAAGGCTTAATGTGTTTGTCTTATATAATTAATACTTTAATTTTATACAAACATATATAAGAGGACTTGAATGAATGGAGAGAGAACTTATAATGTGAAGCTTAAATATTCAATATGACAATTCTTCCTAAGTTAATGTACAATTTAAGTGAAATTGTATTAAAAACAATAAAAGCCATATTTTTTTAAAACTTGAACTTTAGGATCATTTTGACATTTGAAAGAACAAAGGTTTAGAAAAGTTAAAGTGTTTTGATACTGGTCCTATTTCAGAAATAGCCTTGGTTATTTAAAAAGACTGTAATATGTGATAGATAGTTCATTCAGGGGGAAATAAGATTATTTTAAATGAAATAATGTATGTTATAATTAGTTAGCAGTGTGGAAAGTAGATCGGTTTTAGACTCTAAACTTTTACTGTGTATCAAGTGAGTTCCAAATAGGCAATAGGCTAAAGTATAACTACAAGATATAAAAACATAGAAGAATTAGAAGATAATTGCGTGTAGTCCTTATCAAAAATGAAGTTAAGTCTGGATATAGAGGAAAAATCTTAGTTATGATAGAAAATAGATTTGAATCTATAAAATCTAAAACTTATATATGTAAAAGATTCCTAAATGAAAAGGAAAAACAACATACAGTGAGAACATATGAAAGGAATATGACAGAAAGTTTTAATTTTTAAATATAAAAACCTCCATAAATTAATAAGAAAACATAAGAGCAAATCCAGAAATATTCAAAGAACATGTATAAGACTCTACAGAAGAAGAAGTTATAAGCAATCAAATTGAGTAATTTAAATCTTGCTAGTTACCAAGGTAATGCAAATTAAAATAACAATAATATACCTCCATTTAAAAACTATTCTGGCTGAAACACTTCTATTATCTAGTTTGGGTGAAGGTTGGATAAAACAATTAATTATGTTTTTGATGATGGAAATAGAGCTCTTCATTGCATTTGGGCAGTAATTACCAAGTATCTTAAATATTTATGCTTTTTGGCTCAAGAAGTTAGCCTAATATCTGGCTATCTAGCATAATGAAATAATTCAAAGTTCAGGGGAAAAACCCCTATGTATATATGACGTTTTTTGGAGTGATATATATCTATCTATCTAATAGTGAATATCCTAAATGTTTACCAACAGGAAATGATTAAATAAGGCATGTATTTTCTTGAAATACTATACAGTCATTTAAAATACTATTATGAAGTCTATATGGAAGTATAGTAAGGTGTTTATGACCTAATTACAATGGAAAATCAGGAATGAAACTGTTTTAGATTTTAGCTATGCATAAGTGGTTAGTAAAAACATAAAGGGAATAGTAAAAATGATGTTGTCTTAAGATAATAGGATTCTTTGTGTTTCCCTTTTATTTTCCAAATTTTGTAAAATACGCTTTCATAATTTAAATTTGTTATCCATTGACTTTGCAATAAAAAGTTAAATATGTTATTGATACATAGATTCACAAATATTTGAGTCAAAATGATGAACTGAAAACTGGATGTTGTATTCTGTTTTAGGTATTACCCAATGTAGATATTGACAGCATTTCAAATGGTAGTGCTGATGTTGGTCTATCTCCGTCTTGTCCCAAAGAAGCATCTCCTCCTCCTCCTCTGAAAACCTGGATACAGGTATGTTCAGAAATGTATTCTATATCTTTGAGCAATGTCTTACTATGGATTTTTAACTAATGTTATTCCATGCAAAGTCTTCCATTATAATCTATTTTAATAATTTTCGTTTTAAGGAAAAGATTCAAAACAAATGTGAAATTGCTTTTTTTTTTAATTAATCAATTAATTTATTTTTGGTTGCGTGGGTCCTTGTTGCTGCGCGTGGGCTTTCTCTAGTTCCATCGAGTGGGGGCTACTCTTCATTGCGGTGCGTAGGCTTCTCATTGCAGTGGCTTCTCTTGTTGCAGAGTGCGGGCTCTAGGCTTCAATAGTTGTGGCACGTGGGCTCAGTAGTTGTGGCACGCAGGCTCAGTAGTTGTGGTGCACGGGCTCAGTTGCTACACAGCATGTGGGATCTTCCCTGACCAGGGATCGAACTGTTGTCCCCTGCACTGGCAGGCAGATTCTTAACCACTGCTCCACCAGGGAAGTCCCTGAAGTTGCTTATGAACTTGAAAAAGAAAGTTTGTTTAATATCCTTACATTTATAAATGTTCTGAAAATGATAATCCTTAGTGTAACTATTTGGTAACTTAAGTTGTAAGACTCATATGTGAAGAAAGAATTTCTGTCTCTTTGGAGAAGAATCTTGATTTAAATGGGAATTAAATTATAGTTTTCCTGAATGTGAATTTTATAGTGACAATTGGAGTTTATGTTTTGGGATGTTACTTTGTCGTCATACTGTTGACACGATGCAAAAATATGCATTTCTTTCTAATATTTCTTTGCTGCTTGTGATTGAATGACAAAATTATGACTTTACTACACAGCAAAATAGCACTGTAACATTTCCCCAGGTTTCCTCTATTGTAAGCAAACTTGTTCATTGAGGATACAGTTTTAAGGAGAGGAAGAACATCACTTTTTCACAATCAGAAATAGTAAAATAGAACTGGCCCTGAATGGCTCTTGTGCCTAATTTTATTTTTCATCAATAATTTTTTTAACCAGAAGTTTATTAAAACATATATGATTACAAATAATTTTTTGGACTGTTCATCATTCTGCTCTCAGGAATTGTCTATTGTGGTTTTTGGTGACTAGATTATATATAGTGAGGCCTAGAGGCTAAATTTGTAAAATAATTATTTTGTTTGTCTTTCTAAATTATTTGATTCTGTATCTGTCTTTTTGTGAGTTTGTATATGTGTAAACTCATATATCTATACATACAAACACATTTCTTTACCTTAATTCTAGGAGAGAAATCACAATTATATCAACTTGATCAGTTGACTTAAGTTGCATTGTTGGTGGAGTCCTTGATAGAAAAACTGATACCTAGTTTTTTATAGCTATTGAAATGATAACTTGGAGACTAGCTTGGATTTCATTTACTAGTTAAATCAAGTCTGAGCAGGATATCAAAATAAAAAATAGGGGCATGTAATTATAAGCTTATGCTATGGTATTATGATAAATTAGGTATAAATTAAAAAGACATTAAACACAACCAAAACTTTCTGAAAATGCTTTCTTAGACTCCAGAATTTATGAAGGCAGATGAAGAAGAGGTGAAGTTTCCAGGAACTAACTTCGATGAAGTAATCGATATCATACAGGTAACAAAGCTTATTAGCAATCATGTGAATTTATTTTTCTACTAGCATTTTTTTACGTGATTTGATTATCTTTTCTTTTTAAAGACTTTATTATTTTTAGAGCAGTTTAGGTTCACAGCAAAATTGAGAGGAATGTACAGAAATTTTCTATATGTTCCCTACCCCCACACATGCATGGTCTCCCCCATTATCAACATACCCCAACAATTTTGACTTGTTAAAAACTGACACTTCATAATCACTCAAAGTCCATGGATGACCTTAGGGTTCACTCTTTTTTTTTTTTGGCGGTACACAGGCCTCTCAGTGCTGTGGCCTCTCCCATTGCGGAGCACAGGCTCTGGATGCACAGGCTCAGTGGCCATGGCTCATGGGCCCAGCTGCTCCACGGCATGTGGGATCTTCCCGGACTGGGGCATGAACCCGTGTCCCCTGCATCGGCAGGTGGACTCTCAACCACTGCGCCACCAGGGAAGCCCGGGTTCACTCTTTATGTTGTACATTCTATGGATTTGGAAAAATGTGTTCATCATTATGCTATTATACACAGTATTTTCTCTGCCCTAAAATCCTCTGTGTTCTGACTATTCATCTGTCCCCCCTACCCACCCCAGTCCCTGGCAACCACTGATCTTCTTACTGTCTTCATAGTTTTGTCTTTTCCAGAATGCAGTCTACTTGGAGTCATACAGTATGCAGCTTTCTCAGATTGGCTTCTTTCACTTAGTAAAATGCACTTAAGTTTCTTCCATATCTTTTCATGGCTTGATAGCTCATTTCTTTTTAGCACTGAATAATATTCCATTGTCTGGATGGACCACAGTTTATTTATCCATTCACCTGCTAAACCACATTTTGGTTGTTTACAAGTTTTGGTAATTATGAATAAAGCTGCTATAAAAATCTGAGGGAATTCCCTGGTGGTCCAGTGGTTAGGATACCGTGCTTTCACTGTCAGGAGCCCGGGTTCAGTCCCTGGTCAGAGAAGTAAGATCCCGCAAGCCACGCTGTGCAGCCAAAAAACCCCAAACAAACGAATACAAAACAAAACCAAACATCTGATTTTTTCTGTGGACATAAGTTTTTAACTTCTTTGAGTAAATATCAAGGAGCACAATTGCTGACTTATATGGTAAAAGTATTTTCAGATTTGTAAGAAACTGCTGAACTGTCTTCCAAAGTTTCTGTACCATTTTGCATTCTCACCAGCAATGAATGATAGTTCCTGCTGTTTCATATCCTTGCCAGCATTTGGTGTTGTCAGCATTCCAGATTTTGGCCATTCTAATAGGTGTGTAATGGTATCTTATTGTTGTTTTAATCTACATTTCTCTACCTTAACATAATAAAGGCCATATATAAGCCCACAGCAAGCATCATTCTCAACAGTGAAAAACTGAAAGCATTTCCTCTAAGATCAGGAACAAGACAAAGATACCCACTCTCTCCAGTTTTATTCAACATAGTTTTGGAAGTCCTAGCCATGGCAGTCAGAGAAGAAAAAGAAGTAAAAGGAGCCAAATTGGAAAAGAAGAAGTAAAACTGTTTGTAGATGACATGATACTATCCATAAAAATCCTAAAGATGCTACCAGAAAACTACTAGAGGGACTTCCCTGGTGACACAGTGGTTGAGAATCCGCTTGCCAATGCAGGGGACACGGGTTTGAGCCCTGGTTCGGGAAGATCCCACATGCCATGGAGCAACGAAGCCCATGCGCCACAACTACCGAGTCTGCACTCTAGAGCCCACGAGCCACAACTACTGAGCCCATGTGACACAACTACTGAAGCCTGTGCGCCTAGAGCCTGTGCTCTGCAACAAGAGAAGCCACCACAATGAGAAGCCCACACGCTGCAACGAAGAGTAGCCTCCACTTGCCGCAACTAGAGAAAGCCTGCATGCAGCAACAAAGACCCAATGCAGCCAAAAATAAATAATAAATAAACTAATTAATTAAAAAAAAGAAAACTACTAGAGCTCATCAATGAATTTGATAAAGTTGAAGGGTACAAAATTAATACACAGAAATCTCTTGCATTCCTATACACTAACAACAAAAGATCAGAAAGAGAAATTAAGGAAATAATCTCATTTACCAGTGCATCAGAAAGAATGAAATACCTAGGAATAAACCTACTTAGGCGGCAAAAGGCCTGTACTCAGAAAGCTATAAGATGCTGATGAAAGAAATCAAAGACGAGACAAACAGATGGAGAGATATACCATGTTCTTGAATTGGGAGAATCAATATTGTTAAAATGACTATACTACCCAAAGTAATCTACAGATTCAGTGCAATCCCTATCAAATTACCAATAGCATTTTTCACAGAATTAGAACAAAAAATTTTACAGTTTGTATGGAAACACAAAAGACCCTGAATAGCAAAGCAACCTTGAGAAAGAAAAACGGAGCTGGAGGAATCAGGCTACCTGACTTCAGACTATACTATAAAGCTATAGTCATCAAAACAGTGTTGTACTGGCACAAAAACAGAAATATAGCTCAATGGAACAGGATAGAAAGTCCAGAGATAAACCCACACAGTTGTGGTTACCTAATCTGTGACAAAGGAGTCAAGAACATAGAGTGGAGAAAAGACAGTCTCTTCAATAAGTGGTGCTGTGAAAACTGGACAGCTACATGTAAAAGAATGAAATTAAAACACTCCCTAACACCATACACAAAAATAAACTCAAAATGGGTCAAAGACCTAAATGTAAGACCAGGGACTATAAAAATCTTAGAGGAAAACACAGAATGCTCTCTGACATAAATCACAGCAAGATCGTTTTTGATCCCCCTCCTAGAGTAATGAAAATAAAAACAAAAATAAACAAATGGGACCTAATGAAACTTAAAAGCTTTTGCACAGCGAAGGAAACCATAAACAAAATGAAAAGACAACCCACAGAGTGGGAGAAAGTATTTGCAAATGAAGTGACTGACAAGGGATTAATCTCCAAAATGTACATATAACTCATGCAGCTCAATATCAAAAAAACAAACAATCAAAAAATCGGTGGAAGATCTAAATAGATACTTCTCCAAAGAAGACATACAGATGGCCAACAGGCACACGAAAAGATGCTCAATGTCACTAATTATTAGAGAAATGCAAATCAAAACTACAATGAGGTATCACCTCACACTGGTCAGAATGGCCATCATCAAAAAATCTACAAACAATAAATGCTGGAGAGGTTGTGGAGAAAAGGGAGCCCTCCTACAGTGTTGGTGGGAATGTAAATTGGTACAGCTACTATGAAGAACATTATGGAGTTTCCTTAAAAAGCTGAAAATAGAGCTACCATATGATCCAGTAATCTCACTCCTGGGCATATATCCGGAGAAAACCACAATTCAAAAAGATACATGTACCCCCGTGTTCACTGCAGCACTATTTACAATAGCCAGGACACGGAAGTAACCTAAATGTCCATCAATGGAGGAATGGATAAAGAAGATGTAGTACATATATACAATGGAATATTAGTCATAAAAAAGAACAAAATAATGCCATTTGCAGCAACACAGGTGGACCTAGAGATTCTCATACTGAGTGAAATCAGACAAAAACAAATATCGTATGATATTGCTTATATGCGGAATCTAAAAAAATGATACAAATGAACCTATTTACAAAACAGAAATAGAGTCACAGATGTAGAAAAGAAACTTATGGTTACCAAGGGGGAAAAGAGGAGGGAGGGATAAATGGGGAGATTGGGATTAACATATACACACTCTATATATAAAATAGATAAGTAATAAGAACCAACTGTATAGCACAGGGAACTCTACTCAATACTCTGTAATGACCTGTATGGAAATAGAATCTAAAAAAGAGTGGATATATGTATATGTATAACTGATTCACTTTGCTGTACAGCAGAAACTAGCACAACATGGGAAATCAACTATACTCGAATAAAAATTAATCAAAAAATTCACATTTTGCTGATATATGATGTGGAGCATCTTTTCAAATGCTTGTTTGCCATCGTTATATCACCTTTGGTGAGGTGTCCATTAAGGTCTTTGGCCCATTTTGAAAATTGGGTTGTTTTCTTATTATTGAGTTTTAAGAGGGTTTTTTGGTATATTTTGGATAACAGTTTTTATCAGAATGTGTCTTTTGCAAATATTTTCTCCCAGTCTGTAGCTTATCTTCTAATTCTCTTGACATTTGTTTTCACAGAGCAAAAGTTTTTAATTTGAATGAAGTCCAGCTTATCAATTAGTTCTTTCATGGGTTGTCCCTTTGGTCTTAAATTTAAAAAGTCATTGCCATACCCACAGTCATCTATGTTTTCTCCTATGTTATCTCTAGGAGTTTTATAGTTTAGCATTTTACATTTAGGTCTGTAATCCTTTTTTTTTTTTTTTTTTGCCATACGTGGGCCTCTCACTGTTGTGGCCTCTTCCGTTGTGGAGCACAGGCTCCGGACGCACAGGCTCAGCGGCCATGGCTCACGGGCCCAGCTGCTCCGCGGCATGTGGGATCTTCCTGGACTGGGGCACGAACCCGTGTCCCCTGCATCGGCAGGCGGACTCGCAACCACTGCGCCGCCAGGGAAGCCCTGTAATCCATTTTGAGTTAATTTTTGTGAAGGGTGTAATCTCTGTGTCTAAATTTTTTTTTTTGCCTGTGAATGTCCATTTGTTCCAGCACCATTTGTTGAAAAGATTATCTTTGCTCCATTGTATTGCCTTTGCTCCTTTGCCAAAGATCAGTTGACTATATTTATGTGGATCTATTTCTGGGTTCTTTGTTGTGTTCCATTGATTTATTTGTCTGTTCTTTCACCAGTACCTCACTGTCTTGATTATTGTTAAGTCTTCAAGTTGGATAGTGTCAGTCCTCCAACTTTGTACTTCTCCTTCAATATCATATTAGCTATTCTGGGTCTTTTGCCTCTCCATATATCTTTTAGAGTAAGTTTGTTGATATCTCCACAATAACTTGTTGAGATTTTTATTGGAATTACATTGACTGTATAGATCAATTTGGGAAGAACTGACACATTAACGTTATTGAGTCTTCCTCTCCATGAACGTGGAATATCTCTCCACTTATCTAGTTCTTGATTTCATTCATTAGAATTACGTAGTTGTCCTCATATAGATCTTGTACATGTTTTGTTAGATTTATACCTAAGTATTTCATTTGGGGGGGTGCTAATGTAAATGGCATTGTGTTTTTAATTTCAAATTCTGCTTGTTCATTGTTGGCATATAGGAAAGTGATGGACTTTTGTATGTGAACCTTGTATCCTACAAACTTGCCATAATTGCTAATTAATTCCAGGAGTCTTTTTGTTGATTTTTTCAGCTTTTCTACATAGACGATCATGTCATGTGCAAAGATAGACGATCATGTCATGTGCAAATATAGTTTTATTTCTTCCTTCTCAATCTGTATACCTTTAATTTTCTTTTCTTGTCTAATTATATTAGCAAGGACTTCTAGTACAATGTTGAAAAGGAGTGGTGAGAGGGAACATCCTTGCCTTGTTTCTGATGGTTGAATATCTTTTGACCATCAGTATTATGTAACAGAGCTTTGAGAAACTTCCTTTTACTTTGCAGTTAAATATATTTTTATTTTAAAATTGTAAGGTTGTTATTCTGTAGTACAGTATTATCTTCTATATCACCTAGCTACCTCCATGAAACTTAATGATTGTTAGCTGTTTCCCACCTGCATGTCCTCTCTCCTGCTTCCTACTTCCTTCTTCCTTTTTGTTTCCTTTGGTTTCCCTCTCTCCAGTCTGTCCTTTCTTCATTCTATTACACTTGTCTGTTTTCATTTCTGGATTATTGGCAAGTTCGCCAGTTAGTTCATATTGAGGAAAAAAGTTGTGAGGGGTCTAAAATCCAAGGGAAGAGCCCATATAGCAGGAAGAGATATAGAAATGATAGAAATGGTTAAATAGAAGGAGGGAAAAAGTAGCTGGAAGTAAAATATAAAGGATGGGAGAAAAGATCATAGAACATAGAGACTACTTGAATAATGATGTGTCAGTGAACTTTAAAGAAGACATTTGTTCATATTTCTTAGACTTTCAGAACCAAGACTAGTTTTGTCAGTCGTAAAATAAAATCCTATTTTAAACATTAAGAGATATGCCCTACATTAATGTTACTTGCTCACCAGTGTGTCTTCTCATGTGAGCTTGACATGAATGTTTTGAAGGTAAGAATATAGCAAAGACATTAGACAACTGTTCAATATATAAGTGAAAGGAACATTGTAGAAATAGCAAAGAATTTGGACTTCAAAGACAAGTGTTTCTATCCTTGCTCTGCCACTTAATAGCTGTGGACTTCATTTTTCAATGGGACAATATTATTGAGTTATATTTTTTAAAGAGCCCTAACTTTTTTTGAGATACATATTGCATTATTTACAGATAAAATGATATGGTATCTGTGGTTTACTTCAAAATGGTGTGCAAAGGGGAAAGTGGATGGGGGAAGTATAGATGACACAGAGTTCGTTATGAGTTGATAATTGTTAAAGCTGGGGAACAGGTAAGTGGGATTCTTATTATTTATATGTAACAGATATAGTGCATGAGCACTATTTTGTTCACTTTTAAGCATGTATATTTTTCATAATAAAAAGTTTTAAAATTCCGGAAGTAACTCTTTTGATCATGATGTGATGGTACAAATAATGTGTAAGATGACCTAACTGCATATTTAACTGTAAATTATATATTCTGTAAGGGTGAGCAGTAATATTTGGAAGTGTTAGTTTTACTATGATAATAAATTTATAGAGGGAAATGTTAATAATGTTTTATGTAGGAATAACCAAGTTTTCTAGTTTGTTTTATGATTATTTAAAATAAATATATATATTTTAAAATATTTATTTATTTATTTGGCTGCGCCAGGTCTTAGTTGTGGTACGTGGGACCTTCGTTGTGATGTGTGGGATCTTTTAGTTGTGGCATGCAGGATTTTTAGTTGCGGCATGTGGGATCTAGTTCCCTGACCAGGGTTGAAACCCAGGCCCCCTGCACTGGGAGCATGGAGTCTTAGCCGCTGGACCACCAGGGAAGTCCCTGAATATTGGGCTTTAAAAACACAATATAATTGTGTAATTAAGTTTCTTCAATGTGATTTATATGACAAGTGTGTATACTATAAATAATGTGATATCACCAATTAGAAAATGCTATTGATTAATTTAGAAGTGTTGGTTAATTCACCTACCTAAGTTATCTCTACTTAGCACTCAGTAAGTGTTGAATAGATACATGAATATAATAGTTTTGTTTTTATTATTACCAGGAAGAGGAAAAATGTGATGAAATTCTGGAATACTCTGAACCAATTCTGGAGTTTAACAGAAGTGTTAAAGTTGTTTCTACAAAATATAATGGCCCTCCGTTTCCACCAGTTGCTTCTACTTTTCAGCCCACTACTGATGTTCTGGATGAAGTAATTCAGAGAAAAGAAACATTGGAAAATAGCTTAATTCAATGGTGAGTTTACAGTGGTGTTGGGATGAACAGAATTATAGTAGCAAGTATAAATAGAACGTATGAAATTTTGGTTGAAAATCTTCCTTGTCTCCTTTTGTTTATTAAATTTTTCCTTTGCTGTAGTCACTGGACACTATCTGACGTGAGACTGAGGGTTTAACTAACTGTTGCAAGTATTGTTTCTGTCCTTGAATATTTGTACTGAGGCAGTCTATTATGACAAAAGAGGCTATTGCTGAGTAACAAAGCATTAAAAATGTACAAGTTCTTTAATCCAGTGGTATATTAACAGAAATTTATCCTAAGGAAATAATCAGTTCTGCTACTAGGCCATAAAATACTTAGCACTTATAGTACTTACTACAAACAAGGCACTGTTTTGTTTGTTACTTATATAAACTCATAAACTCTACTTTTATACCTGTATTTACCTGTGGGAAACCTTAAAGAAGTTATGGAATAAACTAAACAACTGAATATTCATACAGTTATCAAGATTGGGTTTAGAAAATACTTAATGATGTAGAAAGATTAATAACACTGGTGCATAAATGAAGCAGGATACTAATGATGCAACCACAGTTTAGAAGAGCTCACTCAAAAATAAATGTGCGTGGAAAAATATTGAAAAATAATACCAAATTGTTAACTAACTTTGTTTATTCTTGAATCTGGGATTGTGAGTGAGCCTTATTTTTTTTTTTAACTTTTATGTGTTCTCTGATTTTTACAATGAACATCTATTACTTGTATAATAATAATTAAGAAGGCTGTTAGCTTCGCTGAAGAAATGTACAAAAAAAGCAGTCTCTTATTGTGTTTCCCTTCCTTTTCCTCTCCTACTTCCCTTCCTAAAAATGACCTTGAAAGTAAATTTTCTTTCCCTTTTTAGAGGAAAACTACCTGTGTTGCAATCTATATATTTATTTCCTTGAAGAGAGGGCAGCTGGACTCCTTTTCTAGCTTTGATCTTGTGGGGTTTTATATGTGCTTTCAGAGTAGGGAACCCAACATTTTAGGTGCATGATATGCCAGGTAATCATTGACCTAAACCTTATTTTGAATTTACAAGGGCTGTTAAAGTTTTCATTAGACTGATCAGAAAGATTTTAATTTGATAAACTGTCTCCCACACAGAGATTCGGTTTGTTTTTCTAGGAGATATATTTGAAGTTTTTCTTCTTTCCAGATTCAACTTTCAGAATGACTGCTTTCACATTTAAATGTTTGTGTCCATGGGTACCAGTTATTTTTTTTAATTTATTTTTTTATTTTTGCGGTACGCGGGCCTCTCACCGTTGTGGCCTCTCCCGTTGTGGAGCACAGGCTCCGGATGCGCAGGCTCAGTGGCCATGGCTCACGGGCCCAGCTGCTCCGCGGCACATGGGATCTTCCCGGACCGGGGCACAAACCCGTGTCCCCTGCATTGGCAGGCGGACTCTCAACCACTGCGCCACCAGGGAAGCCCGGTACCAGTTATTTTTAAGGGTGTTATTTCTAACCATCTATACATTTCAACTAAATTTAGGAATCCTTAACTTTTTTCCCCCAGGGTAGAACAAGAAATAATGTCAAGAATGATCTCTGGGCTTCTTCCAGTCCAACAGCAGGCCACAGCTGACATCAGTGTCTCAGTCAGTGAGGCCAGTGAGCCATTGACTTCTGACATTGGTAAGTGAAATGGAATCCTTTAGCTTTTTTTGTTATTATAAGACAAAACCTTCAGGTTGTTGTGGATTTATATATTCTAGAGGTCACATAGTCCTTGGTTGACAAAAGATAAAAGTCCTCTTCTTTTCAGTGTCATTTCCCAGTTTTCTGTAGTGGAAGTTATTTCTCCCTCACTCCCTTATTACATACTGCAGCATTCAGATTATGCTATCAGCGTCCATCCCTCCTACCCCCAATCTCTCCATTCTTTCCCATAGCACTTTGTGTGTGTTTGTTTGTGTGTCTGTGTATCTTTTTTTTTTTTTGAGGTACGCGGCCCTCTCACTGTTGTAGCCTCTCCCGTTGCGGAGCACAGGCTCCGGACACGCAGGCTCAGCGGCCATGGCTCACGGGCCCAGCCGCTCCGCGGCATGTGGGATGTTCCCGGACCGGGGCACAAACCCGTGTCCTCTGCATCAGCAGGCAGACTCTCAACCACTGCACCACCAGGGAGTCCCCTGTGTCTGTGTACCTTTGTTATAGTAACCATCAAACTGTGTTATGATTGGCTTGCATATCTGTCTCACTCACTAGACTATAAATTACTCACAAGTAAGCGTGATTCTCCTTTAGAGCCTAGCCCTTGACTGACACCTAAGAAGAGTTTAAGTATTCCCTGAATGGATAGAGCCTCTTTCTTTAGGGAGCCCACACCATTCACCTCTTCTTCCTCCTTCCTCTTCTCTCCCTCCTTCTTCCTCCTTTTCATCCTCTTCTCCTTCCCTCTTCTTCCCCCTCTTTCTCCATTAGCTTTTTGAGGCATAATTTACTTACCATAAAATTCATGAATTCTAAGTGTACCGTTTGACAAGTTTTGTTAAACAAACACAGCCACATGTTAGCCACACAGTCATGTTATAGAAAAACATTTCCATCATCCCCAACAGTCCCCTCATGCCACTTTGCAGTCAATCCCTAACCCCCTCCCATGCCTACTACACCCTAACAACCACTGATCTACTTTCTATCATTGAATTTTGCCTTTTCTAGAATTTCATACTTATGTAATTATACAGTATTTAGTCTTTTGTGTCTGGTTTCTTTTATTTAGCGTAATGCTTTGACAGTCATGTTGTTGCATATAGTAATAAATATTACACTCCATGTATGTACCATAATTTGTTAATCCAGTTACCCGTTGATGGACATTTGTAGTCTTAGTTTTTGACTATTATAAATACAGCTGTGCTATGTATATTTGCAAACTACTCTTTTACATACCTCTTTTAATTTCTCTTGGTCATATGGTAAGTAGATATCTAACTTTATAGGAAACCGCTAAATGTTTCCAAAGTGGCTGTTCTATTTTGCATTCCAACCAGCAGTGAATGAGAGTTCCAGCTGCTCCACATCCTTACTAATGCTTGTTGTCAATGTTTTTAATTATAGCCATTCACTAAGCATGTGGAGATATCTCATTGTGGGTTTTGTTTGCATTTCCCCAGTAACTAATGATGTTGTACAATTTTTCTTGTGCTTATTTGTCATTTGTATATTAATTTTGATGAAGTATCTTTAAAACTCTTTTGCTCAGTTTTTAACTGGGGTCTATGTCTTACTATTATCGAGTTCTTTATTCTGGATACAAGTCCTTTATTGCATATGTTTTGCAATGTGTTATCCTAGTTTTTATCTTACATTTTGCTTTCTCAGCATTGTCTTTTGAAGACCAGAGATTAATTTTGATGAAGTTTAATTTATCAATTTTTCTTTTATAGCTTGTGATTTTTGGGGTATACTGTTTAAGAAATCTTTGCCCAACATCATTAAGATTTTCTCCTGTGTTTTCTTATAGAAGCCTTATAGTTTTAGATTATAAATTTAGGTCTATGGTGTGTTTTGAGTTAATTTTTATATGTGGAATGAAGTAAAGATCAAGATTTTTTTTGTGTGTATGGATATCCAATTTTTCTAGCATTATTTGTTGAAAAGATTATCCTTCCTCCTGCTGAATTGCCTTGACACCTTTGTTGGAAATCATCTGGCTATTATATATGTTTGGATCTGTTTCTGGACTTGCTGTTTGGTCCCATTGATCTACAAGTCTGTCTTTACATCAACACTGGGCTTCTTGATTATTGTAACTTAAAAATAAGTCTTGAAATTGGATGGTATAAGTTCTCCAGCTTTCTAGCTCTTTTTTTTTTTTAACATTCCTATATATCGTTACCTCTATTTTTTTTCCACTTCTTTCCAGTCCAGAATAACCTCCTCTTCCTCCTTCTTAAACTACCCCTTAACTGCCTAAATCCTAGACATTAGAGTCTTTATTTACTGCTTTACTTTCTCATTTCTCACTTCCTCTTTAGTTTTTATGAGCTGGCTTTCTTCTTCCTTCTCGTTAATGAAATTCCTCTCTTACAGCATTTGGTTCTCAGAGATAACCTTTTTTCAAATCCTTATTCTCCTAGAAGGCTCTAGTATGGGCATTGTTGACTACCTCTAATTATTAAAATGTTCTACTGGTTTTGGTTTCTTGGAATTCATTCTATTGTTCTTCCCCTTATCTTTTTAATTTCTTTAGGACCTCATTTCCTCATTTTTTTTCTACTTGAATAAAAAATTTCCCCCAAGCTTCTGTCCCCTGCCCTCTTTCTTTTCTGTTTTTCTAGTCTCTTCTTGGCGATAGTTATCCCGTGTCAGTTGATGACCCCTAAGCTACACATTTAGGCTGTAAACTTGCAGTTTTGCCTGTTGATGAATATTTCACTTGATGCTCCACTGGCATACCAAACTTGGTGTGTCCAGAATGCATCTCATTTTTCTAACCAACCTTATTTCTCCTTTGTTGCTCTTTCTGTTAATGATACCACTATTTTCCAAGTGCCCAGTTTCCAAAGCCTTGGAATATCACTTGTTCTACTTTGTTTTCTTTGGTCTTCCTCAGTCCACACCCAGCCACGTCCAATGTCCTGGCTCCATGCAATTTATTCTTATATTTGATTAATTCTTCCTATTTAGTATAACTTGAATGCCTCTTCCACTGCTACTATCCCAGGTTTTCTTTCATCTTCTCATTTTTTGAAGGAAGGAATAAAATGACCAACAAAGTTATGAGGAAATTTTTTTTACTTAAGATTAGTGCTTCTTTAATGATAAAATCATTTTGTCATGTTAGAAGATACTTTTTCAGAAGAAGACATCTAGGAATACAAATCCAAAAGAAAACCAAAACCAGTTCATACAAATAATTGCTCTGAGACTATTTCAAAATCTGTTGAAAAAGGAACAGATGGAAAATACCAAGTGAAACTGGAATAAAAAAGGACTGGAAGCTAAAAAGGCAAAGGACCATGAAATATTCCTTGGAGAAACAGATAGTCGGACTTCTGTAGCTTTTGGTCAAAATTCTTGTTGTGGAGATGGTATTCAGCAGTCCCAAGACAAGGAGACCAGTCCAGGAAAACAAACAAGTGTCTCCAAAGATTTGTCCGGTTTATGATGGATACTGTCCAAACTGCCAGATGCTTTCTTCATTGCTAGGTCATACACCTCGATGGCATATTTTGGAGTGCTTGGACTCTCCACCAGTCTCTCCTGCTAGCGCAAATCAGGGCTAGTGATAGTCCTCTTAGCAGTCCTTCACATGGGTCGGGTGGTGGTTTCAGTGAGACTAATTCAGGCTTTGTAGCCTTAAGGAAAGATGGTCTAATATAGAGGGTATTTAGATCCTGTTCCCTTTTCTTTAAAAGCATGTGTGTTTGCTTTTGTTTTGCCTATGTCTGGGTAGGACTTTTGGGTTTTATAACAGAGATATTCTGATTTTTGGTCATGCCAAAACAATGAATTATGGGAACTAAAAATGGAGATGTGTTGATATATACTGTTGAATATAAATTTGGGATTGTGATAGTCTTTGCTATGGAGCTCCAGAGTAAATTGCTATTACTTATCTCTCAACAAGTGATCCCAAGACACCTGTACCTACCTATTAGGGAATTCTCTGTAATGCTGCCATAGTTGTACTAATTAAGGAGTACTCTTTGGAGAGGTCATGTCTCCATCAAGTTTTATAGATCACTGTTTACATGTTTTCCACACAGTGCTTTAGAAATATAACCACTTTAAGCCTAATAAAGTCTGTTTAGGAAATTTTACTGAATTTCATGTACATTCACACAAGTGAAAAGTACAACCCATTTGGAAAATTAATATACTATAGAGCTGCTGACATCAAGCACCTAAACTACTCTAAAAGTTTGAGGAGGATTAGCCTGTAATGTTAGTAACTGAAGTACCTGAAACTAGACGGAAGTAAGATTTGTCTTCATATTTATGAAGAAGCTGCCATTTCTCTAAAATCCCCCCACAGTCATTGTGTCCCTGTGTTTTGCCACGATCTATCACAGTGTTTCCTGGTGCCCTACTCTTGGAAATGTGGATTGTTTTCAGATGAAAACATTTAATGTGGATACAAATCTTTTTTTGTGGGGGGGGGGGGTGGGGCGTGCTGAGCGGCATGCAGGATCTTAGTTCCCTGACCAGGGATTCAACCCGTGCCCCCTGCAGTGGGAGCATGGAATCTTAACCACTGCACCACCAGGGAAGTCCCTGCAAATCCTTTTTATCACTAAATGTTGTAGTGGTAGGGAAGAGGCCATATAAGTAAATTTTCATCTAGATGTTTTCCTCCCCTTTTTAGTTTGTTTAGAGAGGATGTTCATTATGTGAGTTACCATCTTATTCTCTGTCACAATAAGTAGATTTTGTATTTTCATTTTATTCCTCCTCACACCATCTCATACACATATGTTCACATCTCTAAAATTTTAAGAATTAAGGCTTAGAATGCAAGCATGTTTCCTGCACACTTACTCTGAAATTCTTTCCTTTTTTTAGTGGAAGGAACTAGCAGTGGTGCCCTCCAGCTTTTTGTTGATGCCGGTGTTCCTGTGAATTCAGACATTATTAGGCATTTTGTGAATGAAGCTCTTGCTGAAACCATTGCCATCTTGCTGGGTGACAGAGAAGCAAAGAAGCCAGGTCCTGTTGTTACAAGTGTTTCTGGGGATGTTTCAATAAGCAAAACACACTTGCTGGTAAGTGTGACTTTCCTTCATGACTTGGAGCCCTGGGGAATTTTTGATACCTTTGTTAAAGAACAGTAAAATGGACAGATTTTAAATTGGGTCATAAGACCATAGTTTGTGGTGGAGATTGGTTTCTTGTGGCTTTGATTACAATAACAATTCCTCCAGCATTTTATTTTAAAAACTTTAAAATCTATAGAAAGTTGAAAGTATGATACAATGAACATCTGTGTAAGCTTTACCTACATTTACCAGCTGATAACATTTCGACACATTTTCTTTATCTGTCTTTATATGTTGTTTATTATATATGCTTTAAAACTCATTTGAAAGTTGCAGATATCATGACACTTCTAAAAGCATCAGTAGTATCTCCTAAGAACAAGATTCTTTATTACATAACCAAAATACCATTATTATGCTCTCCATATTTAACATGGATCTGTTAATACTATATAATATAGAGTCTATATTTGAATTTCCCCAGTTGTTCCAAGAATATCCTTATAGCTAATTCTTTTAAAATTCAAGATATAGCTAAAAATCACATGTACTGCTTTTGGTTCTTATGTAAAGTGATATTTTTAATCTTTAAAAGAAAGTATATTTCAGACATTTTTGTTATTGTTTGTTTAATCAGCCTTTCTATGTTAAATAGAGTTTCTAATTTATTATAGCAACATGAAATTATACAAAACCACTACCAGTGGAGGGTGGGAGGAGCAATATAGGGGTGGGGCAGTGGAAAGTGCAAACCATTGGCTGTAAGATAGGCTCAAGGATGTACTGTACAACACAGGGAGTAGAGCCAATATTTTGTAATAAATGTAAATGGAATGTAACCTTTAAAAACTGTATGAAAATTTTAAAAAACTAAAAAGAAAAAGAAATTATACAAAACCAGAATGTACTCTGTATTACCAACTGTTTAAAACTTAATGGTCGATTCTGATCCTGTTGATCATAAAAACATCATTTTATATAGGTGAAACATTTAAACTGACTCATCTGAGGTACAAACATAAAGTTACATGTTTGAATTCTATGGAGATTGGTGTAATGTAATTGGTGTAGTGTGATTAGTGTGCCAGAGATTTGGTACGTACTTTTGTTCTGTGCTTTATTTATTAGCTCATTAGTAATGCATGCCAATATCAGAATTGTGGTTATCTCTATGCTAATTAACTTTGGTTTGTCTTCTGCCCATATATTTCGGATATTTTCATAAGGGTGATTTAATGGGAAAATACAGAAAAATCAGTATAAATAAGAAATAAATGTAATTGTTGAGAGCATGGACTCTGGAGTTGGGAAGTTCTGAATATGAACCCTCAGCTCTGTTACTTTAGTCTTGTCTGTATACTAGAGATAAAATACTCAGAGTTTAAATGATGACGGCTTTACCAAAATCTGCTTTCCAAATATTAAGGAGGCCAAGTTCCCCTCCCCCATTGCCATATTGTTCCTTATCTTCAGAATTGCCATGGCTTTTTTTGGCCTTTTCATCTTTGATATATGTTTTAAAATTAATTTTCAAGTTCTGTAAAATATTTTGTTGGGATTTGGGGGGGAATTAATTCAATTTTGATTGGTTTAATTTGAGGAGAATTGACATCTTTATGATACTGTATCTTGTGAGCCATCATAGAAGATTTTGTGGAAGATTCAATAAGATGGTATATAAAAGAGCTTAATCTAGGGCCTGGAACTTGGTAAATACTCAGTAACTCATTGTTTATCATTATTACCCATTACCAAGACTAGTAGGATACCTTTAAATCCTCTCATGATGATGAGTCAGTAGCATTATATTTGAAAACAACTGTCTTAGGCTATAGGTTTATGCAGTCAAGAAGAATAAAACATAGTATATTTCTATCACTTAAAAAACAAAGCTAAGAATATGCTAATAATTAAGCAATGCTATAGAATTTCTGATATGCTTCATGATTTTTAAATTGTGTATCTCTTTGCAACTCATAATACAGAATAAAGGCCAGTCACCCCACTATAAAAATATGTTTTAGAAAGAGAAAAAAAGGACAAATAGAGAAATGGGGAAAAGACATGTCCAGACAGTTCACACACAAAAAGGAAATACAAATGGCCCACATACATACAAAAAGATGGTCAGTCTCACTGATAGTGAGAAAAAAAAATCATTGAATCCATTTTTACTGATCAAATTGGTAACACTCTAAAAGTTTGATTAACACCATGGTTCAGCAAATCTTTGGGAATTGGGAATTCTCATACCTTCTGGTGTTATTGCATTGATAAAATAATATAACCGTGTAGAGGGAAATTTGGTAATATGTATTCAAATTAAGAATGCAATTAGCCCTTTAACCAAGCAGTCTCACTTCTGGGAATTTATTCTATAGAAAATCTATACACATATGAAATGACTTAAGTCTCAAAAAACTAAAAATAGAATTACCATGTGACCCAGCAATCCCACTGCTGGGTATATATCCAAAAAAACCAAAGACACTAATTTGAAAAGATACATGCACCCCAATGTTCACAGCAGCGTTACTTACAATTGCCAGGTTATAGGAGCAACCTAAGTGTCCATCAGCAGATGAATGGATAAAGAAGATGTGGTGTGTACACACACACACACACACACACACACACACACACACACAATGGAACACTACTGAGCCATAAAAAAGAATGAAATTTTGCCATTTGCAGCAACATGGATGGACCTAGAGATTATCTAAGGCAGACAGAGAAAGACTAATATCATACAATAGCATTTATATGTGGATTCTAAAAAAATGATACAAATGAACTTATTTACCAAACAGAAAGACTCACAAACATAGAAAATAAACTTATGGTTACCTAGGAGAGGTAGGGAAGGGATAAATTAGGAGTTTGGGATTAACAAATTAGTAGTTTATACAAGCTACTATATATAAAATAGATAAACAACAAGGACCTACTGTATAGCACAGAGAACTATATTCAATATCTTGTGATAACCTATAGTGGAAAAGAATCTGAAAAAGAATATATATATTCAGTTATATATAACTGAATCACTTTGCTGTACACCTGAAACTAACACAACATTGTAAATCAACTATACTTCAATAAAAAAAATTTTAAAGTAGGAATATAGCCAATATTTTATAATAACTGTAAACCTAGTGTAACCTTTAAAAATTGTATAAAAAATTTTAAAAATAGAGTATTCTGGACATAAAAAAATGACAAGATTATATTTGATAATTCTGAGGAAAGGAACTAAGTAGATAGGACATGGGTAGGAAAGGAGACTTAATTTTCACCATCATCCTTTTGAAGTTTGAATCGTTTGAATTACCTGTTTAACAAATTGATTTTAAAATGTGTGCTTTTTTCTTTCCCAGGACTTTCCATCTCTACATTGTCTTCCTTTTATCCCTCCTACTTTTTCTTATCCTTCCATTGCTTTTTATAAGCTTTGTTCTTTTGTACTGAAAGGGGGTTTCTGATAATCTTGTCAATTAGTTAAAATGCTCTCTTTCTGTTACATGGTCTACCCAGTTTGTGTTTGGGTTTGATCTTCAGCTGTCTGTTTAATCTTCCTCTCTATATTAGATAAGGGGACCTAGTTCAGAGGCAGAGCTGTTTCAGTTGCTGGAGGCTTTCTGTAGTCCGGTCTTGAAAACTAACTAGAAGTTCAAGAGCTAGGATACAGAGGACTCCATTTTTACCCCCCATCCATTTAAATTTTATGTAACTCTGAATGAGATCATTTTATTTTTCAAATTACCCTTATTTGGGGATTGTAAGCACCACTTATCTTGTTTTATTTATTTTAGGCAAGAGTGTGTACCCCAGTGGCTACCCCACAGCCAACTCCTCCTCTCTCACCTTCATCACCTCCTGAGGAGCGTGTGTTGGTAAAAACTCCAGATTCTTCTCCCTGTGTTTCAGATCATGATGTAGCTTTTCCCATGAAAGAAATATTTGCTGAAGAAGGTAGAAACCTTATTTCTATAACTCAGTTTTAATTTTAGCAACTATTAAATAAAATATCATGGTTTGTTTTATAAGAGTCTTTATAGATTAGTATACACATACCTGTTGCTTACTAGGTTCTAGTAAGTCATTTTTTCTTACAAGGAAACTAAGGGGTTGGTTACCACTTTTTAAAGTATATAATCTAGTAGACATTTAGACTATTTTAAGTTCATGGTGATGTTGAAAGTGATGTCTTTTCAAGGTTATTTTTTGTACTTCACTAAATTAATTTGGAGCTTTTCCCAGTAATGGCCATCATTATTATTATTAATTCTTGTTGCCATTATTTGTATGCCAAAATGTTAAACAATATATCTTGCCTTCCTGTGGAATTCTTATTGACTTTTTTTTGCTTTTACAAAAAACCTTTAGGAAATAATATGCCTCCCATCACACTTGTTAATACTCCAACTGTTACCCCTGCAACTACACCTCCTCCCGCAGCAGCTCTTACCCCAACTTTGTCAGAGACTTCTATTGATAAATTGAAGATGTCAAGCCCAGAGCTTCCCAAGCCATGGAGTAATGGAGACCTGCCACTGGAAGAAGAGAATCCCAACTCTCTTCAAAAAGAACTTCACCCGAGAGCTATGTAAATGACAGTATATTCATTTTTAGTAACTATACATTTCATCTTATGTTGACTTAGGTGACCCATTGAAAACATCAGAAATGATAAACGAAGGTTGATAAACCACAAGCTAATCTATACTTTAGTAGGAAGAAGTTTCATAAATTTTATGTTTTTAAAATTTTTACCAGATTTATTTATACTTTCAGTTCTCTTCTTTTAAAACAAAATTTTGGGGGAAACAGATTAAAATAAAGATAACTATAATATTGTTAATAAAATAGAAGAAGATTTTTCCCCAGTGTGAATCTTCGTTTACTATGATCAGTTGACTTTTATATTACCATATATCCCTATGTAGATTTATTTTAGAGATGGTAGAACTTTCAAGATGGTCTGTGATTAAAGCATGAAGATGATTTTGGAAAAATAAATCTTGTTGGTTAATTATAGTAGTGCAGATTATAGAAATATGTAGATATATCTATATATTGATATAGAAATGTCTAAAGGAGACATAGTACTTTTGAATCTATTTTTTATATAAAAATTAATATAGGCCTTCACCGATGTAATACATTCAAACTATGTCTCTTTCTTCTTAGTGTAATGTCTGTGGCCAAGGATGAAGAACCTGAGAGCATGGACTTCCCTGCTCAGCCTGCACCTCCAGAGCCAGTTCCCCTTATGCCGCTTCCTGCTGGCACCAAGGCCCCTTCCCCCATACAGATGTCAAGTTCAGATTCATCAACAGTGGAGAGTACCTTGAGCGTTACTGCCACTGAAACTGAAACCTTAGATAGACCCATCTCTGAAGGAGAGATTTTATTTAATTGTGGTCAAAAAGTGGCTCGTAAGAGTAAGTTAATTTTGCATCAGTTGATTTCACTGGTTAGCTTATGATAATTCCTAAGTAATGCTTTTCTGTTTAAAGTGTTTTTACTTAATTTTCAAGATGTAACAGGGTATAGTAGAAAGAACATGGACTCCGCAAGTTAACTTTTCTATACCTTAACCTCAGAATGTAAAATCTCCCTCATAAATCCCACCCTCCAGAAATAATATCACTGTTGAAAGTTTGGGGTATACCCTTCCAATCTTTATTTTCTATGCATATATAGACACCTAAATACATTTGTATGTATATATATTTTTACCTTTTAAGTAGGGTCATATTATACATATTATTCTGAAATCTGAATTCTTTAACCTTAAATATGTTATAGACATTTTTCTATATTAATACATATAGCCCTGCCTCTTTTTTGTAGTGGCTGGGTAGTCTGCTAAAACAGTGCCATAGTGGTGGGCATTTAGCTTGTTTTCAGTATTTTCATACTATACATAACTCTCCACTGACCATCCTTGCACATATATTTATTTATCTTTGTGAACTTCCATAACTGATAACTTCCTTAGAATACATGCCTAGAAGTGGAATTGCTGAGTCAGAGTATGCACCTTTAAAATAGCAATACATAGGGAATTCCCTGGCGGTCCAGTGGTTAGGGCTCCATGCACTCACTGCCAGGGGCCTGGGTTCAGTCCCTGTTTGGGGAACTAAAAAATCCCACAAGCCACACAGCGTGGCCAAAAAAATAAAATTAAATAGCAATACATTGCCAACATGCTCTCCAGAACGGTGAATCGGTTTTTAATTTTAATCAGTTATTAATTATATCAGTAGTATATAGGAGTGCCTCTTTTTAATTTCATGGTTACAGTTGATGTTTAATAGCTCTTTTTAATTTCTGACAAGCTGGTAAGTGAAACAAAAATCTCATCTTTGTTATAAAATGTGCTTTTCTTTTTTTGTGGTACGTGGTCCTCTCACTGTTGTGGCCTCTCCCGTTGCGGAGCACAGGCTCCGGACTCGCAGGCTCAGAGACCATGGCTCACGGACCCAGCCGCTCTGCAGCATGTGGGATCCTCCCGGACCGGGACACAAACCCGCGTCCCCTGCATCGGCAGGCGGACTCCCAACAACTGCGCCGCCAGGGAAGCCCCTAAAATGTGCTTTTCAAAGAGCTAGTGAGATTGAATAGCTTGTGAACTATGATTTATGAACTTTGCCAGTATTTTTATTGTGTAAGTTTTAAGTGTAATATTCTATGGCTTTATGGTGAGATTATTTACTATATTTATGTTTCTTCTTTTTTCCAAATTTTTGCATTTTAATTTCTAGTTTTAGGAGGTGAAGGACTGTATCTGACAAACCTAAATGATAGCTTATCCAGTACTCTGCATGATGCCCTCGAAATGGTAAGAAGTGATTGACTCCACATTGAATTCTGAGATGAAGAATATCTTGATGAACTTGTTGCTACTGATCAGGGTTTTTTCTCAAATATTTGAGTTATAGTCATAAAATTTAATAAAATATCCATGAAGGAATTTAAGGTTTCTTACACATGTCATTATCATATTTACACATTTCATTATCATAATCGTGAGAATGAATAGAAAATTGTTGTTAACCCCTGTGGCTCCAGTAGTTGAAAAACACAGTTAATGTAATTAGGTAATGAAAATCTAAGTCAACGCACATTGTCACCTGGATATGTTGCCTTTACAGTGTTTCAGGCAGGACCTTAGCTGTGGAAACCAACTCTCTTATAATACGTTTGTAATTTTTCCCTAATCGTGATTATAATTCTTTATGCTAAAAAATAATTGAATTTAGTGGCTTTAAAAAAAAAATACTGGGAATTCCCTGGTGGTCCAGTGGGTAAGACTCCGTGGTCCCAATACAGGGGGCCCGGGTTTGATCCCTGGGGAGCTGTGGGGTCAGGGAACTAGATCCCACATGCAAGCTGCAACTAAGAGTCCGCATACCGCAACTAAGAAGTCCACATGCCGCAACTAAGAAGTCCACCTGCCGCAACTAAGACCTGGCGCAGCCAAAATAAATAAATAAGTAAAGATTTTAAAAAATAATTTAAAAAATACTGAAATAGGACCCAAGGGTACTAACTCTCCTAGTTATTATCTAGCTTTATGGAAGGAAAATTCGCATTTAAAAATATATATCTTAACATATATAATATATCAACATGTATAATATATATAAAAATACCATACAGAAATGATAATAGGGATTTTCTTTTGAAAATTATTAAGGAATAGAAATCTTTACTTTTTGTGTTTTCAAACAACCTAAGCAAGTAAGGGTAGTTGTGCTCAACTTTCATCTACATTCATCCATAGCCTTTGCTAAGCATTGCTATTATTGTTGCTCTTTAAAAAAAAAACGTATTTGATAATTTTTGACATATGTATATATCTGTAAAGCCATTACCACAGTTAATGTAATGAACATATTCATCATCCATCACTCCCAAATCTCTCCTCAGGCCCTTTTGTAATCCCTCCTTCTCATCTCTCATCATTCCTCTCATTGTCTATACCTCTTCCAGTAACCACTGACCTACTTTCTGTAACTATAGATTAGTTTGCATCTCTAGATGTATATAAATGGAATCACGTGGCATGTATTCTTTTCTTTTTGTCTGATTGTTTTAACTCAGCATAATTATTTTGAGATTTATCTGTGTTATACTTTGTATCATAGTTCATTCCTTATTATTGCTGAGCAGTGCTCTATTGTATGGATGTGCCACAGTTTGCCTATTCACCTGTTGATGGACGTTTGGGTTCATTTCCAGTTGGGGGCTATTACACATAAAGCTGCTATGAAGACTTGTGTACAAGTCTTTGTATTGACATATGCCTTCATTTCTCTCTGGCAAATATCTAGGGGTGGAATGGATAGATAATATGGTAATTATATCTTAATCTTTGAGAAAAGCTGTTTAGGACTTCCCTGGTGGCTCAGTCGTTAAGAATCCGCCCGCCAATGCAGGGGACACGGGTTTGAGCCCTGGTCCGGGAAGATCCCACATGCCGCGGAGCAACTAAGCCCGCATGCTACAGTTACTGAGCCTGTGCTCTAGAGCCTGCGAGCCACAACTACTGAAGCCCGCGTGCCTAGAGCCCGTGCTCCGCAACAAGAGAAGCCACCGCAACAAGAAGCCCACACACCACAACGAAGAGTAGCCCCCCCTCACTGCAACTAGAGAAAGCCTGTGCTCAGCAATGAAGACCCAATGCAGCCAAAAATAAATAAATTAAATAAAAAAAAGAAAAGCTGTTTAATTTCATCTGCCAAAATTTTGCATAGACATTTTCCTTCTATGTTTTATATTACTATAAATATTTTGGAGCTTTGCTCAGGACATGGTTAAGTACTTAGAGACAGTTTTACCCTTTTGAGTCTTGCTTTTAAGATTTGTTAGGCAGTACCAGAACAGTACTCAATCTAGGGCTATTTATCCCCCGCTATGGAGAGAAGACACTTCTATGTACTCCACCCAGTGCCTCATTAATGAGGTTTTCCAGCCTGGCTAGTGGGAACAACCATTATCCAAGCCCTGTGTGAGCATCAGGCAGTGTTATATCCAGTCCCTTCTCAGGTGCTCATTCCTCCAGCCTCATGTAGTTATCTCCAAAGCATCTGCTGAGCAGTACTTAGCTTAATACTCAAAGGGGATCTTCTGCAGATTTCCAGAGTTTTCTCCCTCTGCAGCTTTCACTTTTCTAGCTGTCCGTCTTATGAACTCTAGCTGTCTTGGCCTCCCTGGAGTTACATCTCCATCTTCTTAGCTTAGGCTCCTGTGCCACAGCCTGGGAACTCCCAGATGGTAAGCTGGAGCAGTCATAGGGTTCTTCTGACTTGTTTTTCATTTCTCAGGGATCACTGTCTTTTGTTACCTGATGTTCCATGTCTTGAAATGCAGTTTTTCACGTACTTTGTCCATTTTTTAGTTGTTTCAAGGGGGTGGGTGTATCTGGTTCTTATTACTCCACCTTGACTGGAAGTTTTAGAAGTCTAGTTGCATTTTTATCTTTCCATTTGTATCATTATATAGGATCATGATGAAAAAAGAAAGAGATTGGTGTACTTTTGAAACATCATGCCCTTCTATCCCCTTACAATCATAATGCTAGAAATTTCTTATTTTTTCTTTCTTTTTGGCCGTGCCACGCAGCTTGCGGGATCTCAGTTCCATGACCAGGGATTGAACCTGGGCCACAGCAATGAAAGCCCAGAATCCTAACCACTAGGCCACCAGGGAATTCCCTAGAAATTTCTTTAAAGCAGCCTATTCAAGTGATGTAAACTAGGATTGTATATTAAATTCACCAGTGGAGCTTTTAGAAATATGCATCCTGCCCCCACCCTCTGATATGTTGATTTGGTAGGTCATGAGTGTTATATGGTATGCATGCATGTGTGTGGGCGGTTAGAAGCCTAAACCTGTATATTTTTAAAAAGCATCCCAAAAGATGATGCTCATTCTTTGTTAAAAATAGTAACTACTCATTTTACTTTGCATTGAATGAGGTTAAATCACTTGTTTGTGTCACATAGCTGTATAGTGATAGATCCACAACTCTTTTTATATGGATACATGATAATTTGCCTTTCATCTTAAGCTATCAACTTAAGCTAAAAACTGTAAATTTTGAGTTCTAATAGGAGCTATATGAATCCTAAAGCTTGAGTTGCAAGCAGCTGGGTGTGTGTGTCCGGTGTTTGTCAAGTCCAACAAACAAAAAGCAAAAGATGCCATGTAGCATCTTTACACTATTAAAGACACAACAGGGTAAAGATGCCAAATCTGGAGATTCATATATTCAAGTAATGTGTTAAAACAATTTGCTTTACTATATGTAGGAGTATGAAATAATTAATGAAGGAGAGTTTTGATAAGATTTTAATAGCAGTTACTTTTTAAACAGTAATTATTTATTACAAGTAATTGAGTCTGTTCTGAAGAGAGTGGAAATCACTTTTATAAAATAATATGGGGGGGAAGCATAAAGGAGAAGTCTTTATTTTCAGAGGAGCATTACACTAACATTTGGCTTACTTAATATGTCATTAGGGCATTTTTATCCATTCTTAGAACTTTATCATGGTGCCAAAGCACATTTAAGTTTGTTTAAATAGCTGAACTGAACCAGGACTAAATTATAACATCTTTCTTTTTTTACATTTGAAACTAAACTTTAATTTTGATATTTTTACTAAGCCTAAATCAGATATGCTACAAATTCATGATAAAATCACATGCAGAAGTACAATCTTGAAAAAGACTAACTTTGCAGTTATGTACCAGTAGGTATTTATCTGTGTCCACCTGGGGGATAAAGACTTGTACTCCAGAGTTAAACTTAATTTCATTAAATGTAAGATACTTAAGTAAAAAAAAATACTATTAATGGAGTTTAAAATCATGCTAATCCTTGTATTTACAAGGGAATCCAGTTTTCTGACTGTGGCCCACACTGTCCTTCATTTTCGGGACTGGTCTATTTTGAGGCACCAAGAAGTCTAAGCTGGGTCTTCCAACTAGGGCTTTCAGTACCTGCTCCCTAGCGAGTACTGGCTGTCAGCGCAAAGGCAAATGGACAATCAAAGGTCTATAGGTGCCTCAGCGTATTTCTGCAGTTTTTCATTTCTGCCTGTGGTCCAGGTTGCACCACTGCTACAGTGCTTTGCCCCCATTGCCACGCTGGGGGCGCAGCTTTGTGTGCTGCATCAACATGAAGCAGGGAAACCGTGTGAGCCAAAAACTTGATGACACTGTATAAAACGTTTATGAATCATTGTAACTCAATCACATGGGACAAAGGGTCCAACTTTCATATGATTTTATAGTAAATCCCTAGTTTAAATGTAACCCAATTATTTTATACTGTTATTTACATTTGAGGCAAAAATAAAGGGTTTTTAGTATAGTCGAATGGAAGTGAGATCTAAATGATAATAAAGAGTCCATCTTCTTTCTGTAAAGTGCTAATATGACCATGTTCATGATGACTGTTAAGTTTTATTAATCATAAATTATGAAAAATGTAATTGATGCATTAATTTTTGTTGTTTTATTGTATTGTCTTTATATTTTACTTAGGAAGATGATCCTCCCAGCGAAGGACAAGTGATTAGGATGCCCCATAAAGAAATTCATGCTGATGCAATTCTTTCTCTTCTTGCTAAACAAAACCAGGAATCGTTAGTTTCACAGCAAATGGTCTATCATTCAGAGGTATTTTTTAACCTTAATTTTTTTTTTCTGTTAGATCTAAATACAGGAAAAAGATAACAAAAATATTCCTACTTTTAGTTAAAGCACTCTAATACTTCAGCTTACTCAGGGATCAGCCTTGCAGTAACTTTAACCTAGAACCGTAGTTATGACTTTTACAGCTGAAAGGAATTTAGGCCATCTGTTCCAACTCTCTTATTCTACAGATGAAAAAAGCTGAAGCCCTTTCAAATGATTTGTGAGGATCGTTCATTCATTCTTTCTTTCTTTCTGCAACCATTTACTGAGTATCTACTATATGCCAGACACAACCTCTGAAAAGGTACAAAGATGAATGAGGCAGGGTCCCTACCTTTAAGCAGCTTACAGTCCTGTAGGGAGAAAAGAGCTTAAACGATTACTCTGCCATGCAGTAACTGATCAAATAGCTGGAGAAGTAGATTGAACAATATGATCGCAAAGAACCTTGTAGGCCATGGTAAGGCTTGGACACTATGGAGCCCCTTAAGATATTTTTGGGCAAGGGAGTCACAGGCTAAGATATTTAGGAAGACATATGGAGCCGTGGACAAGTGAGGGAAAGATAGAGGTTTGTCAGAACACCACTGGAGTAGTCCAGAATGAGAACATGAACAAAGGCAGTTAAGTAGAAATAGAAAGGAGAGAGATTTAAATATGAGTACTGATAGGCAGTAATTGGTCACTGGTTAAGGGAAGTTGTGGTTGTGTAGCTGTTGGCTTAGAAAAGCAGAGAGAAGAGTGCCAAGTATTGTGGGGAAGGCAATGAATTTGATTTGAAACATTAAGTTTAAGGTGCTTAAGGAAATTCCAGGTGGAAATGTACAGTGTTGTTGCTCAGGCTGGTTAATGATAGAGGTGGGACTAGGATTCTTGATTCTATTTAGTATTCTTTCTATTGTATTTGGTTGTCTTTGCTTGAACAGGTGTGAAACTGGCTTTAGATGAGCTGAAGATCTGAAGACTATACAGAATCCAAGGAGATGGCTGGCTTTATTTTCTATTAATTTTTATCTTAAAAATTTTAATTCTTAGGAAAGGTAGAAGAAAAAAGATATGGAACTTAGTAATGGAAAAAATGGAAATTTACTTACTCCTTCTTATTGAAAAATGACTAAATTTTCTGCAACTTTACTTAGCTTGACCAAAAATTGATTTCACTGGAAAGATACTAGTTGTGATTGCTGTTGCTAAACTCAAGAAAGTACTCTCATAGCTGTAGAAACCATGCTGCTTAGTATAGAAACCAGTAGGCTGAGAGAGAAAGAGGAGAGAGAAAATGAGACAAACAAATGGCACAAAAACTAGTAGAAATGTCAGTGTAGTTTAGAAGTTCCACTAACTAATCCCGCTTTCCTTCATTTTGGAAATCAGTCATATTGGTTCATTTATTAATTCGATGCTCAGACTTTTCCATCTTTTTAATGCTGGGAAATTTCTCTCACTACTTTTTCAATTTTTTTCTTCCTCTCATTTTTTCCCCCTTTGGCTAGAACTATTATTTCCAGATATTAAAACTTCTGCTTCTGTTTGTTTTATCTCTTAGACTTTCTATGTCTTCATTCTTTCCTACTCTCTTCTGGGAGAGTTCTTCAATCTGATCTGCCAACCACTAAGTTGTTCTTTAGCCTACTATTTATCTGATTTATTATATTTTTCATATCTGATAGTCTTACTTGGTTCTTTTTTTTTAATGATTTTTTGTTTCACATTGTTAATATCTTTCTTTATTCCTTGTGTGTATGTATGTATGATTAATGTTTTTCACTTTTTTTTTTAAACACTAATTGATTCTTCGAGTATCTGTTTCTTTTTTTCTTTTTTCTTTTTTTAACATCTTTACTGGAGTATAATTACTTTACAATGATGTGTTAGTTTCTGCTTTATAAGAGTATCTGTTTCTTTTGGTATATGAACTCATGTTCCAGGGCCGGGGTGGGTGGGGTGGTGGCGGTGGGAATAAGCTATTCTGTGAGAAATCGTATTGCGTAAGGACGAAAATCAGGCCATAGTCTGTTCCTGTGAATATAAGAAGAGAGGAGGAGATGAGCCCCAGGGATGGGCGTCTCAGGCAGCACAGAACCACTGTTGATCGTGGCCACTGCTGTTTGCTGGTACTCTACCGTTTAGTGTTTCTGATGGTTGTTGTGTCTTTAAAACCCTTAGGAAGAAGTTTCTTTGGGAAGTTTTGTATTCCTGTCCTGGGGTGAAGAAGGGAGAGAGTGAAGGAATGAATGGTCATGGGTTCCTGGTCAGATGTCACCTATAACTTTTTACCCCGGCTGGGCCTTCATGCTCCCTGATGTTACTCTGGGGTACTAGTATCTGCAGCCCAGATTGTTGCCAAGATCTTTATGGTTAAGGGACAAGCAGTGATGATCTCACGTTAATGAAGGAAAAAGGGAATGACAGCAGCACTTTGTACCAATCTTTCTTCTCACTAAACCTCCTCTAGCGACCCTCCTCCTCAGGATACAGCCCCTTTCTCCCCACACACACCAAGTCAAGCTAGTCGTCAGTCTTTCTTAGTGGTTTTTCACAACTTTTACCTAGTTCTCAGAATCCTGGTTTCTTCCCACATATGTAGTTACTACAACATTGTTTTGGGGACAGGGAGCTGGCAGCCTTTGTTAGTGTGCCATCTTGGCTAGACCAGAAACCCAGAAGTTGGAAGTTTATCCTTTCCAGATCTTTTTCTAAGCATCTAAGCATTTGCATATGTGTGGTTGTGTATGTTTGTGTGTGGTCATGTGTGGATAATTTTGAGGTATGTGTATGTGTTTTTCTGCCATCTGATTCTTAAAATTTAACTATAAATCCTAAAGATCCACCATATCCTTTTTATCTACCATGTAGTATACCCTAGTTTAATTATTCCACTGTTGAAGGATTTTTAGATTGGTTCCAATTTTTTTTCTCTCCAAACTGTAATAAGAATAAAACCCTTTTTACATTATGAGGAATTGCTTTTCTATAGAAGATGAGGGGTGGAATTACTCAAAAGGCACGAGCATTTATAATTTAAACAGACACTAATAAATTGCTTTTCAACTATATGAGATTCCTTTCCAACACCACATATGATATATATATATATTTTTTTTTGCGGTACGCAGGCCTTTCACTGTTGTGGCCTCTCCCGTTGCGGAGCACAGGCTCCGGACGCACAGGCTCAGCGGCCATGGCTCATGGGCCCAGCTGCTCCGCGGCATGTGGGATCTTCCCGGACCGGGGCACGAACCCGTGTCCCCTGCATTGGCTGGTGGACTCTCAACCACTGCGCCACCAGGGAAGCCCACATATGATATTTTTAATTTTAAATTTTTGCCAGTCTGATTAACAGCGACATTTAGTGTGTTATCCTACATTTACAGAACTATCAAACATTTGTTTTGTTTGTAATAAGAACTGGTAGTAATGATACATTTGTAAGTTAAAATATTGCTTTGGTAAGAAAATAGTAACCATTCTTTGTGCTTAAACAACTCTTTGCCCAGAGGGAGCATCAGGTCAGTGAGAGTAGTCTGATGACAAAACTGCAATTTGTACATTTATGTGGATGGGCCAGGTGTACTACTAGAGATCATAGGTAGCCTAACTTAGAATTGACATGAGTCTGAGCTTTGAGTATAATATTAAAATGATAACTGCTTATGAGTACGAGAGCATTTTGTGAATAGGGAAGCTAAATCTTCAGTAGGGTCATAGAGTATTAAGGTGTTAAGTAGTTCAGCAGTTACAAGTACCTTAAAAAAATTGGTTCACAACAGAGAAGGTACTATATATTGCACAACATTTATATGGTAGTGGCAGAGTAAAATAGGCACTGTGAAATATTTTTAATTAATTTCTAGGGAAAATGTATCTGCTGTCATTCTAAACTTTGCCCAAGAATCTCCAAGGGTTTTATATTAATTGCAAAACAATCTTTTTCTTTTTAAAGAGTGTTGAGTAACTTTTCTTAAAGAAAAGTCAGATTACAGGATAAGGGGAGCTACAAATCTGTAGAGGATAATTAGGGCAAATTGTAGAAAATCTTGAATGATGAGCTAAACAGTTAGATTTTAGTTTGTAATCAACAGAGTCATCAAAGATGTTTCAGCAGTGATTTCTTCATATATTCTAGGAAAAAAAACTCTACTTGGTTGAAATTAAACTCCTTTTAATAAAAAACATGAGAACTCTCATATACTGGAATTTTTATTCAGTTCTTGATTAGTAAACTCATTTATTAGAATATCTCCAAGTCACAAGATGCGCTAGTGATTAGGGCATATTATTTTTAATACCCAAAGAAAATAGAATTCATCATTTTTTTAGTTTTTATTTATTTTGTATATTTGATAAACATATTCATACTTTTTGTACATTTTCATCAGTTGTTTTATTATAAAGTTCACACTAGCAACTTTAGCCAATTTTCATTCATAAAGAACAAGAGGTGAATTTTCTATTCTTCTAATTAAGCTGTATGAACAATGTATAATGTGTGACAGCATTTAGTGTTTTAAATAATAACATTTTTCCGGTGTGTTTTATTGTTGTCTAATTTGGAGCTTGAAGAAAACAGATAATGGGTATTTAACTTCATAAGAAATAAGATATGGAGAACAAAGCCTGCACTTAGATATCTTATTAAACTAACTTTCCTGTAGCGTGTATGTGGCATAATAAGGACTTCCTAAAATAGCTTTCAAGCAGTCATGTGGTCTGCATCATGATACATTTGACAACTATTTCTTGTTTTGACTTGATTTTAATGTAATGTTTGTAACAATGGTTTCTACTTTTTACAGGACTTGGAAAACAGTGTAGGTGAACTTAGTGAAGGACAAAGGCCCAGGCTGACAGCAGCAGCAGAGAACATCTTAATGGGACATTCCACCTATATGCAGCAGCCTGTAACTAACGCAGAGTCTTCAGATCAAAGATGTGCTCCTAAGCCATTATCTCAGCAGTGTGACACAGTTACAGGTATACACCAAAATATTGCTTCTTGATGTATTGTCTGTTAGAATATTCACTTCGAATCCCATCATACTTTTTTGGTTACTGTTTCCATGTTGAATGCTGTATTTTGTATTATAATCTACAGTAGTGTTCCTGATCTGAATTAAGAAAAGCATAACTATTTTCAGGTAGGGGCTTACAAAATTTCCTTATTAAAAGGGGTATTCGTAATTGAAAAGTTTGATAATGACTTTTTCTATGGTATTTATAGCAGTATTTCCCCAAAGTGTTGGTACGTGAATCACTGGATGGGGCATGAGATAATTTTGGTAATATGCATGTGTCCACCTAAAACTTTTTAATAGTGATGTATTTATTTTAATATATACTGGAAAAATATAACCAGCACATCAAAACTGTGACATAACAGATCTTGTGTAGGACAGTGTTAAATTAGGTAGTACTGTAGAAGTTCAGTCTTCTGACTCAGTGCTCAGTGTACTCAGGACTGTTTTGGAATTTTATTAACTAAAACTTTCTGCTGTAACACTTTGGGAATAAGAGTAGAATAGAGAATACCAATTTCTAGCATATGTAGTTGATTTTCATTATCTATAGTACTTATGTCCTATAGAGTCACCAGAAACATTGAATTAGCAAATACTGAGCCACTGCTTCTAGGGGAAATACAAGGTTAGGTTCCTGTGAGCCTCTGATTATCACATTTTTGACAGTTGATCAGTACATAGCTTTGTTTTATGTGTGTTTCTATTTAAGGACACTTATTTAATATATATTGTTGATTCATTAACATTGAATCTCACGGCCAACAGCACTTAACTCATTCCTGAATGAAACTTATCTAACACATATATTTTTTCTGTAAGGCCCATCGCAGCCTTCTTGCACTTAGGTACACTAGAGAGCACTTCTGCACTATGTTTGGGGGCAATTTTAAACACCCACAAAATCACCAACAAAGCATTCAAAAATGTGAAAAATGTGTCACTAAATAGCGAAAAAGAACACTTGTTCACAGTGTAAGAGCTGATAAGAAAGCAGAGCAGCACCGTGTTCAACCTCATCTGCTGAAGTGTGTGTAGGGTGATTCAGGTTTCTGCTGCTCTACACATGTCCACAAATGACTGCGAACATGCTGTGAGTATTGATTTCAGGGTTACAAATAAATTTTATCAGATAGGTGAATTTGCAGAAATGGAATCTTCAAATTAATGAGGATCAGCTATATTCTCATTTATTGATTTTCTCATGCCCATTGCTGCATTCTCTTAAATGAAAAGAACTTCTGGAGGTATGCAGATTTGCCAGAAGTTGGAAGAGGAGATGCTGGAAGTTAGAAAAACATTGGCACAAAGTATGAGCGAATACCTTATCATTCATATCTGAGAGACATTCAAGACTGAATTTTCTATGGGAATGAATGTAAATTAATATTTGAATTATTTATTTTATGCACATAGTAAGAGTATTAATTTTTTTACATTTTTAAAAATTAATATTCAAAGTGGCATTAAAATATGACTTCTATATTTGTATCCAGCTAACAGTGCAGAGTGCAATTAAATAGAATTGACACTAGATGGCTCTCACAGATCACTTGAGAGCTGCTTGGTACTTGGCGAACAAAGGTACTTGTTAAATTGTTACAGAAAATAAAAATAAATAATAAATGTTATAGAATAAAATCCATGAGGATATATCCTGTTTAGCCCCTCCTTATACCCTGGTATCGCCTAGCAGATTACTTATAGTACAGTTCATTTTTAATTGTAGGCACGCTATAGATATTTATTTAATTTAATTGGAAAAAATAATAAGTAACGTGGCATAAGATTGAGCATATAGATGGGTCAGTATGACAGAGTGGCTAAGAGTTTGAGCTTTTGGAGTTTCAGAAATCAGTTTGAATTCCAGCTCTGTATTTTTGGGCAAGTAACAATCTTTCTGAGCCCAAGTTTCTTCATCTATCAAGTGGGGATAATATTAATGTATTAGTTACCTATTGCTGTGTAACAAATTACCCCAAAATTTAGCAGATGAAGACAGCAAACATTTATTATCTCACACATTTCTGAAAGTTATGAATCTGGGAGTAGCTTAGCTGCATGGTTCTCAGGATCTCTCATGAAGGTGTAGTCAAGCTGTTGGCTAGAGCTGCAGTCATATGAGGGCTTCAGCTAGGGTTGGAGGATCTATTTTCCAAGCTCACTCACATGGCTGCTGGCAAGATGCCTCAGTTCCTCATTACTGGAACCTTTCTATAGAGCTGTCATGACATGGCAGCTGGCTTTTCCCAGAGTGGATGATCTGAGAGAACGTGAACAACCAAGATGGAAACCACGATGTCTTTTATAACCTAGTCTCAGAAGTGACATGCCATTACTTCTGCCACATTCTGTTGATAACACAGACCAATCCTGGAATAATATTGTAGGGGACTACAGAAAGGTGTGAATACCAGGACCCAGATGTTAGGGGACCATCGTGGAGGCTGCTTATTGCAAACAATATCTACCTCCTAAGGTTATTGGGGGTGGGTAGTAGGTGACAATGCACATAAAGTAGTTAGCACTGTGCTTGGCACATGGTAACTGTTACTATCTTTAATAATGCTTGGAGAATGTAAAAATATCAATACCTTCTCAAATGTATTTAATGGAACCAGAAACTATCCACAGTTGCTTAAAAGGAAGGTGCCTATAGAGAGCTAGTTTGTTCCTCTTGCTTTAAGTATTTTGTTACATTATGTTTACTGTAGAAGAATGAGTCCCAGTGTATCACTATTTCTGCTGCTGGCTAATCTCATGCCTTTCATGTTGATTTTTAGTAACTTTGTTTACAGAGGCTCAGCTATTCTTACCTTGCCTGTCCCCACCCCTGCTCATTTTCAGAAAGCATCCTATTTGCAACCTATAGTCCCCTATCACTGTTTCTAATTCTGAGGCTTTCACATTGGGTTGAGTAACAAAAAGATGCTAAATAAGGTTTGAAGAATTGTCTCGAGAACCCTAAAGTGTAAACTGGTATTTCGAACAAACTGTGAGGACTCTGGGACTTACTACCAATTATAGCTCTTCATTTACTCAGAAAACTTGTATTGAGTACCTACTGTGTACTCGGTACCAATATATTAACACAATATTAGGGTCTTGAGATGCAGAGGTAATAGACATCTGCTCTCGAAGTTTACAAACTCGTGTAGAAGAATATGAGACAGGAATTTTAATACTGTGTGATTAATGCACAACACAGACTGCTTTGGGAGCACAGAGGAGGAACAGCCCACACATGAGAGCTCAGAGAAGGTTTCCCACAAGAGCCAATGTGAAACTGAATCTTAGAGAAATCAGCCAGATGATGAAGTGTGATAAGCACGTTCCAGTTTATTCATTTACTTATTCAGAAAATATTTTTTGAGTGCTTGCTCTGCTCTAAGCACAGTCTAGGTGGTAGGAATATAAAACCTGGTAAGGCCTTATCCATAGTGAATTTTTTCCCTAGTAGAGGTAGTAGAGAGAAGACAAAAACATGCAATAAATTACTGTAGTTATTGTGAAGCAGTCTGTATGGGATGGGAGTACAGGTCAGTTGTAACTGGGGAGGGCAATCAAGAAAGACTTCATGTGTGAGGAGCTAACTTGAAATGAGTTCTCAATGATGAATAGATGTTTGCTGTGTAGTAAGTGTAAGAGAAACCTCCAAGGCAGAATATGCAATGAGACAAGGGGATAAAGTAAAAAAAAAACAAAACAGTGAAACTTAAGCGGGGAAATGTAAGTACTTTATCAGTGAATTAGACTTTAGGATGCAATGGGATTGGAACAGTAGCAGAAACCAGGTGGATATAGATAATAATATCAAGTGGTTTTTCGATTTACTCTAAGACAGTAGAGATTCGTTTGTGTGCAAAACGGAAAGTAATTCCAATCTTACTTTATATTTATGCCCATGGAAAATTCAGTCTTGAATTTCTGTCAATTCTGAATGTTTTGTGATATTCACAGATCCATTAAAGATTGTATGTAAATGAGTGACATGATCATATTTGCCTTTTATTTAGCAAAGATCATGTGAGGTGCAGTGTGTTGGATAGATTGCAGAGGATTAAGACTGGAGGCAAGGAGCCTCTGGCTTAGACAGTTATTAAAGTAAACCTGGTGAGACATTATTCAGCAGCGAAGAAATATGAAAAGGGAGACTTGAGAGACATTTGAGGAGGAGAGTGGACAAGACTTAGTTGAATATGAGAGGTGCAAAAGAAGGGAGGGTCTAAGATGACTCCAGGTTTTTGGCTAGAATGATTGGATAGATGGTATTTCCGTTCACTGAGGGAGGGAGGGATTCTGGAGGAAAGACAGAATTAGGAGGAAATAAGAATGAGTGGGGTTTCATCTATGTGGAATTTGAGGTACCTTTGGGTTTCATACAAATGGAATAATTTATTAGACAGGCAAGAACCAAAGCTGCTGCTGGCACTGGCAATTCAAGCAGACTTAGTCTTCTCTGAAAGTCTACCATGGTTGCTTTTTCAAAGCAGTAAGATTCTAGAAAAGTAAAATTAGGGATTTTAAATTATGGTTAATTAAATTTGTCTTGAATGGAATAATACTTTAAGTGTCTCTCTTACAAAGGGCTAACTAACGTACATTACACTCAATGAGCATACTTTTTAGAAGTGACACATCAAGTTCAACATTGTTGTGATTGCTGTCATGGAATCCTTTCCTGATCCCTTATCACTGGGTTAGGTACCGTCAAATATGCTCTCTGTGTAGTCCTCTAATGTCGCCTGCCTAATGTTGCTCTTATCACACTGATTTGTAATCTCACTTGAAAATGGAGACTTTATCTTGTCCACTGTCATAGCCCTGTCATCTAGCAGAGTATGTAGCATAGTCAGTAAATATAGGTTAAGTGATAGGGTGTCATATGAGCTGAAAGCTATTATGCACTTTTAATGCTTTGGGGAGATGTTTGATTATACGCTTTCTTTGTTTCTATATTTAATTTTTTTCTTCTTTTATCGCAATCTACCTTGTGTCCTTTTTTTTTTTTTTTGCGGTACGCGGGCCTCTCACTGTTGTGGCCTCTCCCGTTGCGGAGGACAGGCTCCGGATGCGCAGGCTCAGTGGCCATGGCTCACGGGCCCAGCCGCTCCACGGCATGTGGGATCTTCCCGGACTGGGGCACAAACCCGTGTCCCCTGCATCGGCAGGCGGACTCTCAACCACTGCGCCACCAGGGAAGCCCCCTTGTGTCCTTTCCAATTAACTTTTTTCCTTACACCCATACGTCAGCCACATATCATTTTACATAAAAATAAAATACGATTATATCATATATTACTTTAAGTTATAGACTTTTTTTGAGTGCTCTTCATCTACCCCTCCTCCTCACATTTTCTCCTGTCCCACTTTATGCCTTAACTCATGTTAAGATTCTGGTATGTAACCTTCCTGGTTTTTTTTCCTTATGCATATATAATAATTATATACACACACACATACAGTATACATGATAGGTACATACGATGTGTGTGTATTTGTTGTTATTTTACAAGTTGAGATTGTGTCATGCACACTCACCTGCATTTTGTTTTCACCCAGTAAACCCTGCAGAAATTACTCAAGGTCAAGTAGTAGTGCTTAAATTCATCTTTTTATTGACTTTTTATCCACTTTTAGTATGGATTTCCGATAATGTATTCAATCATTGCTCTGTTGATGAATATTTACTTTATTATCATTTCGCCCCTACTATAAACAGTGCTAAAGTAAATATTTACACGTGTGTATCCTAACATATTGCTGCATTTTATATTTAGGGAATAGTTTCCCAGAAGTAGTTACTGGGCCCAAGGGAAAATATATTTAAAAATTTAAAATAGATATACCAAGTTGCTGTCTTAAAAATTTAAACTACTTTATTTTTATTAGTAATATATTACAACCTTCCCTCTATATCGCTTCCAGAAATTGTGTTTACTACTATTTTTATTTTTGTCAGTTAAAGTATAAAGATATGGCTGACTACTGCTGAGTTTATGTTTGTTGGCTATTTGTATTTGCTCTTCTGTGAATTACCTACTTAAGTTTTTCCCCCGTCTGTTAGGTTCTAAGTTTTTCTTGTAACTTTGTAAGAACTATTTCTGTATTTTAGATATTTTCTATCATCTGTATTGCAAATGTCTTTTCCCAGATTTGTACTTTGTTCATTGACATTATTTATATTCTTTTCCATATAATTTAAAAAATTTTATAGAATTATTTACATCGTTTATACTTCCTGTGTTTTCATCACATGGTTAGGTTCCCCCAATATAAGCTTATACCTGTAGTCTCAGATTCTTTTTGCAAGTTCATTATTTAGTATATATTTATATTTAAGTCTATCTGGAATTTATTTTTGCAAGTGGTGTAAGGTGGAAGTTCAATTTGATTTTCTTCCAGATAAGTAGTCAGTTGTGCCAATTATCATGTATCTTTTTCCTACTGAATTAAAATATCAACCAATTTGTATATTAAATTCTCATAGATCTAGGAATTTTTTTCTTTCGATTCTTTATTCTAAGTATTCTAGATTCCTTAGGATCTAAAACACATTGGAATATTGTGTCTTTATGGTACATTCTGTTATCTGATAGGGCAAGTTTACTTTTTAAAATAAATTTTCCTGGGGCTTCCCTGGTGGCGCAGTGGTTGAGAGTCTGCCTGGCGATGCAGGGGACACGGGTTCGTGCCCCGGTCCGGGAGGATCCCGCATGCCGCGGAGCGGCTGGGCCCGTGAGCCGTGGCCGCTGAGCCTGCGCATCCGGAGCCTGTCCTCCGCAATGGGAGAGGCCACAACACTGAGAGGCCCGCGTACCGCAAAAAAAAAAAAAAAAAAAAAGTCCTGCTTTTCTGGACAATTCTCAGGCATTTATCCTTCCATATAAACTCTAAAATTATGTTTTTCAATTAAAAATCACCCTGATTGGAATTGTGCTAATTTATATATTAATATTGGAAGAATTGACATTTTTATATGTATGTATAAAAATACATTTTATGTATTTTACTATTTGTCCAGATCTTGTTTTGTGCTCTTCAATAAGATTTCATAATTTTCTTCATTTTCTTCTTCTATACCTTTCTTAATTATTTTACAGTTCTGGTCACTATAGTAAAAGATTATTTTTCTGTTTCTAAGTGCATATTGCATAATATAGAGAGAAACCAATGACTTTTGTATATTTTTTTAGTATCCAGTCATAGTACCAAATTGTCTTATTACGTCTAATAAAATTATTTTTCCTCACTAGGGAGTCTAGGGCTTTCTAGGTATATAATCATATATAATCAGTACAAAAAGTTTTTATGTGTGTATGAATTCTTTTAATTCATTTGCCAGTCTTAAGAAAATGTAGGAAAAGTGACATAGGAATAGAAAAAGCCATATCAGAATATAAAAAGGCCAATGTGAGGCTTGGAACAATGGTTGCTCTAAATGATGCATGTTATTACAATTATTTAAATTAATCTTATAAATAAAATGAGAATAAAACAGGTAATAATTTTGAGAAATTGTTTTGTGTAGATCAAATTCTGGAAAGGTAAAACTTAAAAGTCAGTGTATGTATTCTGCTTTATGTAAAACCCACCTAAAAATATAGATTAACATAAAAAAACCAGAGAGTGCTTATTTGCTAAACCTAAGAAATTGTCAACATACTGCTTTTAAATAGAAAATACCTGTGGGGTCTTTAAAATGTCATTTCTTTTAAAACAATTTATGTATATTGCTTCAGGTCTATTTATACTGATTAAAATGAGACTGCATTGTGCTATATTTAAAAGGTGACCATTAATTAGGAAAAACAATTTTCTTAGAAATAATTTAGCAAGAATGTGAAATAAGGAACAGTGACTAGGAGTTGAAAGATGAGGATTTTAGTTCCTTTTCACCTCTTAGCTCTGATATTTTGACAGTTAACTTCCCTGAGCCTTACAGTGAAAGACAGTTATAAAACTATCGGATCCTCCTGCCTTACAGAATGATTGTGAGGTTCAAGTTAAACGAGATATTATATGTGAAAGTGCTTGGAGTATAAAATGTAATGTAAATGTACAGTGATATTATTAGATAAATATTTATCTCTGCTCTTATTGTCTTCTTTTTATTGATTTCATTGAGATGCCATTTGGTTGAGGAAAAGAGGAGCTTGATCTTTTGAAGAAAAATACCAGAACAGAGCTAAGCAATACCAACATTTTCTAGTCAGGAAATTGCCCCTTGATTTAAGATTACATTTTAGATGGAAAGTATTCTATTGACTCTTATTGATAGAAAAAGTAATCTGGAGTGTTAGGAGTTGGTGTGTAGGAGTGAGTGTTGGGTGTGGACTGCGTGAACAGCTTGCTGATTGGAACCTTAGAATAGTCCATAGATTTGTTTGAACATAGGTACTTTTTGCATTCTCTATGAGCTTTGGTTTTAATTGCAGTGAAGGCTTGGTGACACGTATTTTCTGTTGAAGTACTTCTAATTCAGCAGGTAAGAAATATTGGTAATTTTAGCCAATTTTTCTTTTTCTAAGAAATAATTTATTTTAACTTTTTGTTTACATACTTGATAACAGATGATATTTATGAAGATTTATGTGCTAGTCATGGTCCAATGAGTTTGGGAGAATTGGAGTTGCAGCCAGATCCTCACCTTGCCCTTCCCACAAAACTTCTGACAACACAAGAAGATGATGTTAAATTATCAGTAGCAGCTGAAGATTTTCCTCAGGTACCCAATTAATAGCACTTGTACTTTACTTAAATCAGAATGGTAACAATATTGCCTTAGCATAGAACACTGTCAAGAGCACAGTCTTTGGAGTCAGACAGCCTCAAATCATGCCTCCTTTTTTCACTAACTCAAGCCTGGCTATAGATCTTAGCTCATCCAGTCTCTAGCTGTGACCTTGAATACATACTTAGTCTTTTTCTAAGCCTTAATTTCCTCATCTTTAAATTAAAGATTTAAAATAATGTATGTAAAAATGCCTATTACCAAGTTAGATAGCTATTATCATTTACACCTCTATATTCCCCTGCAATATCTAGTTTAGTAGTTTGTGCATAATAGGTACTCAATAAATATTTATTCTTTTAAAATTTGTGAAGTGTGTTACCGTGAAAGTATGAGATATTTCATACTGAGTTAAGCCAATGACCCATGCAATCTTGTGTACTGAAAAAGTAGGATAATTACTCTCCAAGGTGTAAAAAAAAATGCTCATGTTAAATTAAATACAGTTTTTTAATCTGTGTATTCTCACTGTAGATTAATTTATTCAATAAATAGTCATCATGGTATGGTATTGTGTTGCATTGCATGGTGTTGAGGGTGAAAGCCAAAAGTATATAAAATAAAGATTGCTTATGGAACACACTATTATGTAGGGTTCAGTATTAATAACCTGTGACCAAGCAAAGATCAGGAAAAAACTAGTCATGAATAAATATCTGTTAATTAATTCTGTAATAAAAGAAAAATTGTTTGTGGCCTTGGGTTAGGCAAAAATGACACCAATAACACTATCCATGAAAGAAAAAAAATTAATAAACTGGTCTTATCAAAAACAAGAATATCTGCTCTTCAAAACACACTGTTAAAAGAATGAAAAGACAAGCTACAGATTGGGAGAAGATATTTGCAAATCACTTATCTGGTAAAAGGCTTATATGCAGGATATATAAGGAACTCACAGAATACGATATTAAGAAAACAAACAATCCAATTAAAAAATGGATAAAATCTTTGGACATATACCTTACCCAAAGAAGATATACTGATGGCAAGTGAGGACATAAAAAGATTCTCAGCATCGGTAATCGTTAGGGAAATGCTATTTAAAACCACAAGGAAATACTACTACACAGGCATTAGAACATCTCAAATTAAAAAGACTAACATGCCAAGTTTTGGCAAGGGTGTGGAGCACTTAAACTCTCATATGCTGCTGGCTGGGAATGTAAAATGATTCAACCACTTTGGAAAAGAGTTTGGCAATTTCTTTAAAAAGTATTGATAAAATGTACACCTACCATATGACCCAGACATTTCACTCCTAGGTATTTATTTACCCAAGAGAAACTACCACATATGTCTAAGCAAAGGCTTGCACATGAATGTTCATAGCAACTTTATTGGTAGTAGCCCCAAACTGGAAACAACATAAATATTCATCAATTGCTGAATGTACAAGTTGTGGCATATCTATAAGATGGAATACTACTTAGCAATAAAAAGCCGCGGATGGACTTCCCTGGTGGCACAGTGGTTAAGAGTCTGCCTGCTAATGTAGGGGACACGGGTTCGAGCCCTGGTCCGGGAAGATCCCACATGCCATGGAGCAACTAAGCCCGTGCACCACAACTACTGAGCCTGTGCTCTAGAGCCCACGAGCCACAACTACTGAGCCCGTGTGCCACGACTACTGAAGCCCGCGCGCCTAGAGCCAGTGCTCCGCAACAAGAGAAGCCACTGCAATGAGAAGCCCATGCACCACAACGAAGAGTAGCCCCTGCTCGACACAACTAGAGAAAGCCCACACACAGTGGCAAAGACCCAACGCAGCCAAAAATAAATAAATAAATTTATTAAAAAAGAAAAAAGCCATGGACTATTGATACATACAGTGACATGGACGATTCTCACAAAAGTTGTGTTGAGGGGAAAAAGCCAGAACCCCCACTCCCCCAAAATAGTGCATACCTTACGATTCCACTTACATGACATTCTAGAAAATGCAAACTAATCTATAGTTATAGGAGGGAATTCAGGTTATTTTGAGCTTGGTGGATATGTTCATCGTATTATCTTGACTGTGATGATGGCTTCATGGGTATATACATATGTCAAAACTTAACGAATGATACACTTTAAATACATGCAGATTATTGTCTATCAGTTATACCTCAATAAAGATATTCTAAAAAATAAAAGAAAGATTGCTCTCCTTTAATTATTGGCCTGTTTTAAAATAAAACTGCAAGGTGTTACCAGAAGAACGGCTTCAAAAAAATTCATTTGTTAGATTTCTTTTATTAACAGAGAAATATGGCTAGTACTAATACTAGCACACACTTGTTTATAGTGCTTACTCTGCCAGAGGCTGTTCTAAGTTCATTACGTATTAACTCGTTTGATCCTTTTAACAACCTACTGAGGTAGTTATTATTATTATCATCCCCATTTGATGAATGAGAAAATAGAGGTATTGGGGGGTTAAGTAACTTAACCCAAGGTCAAAGCTACATAATGACTTAGCCAAATTTGAACACGAGCAGTTTAGCTCCACAATACTCAGCTCTTAATCCCTGTGGTTAAGGAAGGGAGCCAGTAGGAAGGTTCTAAATTGAAGCAGCACAAAAGAGTCATAGTACCCATCTTAGAAATACACACCAAAATAATATTTCCTTCAGGGAAGAAATCTATATGACTAATGGCTCTAAACTTAGAAGACCAGAGGTGAGGCTAGTTGTTATTATTGCAGACTAAAGCTACTCATTTTTCTCTGTAGATAAATAAGTACCTGCCAGAACTGGAGTGGTTACATTTGAGTCCATGTGGACAGGTGTTTCACATTCTCCTCTGCTTGTATCTGTTGTTAAGAGTTCAGAGATACCTTTTTAGGTTCCTGTCAGATTATATCTGACAGTTGTTTTCAGAGACTCATTCCTAATTAGGCTCATAAAACAGGAAAGGGGAGAAAGAAAATGGCTAAAGTCATCACAATTTGTAATGTGTGATTGTGAAGGAATTTGTGACTACTGTAAATTTCAAATTTCGTTAGGTGGTAGTAAGGAAGAGAGATGATGGGGCTTATGGTAGAGTGTACTTTTCTTGAATGGCAAAGGAGGGTAACAATACCTACTCAACACTTGTGAGAATTCAGTGATGTTATTATATATAAAAGCTCTTTGAAAATTGCAGTACATTATGCAGATTTTCATTTTATGCAAAAATGGTTATATGGAAGTGCTTACAGTCAAATTAAGTTTTTATCCTGTCTAAATCCATCATGTATGTATCTAGAATAGTTGGTTTATAAGTAGCTCTGAATTCTCTAGGAAAAATAGAAATGATTTGAATATCTGAAATCTGTGTATATTACCCAAATCTTTTGAAAGATTTTATTTGCAATATCTTTTCTTTAGTAATATGTACTCCATCACCCATTTGGTAGTTAGAAAGCATGCATGATATCCAAATTTTATATAATAAACACCTAAATAATTTAATTGCTCAGATCTTTTTAAAGTAACTTAAAAAATAATATTATGACTTCATGTCTTAAATTCTTCAGTACCAACAAAAACAAGACCAAGATGTTAAGCAAGTTGAACACAAGCCAGTTCAAAGTCGTTTAATACGTGTAAGAAATAAATGTGATATTTCACTTTCACAGCAACAAGGTAAGATTTGTTTCCTTGTAATAATATAAGAGTTTGATATATGTTGTGAATTGAACACATATATAATGAGAATTCTTTTATATAAGTTTTATTCTTATTCTCTAGGGTTTTTTTTTGTTTTCTTTGATTTAGCCCTTTGGGATAAAGAATCTGGTATTGTATTTGAGTATATTTGTTAGTTCTCTTTACCAATAAACACTTTCTAATGGATTTTAAAAACTCTTAGGTAGTATTTTTATTTTAATCTTACCTTTTGGTTCTTGTACAATTGAATGTCAGTGTCTTTTTATCTGTGTATAAGTCTGTATCTGTATCATAGTTGTCTGTTTTAAATTATAATATAAAGGCAATGGTTATGGTTGTTAAGGAGCTTTGTAAAGGCTATTTATGTTGTGTGGCAATTTGATCAACAGGTACAAGTTAGAAAACAAAGAACTCATGTTAGATGCTATCATATGAATGAACTTTTCTGTACTGCTTGATTACCAAAATTGTGTGGCTAAATGATTCTGCAGTCAGCATCCTGGCATTTGATGTTGTCTTTGTGTTTCTGCAAAGCTGTTGGCCTTGTGCTTAGTTTGCCTTCTTGCTTCTTTGTCATTTAAATTTTATATAACCTAAATTCTGAAATTTGGCAGTAGAAATTAAGATGTCTTCTGTTTAAAAACTTTCTGTCTACAGTCCAGGTAGAAGTATTAGGAGTATTTTGAGCAGTGGAATGTTTTTCTTCACTTTTGTAATTGTGTTTTTTTATCTCATATATTGAATGCCAATATAATTACAAATGTAACTGTTTGGCAGTTTGGGGAGGACCTAAATGAGGAAGTGCTTAAGATTATGTTATATGAGGTTTAGGTTTTTACTTTTCTGCTTGTTTTCTGTTCCTTTCTTGCTCCAGCTTTTCAGAACTTTCCCCTCCTGACCACTTTTTAAAACCTAACAGTGGTACAGTAGTGTTAGTGTTATATCTTAAAATCCTATGGAAAATTACCTGTAACACTTTCCTCATTGTGTTTAAAAATTAATCATGACAGTATATAGATATAAGCAAATGAATATTTCTAAGATAATATCAGGACTGACTTGATGTCCTTCTACTGAATTCTGTTACTATTCATGATCAATGACTGTATATTTAATTTAGTTTTTTTTAAAATTATAATTTCTTAAAATTATAAATGAATTTTGTCTCCTTGGAGAATGTTGTATGATCATTTTTCTCACCTGATAGGAAAATATCTTTGGTAAGATTTTAAGGGTTAATACCTCTCTTTAGGAAAGTGGCATTGTTTTCAGTTTCACATATATGAATGTCTGACCACAAGATGGCAATATTTAAATTTTTGTTGACTTACAACGTCATTAAATAATAGTGTGCAGTTAACATTTAATGTCAGTAAAAATCATAAGAAAAATAAAAGAAACCAATGTGTTAGCTAGTAGGAGGAAGTTTTATTTAGAAAGAATCTAGAACAGTTGGATTTAATATGTGTAAAAATTATTTTCATTTAATTTTACATGCAATACAGAAGTTAGGAGAGCCGCAGGCCTATGTCAGTTTTAACCAAGATAAATAAGTACCCAGTGGGCTATAGATAAAACATTTTAAATAGGAGCCAAGTGTTTCAGTCTATAATTGATACATATCTCCATACTAAATATTTTTTGAATGAATACAATTCCCTTGGCAAATATAGTCAGTTATGACTTTTTCCCCTATAAATTTTGTGGATTTAATTTTTTTCTCTGATGAAGCTCTGATACACTGCCAAATGTTTCAAAGAATAAGAGAGTCAGAGTGCCAAAATAATCCTCTAGGGCTTTCACAACTTAGAGTGACCTTGAAGGAATTCAATCCTATCATATACAAAGGGTTTGAAGATAATGAAGGAAATTCACCTTATCACAAGGGAATCAAAACCACATCTTTTCTGGAAGATAAATGCTTCTAAGAATACTTGAAGCCCAAATTATGGCTGTTTCAGGAAGAAGTATTATGTATTTCACTTTGAAATGCATAGTAGTTTAATATATGTATATAAAGAAATCAAGCCGTTTACTAGCAGTAGCAGTAGTTTAGTGATCATCCATTAAAAATTGACTGAAGATATGGTAGGACATAGGTTCTAGCACTATGCTTCTGGGAGATCTTTAAAGTACTTGTCTCCTTCCTCTCCGCTTGATTATTACTTTCAGATTTTAATACAAAAGAGAGAAATTGAATTGAATTCTGAAAGATAATATCTGTTTCTTTTGGTATTTAATTCATTGGGTATATTTTTGAGCACATGATACCACTTATCTGATTCTAAGTCCTGATTAATGTGTCTAACAGTTTTATAGTGAAAGCAACTTTTTAAGTAATTTAGTAAGTCATTAAAATTTTTTTCCCTTTCACTGTGCAGTTAACTTTCTTCAGTACAAATGAGAGACTAGTTTTCAATCCATTTATTTGTTATGAACCCAGGAACAATTAAATTCTATAAAGTGATGTATTAAAATAGTTCACTTTTAAAAATATTTTTCTTCTTTAGTTTTTCTCTTAAAATTTTAAGAACCGCATAATAAAGAATAATTAGAAAGTCAAATAGGCTATACTATAATCAATGGGGGAAAATTAGAACATATGTTGTATGGTTAAATGCTAGGACAGATTAGTTGTCAAAGTTGTTTGAAAACCACAGCATTCTTCAGTTTTCTTATTTGTAGATGAAATATGTTGCTCAGAAAATATGTATCAAAGTGCTAAAAGTAATTACTAATGTAATTGCACTAATTTATCAAAAGCAGGTTACATTTTTGTGGGAAATCACAATAGGTTTTTTTTGACATTATGTCCTGAGTTTAATTCCTAGCCATCGTAGCACCTTTTATACCTTAACATACAGTGATTGTGACTTTAGATATGTGAGAATTAGGAAATTCAAAGCTTATATATATTTAGAAGCCATTTCTAACTGTATGTGCAAATGAAAATTTTTGCCTTTGTATTTGAAATATAACTAAATTATAATAGCTCAAAATTACAATTGATTTTAGTAATTTTAAAATCACAGTTAAAAGTTTTTTAAATTGATTTTTTTTCTCATAAAGTATGACAGTGATATAAAAGCCATGTGTGTAGATCTCTGATAGGGAAGGGATGGGGCACAGAGTAATAAATCTGCCCAAAGTCCATGAATCCAAAGGTGTAATCTGAATAAATGTGTCTTTCACAAATCCATGCTATTATTGATTAATAAAATAGAAATTCACTTTAAAATGTTGCTGAATGTGGGCGTTCTGTTTCCACCTAGGAGGAGGAAAGTGGAGAGTGTCTCTTCTCCTAACTGTAATAAAATGTCAGATAAACTCTAAAATCATAACATTTCTTGAACCCATCAGAGGGCTTATGATGTACAGCAACTAAGTAGCCTGAAGTCCACGGAAAGACAGACTCCTCCCGAGATATGAGACACAAGAACCCTGTCACTGTGCCAGAGCACAGTTACAGGAAGAGATACCAGGCACCATACAAACAGATAAGATGTATTTGACTAGACTTTTCTTTAATGAATTGCTAAAGGCCAAGCATAGAGCCATTGGTAGCTACTGATACAAAAGTGGTTCACTCTCACTTGCAGTCCCTTCTCCACAGACCTCTAGAAACAGAAAGATTAGGAGACTGGAGAGATTCTTCTTCACTGGTGCAGGCCTGGAAGAGGAGAGTGGCCGCCACTGCCAGAAGGACTGAATTCTTTCCAGCATAACCCTGATACCAAAACCAGGCAAAGACATTACAGGAAAAGAAGATTATAAACTAATATCTCTCATGAACATAGACAGAAAATTCCTCTACAAAATATTACCAAATTGAATTGAAACTTCTTATTCTTCAACATTCAGCTGCATTTTCCTGAGTCCTTATTGAACCTTCAATTGAAAATGGCTTATTCATCCTTAACCCCACCCTCCAGATCTTTGGTGCCCGGAACATAATCATAATCTTAACAATAGTTTCCATTTACTGAAGCCTTGCTAGGCACCTTATGCTATCTCATTTATTCCTCATAATACCATGCCACGCAGGTAGTGTGGCATTTATACGAGAAAGGGTAAGATTCATGAAGGTTAACTAATTTTCCCAACGGACACAGTTTAGCAAATGAAGGTGTGGAATTCAAGCCCATATCTACTTGAGGGCAAAGCTGATGCTCTTTTCCTTGTTTTATACCATTTTATTGAGTAAGCACTTAATAAATATTTGTGTGACTTAACAGTTTGTGGCAAGAGCTGCCTTTACCATCGCTGTATTCTCCAGACTGATTATTTAAAGTTTCAGAGAAAGTGATATATGGGATAGTTTTGTGGTTTATTTATTAAGATAGGTTTTCCTATTTATTTAATAGACCTTGTTTCCCAACATAGCACTGTGCTTAAATACAGTGCTTAAATACAGTCAATGTGTTCATTGAATTGAATTTGATAATTCATTCCATCATTTGCTTTTGACACCAAACAATGTTTAATGCTGTTATTTAGTAAAAGGTACAAGGAAGAAGAAAAGGTGAAAAATGAGAATAGTTCCTTATAATCATTTTTCAGTTGAAACTTTTGAATGTAGACATGGTACAGACAGCCACGGTGGAATAATGTAAAGTCAGTTTTACTTTTCTAAAAGATTTTGTCATTTCTTTTGTAGTATAAAAATTGTTCGTTCTTTGAGGACATATTAGTTAAGCAAGGGGAAGGGGCAACCAAGCATATGCTAAAGGGTAGAGAAAGTTAAATCGGGTTACATGTTAGTCAGTGGGCAGTATTTTTTAACTCTAAATGAAAGAGAAATAGTGTGAGCATTCATTCACTCATTCTTTTTTTTTAATTGCGATATCGTAAAATTTTCCCTTTTATAGTGTACAGTTCAGTGATTTTTAATATTTTTAAAAAGTTATGGAAATTCCAGAAAATTTTCTTTGCCCTAAAAAGAAATCGCATATTCATTAGTATTCATTCTCTATTCTCTCCTCCCCCCAGTTCCTGTCAACTGCTAGTCTACTTTCTATGTCTGTGGATTTACCTATTCAGTACATTTTATGTAAATGGAATCATACAGTATGTGGTTTTTGTGTCTAGCTTCGTCAACTTAACATGTTTTCAGGGTTCATTCATGTAGCAGATGTCATTACTTCATTCCTGTTTATGGCTCAATAATGTTCCATTGTACATTTATTTTTAGGTCAGTGTTTTTAGCATCCTTTTTGTGTAAAGGACTGTAGAAGGTGCTTTGGAGCTAGAGAGATGGATAAGACAAAACATCTGCTCTCAAGGGATATGAAGAAGAAAGGGGGGCTTCCCTGGTGGCGCAGTGGTTGAGAGTCCGCCTGCCGGTGCAGGGGACGCAGGTTCGTGCCCCGGTCTGGGAGGATCCCATATGCCGCGGAGCAGCTGGGCCCGTGAGCCATGGCCGCTGAGCCTGCGCGTCCGGAGCCTGTGCTCCGCGGCGGGAGAGGCCACAACAGTGAGAGGCCTGCGTACCACAAAAAAAAAAAAAAAAGAAGAAGAAGAATAAAGGGGGTAGTTTGAGAAGAGTAATTTCTTTAAAACACTGAGTCTCAGAAATAATTTGTTAGAATACTATGAAATTCAAAAAGGTAAACATCTTTAGGTAATCATACTGTCAAATTGTCACTTTTTTCTTATAGTGCTGAAAAAATAAACACATGGCAGCAAGTGTGTTAGGTCAACTTGCTGATTGTCTTTATGTATATACATTTCTTATATTTTCTGAATGGATGGAGGTGGGAGCGTAAACCATATGAGAAAAGACACTTTTCTGGCACATTAATGAATTTTTATCATAGATTATTATTTCAACTGTTTGTTCCTACAAGAAAGGATTTACACCTTTGATTTAAAAAATAGAAATATACACACACACACACACATATATATATATATATAAAATCTAGGAGGTAAATGTGCTTAACTAAGGCTATTCCCTAAAAATAAGCAAAATGCAAAGAGGATTGATAGGGAAAATCTATTTGAAAAGACACTGAAAATTATTCAAGGATTTCCATAACATTTTTGCTTGTTGGTGCTAAAGTGATTTCTTTTTCTATGTAAGAGTATTTTAATTGTGGAAATTATTTAATTTTCTTATTGTTGTAGAATTATTTATACACTGTGTATGGAGCATGTAGATTTTTCTCAAGTCTTTGATATTAAACCTGTCTCACCAAATACATATACCAGGATTGTTCTGAAGCCTCACCAGTATTCCAGAAACCTCTGCAACCCTTTCATTGTTCTTAGCCAGATTTCCTGAAACCTGACTTTAAAGTTTTTATGCTATTTTTTTTAGAAACCAAATTGATGTAAAACCTGATTTAAACTCTTCATTAAACTTAGTAGCCTTTTTATTCAACAGCCACTGAGCAAAATTTAACCTTCCAAAATAATCACAGAGGTAAGTGTAGATTTGATAATATCTTTATATTTTAATATCAATGAAATACTGAACTAGGAGTAAGAAGATCAGATGCTACCACTAATCAGAATGATGACTTTTGGTTCTGTTGAACTGGGGATGATGCCCCTGCTCCCAAGAACCAAAGGTCATAATTCTGATTAGTGGTAGCATCTGATCTTCTTACTCCTAGTGTAGTAGTATTTCTATCATACTACACTGCCCTCCTCCAAGTAAAACTAACGACATTGACAAGTTAGTGTATTACAGATGCTTTTCTTCCAATCAACAGAATAATCATTTAAATTTTTTGTGATTTTAGTTTTATATAAATAAAATACAAATTAGATAGACTATTTCAACCACAATAACAATGGATTATTCTACTAACCCAGCTCTACCCTAAATAAAAGGGAAGCTGGATTATTTCAATTCAGAATGAATTAGAACAGAGAAGTAATATTTTTATACTTGTAGGATGCACTACTCCTGGATTGTTTGTTAGTCTCTAATACATTGTCTCTCAAACTTTGACTTAAGAATCTCTTGCATTTCTAATTTAAAATGCAGATCCCTGGCTTTACTGTGAGACTCTGATCGGTTGCCTGAGGTGGGGCCTGGGAATCTGAATGTTAAACTAGCACCCCTGCTCATTCTGATGCAGAAGAAGAAGGACCACCCTTTGTGAAACATTGCTTAATGACTCCAGATGTTCATGCTGATGTCTGTTCTACTGTAGAATTTGAAGCACTACAGCATACAGCTTGTACTCTGGAGTCAGATTGCCTGGGTTCAAATCCTAACTCTGCTAGCTATTCACTAGCTGGTGACCTTGGGCAAGATACTTAACCTTTCTGTGCTTTTTTCATCTGTAATATGGTATCTCTTCCAGAAGGTTGATATCCTAGTGGAAGACAGGTAGTAGTGCACTTAGAATAGGACTTGACACATAGTAAGAGCTGTGAAAATATTAGCTATTATTAGCGTGACTGTCTCCAGGACACCTCTCCTTTTTTGAATACCATGTTGTAATCAGCTCTTCTTTAACAGATAGTCGTTGAATCTATATTGGTTCTGAGCTTTAAGGACGTTGGTGAGAAAATGCTAGAGATGGTACATGTTCCATATAGTGTTAGGGAGATAAAGTGACTTTCAACAAATTTTTTTACTCTTCAGTGAATATATTTAAGATAATTTATATTTATTAAACCTTGAGGACTTAAGGACATGGGGAGGGGGAAGGGTAAGCTGGCACAAAGTGAGAGAGTGACATTGACATATATACACTACCAAATGTAAAATAGATAGCTAGTGGGAGGCAGCCGCATAGCACAGGGAGATCAGCTTGGTGCTTTGTGACCACCTAGAGGAGTGGGATAGGGAGGGTGGGAGGGAGACGCAAGAGAGAGGGGATATGGTGATATAAGTATATGTATAGCTGATTCACTTTGTTATACAGCAGAAACTAACAACAATGTAAAGCAATTATACTCCAATAAAGATGTTAAAAAAACAAAACAAAAACAAACAAACGAACAACACCTAGAATTCTTTTACAAAATTTTTAAATTGATTTGCATGTTGGACAATTAAATATAGTGAAGCTTATTAACCAGGATGATTTCCAATCTATAATCCTATCTACTGGCAAGTGACTGTTTTGGTGAATTGCGTTCTGTCAGCAGTTCTCTCATTTTTTAATCCAAGAGAGAAACTGATAACTCAAGAGCTCAGTAATCATTTATGAGCTGTTGCATCCTGATTAAAAGTAAGGATTAAAATTAGGGGCAGTATTGGGTACACATAAAGGTATTAAAATGATTAAATTTCTTAGGGAAAAAACCCTGTAACTCTAATGGCAAAAGGCGATATAATTTCATTGTCATTCCTAGGAACCTTCCTCATGTGTTCTTGAAAAACATTTTTCACCGTTTTATTGTACTTACATATTTTATTTTATTAGATTAATACTTTATTTAAAGTTTCTTATCCATAATAATTTTGCTTTTTACCAGTATTATCACTATTATTATTGATGTTATATAGAATAAGATTTTATTTATATAAAATGCCCTCAATTTTTGCCTTTGGGCTCAGCCTTTTCCCTATCCCCACTCCAAACAAAGTTCTAACATCATCTGGGTAGGCTTAATACTACTAGCTTTATTACAGAATCATTAAAACATTTTTTTAAGTGGGAAAAATCTCCCAAGATCATCTTTTGCTACAAAAAACAAATAACATTGGTGAAGTAAAAGGCATATTTTTAACCATGTAATTCATATGTAAACATGTAATTCAGGCCTAATGGCAGCTTTTTTTTTTTTTTTTTTTTTTTTGCTGTACGCGGGCCTCTCACTGTTGTGGCCTCTCCCGTTGCGGAGCACAGGCTCCGGACGCGCAGGCTCAGTGGCCATGGCTCACGGGCCCAGCCGCTCCGCGGCACGTGGGATCTTCCCGGACCGGGGCACGAACCCGCATCCCCTGCATCGGCAGGTGGACTCTCAACCACTGCGCCACCAGGGAAGCCCTAATGGCAGCTTTTGAAGACACGTTCTACCAAAGCAAACCTGTAGTGATTTAGAAGTGAAGTACAAATGAGAATCATAGACACTGTTTAGAGATGGGAGAGACAAATTAAAATTTAAGCTTAGGACTATGAAGTCTTCTAGGCAAGTTTTATTGATTTTGAACAGTGTTTATGATGTCTTTAAGAAGAAGAAATTCCAAGGGGATTGTCTTTCAACAGTTCTCATTGCTGGTCTAGGGAGAATTCAAGTTATTGACTCTCTTATTTCCCTTTTGTACATAGAGTGATCTCCTTTAAGGAATAGAAGAGATGAAGACCTGGACTTATATGATGTCATTCAGAAGTAGTAGGGTACTAATTAGCTGGAACTAAGTTCTCTAAGATGGCTTTTTTTTTTTTTTTTTGCCGTACGCGGGCCTCTCACTGTTGTGGCCTCTCCCGTTGCGGAGCACAGCCTCCGGACGCGCAGGCTCAGCGGCCATGGCTCACGGGCCCAGCCGCTCCGCGGCATGTGGGATCTTCCTGGACTGGGGCATGAACCTGTGTCCCCTGCATCGTCAGGCGGACTCTCAACCACTGTGCCACCAGGGAAGCCCTCAATTCTCTTTTAATATATGCTTTTGTTTTTCTAAATTCTACTCTTTCAAATGTGTTTCAAAAGTTCTACTCTTTCATTTATAACTACTCTAGCTTCAACTTCTTATGGCTTTACATTAATCCTTGCATTTTTTTCCCCTTTTGGGTTGAAGAAAGAGCCGTGCTTTTTAAAACCTCCTTAAAGATAACTCTTCCACCTGCAGCCTTGATCCCATCTCATTTCTACTCTTGACAAAGGGAGAGGGAGAAAGATATAATCCTGAGAGAAGGAAAGAGTGCAGAGAAAGGAAGGGAGGGAATAGGAAGAAGGGAAAAGGTGGGGTTACATGAGATAGTAGAGGAGAAAGGGAAGGGGGAGAAGGGGAAAGAGCAGGGGTGCAGGGGAATGAGGTTGGAATAAGCAGGATCATTCATTCTTATCTACAGAATGAGGGCTGGACTTGATGATTCTTCAGGTCAGTTGTGGCCATTCACATTTCATAATTCTATTTCTTCTCAACTCTCATCCTACTACACTTACCAGTATCTCCTAAGCTCCCCTCCGCCATGCCTTTCTCAATGTCTTCACTTGGAACTGTACCCTCCCTTGCCCACTTTCACCACCTTTCCATCCTAGAAACAAACATTCTTGGTCCACTTTGTGTCCCTGAAGGGCCCGTAGTATTTGGTATATACTTCACTTTTAGCCCTTGCATCATACCTTGTAGGATTATTTTCTTATAGCCTCTCCTTCTCTAGAAAGTAAATTTCTTAGAGACAATGGCCTTGTTTCATTCATCTCTGCACCACCTGCTCTCTAGCACAGCACCCTAAATGGTAGGTTCCCAGTAAATGTTTATTGGATCAAATGTATTAGGTAGTCTTATTCTCCCATCTAGTGCAAGGGCCTTGTTAACAGTTTTCTTCCTTTTTCTATTCATTCTTGAGTAGTTGCTATGTGCTGGGTGCTGTTCCAAACCTTGGGGATACTGTGGTGAACATACTAGTTGAAATCCTTGCTTTCACAGAGCTTACATACTTGTGTACATCATAGAAAAAAGTAAATTAATTTACAGCAATTTCAGATGATGTTAAGTGTTGTGAAAAAACATAAAAGGTTTACAGAAGAATGCCAGGTGTCAACGGGCAAATGTGGAGTGACTACTAATGTTGGAAAGTCAGCATTTTGTAACCATCCTAGTAAAGATTAGATGGGGCAAAGGTCATCAATGAATGCTAAATGTAGAGGGAAATTTTAATAAAGAGCAGGATATTTGCATGGTCTTAAAGTATCTCCTCATAGATTGGTTCATTTAGTATAAAGGGAAAACATAGGACAGTACCCAGAATCGATGATCAAAATTAGTATCGCCATAGAGGAACAGATGAATACTGTGTGCCTCCGGATGGGATATCTGAGTACATAACCTGAATGTAGTTACAGGGAAATATCACACCAATCTAAAACATGGGGAAGAAGTTAACAATTGTGAATCTGGGTAAGTGAAAAAAGGTGTTCTTTATACTATTCTTGTAATTTTTCTCTTAAGTATGAAATTCTTTCCAAATAAAAAGCAAAACATTTTTAAAAGGTATTGCTTTATTTATTTTAAAAATAATGTCTATGTCAATTTGTATTAATATTTCTACTAGTATCAATTTAAAAAAACATAAAGCAGGGATGAATAGTGAAGGAAGCAAAGTAAGTGGTTTGTTCCTTTAGATCATGTGGTTAGGGAAGTCCTCTCTGTAGGAATGGCATTTCCATATAGAATGAAGGGAAGGAGAACACTTGCAGACATTTGGGGAAGAGTATTTCATCTAGAAAAAGTAGGAAGAATGAAGGTTTTAAGGTGGGAATGAACTTGTTGTGCCCAAGGAACAGCAAGAAGGCCAGTGTGGCTGGAGGGGAGTGTGCAAGGGAACTGTGGTAGGAAATGAGATAGGAGATGTAGGCAGGTCCTGTCGAGCCCTGCAGACTCTGGGAAGGAATTTGGATTTCATTCTGAGTGTGATGAAAAGCCTATGGAGGATTTGAGCTGGGGAATGACAAACTCTAATTTACGTTTTTAAAAGGTTCCCCCTGGCTTCTAGGTGGAGAACAGACCATAGGGAGACAGTCATGGAAGCAGGGAGATCAACTGGAAGACCGTTGCAGTATTACACATGAGAGGTGATGGTGGCTTGTGCCCTAGTGGAGGTGTCACAGTGGTCAGGTTCAGGCTGTGTACTGATGGCATATACCTGATAAAGCTGAGGAATAACGTTATTTCAAAAATTACTTATTAAAGCAGATTAGATGTGGAATGTAATTGAAAGCAGAGTCAAGGATTAATTACTCCTAGATTTCTGGTCTGAAACTTACTGGGCAAATGATAGTGCCATTTATTAAGATTAGGAAGACTGAGGAAGGGTGTGTTCACGTGTTCAGCCTCAGTTTTTAGGGTGGGAAGAGTCAATGAAAATAATCTGGATAGTGCAGCAAATGCAAATTGGGAAACCTGAGTTGTGTCTCAAGTACCACAGTAATTTTCACAGTTCCACAGATACATGTCTTCTCTTTTAAGAAACCAATGTGTTTATTATGAAAGTACGAAACAAAACAGTTTACTTAATTATAAAATATGTTCAAATACGTACATGAAAAATGCTCTTATTTTCAGAGTTTCTTTGATGGGCTCCTTATTCATCACCTAAGAATAGTGATTACAAATATAAGGCTTTCTTGGGGTGTGCGTGTGGTTTTTTCCCCCTAAATATTTATTTATTTGGCTGTGCCGCGTTTTAGTTGCAGCATGTGGACTCTTAGTTGTGGCATGCAGGATCGAGTTCCCTGACCAGGGATCAAACCCGGGCCCCCTGCATTGGAAGTGCGGAGTCTTAACTGCCGGACCACCAGGGAAGTCCCTTGGGTGTGTTTTTAAATTAGTAGTAAATGCAGAGGCCCAGGTTGTGCTGGGATTTCCAATGGAAAAAGATGCAGTTACCTGTGAATCATTTTAAGCTAGAATGCTATTTACTATCTTTTAAAATAGCAGAACAAACAGCTCTGTTGTGGAATATATACATACAAAGTCTTTAAGTGAAATGTTATTGCCAAAAGTTATCTTAGAATCTAATTGTTAATCTCTGTTATATTGTCAACTTAAGATGGACAGGTACTTTTTAGTGTGATGAGACTCAGGTAGTAAGGTTATGGAGAACACTGGCACTTTTTTCCTGTGAATATAATTGCAATAATACTGTCCCATCTAATAAAGTCAGAAAAAAATCACGTAGGTAGAAGTGTAGTTCCGAAAGTCTGTGATTACTGCCTTTGTGTTATTCTGCCTACGTTAAAACAAATCAGACTTAGGAAGTCATGGAAATATTATGTTGGCTATTTTCTAATTACTGTGTCAGCCTGATAAATCATTTTCTAAATTTGCCAATTTCTTGAAATAGCTTAACCTATGTTCATAACACTTTACAGGAAGCAGCATAAAATTTCTATGCCGCCATATATTTCTCTTGGTGTCACAAAAATATATATTGTATAAATGAAATGTTTTTCTTTGGCAAAAAGCCCTGTACACCAAACTACAGTTAATGAATACAAGAATTAGAAAGCAAAACTTCGTTTAGTCTGAGGAAAAACAATTCTTTAAACTGTAACCACATGGCCGTTTCTTGTTTGCATCAACTCTGGGTGACTGTTATTGTCTTTTGTGAATTCTCTGGGGCAGGGGCCTGACTTTGTTGAATGAGCCAATTGTTTTCCTTTGTGTTGCCCATCTAGTAAGTTCCCATCTGGTTTGTATCAGACTGTTTTCACAGCCAACAACTGCTGCCTTCTCTATATCCTGACACTTCAGGGCCCCATGCTATCAAAGCATGCTGCGATGGCCTTGCTGGCAGGGCCCATACAGCTGTGCCTCACAGCTTGGAACTATTACCCAGAGTAATGGTAACATAGAACTTGGACTGGCCCTTATTCCCCTTGGTGTCGTGTGTACACTGAGCAGAAATTCCCCCTTGCCTGCCTGCCCCCTCACCGCGAAACTTACTAGTCAACAGAAAGTCTTTAAAGCTCTAATTTTAGGATATGGAATAGTGTTGTTCTTATTTTCTAGTGGCTTCCTGTATTTGAAAGCTCATTTTTCATTCTTTCATTCTTTTTCAAAAGTTACCAGGTCTGGCCTTGAGGGACGTGAACTGGTCACTATGTCACATTTAATTTTTGTTTCCAAATTTAGTTAGGAATGACTAGATATGGCAAAATCCACTGTAAAGACTACACAAATAATACACTGTATTTTTAGCCATAGTCACAGGCCAGAACTTGAGAGAGGTTTTCATATTAGAATTTCCATCTCGGAAAATGGATTTTCTGTGTGTAAATTATAGAAGCTCTTAGATTCAAACTGTTAAATAACTATATTAGGGACCTACTTTGCCTTCAGCTTTGTTAGTTATCAAATATCATTTATAAGAATGTGATAATAGTGACGTTCTATAACAATCTGTGGCCTCACGTAATTAAAGTTATATGAATTACTATTGAGTAAGAGTTATAGTTGAGTTTAAATGTAGTTATGCTATCATTGCTTTATAGACATAAACTGAAGCAACAAGGATTTTTTTTGTATCCAAAATAAGGAATTAAGTGGCTTTTACAGGATGTTTTAATATTTTTTTAAATATTTATTTATTTGGTTGCACCGGGTCTTAGTTGCGGCAGGCAGGCTCCTTAGTTGTGGCTTGCCAGCTCCTTAGTTGTGGCATGTGAACTCTTAGCTGCGGCATACATGTGGGATCTAGTTCCCTGACCAGGGATTGAACCCGGGCCCCCTGCATTGGGAGCGCAGAGTCTTATCCACTGCACCACCAGGGAAGTCCCAGAATGTATTAATATTTTAGAAATGCTTTTAGAAATGCCTTCAAGATTAGTTAAACTGAGATTGGTTTGTGCTTTCAAGTAAATTGAGTGGGTGATTGTTGTGAACATCAAGCATCCTAAGTAGTAAGTCAAACTAGACTTGTGAGAGTCAAACTAAAGCAACAGCGACAAAAGCAAAAACTCACCTTCTGCTTCTGAATAATTTCAGCTTACAGGTTTTTCAAGATTTTAAGAAAAGAAATAGGAAGGAATTTGTCTTTAGTCAGCAGTGTGGCCTGCTGCTGATGTTAACTTGATGTAAAAGCCTACCTAGTACTGTTAGTTATTTGGCATTTTCATTCATTGGAAAAGCAGTTTAAAACTATATGGGAATCATCTTTTGTGTGTGTGTGTGTGATACACGGGCCTCTCACTGTTGTGGCCTCTCCCACTGACGAGCACAGGCTCCGGACGCACAGGCTCAGCGGCCATGGCTCACGGGCCTAGCCGCTCCACAGCATGTGGGCACGAGCCCGTGTCCCCTGCATCGGCAGGCGGACTCCCAACCACTGCGCCACCAGGGAAGCCCCTAAGGGAATCATCTTTTAATTGATGAAACTAACCTATTGGGTTTTTTTTTCAACCTCAAGTTTTTCTGGAAGTATAATATACATACAGAAAAGTACACATAAGTGTACAGCTGAAAGAATTTTCAAAAACTGAGCACACTTGTAAAGCCCATATGTAGCTCAAGAAACAATATTGCCAGCACCCCCAAAGCCCCTCACTTTCCCTTTCAGACACAGCTTCCACCTCCGAAAGGATAACCACTATTCTCACTTCTAGCAGCATAGATTAGTTCTCTTGTTTTTATACTTTAAATAAATGAAATCGTACAGAATGTATGGCTTCTTTCACAAGGCAAACCTATTGTAATTTTTAAGATTCTTTTAGTTTTCAAACCATTATGGCATGTTTTTATAAAGGATTATCTGAGGGGAATTTGTTTTAGTAGCTGTGTCATAGGCTGTTCAACCAACAGGAAGCACCCTGTAGATAAAGTTGTCTACTAAAACATCGTCTCTCCGTTCTCAACCACATTTTAATGCTGGAATGTCTCTCTAGACATTCCTGCCCCTGAAAGGCAGGAACTCTCTTTGTCATTACACTACACAGCAATACATTCAAGCACTTAAATGGTTTTTAATGAGCCTTAATAATAGAGTGTACATTATTCAAGTAAATCATGTCTGCATTCAGGTTAGGTGGGTCATCTATTTTCTGAATTACTAATCAGTTTCCTGGCATTTGAATATAAGCTTTTATGCTGCCAAGATACTATTTCTGAAAATCCTATTATTGACAAGAGTTGTATACCTATTAGATATGCAGCCAATGAGTAACTTATTTGTTTCAAAAGTGTTAACTTCTTCTATATATATTTAACTACTTTAATAATATTCCCTTTTTTGTTCCTTCAGTGAACTCAAATTAATATAAAAGCACCAGCTATTCTGAATGTTACTAATTTTAGATTTCTCCTTATTAGATTTGTTTCAAATTCTGGATGTCACTCATTTAAAAACTCTTGTTTTTGGGTTAAAAAAATTCGTGTTTTGGAGGCCTTCATCTTTATATCCTTGTTTTGCAGTTAACAGTCCTGTAGTACTACATGGTTTTCTTAAATACATAAAGAATTTGTTTAAAACAATAATGTAATGATTTACAGCTTTAAGTATTGCTATACTAGTGATTCTTACTAAAGATAGTATTACAGAGCAGAAGATAAATTTTCAACCAAAAATAAAAATTTTTTAAATACAAGAGTAGAACATAAAGCCCAGATTCCTATCCTTTTAAATACCACTTTTTGAAATACAACATGGTTACTTTCAAATTGGCACCATATAGCTACAAGATTTTGAATGACCATTTAAAATAAGTTAAAGTACTGAAATACGGTGAGTGTTTGGAAGAAGCATAGTGTACAAGTGGTACAATCCCGGTACCGTTGGTGTGCCCTCATTTAAAGCTTTTTCAGTAGTATCCCTGCTTTCCCAGCCTTGGATTCTATTTCCAAATCTAAGATCATTTGTTTTTATTTTGTGGTACTTTTAAACATTTAAATAAAGGTTAACACATTTGCCTTTTGTGATAAAGGTAAAAGGCTAAATTATATTCATAGGTAATTTATGACTCAATTTTTAGTCAATATTATCCACTCAGAATTTCCACAGAAATGTTAATAGAAATTTATAGATAAAATATTTAGAAATTTTCTCTTCTCATTCTTTCACTTAAATACCAGTGAGTATTATGTTTGCTCAATTTTGAACAGCGGGATGAGGAAGTGTAAGAACCAACAAACTTGATAAGCAGTTTTCAAAGCACGTTGGCCATGGTGGAAGTTGTGTTTGCTACCTTAATCCTCACCTGCAGAGCACAGTATTCACACTTCCAGTAAACCCTATCACCAGCAAGTGACAGTTATGAGGCAGCTACAGGAAAAAATGAGAATAGTCAACTCTGATATTGACATGTTGGCCTTTTTTTTTTTTTTGACTATTAGGAGAAATCATTGTAGAGATAAAGATTCTCCCCCAGTTTTGGTACAGGAGAGTTTTGTTTATGGTTATAATAACAGCAATGACAATATGTAATAGCTGCTATTATGTTTACTTCCTTTATGTGATGCACTCTGCTAAGATCCTTAATCAGTCCAATTAGGTAGGTAATAGTCGTCTCATTTCATATTTGAGGAACCTGAGACTCAGAGAGGTTACATATTTTGCCCAAGGTTACACAGCTAATAAATGATAGAGCTAGGAATCAAACCAAGTCCAATTCTGAAATCAAAGGCTATGCTCTTCAACATACTATATATTTCCTTCCTTGACAATTTTTAAAAAGTAGAACAGATAATTTCTGATTATTCTTACAGGTCTCAATATCTGAAGATACATCTTGGTAGAAGAGTGTGAAAATGTTGGGTGGTGGGGAAAGAACTGTTTACTATGGGTTTTTAGTTCCTACTACTAATTTGTGACATTGATTTCTTTGTCAGTGAAACTTCCTGAATCACGATTTCCTTATTAGTAAGGATAAGATCATCTCTGAGATCCCTTATAGTTCTACTGCTGTAATATGTGATCTTAAACCAAAAGTCTCCCTGTCAAAATATATTTTGAAAAGATTGCCTTAATGAGATCAATTTTTTGTCAATTGGAAAAAGTTAGAAAATAATCATAGGTTAAATAATAATACAACTACCATTTATTGAGTGCCTCTGTAGGCACTGCTCTAAGTTATTTATATATATCATTCCGGTTAATGATCATAAGAAACCTATGAGCTAGAAGAGGAAATAGAAGCACAAAGTGGTGATACTTCACGGAGTGTGGTATTTCTCCCAGGTCTCACAGTGGTTGGCACTGTGATTTGCATTCAGGTAGCTTAGCTTCTAAGTCTGTGCTTTTAGCCTCGAGCTTACAGCTGTCTCTCTAATAAGAGTGTCTGGTTGTTATTTACTTGCCAAAAAATTTTTTTATCTTGCATACCACAGTATAGAATGAACAGAAAAAAAGCAATTTTTTCTAGAAAATGATCTATAAAAGATCATAGAGTATTATATCCATTCCATATAAAGTTTTCAGAAACATTGGTCAGCTGGATATTTCTTGAACAACTATATACAAAGAACTGAAGTAGGCATCTTAGGGAAAATGAAGAAAGATAATGGAGGGAACCATTTATTTTCTTGTCCTTTAAGGAAATCTGGCATTGCAGTAATTTTACTTCAGCCTATGAAGTGGCTTATTGGAGACATTCCTTTAAAAAAAATAACAGATTTTGTATGTTATTTTAATTTAGACAATTTTACTAATAATTTAGCTTTTTGTTGGCTGTAAAGAGATGACTAACATTTACTTGGTTTGGACTAATGAAATAGTTGTTATTTTTTTTAGTTAAAATTCATTTTTTAATAAAGCAAAAATAAGCTGCTTTTGAAAGTTTCAAGAAAATGTTTTTATTAAGCAAAGGACCTGAATATTAGAGAAAACATTCTCCATTTTTTATTGAAAAAAAATGGAGTGTATAAAATTCCCATTTAGTTATTATGAATTTAGAAGAGTGTTCCATTGTAGCAGCAACTCCCTCTGGGGGATACATCCCCATTGGAGTGTGAGCCTGTCAGAATAGAAGGGAGCTCTTGTTGGTTTGAGAAAGCCCCAGAAGTGATTTAGACTTTCACTTCTCCTACCCCAACCCTCTGTTGAAAATCACTGGTTTGAAAAAGGTATCACAGCTCTTTTTTCCAAAGTATCTGGGTACACTATTTAGCACCTTCTTAATTAACTTTTTATTTATTTATTTATTTTTTGGCTGCGTTGGGTCTTCGTTGCCGCACGCACACTTTCTCTAGTTGTGGTGAGCGGGAGCTACTCTTTGTTGTGGTGTGCAGGCTTCTCATTGCGGTGGCTTCTCTTGTTGCAGAGCACAGGCTCTAGGTGCACGGGATTCAGTAGTTGCAGCACTCAGGCTCAGTAGTTGCGGCACACGGGCCCTAGAGCATGTGAACTTCAGTAGTTGCTGTGCATGGGCTTAGTAGTTGTGGCTTGCAGGCTCTAGAGCGCAGGCTCAGTAGTTGTGGTGCACGGGCTTAGTTGCTCCATGGCATGTGGGATCTTCCCGGACCCGGGATTGAACTCGTGTCCCCTGCATTGGCAGGTGGATTCTTAACCACTGTGCCACCAGGGAAGTCCTCCAGTTAAGGAGGATTGAGACAAAAATGTCTTACTCTTTGTGGCCTTCACAGCACCTAGTATAATAAGGATGGACACATAAAAGGTATTTTAAAAAAATTTTTTAATTGAACCCTAGCTAGACCTAAGGTAGGTTTTCTTTTTCTTTTTCTTAGTTTCCACCCAGTTTTGTTTAGTCTGAAAGGGATGCTGTTGCTTATTTCTTACTATAATACAATAGATTAGTTTGAATTCTGGGCTTCCAGGCAACCACCTCAGAGAAGACTGCCATTTAATTTACTTGCTACAAACAAATGGTTCTTCAGTGGAGGGGGCCTCTGCGGTGGTACTGATACCTCTGCTTCCATGTTTGTACTGTAGGTGCTATATAGAATCTGAAAGGTGCCTAGCAGTGACTTCTCTCACTGCTAACGCTCAGAAACTTAAAGGCAGAGGGGGAAGTGAATGTAGATAGTGTCTAATAGTAACATCATAATAAGCACTTTTAATGCTTTTAAAGATTTAAAAAATGTATTTAAAGATTTTTTTTTAGAAACTATCAAAATCAGATGCTCAATTTGGGTCAATTTTCAGATTATCAGTGTATAAGTAATTTGTATTCGCCTACAAATTTACCCTTATAAAATTATATTTTCTTCTAAAACTATACTTTTTAAGCTTTAATTTTTCTTCATTGATCTGTATTGCCTTTAAGTTTTTTATTGAAGTATAGTTGACGTACAATATTATGTTACAGGTGTACAATATAGTGATTTACAATTTTTAAAGGTAATACTGTATTTATAGTTATAAAATATTGGCTATATTCCTTGTGTTGTAAAATATACCATTGTAGCTTATTTTATACATAATAGTTTGTACCTCAGCAGATGAATGGATAAAAAAGATGTGGTGTGTACACACACACACACACACACACACACACACACACACAGAGTGGAATACTACTCAGCCATAAAAAAGAATGAAATTTTGCCATTTGCAACCACATGGACGGACTTGGAGGGTATTATGCTAAGTGAAATAAGTCAGACAGAGAAAGACAAATACTGTATGATATGACTTATATGTGGAATCTAAAAAATACAACAAACTTGTGAATATAACGAAAAAGAAACAGACTCACAGAGAGAACAAACTGGTGGTTACCATTGGGGAGAGGGGAGGGGCAACATAGGTGTAAGGGATTAAGAGGTACAAACTGTTATGCATTTAATTTTTTGTTTTGTTTTGTTTTGTTTTTTTGTGTTTTTTTGTGGTACGCGGGCCTCTCATGTTGTGGCCTCTCCCGTTGCGGAGCACAGGCTCTGGATGCGCAGGCTCAGCGGCCATGGCTCACGGGCCCAGCCGCTCCGCGGCATGTGGGATCTTCCCGGACCGGGTTACGAACCCGTGTCCCCTGCATCAGCAGGCGGACTCCCAACCACTGCACCACCAGGGAAGCCCTGCATTTAATTTTTTAACATTTAAATATGTGTTTCCTACAGCGTAACTACAATAGTTTAACATGAATGTTTGTCACCAGTGGGAATATATTGCTTGGCTTAGTGAACTATGTAATGCTTAAAATCACTTTCATTTAATTATCTTCTTTCAAATCCACCTGAAATTTTCGTGAAATAAAGGAAGCTTGAGAGATTACTGATTTTTATCTTAGAGAAAATCAGAAAATACTGATTATACCATACTGTAAATTTTTTCTGAATCATTCTGAATAACAGTGGTTATTAACAGTAACTGACTATATTTCAGAGCAGAGGTTAACAGCATGCCATCAACTGGGCCATATGCCTTAGGCACCCAGTGTATCTTTTTGGCCTGAGAACTATATGTACCACAGGTTTCTCTCTTCAGTTATTTAACTTTTCTCGGCTTTATAATTCTCTAGCTATAAAAAGAGTTTTTCCCCAGCCTATTTCATTTCAATATTAAAATTTGGCTTTGGTTTAACAGGGTAGTGTTCTTCTGTGCTCCCTGACAACTTTACTGTTTTTTTCACATGGATTGTGTTGGGCAATATGCCCCAGGCTGGCCTAGGGAGAAGGGAAATTCTAAACTTTTTTTTATAATGATTAAATCCTTAAGTAAGAGAATCTGTGAAAACTTTTAGCCTTGGAAGAAATGGCCCATGAGTTTCTCTTTTTAAATACAAATAATTATGCAAATTCTTTCATGATCCTTGGTTTCCCCCTTTCCCTAATCTTCGATGCATAAAGATAATAATCTATTAGGTTAAAGTATTATTCTATTGGCGGTCATTAAAATTCAGCTGTTTAACTTCCTTCTTTATATTAAGGCCACAAGGTCAGGCTTCTGTTTGCCTGGTTTTATGAAAGTAACTGTGGGAGTGCATTTGGTTTGTGGGTTTTGTTTTTTTTTTTTTAATAGCAGGAATGAATCATGATTATTTCTATGCTTAACTGATTTTCTTATGAAAAAAATTTTTTAACTGTAGCTTCACCAGGTGATATGGATCGGACACAAATTGAGCCCAATCTGTACCTAGCATCCGTATTTACAGGTAAGATTTTTTACTTTAAAAGTTTCAGATTTTTTTCATTTCCTTCTTTCTTTCTCTCATAATAATCAACACAGTAGAGAAAATAATTCCAATTTTTTATTCTTTTAAAATATCTATAAACTTACTCCAGGTATAGAACTCCCTTCATGCACTAAACTCAACTCTCCAAAAGTTAGGAGACAAAAAAAAATCTATCATTTCCTTTTGGAAAGTTTATAAAATGTTGAATTAAAAGGCTGCAGGTGTGGTATTCAGAGCACTGAGGCTAGTACTCGAGATAATTCCATCTGGGGGAGGTTATTTGTTGGGACAGGACACTGTTTAAACTTTGAAGTCAGTTTTAAACAAAGTGAAGCAGCTGGAACCTGGCATAAGAAGAAACAAATCTTTCACGTTAACTATTGCTTTTTGGAGAAAAAAAGATTTGGACTTGTTTTTACAGGTGCCAATACATTTATTCTTCCTATAGGAACTGCTGTATTTTTATCTTAAATTATAAATTTTAAAATAAGCATTTGTCAACTCACTTAAAAAACAGAAGCAATAGTAAACTTAAAAAATGTAATAGGGTGTTTATTTCTAAAACACATTTTGGGATGAGATTATAGTAACATTTTAAATCACTCTTTTAAACATGAAAGTAAGGAAAGAAATGTTTAATACTGACTAATTCTGTAAAGCGGAGGCAAATCTCATTTTACATACTATATACTTAACATCAAATGACCAGGCATCTTCTTCATCAAGGCTTGTAGTATTTGTTCTCAAGCACTGAAGCTATGATGTTGCAAAATCTGTAGGGCTGGGTTAAGTATGTGAGGAGAATTGAATACAGCAGGATAGTTTAGCAGCTGCTTAAACAAGGAATTTAAGCAAGAGTAGATGAACCCACGGTGGACAGGAAAAAATGCTTCAAGAACTCAGTAAAACACAGCTGAAATACTGTAACATTTTCATAGACATCTGGGAAGCAACTGTTTTGCTGGAACTCAGGGTTGATTTTAAAGACTGGATGAGTCTAAGCAAGCTGGTAGCCATAAGGAACCACAGACTCTCTAGGTAGAAACAAATCAGTTTGGTTCAGCAATCATTTTAAGGCCCAGTGTGTACCTAGCATTATGCTACAACTTTGTAGAATGCAGACGTAAACAAGACAAAGTTGTTGTCCTCATGGGGCACATTTAACAGGAGCAACAGACCCACAAGCAAATAACAGTAATACAAGAGATAAGGTCACAGATACTTAGTGTGTACCTACTGTACTAGTCACTCGGAAGACAATGAGTGTAAGTTGCAGTCCATGCTCTTAAGGAATATATTGTCCAGTGGAAGTGACAGACACATAAATAATTACAGTGCAGTCTCCTATGTGCTGCAGTAACATTGCCTTCAGAGAATAAGGCATCCGCAGTTAACAGGAGAGGAACCCCTGTATTTCACCACTACGGCTGGGAAAACAACTGAGAGTGTAATTCATCTGCACATGTTCTTGAGTATTTAGGGTCCGCAGACCCCTTAGAGACATTGATAGCTATGACTACCTGTCTCCTTTCCAAACTGTACTTATATGAAAATAATTTGCATATGGTTTCAGGGTATTCACAAATAGATCCTGGGTCACCCATCCATGGACTCTGGATTCAGATCCTTCGGGTACTTGATTAAAGATTATTACCTTTGTTTCCTTTTTAATTTTATTTTTAAATGTGCAGTGTATAAGAAACTCATCTTGATCTGCATGTAGAAATACCCAAATCCAGGCAATTTAAAGTCACTATACTATCTATTCGTCAACTCATAGAAGAATCCCATAAGTTTATGTGGCTTATGCCATGTGCAGTTACTGAATCTGAGTAGGGAGTGTGCAGTGCTGCATTCTTCTGTGAAGTTACTGAGGAATTTTTTACTTCTTTTCTCTGCTTGTCTCCTGTTGTTTTAGGAGAGAATACTCTGTTTGGATTCCTCTCAGTTTGCAAATAACAGAGACATAATAATGGGTTACCAACTGTTTGAAGATTAGAGTCAGAATCTAAAACCTGCTGATGAAATGGATTATCTAAACCTAAAAAGCTTTTAGAAAGTTTTGTATATGTATTTTTAAAAATACACATGTGATATACAGGCAAATTCTTAAATGGACATAAAAAATCTTGTATTATTACTTTATTACTTAGAATAAATTAGTTTTAGATTTTCTGTTCCTTAGTCTTACAATCAAAGAATAGAAAACAAAATTTCTTTATGAATTTTAAATATTTTTAAAGCAAAAAAATTGAATTTCAAATGCCTAAAGAGTTTTACAAATACGACTTAGGATGCTTCAAATACATGGTCTCGCTCAGTGACATCTCCTGCTTAAATGCATGCCAGGTTAAATGACGTACTGCCTACCCACAGAATCAAGGAATAATCTCCCTTTTTTAAAAACAAATCTGAAAACAGCTGTTGAAACAATTACATCATAGAGTAATGACATGACTGTGGAAAGTTAAAAAGTCAAACTTTGAAAGCATCAAACTACATTTAATATAGGTAGAAAATTTATGTTTGCTTTAATGATGATTTATTAAGATATTATGTCTTTTCTTTAAAAACAAATTAAACTCTGTGAGGACCATAACTGCATATGAATGTGACTCTTTTTGCCTGTTAACAGTGATGCTTTTGAAAAACGTTTCCAGTCTAAAAAGTTCTCTTTTAAAGCTCTAAAACTGTGACTGTTTAGCTTGTGTAAATGAGCGCTTCAAAAAACCTTTCCAAAATGTACATTAACAAACACCTTTAGATAAGGTGATGTATTTTATTGATATAACTCATTGATTAAAACTCAGTTACTAGGGCTTCCCTGGTGGCGCAGTGGTTGAGAGTCTGCCTGCTGATGCAGGGGACACGGGTTCGTGCCCCGGTCTGGGAAGATCCCACATGCCGCGGAGCGGCTGGGCCTGTGAGCCATGGCCGCTGAGCCTGCGCATCCGGAGCCTGTGCTCCGCAACGGGAGAGGCCACAACAGTGAGGGGCCCGCGTACCGCAAAAAAAAACAACCAAAAAAAACTCAGTTACTAGAGTTAAACGTAGCCTAATTATTTGGAGGCCTTCTAAAGCTGTGGGTTTTTTTTCTTAGTGTATTTCAGTGACACATTCTTATCCCTCTCTCCTAAGTCGACTGCCTTTTGCAGCCCACTCTGAGGGTCATTGCCTCTTAGGATAATTTCTTTCCAGTTCCATAAAAGTAAGTGCTAATCTGTTTTAAGTGCTTTTGATTTGCCAGCACTATTCAAAACACTTTATATGCATTATCCCATTTAATCCGCATAAAACCCTCTGAGGTAGGTACTCTTACCTTTATTTTGTAGATGAGGAAATGAGGGTTTAGAGAAGTTATGTAACTTTCCAAAAGTCCCTTATCACTCATTCTCCCTCATACCCCTTACCTATTTTTCATTATAGCACTCATCACTGCCTGACATAATATATGTTTGTTTCCTTACTTGTTTGTCATTTGCCCTTCACATTCAGCTGGGATATGATGTCAGTGAGATTAGAGCCTTTGTTTTCTTCACTGCCGAAATCTCCAGAGTCTAGAACAGTGCCTGGCACATAGGTGTTCAGTTGATATTTATTGAGTTAACAAATGGATGAGCCTAGTCCTGCCCTATTATGGAATCCATGCTCTGTTCCTCCCCCTTCCTCTTTTACTCCTTCCCACATGAAAACCTCACACTGACAGTCTTGATGGGACCATTCCCAGGTGACTGAACAATAGATCTCATTTGGACCCCAGACTTGACTGATCATAAAGGGACTTGTGCTTGAAACTTCATCACTGCTCCTCTCCTTAGCTGCCCCTACCATTACATACCACTACTAAAATGGAATTTCCCTCAACAACCTTTAAAAGTACTAATTTTTTATGTGGATAATTAAGGTATTTGGTATCAGGCAAAAAGCAATGAGTTGTAGTCTCAGCTCTACCAATTACGAATTAGGTGAATTATACTAGACTCTTTTGAAAACCTTGTGTGACTCTTACCTTGTGTGACTCTTCATTCTTGGGTCTCTTCCTACTTATCTAACACTTTCCTTTTGTGTTCCTCTATTTTCTCTTTATTCACCTTTCTTTGTCCTTCTCTTATTTCTGTCATCATTTATTTTGTTGTCCTCTTTTTCTTCATTGCCTTCCACATCTTTTAAGTCCTATCTCACCTGCTACTTCCACCTAATTTAAACCAAGTATTCCTCTACATGTTTATCTCCACTACTAGGTTTTAAGCTTCTTGAAGATGAGGACTATTTCTTTTTCACCTGTGTATCATCTTCTCTACACCGTCTTAGCTCCACACATACAGTAGGCTTGTATAGATGTTTAGTTAGTGAGCATATGCTTTCGGAACAGCCCTCTCTGACATCTCTGTGCCTCAGTTACCTTTACCTTGTCTGCCTCCCAGAATTACTGTTAGGATGAGATAATATGATGGGCAAAAGATCTTTGCAAAATTTTAATTGCTGTATAAATCTAAGGCAGTAACTATAAGAAATAGCATAACTTTACAATAATTGAATTTAATATGTTCCTTGAGACTTGGAAACTTCTTCAAGGTCCAAAATAAAAAATAGTTATAGCTCTTGTTACATCACTGAACAATTTAATCAGTAATTTAATGTGCAGAGTAGAAAATAAAGGCACATGTAAAGCAGTTTTGTGAAACTGGATAACAAAGAAAAGAAGAATATCTGGCATCAGTGTAGTTTTTGACAGATATGTAAGTAATGCAAGGAATGGAATTTTTCTTAATCGGGGGAAGATAACATTTAATTGTACAGGTTGAAAATTAATTTTGCTCTCAAGCCTTAGTTATAGCCTGTATTGGTTTTTACTTTATTGACGAGGTAAGCTCTGATCTTGGATACTTCTCTTGTTTATTTTGTGTATTCTGTATCATGGCTTTGTAAAATGTCAGAATATTTAAACAATGCTTATGTCCTATGAAGGTTTTTTTTTTTTGCGGTACGCGGGCCTCTCACTGTTATGGCCTCTCCCGTTGCGGAGCACAGGCTCCGGACGTGCAGGCTCAGCGGCCATGGCTCACGGGCCCAGCCCCTCCGTGGCACGTGGGATCTTCCCAGACCGGGGCACGAACCCGTGTCCCCTGCATCGGCAGGCGGACTCTCAACCACTGCGCCACCAGGGAAGCCCCTATGAAGATTTTTTAAAAGAAGTTCTTATTGTTTCTTTTTTTTAAATTTATTTCTTTTTTAAATTTATTTTTATTTTTGGCTGCGTTGGGTCTTTGTTGCTGCGCTCAGACTTTCTCTAGTTGCAGCAAGCGGGGGCTACTCTTTGTTGTGGTGTGCTGGCTTCTCAGTGCGGTGGCTTCTCTTGTTGCAGAGCACGGGCTCTAGGTGCGCGGGCTTCAGCAGTTGTGGCTTGCGGGCTCTAGAGCACAGGTTCAGTAGTTGTGGCGCATGGGCTTAGTTGCTCCACGACACGTGGGATCTTCCCGGACCAGGGCTCAAACCCGCGTCCCCTGAATTGGCAGGCAGATTCTTAACCGCTGCCCCACCAGGGAAGTCCCTTGAATGTTTATTTAATATATATTTTTTCAGCATTTAAAATGTGTTTGGTATCATTCCAGACACAGAGACTACAAGTACTGAATGAACCATAAGTTTATAAACAATGTTTCTTAATTTTAGTTTTTATCATATCCTGACAGAGCTAAATTTCAACAAGTCTTTTCCTATTTAAAATATTTGTTCTATTTAAATTGATATAATAATTGCTTTCTTCTTAAAGGATTATGCTGTTGCATTACAGTTTGTAGTACTGCTATAATTATACGAAATCTTATTTCTCTTTCCTCTTTTATTAAAAATAAATTGATACAAGTAACAAAAAGGAACGGTATATTAAAATAGTCTTTGTTAGACTTCCTAATATGAAAGGAATTTTTCTTTTACAAGTATTTTGATCATCTTGAACAGCTGTGATTGAGTCATCATTGAATCTCCAAAACTGACTACTTTTACTGTGGTCCCTATAAAAACTTGATGGAAAATTTCACTTTATTACTGTGGCAACTATTTTAAAAGTATAAAGGAGTTTTAGAAAAATTACTATGACTCTTGACTCAGAGATGTCTTGAAGATTATTTAGGATAATTTACTTTTAAGATGCTTATTATTATGTATATATGGTAAGTACATGAAATTTGAAATGAGGATTTTTGTGGTCTTAAATAGTACCAAGTTGGCATTCTTTATGCTCTTAGGCAATGTGCTTTTTAAACTTAGAGGAGTGAATTAGGGTATATGCAGATAGATATATATATGTAGTCAACTCTGGGTTTTTTTAAACATATTAATGAATTCTTCATTTCAAACTGCCTCCCTGACTTGGTCTTACCTAGCATTTATCATCTGTACCACAGCTTTGGGCACTTGTATACCATCTTAGTCTATTCAGGCTACTATAATAAAATGCTATAGACTGAGTGGCTTTTAAACAACAGAAATTTATTTCTCACAGTCTGGAGGCTGGGCATCCAGAATCAAGGTACCTCTTCCTGATTCCTGTGTCCTCACATGGTCGAAGGACTAGCATGGTCGAAGGGGCTAGCAAACTCTCTGGGGCCTCTTTCATAAAGGCACTACTCTCATTCATGAGGGCTCCATCCTCATGACCTAAGCACCTCCCAAAGGCCACACTTCTTAATACCACCACACTAGGCATTAGGATTTCAACATATGAATTTTGGGGAGACATAAACATTCAGATCATAACATATACTTCTAAAATGTTGTTTCTTAATTGTTCAGGGGTGGAAGTGGAAAGGAGGGTGTATCTTACCTCTGTGACAAGTTCTGAGCACCTTGAGAAAAGAAATTATCGCAAATGCAATCCTTTTTTGATCTCCAGTATTATTTAGGAAAATTTAAGGCACGTAAATACTCAGGTACACTTGTTTAGCTGAAGGAGTTTCTCCTTTTTACAGGTGGTAAAGCAGTTCCACTCTTCACTTCGCAGACATCACCTGCCAAGATGTCCGTGACACCAGCCTCAGTGAACCTGGAGGACCGCTCTCAGTCTCTGAGCATCAGCACTGTCCAGGGGGACACAGAGTCCTCGGGAACAGATACCTTCTGAATGTAAAGTGAGAGCCAGTACAGTATTTGTGCTGCTGGTTTTGAGGTCATTTTTCTCTGGCATAAAACTATCTCTCAGACCCTTTTGGTCCTTCAACATATTCAGAAAAACAATTTTTAATTTTTTATTAAAATGAAAAGTGTAATTTGGGTATTTAGGTGACATTTTAAAATAAAATAATTTAAATGGATATCATCATGAGTCTGTGTTATTTCTTAGAATCCTGAGGCAGCGTAGAATAGTGGAAAGGGCATAACTTTTGACATCTAAAAATTTATTCTACAGATATAATTATCTGTACTTAGTTATGAAATTAAGTTGCTCAAGGTTATTCTGTTTCTCTTTTATATATACATTCATTTGTATTATTTTTTAGATTACACATATAATTGGTGTCATACAGTATTTGTCTTGTCTCACTTATTTCATTAAGCATAATAATCTCTAGGTCTGTCCACGTTACTGCAAATGACAATGTTTCTTTTTTTTTATGGCGGAGTAATATTCCATTTTATATATATATATATATATATATATATATATATATATATACCACATATCTGAGATATATTGTTAAAGTGAAAAAGGCTATGTGCAATATAGTGTATGAATTATGCTACCATCATTTAAAATGAGGTGGGAGGAATCCAAATATATGGCATGTATATACACATATGCTTACATACACATATTTGCTTATGTATCCATTAAATATCTTTGGAAGGATAGACAAAAAACAGCTAACTTGGTCTCCAAGGGGGGAGATTGAGTGGCTAGGTGATAGAGAGGTTGAGTGACAGGAGTTAGGTATGACTGTATTTACTGTGGATTTTTATATACCTTACATGTACACCTTATAAATCTTTATAGTATATAAGCCTCTGAAATGTGATTGGATTAACTCTAAAAGTGTAAATACATAAAATTAAAAGAAAATAAAACATGGCTTTGTAATCAGACACATGTATGTTCTAATTCCAGTTTCTTCACCTTGGTCTGTGATGGGGCAAATAAACCCCTCCTTCACAGCTGCCTGGGTAAATGGGTTTAATACCTGGTTTGCAGGATACTGGGGATTATCAGTTGTGTTGGGGGTAGCACCCACCATGGTGCCTGGCACCACGTAAGTGCTCAATTAATGGTGGATGTCATTATCTTGAGGGGTTTAATAAGCATCCTACACTGGACGGTAAGCATGTAAGAAGAAGGGCAGCCTAGCATTAGCAAAGACATTTATCTCTCTGAAAAATTTTTTCTGTGACAACTAAAATTCAAACACAGTAACAATAGTCATCCTTGACTTTTCTCAGCATTTTTCTGGTGAGTCTCAGCCCTGGCTGTACAGTAGAACCTCTGGGAGCTTTAAAAATGCCTGGTTTCCATATCTGGGGATTCTGATTTAATTGATCAGAGTGGGACCCAGGCATTGGTATGAAAAAAGAAAAAAGACCGTCCCAGATGATTTTAATGTGCACTCAAGGTTGAGAATTACTGAAGAGCAATTTACAATTCCTTAAACTTCTAGTAGGACCCATTGTCAGGGAAACTTAGAGTCTGAGTGTCTTTTCTCACTGAAGATAGAAGATTCAAGAACCTGTGGAAACTCAGAAATGTGTCCACACGTGTTTCTTCTTATGTCACAGCTCCTCAAGCTTCACTCAGATATTTGGTTACTGAAATGCTCTAGGTTTCACTTTAGAACCTATTTTTCTTTGCTATGGCCTTTTAGCCATGTCTGCTTGTAATAGTTCCCATTAAACAAGAAGAAGAAAAATGCTGTTCTGTGGATCATAATTTGGTTTTGATGTTCACTTACAAGTCTCTGATATACGAAAGCTGCCGAAATGTTTCTAAGTGCTGCTTCGTTTTGAACATTACCCACCCCCCGCCCCAGTTTCTGGTTTTCAGGACTTTTTCTGTTTGGGAAAGATGTTTCTTAATTTTAGCAAAAGCATTTTAAATGATTTTAATTATTGTGATTAAAATATTTTTATTCCACCTGCTTCTTTTTTCTTTAATTGAAGTATAGTTGATTTACAAAGTTGTGTTAGTTTCAAGCGTAGACGAAATTGATTCAGTTATACTGTGTATATAGTTTATATATATACTTTATATTCGTTTTCAGATTATTTTCCATTATAGGTTATTATAAGATATTGAATGTAGTTCTGTGTGCTATACAGTAGGTCCTTGTTGCTTATCTATTTTATATATAGTAGTGTGTATCTGTTAATCCCAAACTCCTAATTTGTCCCTTCCCCACTCACTTTCCTTGTCAGTAACCATAAGTTTGTTTTCTATGTCTTTGAGTCTATTTCTGTTTTGTAAATAAGTTCATTTTGTATCATTTTTTTTAGATTCCACATATAAATGGTATCATTTTGTCTGACTTATTTCACTTAGTATGATAATCTCTAGGTCCATCCATGTTGCTGCAGATGTCAATATTTCATCCTTTTTATGGCTGGGTAATATTCCATTGTATATACCACACCTTCTTTATCCATTCATCTGTCAATGGACATTTAGGTTACTTCCTTGTATTGGCTATTGCAAATAGTGCTGCTATGAACATTGGGATGCATGTATCTTTCGAATTAGAGTTTTCATCTTTTCCAGATACATGTCTGGGAGTTGGATTGCTGGATCATATGGTAACTCTATTTTTAGTTTTTTAAGGAACCTCCATGCTGTTCTCCATAGTGGCTGCACCAATTTACATTCCCACTAACAATGTAGGATGTTTCCCTTTTCTCCACACCCTCTCCGGCATTTATTATTTGTAGACATTTTGATGATGACCATTCTGACCAGTGTGAGATGATACCTCATTGTAGTTTTGATTTGCATTTCTCTAGTAATTAGCGATGTTGAGCATCTTTTCATGTGCCTATTGGCCATCTGTATGTCTTCTTTGGAGAAATGTCTATTTAGGTCTCCTGCCTATTTTTTGATTGGGTTTTTGTTTGTTTGTTTTTGCGATATGTGGGCCTCTCACTGTTGTGGCCTCTCCCGTTGCGGAGCACAGGCTCCAGACGCGCAGGATCAGCGGCCATGGCTCACGGGCCAAGCCACTCCGTGGCATGTGGGATCTTCCCGGACCGGGGCACGAACCCGTGTCCCCTGCATCGGCAGGCGGACTCTCAACCACTGCGCCACCAGGGAAGCCCTGTTTGTTTTTCTGATATTGAGCTGCGTGAGTTGTTTGTATATTTTGGAAATTAATCCCTTGTTGGTTGCATTGTTTGCAAATATTTTCTCCCATTCTGTAGGTTGTCTTTTCATTTTGTTTATGGTTTACTTTGCTGTGCAAAGTCTTTTAAGTATAATTAGGTCACATTTCTTTATTTTTGTTTCAATTCCATTATTTTAGGAGATGGATTCAAAAAGATGTTGCTGCAATTTGTGTCAAAGAATGTTCTGCCTGTGTTTTCTGCTAGGAGTTTTATAGTATCCAGTCTTACATTTAGGTCTTTAATCCATTTTGAGTTTATTTTTGTGTATGGTGTTAGAGAATGTTTTAATTTCACTCATTTACATGCAGCTGTCCAATTTTCCTCAGCACCACTTATTGGAGAGACTATCTTTTCTCCATTGTATATTCTTGCCTCCTTTGTCATAGATTAATTGACTATAGGCGCATAGGCTTTCTTTCTTGTTCCGTTGATTTATATGTCTGTTTTTGTGCCAGCACCATACTGTTTTGATTACTGCAGCTTTGTAGTATAGTCTGAAGACAAGGAGTATGATTCCTCCAGCTCCATTCTTCTTTCTTAAGATTGTTTTGGGTATTCGGGGTCTTTTGTGTTTCCATACAAATTAAAAATTTTTTCTTTTAGTTCTGCGAAGAACTAAAGAAAAGAACTAGGTATTTTATTCTTTTTGATGTGATGGTAAATGAGATTGTTTCCTTAATTTCTCTTTCTGATATTTTGTTGTTAGTGTATAGGAATGCAACAGATTTCTATATGTTAATTTTGTATCCTGAAACTTTACCAAATTCATCGATGAGATCTAGTAGTTTTCTGGTGGCATCTTTAGGATTTTCTGTGTATAATATCATGTCATCTGCAAACAGTGACAGTTTTATTTCTTCCTTTACAATTTGGATTTCTTTTATTTCTTTTTCTTCTCTGATTGCTGTGGCTAGGACTTCCAAAACTATGTTGAATGAAAATGACAAGAGTGAGCATTCTTGTCTTGTTCCTGATCTTAGAAGGAATGCTTTCAGCTTTTTACCATTGAGTATGATGTTAACTGTGGGTTTGTCATATATGGCCTTTATTATGTTGAGTTATATTCCCTCTATGCCCACTTTCTTGAGTTTTTATCATAAATGGATGTTGAATTTTATCAAAAGCTTTTTCTGCATCTATTGAGATGATCATATGGCTTTTATCCTTCAGTTTGTTAATTGATGTATCACGTTGATTGATTTGCAGATATTGAAAAATATTTGCATCCCTGGGATTAAATCCCATTTGATCATGGCACATGATCCTTTTAATGTTATTGTTGGATTCAGTTTGCTAGTATTTTGTTGAGGATTTTTGCAGACAAGTTCATCAGTGATATTGGCCTGTAATTTTCTTTTTTTGTGATATCTTTGTCTGGTTTTGATATCAGGGTGTTGGTGGTCTCTTAGAATGAGTTCAGAAGTGTTCCTTTCTCTATAATTATTTGGAACAGTTTCAGAAGGATAGGTGTTTACTCTTTTCTAAATGTTTGGTAGAAATTACCCTTGAAGCCATCTTGTCCTGGACTTATGTTTGTTCGGAGTTTTTAAATTAGTGATTCAATTTCAGTACTGGTAATTGGTCTGTTCATATTTTTTGTTTCTTCCTGGTTCAGTTTTGGGAGATTGTACTTTTCTAAGAATTTGTTCATTTCTTCTAGGTTGCCCATTTTATCGGTGTATAGTTGCTTGCAGTAGCCTCTTACGGTCCTTTGTGTTTCTGTGGTGTCAGCTGTAACTTCTTTTTCATTTCTAATTTTATTGATTTGGGCCCTCTCCCTTTTTTTCTTGATGAGTCTGTCTAAAGATTTAGCAATTTTGTTTATGTTTTCAAAGAACCAGCTTTTAGTTTCATTGATCTTTTCTACGGGCTTTTTAGTCTCTATTTCATTTATTTCTGCTCTGATCTTTATTATTTCTTTCGTTCTACTAATTTTGAGTTTTGTTTGTTTTTCATTCTCTAGTTCCTTTAGTGTAAGGTTAGGTTGATATTTTTCTTGTTTCCTGAGGTAATCTTATATCGCTATAAACTTCCTTCTTAGAACTGCTTTTTAGCAAAAGCATTTTTTATTTAAAGGTGTTGGTAGTTTTTTCACCCTAATCAGAAAACCTGCCTTTTCTAGTTTAAGGTAGAAGTATAATCTTTGATTTATTCCACTTTGTATGTACTTGAGCTTTTCTTAAAAAAAAAAAAAAAGTTTAGTATCTTTTCATCAGTATTTTGTTTGTTTATAGGATTATTTCTGGCCAAGTTTCTATCTGTATATATTCTGCCAAGCACCTCAAACTTCTTGGAGTAAAATTATGTAAGTAAAAGTAAATGGCTTAAAAAAATTTTTTTTTAAGTAAATGGTAATTTTGATGTTACAAGCTTTAAAATGTTCATTTTATTTTTAATTTTATAATTTCCATCTTCCAGCATGAACTATTTAAAAGACATGCTGTTAATAAGTAGACTCTATCAAGATCAAGGCTGTTACTATTGTTGGGCTTACATGCCAGGGTAACAAGTATTTTAAATGTTTCGTTGGTTTAAATCCTAAAATAAATTTGCTTTTTGTGCATTTTAATAGAATCTTGAAAAAATGTTTTTATTTTCAAAAGATGATTACATCAGTATATTTCTTATCACTTGCATATTTCTGATCTCAATTTTTCTTTTAAAATATTAAACATATATTTAAAAGTTTTTCTATTAAAAGCTCAACATTTTTCTAAAAAATAAATAAAATAGCATTTCTTAGTTTGTGGTGGATTACTGCCCCCGATCCAAGAATAATTCTGTAGTTGAAACATTTTTTGAAACAACTTTTAAAAAATGTCCTGAAGCCATCATTTCCTTATAGGTGAGTAACTTGAACTTCTGTGATGTTGCTAAGAAGAAACCCACTGAAATATTCTTTTCTACTATACATCTATATATATACCTGTTTAACAAAAATTAACTCTGAAGGCTGTTGGACACACAGTGCGGTGTGGATACTTACGCCCCAGGCTGGGTAGCCATCTCAGGATTCGTCATTCTCGCCCTTTGGTCATCTGCCTCTCCTGGAGAATGAAGGTTGACCAAGGAATTGTCTCTTCCTAGTATGGGATCACCATTTGGTCACCTAACATCAGTTACACAGCAGTTTTAAAAACTCTCTTACAGATGCATTGGAAAAAATGAATATTATAATGAGAAATCCCATCATTACAGTTCAGAAAATTTCAGGAGGCCAGTTTTTTACTTGACCTAGCCCATGCCAGGAGAATAGATTCCAAGTCTCAGACTGTCAAACCTTTGAGAGTAATCAGCCTGTGTCTGTACTTTTTAAAAAATTAATTTATTTTTGGCTGTGTTGGGTCTTAGTTGCGGCATGCGGGATCTCTGTTGCAGCATGCAGGATCTTTCATGGGCGGCATGCGAGCTCTTCATTGTGGTGTGCGGACTTCTCTCTAGTTGTGGTGCACAGGCTCCAGAGCACATGGGATCTGTAGTTTTGTGGCACGTGGGCTCTCTAGTTGTGGCCTGCAGGCTTAGTTGTCCCATGGCCATGTGGGATCTTAGTTCCCCAACCAGGGATCGAACCTGTGTCTCCTGCATTAGAAGGCGGATTCTTTACCACTGGACCACCAGGGAAGTTCCTGTGTCTGTACTTTTTAAAGGTATTATTTCTTCTTGTACTGAAGTGTTTACCTAGAAACAATCGGAAATATTAGCTAGAGTGCAGATGTCCCCCTGGTGAGGCCAATAAATATTGTAAAGCTATGTGATGGAAAGCAAACAAATCAAACCTCTCTTGCTGGATTATTATAGTGTGAATGGTCTCATTTAATAGTTTCAACCAAAGTAAGGGATAACTTACTGACACATCTCTTAAATTCAGGGACCCCTAACCTAGGTAAAAACCCTCAAGCAAATCAATAGACTCCTCTAAACTTCTGGGAGGCCGCTTCTCTGAGACCTCTGAAGAGACCCAGATAGTGAGACTGAACAGGATTTAAAATCTTGAAGGGAACTGGTAAGAAGTCCCAGGAATAGTTCTTGGTATGCATAGAGGTCACAGATAAAGAACAGGCCTGGCGCTGCACAATTGATAGGATCTATATGTAAAGAGTTGAAAGTGTATGTCTTTTTCCCTGAATCATTATGACAAACAGTGATAAGGATTTCAGTCGACACTTTGTAGCCTGCTTTTCCTGAATGAAGATATATTTTTCTTTTCTATTTTTCACGAGATGTTGCATTAGGAATAAGTATCAAGTGAGGAGGTATTTCTACCATGGGGATAGTTTAATGGGATTTCTTGGTAAGCTTGGTAAGTATTTTTATTTCCTCTTTGCATGGGTTATGAAAGTACCATAAACACTCAGGATTATTTTAAAAGGTGATTGGGTTGATTTTTCTCTCTGGATAAAATATTGGCTGTGTGTAATTCTATATAATTATAACAACCAGCCTGAATGTCTGGGTTGGGAGATAATCATTGTAAGTATAAAGGAGATGTTCAGACCATACTCTTGACGGGCTGTTTGCTAGTGTTAAGCAGAGGTATTCCTATGATTTGAGTGACCCCTGGAGTTGGAAATGGGTAACAGGCCCAGCAAGAGGTCAGGTTAGTAGATGAGGAAACATTCTTAGAAACAAGGTGAGGAAGTAATATATTTTGTTTCAGAAAAGGGAGGGGAAAATGAAGAAAGGTAGAGTCATAGAAAACACAGAGAAGGAAATCAGTAGTCCATAGTGACATATTAACAATCTTATAAGGAAGGCAGTAGGTTTGATTGGATATAACAAAGTTCTAGTTTTGTTTCATTGTCTTGGGTGGAATTTGCACTTCTGAAGTTGTCTGCTTGATCAGAAAGGTCTCCGATAACCTGTTTGTGCCTTGAAGCCATCTGCTTCTGGAGGCTTCTTTGGTTAGCCTCAACTTGCAGTCTGTCATGGGAGTGAACGTCCATTGGTCTGAGTTGGAAGTTCCTTTTCAGTATGACATATTACACCCTGGGTAGACTTCTGTAGCTGTTGTCAAGAGGACCTGAAATGGCTCCTTTCAGTAATTTAAAGCATTTTTGCATCTATATCACTTAGTATTTTCTGCAAAACAAACCACCCCCAGACTAGGTGGCTTAAAACAACCATTTATTTATTCATGATTCTGTGGAGCAATTTGGCTGGAATCAGCTGGGATAACTTTGCTCTGCTCTGCTCCTCATGGTGTTGTCTGGCCTTATACACGCATTATAGTCCGCTGATAGTTGATGGTCTCATTCACACATCTGGCGGTTGCTGGCTGTTGGCAGGGCAACGGAGGTAACTGGGCCCATCATCTAGCAGGCTAGCCTGAACTCATTCACGTGATATTGGTTGAGAGTTCCTAAGAGCAGCAAGAGCGGGCAAACTCCAATATGCGAGCAGTTTTCAAACCTCTGCTTGGGTCATGTTGTTAATGCCTTGTTGGCCAAAGCAAGTCATTTCTAAGCCCAGACTCAAAGAAAGAGAAATAGTCTCCATCTCCTTATGGAAAGATCTGCAGTCACATACAAAGAAGCATGCATATGGGATAGGAAGAATTTGTGGCCATTTTTGCAATTAAACACACACTGATACCTTTTCTGGTGAACCTGGTCACTGAGCTAGGAGTCATACAAAGATGTGGATGATGTCTCTTTTGGAAAGGTGGCTTGTGCATGTTGAGCATAAGACAGTACACTAGATTGACTTCTTACAGTATTCAGCTAGATCTGCATGCAACAAAATAGAGTGATTGGTGGCATTTTTCCCAATCACATAGGACATCCTGTAATGATGTCCTATGGAAAACAATCTGTATGAGCTCTGAGGAGGTGATCTTGTGGCCGTTAACAATACTGACAAAACATTAGACTAAGGCAGATTAAGGATTTTTGATAGTTTAGGAGTCAGCAGATTTTCTCAGTGAAGGGCCAGATAGTAAATTTTATATCGGCTTTGAAGGCCAAATATAAGCTCTGTCACATATTCCATATTCTCTTCCTCCTCCTTTTTTTGTTTTAAACAAAATTTTAAAATACGTAAGAAACACTTTTTTAGCTTGTGGACCGTGTGAAGAGTCTGTAGGCCAGATTTGTCCCATGGGCTGTAGTTTGCCAACCCCTGATTGGGACAGTTTTATCTTCAGTGTCTCATTTATTCTTTCTACCTTTCCTGCATGGGGAGTACAGTTTTTATGTTAGGAGAGAAACCCTGCAGAGTTCCTATATGATTGTTACAGTGAAATGAATTCCACAGTCACTGGGTAGGAAAGTAGGCATTCCCCATGCTAGGAACACAAAGTCTAACAACTGTAACATCTGTAGCTTCTCATCAAGGAATGGGTTTTTCCATCCTGAAAACTTACAGACTACTGATAGTAAATATAGCCTAGAGACCTGGGTAATTGTATAAAATCGGTTACTAAATGTTCAAAGGGCCTTGAGAAGGAGTTTCTGTATTTTGTCTTGACCCTCTCGGGTTTACCTGGGTTATGTTAGCACAGGTAAGATGTAATTTTACCACTTCCTAGTCAAATTTTGAAAATTTTTCCATTATTTATCTACTGTGGAACTTGATTTGTTCCTGATGTAGAAAATCATGGGAAATTTAATTAGCATCCACTGGTTGGATCGTGGTACTCCTGAGCAGTTGTCAGGAGATTCTCAGAACCCATCTTTGTGGAGAAAGTGTCCCTGTAATTGCCAATATTGTTTTTCAGAAGTTTGGGTTGACTGTTATGAGCCAATTATAGCGAGTCTAAGTTGAGCCAGTTTTCCTTCCAAGTTTGGTGGGGATACATGTCGATTTGGGAGAACTCATAGTTGGGATAATAAAAGCTGCTTGTTAGAATGTGAGTTAGCAAGGGCATTCATTGGTTTCTGGAAGAAGGTATTGTCTATGAGTATCTCCCTTAACTGACAGGTGTTTTTCAATATCGAATAGCTTTTAGTGAATCATTAATATCTTTACCATTTTCATTAAGGTATCTTAAGAAACCAAAAATCCCCCCTTTTCCCCATAGCATCCCAAAGTTATGAACAATTCCAAATTCATATATATCTGTTTAATGTTTACCATTTCTCCATTTTCCAGAGTGCAAGTCAGAGAAATCAGTTCATTCACATGGGCAGATTGAACATTAGGCAAAATGGAGCACTTTGGTAGCTGCATGTTCAGTGGTGACAGTGTATCCTGCTCAGGAAGTGCCTTTATCCTTTTTAAGATAAGAGCCATCTACAAACAGACTTAAATTAGAATTGACTAAGATTTGACCTGGGCATTCTTATGTATATAGTTTTTGCTTTTTCCTGAAGTATATGATTTACACAGAAAATTGCTCATCCTGAAGAGCTCAGTGAATTTTCACACGTGTATACATACCTGTGTAACTACCTCCCAGCTGGAAATAGAACATTTCCTAGAACTTCAGAAGGTTCCTTTGTGCCCCCTTCCCAGTTAAAACATACCCCTTCTTGTCCAGAGGTAACCACCTTTCTGACTTCTACCACCATCAGTTAGTTTTGCTTGTTCTTGAATTTCGTGTAAGTGGAATCATACAGTGGATAGTCATTTCCTTTTGTCTGCTTTTGTGCAGTATAATGTCTCTGAGTTCATCAATAGTTTGTTATATGTATTGTCATGTGGTATTCCATTGTATATATATTCCACAATTAATTTATTTATTCTCCTTTTGACGGACACTTGTGCTATTGCTACTCTTAATTCTGAATAAAGCTGCTATGAATATTATTGTATCCTGGTGGACAGATGCACTAATTTCTCTTGGGTATTTTTCTAGGTAATAGGGTAAGCAGATGTTTATATTTAGTAGGATTTAGGCATTCTTAATCCCCGAGATATCATTAAACAGTCATGGATTCCTCTTCATCTAGAAGGGGAAGTGAGTGGTGGAATTAAAATGTGAATGACGTTAAGCTGCGATACGTGAAGTGCACAGTGAAGAATTTCCTAAGCCGTACAGCAGCTGACAGAGAAAAGCTGAGTGTTGCCTGTAAGTATCAGGGATTGCACAGCACATGGAATGCAGAGTTAGTGCAGAAGTAAGCGCTCATCAGCCTAGAGCAGAAGCTTTGATCAATTAGATGCTGCTGCCCTCATATGCGGGCAGGGAGGGTGGGTTGTGACTCCAGATCAAAAGAGTTGTTCAGATAGGCAACAGACTTCTGGTGTGAACCTCTCTACTAAATTAACACACCTAGTGCTCGCTTCGGCAGCACATATACTAAATTAACACACCTATTAGGCAACCTTGTCTTCCCTGAACGATTAGAAGGGTTTGGCACAATTAGGGACATGCGAAGTACAGAGTTGCTGTGGGGAGCTTCTACCTTAAGAAGGGTTCTGGATTCATGTTTTAGTACTCTTGTTTGGGCAATCCTGAATATCCTCTCAGTTGTTTTTGAGTTTAGGCGCTTGAATATAATGGAATAGTTTTTATTTTGGAGGAGGACAGAGAGTGTCTGCTTATAGACAGATCATGACCAAAATTAAGTAGTTTCATATTTTATAGTTAGTTTGTAGTTACAAGTTTTCAATTATATAGACCAGAATTACATAGAATTGTAACTTTTCTCTAGACGCTTTATGTCCTTTTTCAGTCAATTTTATTAAGAGATATTTGAAGCCTTCCTGTGAACAACTCGGATCAGGAGAACACAGCAATAAATTATCTACCTGTTGTATTAGAGTGGATTCTCATGGGAAAATGGAATCATTAAGGTAATTTACTTGGACACTGAGAAAAATATGAGGGTGATTCCATAAGTCCTCAAGCCCCATGGTATTTGCACATGTCCTCAAGCCCCTCAAGTCCTCAAGCAAGAAAGCAACCAATTCTTCTTAACTACTGGTTGCTAAAGAATGCTGCACATATATCCACTGCCATAAAATAATTACTTGTGGAGGGAATGGAGAACAAGGTAGTATTTGGGTAGGAATATGATGAATCTAAGAATCATAATTCTTTTGATTTCTCTGAGGTCTTAAATCAGTAGCATTTCCCATTAGGTTTATTAATTAGCAATGTGAGCATTGCAAGGACTGGTGCAGCAGAATTAGCCCATGTTCTTAAAAAATGGCTTTGAATACGAGATCCTTCAGGTTTGAGTAAGTCTTGGGTAATTTAGGCAGGTGTTTATAAGGATAGATCTGAATCTTAATAGGGTCAGTATTAATAAGCATAGCCCTTAACCTTTGGATATGGTTCTTATTCCTAAGCTATGGCCCTTCTAGGATTTCAGTGGAATGTTCAAATTGTTTACCGGGCTTCTCTCAATTGGAGGGACTCTGTCTTTCCAGTATTAGGCAACTGTTGACATCTCTACTCAGCTCTTTCATACTTCCAGCTGTTGCTCTCCACTGGATCCTTGGATTTTCACCCAGCACATGTCAGGAGTCAGCTAAGGATTTGAGAGTTTGTATGAAAATATTGCAACCCCCATCTGTGGCTCTCTTCTTTATGGACTTTCCCTGACCAATATTCAGCCTTTCTGAGAGCCCTGAACACTGGTCCTGACTTCCAAGCCCAGCAAAACTGCCCCTTTGCTTGAGTTTATCCTCCACACGTTGGGAAGTACCCCGGATAAATGTGGATCTCAACAAGTGTGTTTTCCTTCTTTCAAGGTATGAATGTTCTCTTGTTCCTGCCTGTTTTTGGTTCCTCTTCAGTGCCTTCAAATGACTGGTTTTTATATTTTGTCCAGAGTTTGTAATTGTTACTGGCAGGAGGCTTAGTCTGTTATAAATACTTTACCATTACTAGAAACCAGAATAGGAGCAGCAGTAAAATGGTGAGTGAGAGGTAGCCAGACCTTCATTTTTTAACCTTCTCCTTCCTTCTGCCTCCCCTCTCTGCCATCAATCTTTCCACCACTGACCCTCACCTAGAAAGGCCCTGGACCTCAGTAAGAAGAAAAGAACAGAATAGGCTATTGGCATGAAGGGGTGGCTCAAGAATTTGGGGAAGAAAGATGATCTCCCTCTGCAAGTAAGTCTCCTCTCATCAATGATATCCTGAAAACACTAGAGTGGTTCCAAATCTGGCTCTGCACAGTTTAAAAACCAAGATGCACAGGGCCCACTCCACACCCACCAAATCAACAGCAGGTGGAAGGGCCAGGTGATTCTGATGGTTAGTCAGAATTGGGAACCATTACTAGAAGAGGCAGGACTCAGATGTCTCTTGAATGAACGAGTGAATGAATGCATATGCACAACGGGCAATGGTGAGGTCATTCCCACAAGTTAAAGCTGCCTGCTCTTCCAAGCCCTGGTCTCCAGTATACTGAGTTGTTGAGGGCTTGTCCGAGTGCTGTGGAAAGTAGCAGCCAGAGTGTGTTTTGACAGTGATATATGATGCCTTGCTTCACGGGAAATAGTTCAGGAACAGCCAGGAAGTCTGAAGTCCACTGAGAATGTGTTAAATGTGAGGTGTCCTGTTAGGTTTCTCAGTCTCTCAACAGTCTTGAAATTTGTTTGTCCTTGTTCCAGTTTATATGCTCCTGAAAAAGGCCTTTTATTGTCCTGCGTCTGTCACTTAAAGATATCCTTAACTCAGGAAACAAACCTCACTTATCTTTAGAAGTGTTTTACTTGGATCAAAAAGCAGCTGAATACAAATGCTTTATGATGCCTGAAAAACAACACCCAGAGGCACAGCTCTAAAGCGACTTTGAAATCCTCCCCTTTTAATACGAATCTTTCTCCTTCCTCCTTCGGGAGGATAATTTTTTGAGAGGTAATAATCTGGTTCTTGGTATCAACCCAAGACCCTCTTGCTATTAATTGTTGTAAACAAAGCTCTTGCTTGTAAGATGAACATACATCAAGTTTCAGGGACTTTAAGCTTCCCAATAAGAAAAGGGACGATTTGCAATGAATTAATAGCCTCATTCTGTGACCACATTGGAGGACTTTGGTTTAGGGCAGGCAGACCATCCACCAAAGGGCTTACTTGGGGTAAAAAGATGTGGTTCCCATCCTCCAAGTGCTAAAGATGGTATAAGTTGTCCCCTAATAGATTTCTAGAAGGTACATTGTTATATCTTCACTTTTACTGCAAGTTTATTGCAGTAACACTAATCAATGTGTGTGTGTATTTGTGTTGTGATTTTTCTCTTCTGAAACACAATCAATAAACCAGTTTTGTTTTAGTTGGTTCTCTTTTTTCTTGCTGCACATTCACATCTGGATTTTCTCTTTTGGAGTGTAACTTCCTGTGAAGCAGCAATGATGATTTTAAAGAAAAAATGAATATAACACCTAGCATAAAGTCGTAGTCCTTTAATATACAAAAGTTTTTTGATACTTATTAATGATAATCATATGCACCATTTGGGCGCCTTGTGAAATCATGGACTATGAAAGCAGAGCTCGAATTGTACTTCTTTGCCACCTATTTTTCCAATAGAAAAGACAACTAGGTAAAAGAGAGTATCTATTTAGAAACTTTATCAACATATTTTCTTTTTTTTTAATTGAAGTATAATTGATTTACAGTGTTTCAGGTGTACAGCAAAGTGATTCAGTTATATATATTTATATATATATATATATATTCTTTTCCAGATTCTTTTTCATTATTGATTATTACAAGATACTAAGTATAGTTTCATGTGCTGTACAGTAGGTCCTTGTTGTTTATCTATTTTATATAACATACTTTCTTTTTCATGTTAGAGTTTTCTAAAGTTTTTGCCCAGCATTATTATTTTATTTGATTTAATCATCCACATGGAATAGAGAATTAATGAGAAGGAAGAGAAGTGGAAAAGAATTAAAATGTGTTTTGGGCAACCAAAGAATTTAAAATGTATACTTTAAACTCAAATTGCATTGATCCTTTTCATATCTATTTGGACATAAAGTTTATGAAGGGGCCCCTAAATTCCTTGTTTTTATGGGATTCTTCCTTAATCTTCTCCCCTTTTTTCCTTTCTCCCTTAGAACGCTAAATGTCCTCCTTCTATGGAGACTAAATTAGGTGCATCTTGAATTCATTTCTTAGAACATAAGAAGTCTTTCTCTTCCCCATAAGCTGTCAGTACCATTTATATTTTAAATGAAAGGCAACCCTTTTCCTGAAGGAGGAACTCCAACTTTCTTTAGGGATTATCTAAACAATGTCACGTGTCCTCTTTTCTCTGCTCCATCTTCACATGAGAAAGCATAAATCATGTAACCCAACAAATAAACACAACTGACATGTTATTTCTTTTTCTATAGAGACATCAGCTCTTTAATCTCCTATTTCTTGTGAGCAGGCCTACTTTGGAGGACTGAAATCCTAATGTATACACAATGGTATTCTGTAAGTAAGAAGGGAAACTCTAATGGAACAGTATGTTAGAGAAATTTAATGTAACATGACTACATGAATACCTCTTGCTGTTTTGCTTCTCTCATCCCGTTTGGCTATAAAAACCAGAAAGCATTCCTGCAGAAAGGAAAAGAACAGCTAGCTAAGAAAGTCTAACCGTGAAGGGCTGGCAATGCTCAGTGCCAAGAACCTGAGACTTTCTTTCAAGCATGATGTTTCATTGTTAAGGTTTTATAAGAAGTTAGCTTTAACCTATTAAGAAAAGGGTGATTTAGAAATTGAGGGAAAAGGAACAATTTTCCCCCATTCATTCTTCTCTAGTATAAACAAGGTATGAGGCTAATGCTTTCTTGGCATAACATGAAGCTCTGAACTAACAAAAGAGTGCAATTAAAGCTCACCTGGCCTCAGAGGTCTTCTTTCCATAAAAGTTAAACTCTAATGATTGGCACTCAGTGGCCAAGATTGGCTCAGGATATTGGCAGCATATTTAATTGATACAGAGCAGTTCTACCAAAATAAAAGTCATTAAACCAACTGGAGGAAGCTTAAGAGAGGAGCAGCAGGGAGATCCTCTTTACGTATTTTTTTTAAGGGTGAGCCCTGTGGATGGGGTCTGCTGGTGCGAATGTTTGGTTTGTGAGCCTCTCAAGGCAATCCAGGGGTATCTTTAGGAGGCTGCTTCAGAAAGACCAACAACGTGAATCTTGTTCCCAAAGAAAATGAGTTGTGCTGTGATTTTTTTTAAATTTATTTTATTGAAGTATAGTTGATTTACAATGTTGTGTTAGTTTCTGGTGTACGGCAAAGTGATTCAGTTATACATATATATTCTTCTATACATTCTTTTCCATTATGGTTTATTACAGGATATTAAATATTGTTCCCTGTGCTATACAGTAGGACCTTGTTGTTTATCCATCCTACATATAATAGTTTGCATCTGCTAATCCCAAACTCCCAATCCCCCCTCCCCCACCCCCTCCCCCTTGGCAACCATAAGTCTGTTCCCCTATGTCTATGAGTCTGTTTCCTATGTCTATGAGTCTGTTTCTGTTTCATAGATAAGTTCATTTGTGTCATATTTTAGATTCCACATATAAGAGATATCATATGGTATTTGTCTTTCTATTTCTGACTTACTTCACTTAGTATGATAATCTCTAGGTCCATCCATGTTGCTCAAATGGGCATTATTTCATTCTTTTTTATGGCTGAGTAGTATTCCATTGTATATATCTACCACATCTTCTTTATCCATTCATCTGTCAATGGACATTTAGGTTGGTTCCATGTCTTGGCTATTGTAAATAGTGCTACTATGAACATGGGGGTGCATGTATCTTTTTGAATTATAGTTTTGTCTGGATATAAGCCCAGGAGTGGGATTGCTGGGTCATATGGCAACTCTATTTATAGTTTTTGAGGAACCTCCATACTGTTTTCCACAGTGGCTGCACCACTTCACATTGCCACCAACAGTGTAGGAGGGTTCCCTTTTCTCCACACCCTCTCCAATATCTATTGTTTGTAGACTTTTTAATGATGGTCGTTCTGACCCATGTGAGGTAATACCTCATTGTAGTTTTGATTTGCATTTCTCTAATAATTAGTGATGTTGAGCATCTTTTCATGTGCCTCTTGTCCATCTGTGTGTCTTCTTTGGAGAAATGTCTGTTTAGGTCTTCTGCCCATTTTTTGATTGGGTTGCTTGTTTATTTGTTATTGAGTTGTATGAGCTTTTTGTATATTTTGGAAATTAAGCCCTTGTTGGTTGCATCATTTGTAAATATTTTCTCCCAATCTGTAAGTTGTCTTTTCATTTTGTTTATGGTTTCCTTTGCTGTGCAAAAGCTTATAAGTTTAATTAGGTACCATTCATTTATTTTTGCTTTTATTTCTATTGCCTTGGGAGACTGACCTAAGAAAACATTGGTACGATTTATGTCAGAGAATGTTTTGCCTTTGTTCTCTTCTAGGAGTTTTATGGTGTCATGTCTTATATTTGTCTTTAAGCCACTTTGAGTTTATTTTTGTGTTTGGTGTATTTTAACTTCATTGGTTTACATGTGGCTGTCTAACTTTCCCAACACCACTTGCTGAAGAGATTGTCTTTTCTCCATTGTATATTCTTACCTCCTTTGTCGAAGATTAATTGACCATAGGTGTGTGGGTTAATTTCTGGCCTCTGTATTCTGTTCCATTGAGTCATATGTCTGATTTTGTGCCAATACCACACTGTTTTGGTTACTGCAGCTTTGTAGTATTGTCTGAAGTCTGGGAGGGTTATGCCTTTTATCTTGTTTGCTTTGGTCCAAGTGATTCCCAACTTTCAACCAATAGGGAGCAGGCAGTGGAGCAAGGCATTCTGGGACTCAGGTTTGGTGTGGTAGCTGCACTGATAGCATCTAGGAGAGCCAAGTTGCTTTGTGTGGAATAAATGAATCCCCTGTAACAAGCAGATAAAATGAACTCTTTTTCCCAATCCAAGGCTAGATAATGGGTGGTAAGTATGCCTCCATTCTACAGTGAGTTACTAGACCCTCATGGAGGACCAGCAAAGGGAGTGGTGATAACCTGACCCCAACACTCACCTCAAAGATAGAAAAGGCTGATGCTAGATATTAGAGAGAACCTAGGCAGTTGGGTGTGTTTTCCCCCCAAGCAATATATCACCTGAGCCACAGTAGCCTGTAATGTATGGCTTTAATATATTACCAAGGGAAAATGTTCCAGTGTGGGTGGTGGTGAGTTTGATGGGGCCCAGCACAGGAAGCTTCAAGGAGACCACTTGGAAACCTTGTTGTGTCCTGGGAGTTTGAGGAACCCCCTGGACTATTGTCTCAGGAATGTAAAAGTAAGATGCTGTGGCTATTGCCCTGATGCAGCAAGGAGAGAGAGCGAGAGCAACTGTGATGTATCAGGAACTAGCTACACTTCCCGCCAAGGGGGAGGGGGAAATTCCAGGGATATGTGAGTGCTTTTTTCTTGGACCAGAAGTAGGCAATGTGGGGGAGAGCCCTGCTGGAGGCATTTTGCATCTTCCCAGAAGGATGAACTAGAGGGGTGATGTGACCCCATCCAGGGTTGGACAATGGAATTCCCTGGGGCTGAGAGGAAGAAAGAAAAACAACCAGCCAGAGGGCAATGCATTACACACGTGAAGAGAATTATCGTCTAATGTTCCCACTGTGATCTCTGAAGAACTCAGAAATGCACCACAAGAAAGGTGGTCAGCTTGAACCATTCACCCAATTTAGGGAGCATCAGCTTAAGATAGCTATACAGCAAGAGGAGATCCACCCCAGGTGATATTGGTGTCAGTCAAGTAAGATCTTTTATGCTGCTGTCCCCTCCCCCTCCCCCATTCTACAACCTTTCAGGAGGCTGGGCATCCTAGTGAGTTGGGGAGAGCAGAAGTGGGAGAAACAGAAAAAGAAATAGAGAGGAATCTTCCCCACTGCAGGTCTTCCTGCTGCAGAGCCCTGGTCTTTGAGAGGGGAGAAGGTTTGACTTTAAATGCAGTTCAGAATTCTCACAGTAACACTGGGCATTTCGATTTTTGTGATTTTTTTTTTTGTCATTGTCAGTGATCAGAGGATTTTTTGTTAACTAGGAATGAGTGGATAGCTGTGAGTCCTTGTATTACTTGTGATTTTACTTACTATCTAAGAATTAATAGTAATATAATAATTAATCATGCTATTATGCTATTATCATGTAAGAGTGAGTGGATAAGCTGTGGGCCCACATGAGGTGTCATCTGGGGGTCAAGGAACAATGAGCCTCAGACAGTGAACTTGAATGGGGCTTGAACAGGAAAAGAGGTATGTTCTGGTTGACCAGCGCATGAGTCAGTTCTGCTCAATCAACATGCCAGGCAGAATTAGGAAATTACTTTATAAAAGAAGATGTTTCCCATCCCTCTTCCTCACCCTGACATAGATATTTTATGCTCCTGAAGTGCATTTTGGGTAAATAAACAATCAAATAAATGGTTTCTGGAGCAGCTAAAAACGTCATTAGAGAATTTAGTGTTCATGAAAATGAAGGGGAATACACAGCCTCTTCAAGGTTCACAGACTATGTTAAATGTTACTTTGTCCAGGATACAGGTATGTTTCATAGCGATCATCCTCCCAGTGGGTAAGAATCTGGAAATAAAAATTAATAGGACCATTTTTATGCAGTAGGAGAGACATTATGTGTAGAGCTATTGGTGGCAGGCACATGGCCACTTTAATAAAGTCTCACTTTAAACATCCACCAACACTTGATGAGATCACTTGTAGGTTTTTTTTTAATGGTGTGTTAAGTTCTAAAATATCCAGTTGGTAATCTGTTTCTGAAGTAGGGCTCTTCAGAGCACGACAAGGTAATCAGTTCAGAATAGCAAAACTCTGCTGGCTAGTGCAGCTCTCTGAGGTCAGGTGGAACATCGGCTCTTGAAGAATGTAAACTGGTGAAATAAATTGTAGATAAAGATAAACTTGTTCATGCAGGAGGAGGAAGGAGACTAACAAAGCTGCTCAGCTCTTGAAAAGCATCATTTCTCAATGCATCTATGGAGTCTTTGGAAGGAAATGGTGATTAGCACAAAGGCTGCAGGGTGTCTGATAATTAACGTTTTATTTAGGTTCTTATTTGATTAATGTCTGTTCATCCACTTAGCTTCCTGAGAGCAAGAACTCCTTGTCTCTCAGATTTAAAATGCTGCCCAGGCCTACAATCATTTGGCCTCTTTTCTTTTTCTTTCATTGTCAAGGGTATTTCCCTGGGAAGGACATCATCTACTGTCTCTCTCATCAACAACTCCCTCTACTAGGCCACACACGCTGCCCACCTTCGCGTGTCTCTCTCAGGGCTTGCGGGTGGGGGTAGTGGAGGGGTGTGCAGGCGAGGGGCTCCTGCACACACAGGCCTGCGGCAGCTTGGATACACTCGGGAGACACTGGCCCTTTGCGGCAAATCCAGAAGTGGTAACTGACCTCTAGTGAATATCCCTTTTATTTTGGTTGGTCAGTTTTTCTGGTAGAACATACTTCAAATTGCAGAGAAATGTAAGCCTTCTTACACTGTATCAGGGCGGCTTGGTACAGTGAGAAAATAAAATGCAGAAAAGCGCCAGGGTTTACTCTTTATCCTGGGGCCCCTTCTTCTTCATGTCAGCACTGACAACTCTGTCAGGCTACTCTCCATTTCAAGAATAGTAAACAGACTGTGTGTGTGTGTGTGTGTGTGTGTGTGTGTGTGTGTGTGTGTGTGTGTGTGTGTGTGTGTGTGTGTGTATGTGTGTGTTAAGCAGGGTATAGACCATAAGGAGATAGTAGGAGATATTGTTCACAGAGGAGAAACAGAGCATGTACCCTTAACCCTGTTCTTCATCTGATGTCCGTGGGTCCCCATTCTATAACTTCCTTCATCAGAGTTTGCTTTTTAGGATCTTTGTATTTATAAACTATCCCTCCAACAAGCGATGTTAAACTGTTTTTAAAAAGTGAATGACTTCTGGTTTTATATTTTGGTGGTTGTGTTTGGCAACTAAACGGGAAATTCAGGGCAGGCCTGTCTCCTCAGAATGTATAACTAGGGGACTGGGCTTTCTTCCTTCAGGGAGACTCATGGTAGAGAGACGTTTTAACAATTGTTCATCTTAAAATGCACCTTAAAAATTTCAAGTAACTTGTACACACACACACACACACACACACACACACACACACACACAAACACATTAATTTTACCAATGGGAAGGCAGATTTAAAGCAAAACTAGTGAGATCTTCTCATTCCTTCCAGAATGTGGTCCAAGATGAATACATTAAGTTTAGAGCTTGGGATTTACCTAATGGTTTTCAGAAGCCAACTCCATAGCTTTGATTAATGCTGCCTCATAATACCAATAATGTTGTACCCCAGTAAATCATTGGAACATTTTCCCTTGGTAATATATTAAAGCCATACATTACAGGCTACTGTGGCTCAGGTGATATATTGCTTGGGGGGAAAACACACCCAACTGCCTAAAGGCCGTTGTACACACTAGGGTGGAATTAAACCTGGCTACCTTTTCATGGAATCTGTTTGCAGCATTGAGTGTGTTCAGAGAACTTTTGTTTCCTGCCCCCCCCCACCCCTGTGCCCGACATTGAAGACATGCTCCTCAAATTTGCATTGGTTTTTTGTTTCAAAGGACCAAAACTCTGCTCAAGTGCAGATGCATGTGAAAAATGTTGAACCAGTTAAAAGTATGGATTTTATAGTCCTCAAAATTGGTGGGTTTGAATTACAGCTGTTTCATTCGATGGGCTACGTGGTCTTGAGTGAGTAAGTCATTTAGACTTTCTATGAAATGGGGAGTGTGTGTGTGCGTGTGTGTGTGTGTGTGTGTGCTGTCTACCTTGCAATGTCACCAAGAGGATGAGCTGAGATCCTGAGTGTAAGTGGACAGTCCAGTGCTGGGCACCTAGTCATTGAGCGGTAGCTAGTTTTGAATGTTCTAGCAGGGACCTCCTGACCAGCATTTCTATACCCTACTTGGAGCCTTCCCACAACAACTGCTTTATATTGAGCTGCTTTGAGTGACTAGGTTTATATAGGAGTTAAGGTTAATGATCCAGGTAATGGCCTTCCATTTGGAAATGGTATGGCAGAGTTGCAGGGCAGTGCGAAGTACCCTGTCCAGCAGGCTCCATCCTCCCTAGACTACCCTTCTTGCCAGGCAGTAATGACCAGCTTAGCTCTGCGATCTGCGCACAGCGTGGACAGGATCTCAGGGAGAGAGGAGGTAGTGGCCATCCTAGTTCTTGTCCTGTGTTTTGGCTTTTGGTGCTAGAGGTAAAAGAAAAAAAATGAAACTGAAGAGACAGCTTTTTTCACCAAGTTCAGGTAAAATAATTTGGTTTCAAGCATCTCAGATAATCTCTGCTAAACTTTGCTCGCAGCTGAGGCTGCACTGGTCTGATCTCACAATCAGCAAAACCCACAGTTACCTTTTAAAAAATGCCCCACTTGGGTTGTTATAGAAATCTACCTATGCCTCATGTGAACAACTTGTGGGGGGAAATCATATTTATTGTACATGAAACATATCAATAATAACACAAATAAGGAATTCTTCTATAATTTCACCTGCCTGACACAGCTACCACTTTCATTTTCCTAGAATCCTCTCCAAGCTTTACCCTATGCATACATAATTTTATATAATTACATTATTGCATAATTAAAATCATTAATTTAGATTAATTTTATTAGATAAGTAATATATAAATATATATGTGCTGTAAAAATGTAAAACTAGAATTCTATAGAGCTAACAGGGAAAGTCTTTATTACCTCTCTCCAACCAGTTTTTGTTTTGTTATAATTTTGGGGGTTTTTTCAAAAATGACATCATCTACAAGTGTTGTCTGTGACTTCCTTTTATTCACTTAATATATCTTAGAATTTTCCTTGTTGGTACCTAGACCAACTGTTACAGCCTTCCTTTTGTATTTAACATTTTTATAAACTTTTCTTCACGTTGCCAAATATTTTCAGAATTCTCATTATGAACAATGAGTGTGAGTGGAATTGAGACCCACATGACTTATTTCTGGGACATGAAACAATCTAGCCACAAAAGCCTTTTCCCCAGATGAGCAGTATTTATTCGATACTTAGTTGGTTGGTGAATCATAGAATGGCTCACTGGGAAGGCAGTGAGCCTATTCCCATTTTACAGATGAGGCAACTGAAACCCTTCCCCACGTTTTCCTGAATGGAACACAGCACATCTGAGGATGAGGACCATGTGCTAAGAAAGGGCCTGGGTCCCTTACGACTTCTTTGAGCAGTTCTGTCAGCTCTGGGTTGCCTGCCTCTGGACTTCGTATTACATGAGAGAAATAACCAGCTACTTGGTTTAGTCGCTATAGCAGCGTTTCTATCACATGCAGCCCAACACTTTCCTAACTGATACAGCTGTGTTCTCTCATTTGTTTATCCACTTACCATTTATTGATTTTGGTCATGTGCCCACAATGTACAGATTATGCACATAAGAATAATAGTTAGCATTTATAGAACACTTACCATGGACAATGCTTGTGTCATGACTTTCCCATGTCTTCTCATTTAGTATTCACAATAACACTCTAAAGTAGATATTATTTTGCTATTTTTACAAATGAAGAAGCAAACTCAGAGAGATGAAATAACCCACTCAACAGCACTCATCTAGTAAGCTCCAAGCCTCTCATTTAACTGCAAGAAACTGCACCCCATTTATCCTTTAGGGAATAAGGACCCAACAGAATTTTTTGAGAAGCCAAACAATATGATTAAATAAACCTTTACACTGTGAAGTATGTATGGTTATTCCCATTTTCAAACGAGATCCAGAGAGATCAAATGACTTCAATGCAATTAATTCAGTTTGACAAGCATCCACTGGGCACTGGGTTCTGGAGACTTTCTCAGGTGCTTGAGGCTACACAGCCAGATGAGGCAAAGCCTGGCTGAAGTGAACACTGCAAGGGAGGCAAGACTTTTCTGGAATTAAAGCAGTTGCAGAAGTTGTGCTTTCTCCGGCTGGCATCAATTACTGACTTTCTGTCAGCAGAATATTCCAGATGGGCTGGTTTCTATAAAATCCCTAGGGAGAATCCCAGGGCTTAGGTTCTGGGGGAAAGGAAGGGAGGAAATTGGCAAAAGAGACTGTTTGAAAGGGCCGTTTTTCAGTCTTCTCAAATCAGGTACAAAATAATGAACTTTCACAGAACCCTTTCTGTTTGTTAATTGTTCATTTCTCCCAGGCACAGAGAGGAGAGTGAGAGAAAGGCAACCTTTGCCATGTGATTGGACTCAGATCTGTTTACCAGATCAAAGCCCGTGGGTAATGGAAACTTCAGAGGGGGAGAGGGTGGGCCCGGGGAGCAGTGCCCGCAGCAGCTACTTAGCTGAGTGCATCATTCTGTACGCTCTGGAGCCTGAACTGCATGGCTTGGAAATGCTAGCTCTCTTCAGACTTGTCACAGGAGGGTTCTGGGGTGCTGGAACTGCTCAGGGATGCTGGATGCTAGGAATGTTTATAGAGTGAAGCTGCTGGATCACGTTCCTCTCCTATTCTGTAGACATCTCTTGTTTCTTAAGGGAAAAGCAACAAGTTCTTGGTTCCCCTAACATGTGTGTAGCTAATTTTGAAACTATTAACATTTCCTGATGATAAGCTTTTTTTTTTTTTTTTTAATAGCCAGCAGAAATGTATTTCTTCTAGTTCTGGAGGCTGGAAGTCTAAGATCAGGGTGCCGGCATAGTCAGATAAGGTCCCTCTCCTGGTTGCAGAGTTCTCGTATCCTCACATGGTGGAAGGGGATGATAAACTTTCTGAAGGGCTCTCTGTATATCTAATGTCTTCCAGGGAAATATGGAACCTACACTGTTATGGACTGCATAATTCGTATGTTGAATCCTAATCCCCCCAGGGATGGTATTAGGAAATAGTGGGATTTTGGGGAGGTGATCAGGGTTAGATTAGGACATGAAGTGGGGACCTTGTGATGGGATTAGAGCCCTTATAAAAAGAGGAGACAAGGAATCTCTGACTAAACCATACACTGTAATAGTTTTACTGAGAGCCATTTATAATTTAAAAAATTAACTATAAATGTAGAGCAAAAGGGAAGGAAGGATGTACCACAAACTGATATCCTGGTCATCTCCCACGAGGGAAGCGTCGTGGGAAGAGGGCCAGGAAGACTTTTACTTTAAATGTATTGTTTGGATTTTTCTTATAATGAGTCTGTACTAATGTGTTACTTCTATAATTAAAATATTTTTTTCTAAAAAGAAAAAATTCTTTACACAATACTTATTAAGAGTGGTTCTTGCATTTAGTTATTTTCAAACTATGAGGATTCTTATTAATCCTTTAAAAGAACAACTCAGCATAATGCCAGGTCTTGAAGAGTAATGTTTTTAAATGACAAGATAGTTTAGGATTAGAATTCCCTTATAAATTGGAGGTTGTTTGCACTAGGAATGGACGGATAATACTTTGCAAACAGCGGTTGAATGATTTGTGATTGCTAAGTGCCCAGAGGATGAGCAGTCTCCAGTGCATGCTTGGTACTGTTATTAATGTATCTTTCATCTTTTGTGCACTCTGCAAATGTTAACTGGTTCACTCTCAAGAGTGATATGAATAAATTCTTACTGCAGTTGTAACCTGAGGTATAGGGAGAGGTCAAGGGGATTTTTTTTACTATAATTTTTATGAGGGTTGATTTAACAGTGGATGGAATAGTCAGGGTCTGGGAGACAAGACTTCTGTTTAATCACCAGCAGAATGACCTTTATGTTTTATGTCCAGGGTCTCTGCCTCTGGGCCACATTTGGGACACAGGCGTCACTGGTGAGGCTGGGGGTCCCTGTGCCTGGGGTCCTGCCTCCTTGGGCCCACCATTGGTAAACTGTTTTAAAACACCCTTTCCCTTTCAACTTGAGGTTTATACTTTCTGTTAACTTTCTCTGTTTCCTCTGAAAACCTGAGAAAGGTACTGTGGCAGCTGTGTTATTTCTAGGTATAGTAACTTGTGGCAAAAGTGACCCTTCGTGGTGAATTGTATCTGCCCTGGGAGAACTAAGAACCTGAGGGGAAGCATAGCTTTGGGCTTACCTGAAAGCAGTGACTCTTGAAACTGGGCAAGTCCCTTGAGGGCACTGGGCAGCTATGCCTGTGGAAGATATTGGCTCCTGTACAGCACGAGGGTCTAGACGGGGGCGGGGATCCCATACCTACCTCATGTGGTCTCATTCTCTTGTACTGGAACCCTGGGAAGCCAAAGAAAATAGCCCGTGATGGCTATGTGGGTTGCTGCATGGATCACTCCTGGGGAAAAGGAACACTGCTGCTGCCCTGCTGGCAGGATTTCCTGTCTTATATATCCCGAATCCAAGTGTGGTTGACTGTGGTCTTATGCACGTGGATACTGAGTTGAGTCTAAGAAGCTGCCTGTCCGGGTAGGTTTTTCAGATCCACTCTGCAGCCATTTCCTGAGGTCTCGTGCCTCTCAGGGGGTTGTTAGGCATCCAGGCCAGGGCCACTTCAACTTCCTGTAAAATCCACTGACCTCTCCCCTTCTCAGACCATTGGGAACCTCTTATTCTGAATCTCCCCTTGAAGCCTTTTTGATATTCCCATTTTCCTTCCTACTCTTAACACTATCTCTTTGGCAAGTATAGTCCTTTAAATAAGACTGGAAGAGCCATTGCTTTCAATCATCTTTGCCTTCTGCCCTGCAAATATTGCTAAGAAAAGGAAATACAAAAGACCTCCTGTTAGGAATGGTGGGCAGGTGATGGAAAATAAAACTCTAATATGTGAAAAAGTCATGCTACCACACCTGTTAATATTAATAATAAAAACTCTTTCTATTATATAGGGCTTGGTTATTTGCAAAGGGTTTCCACAGCCAGTGTCTCATTTCAGCCTGACGATATTATAAGGGAAGCAGGCAGTGGCAAGCCCTGGGAAGGAAGAGGGAAGACTTGCTTTGTAACATTTGCCTATTTCCATGGTGTAAATGCTCACACCGTGGCCAGTTCCAAACTACCAATGACTTAACAAGTCTGAATTTTGGGATATTTAACAATCAGCTTGGGAGAGTTGATGCAATCTGGCTCCAGGATACCACTGGAGTCAAGACACATATAATCACCGTAATTTAAACGTGAGCAAAGCAAAGCTCAGAATTTTTGTCCAGGGTCACAGAGATAGTAAGAAGCAAAGCTAGGAACTTGAACTCACATCTGCTATTCTGTTCCTTTTTCTTGCTGAATCAAGTCTGTCCTTCATGGTGTTGGAATAGTAAAAAACTGAGTCTATCTACCACCTGTGAGAAATACTTTAAAATCCCTTCAAATGTCTGCTTTATCATCAGTCTTACTTCCCTCCCTCACCAACCCCCTGTAAGGAAAAATTCTCTCAGTGTGCAGAATCCTACCCCTCCCCACTCATCTGGAACCACACTCCACCAACTGATTCCTCTGTCTTACATCTTTGAATCATCTCTTCCTCCCTCTTCCCTCACCTATAACTCCTTTTGCAATTTCTCTAATCCAAGACTGATGCCCTGCCTCTGACTTGCTCACCATCTACTTCTGATGATCATGCTTCTTTTCTTTTTTAATAAATTTATTTATTTAGTTTTGGCTGCGTTGGGTCTTCGTTGCTGCGTGCGAGCTTTCTCTAGTTATGTCGAGCGAGGGCTACTCTTCTTTGTGGTGCGCGGGCTTCTCATTGCGGTGGCTTCTCCTGTTGCGGAGCACGGGCTCCAGGTGCTCAGGCCTCAGTGCGTGGGCTCAGTAGTTGTGGCTCGCAGGCTCCAGAGCGCAGGCTCAGTAGTTGTGGTGCAAGGGCTTAATTGCTCCGCGGCATGTGGGATCTTCCCAGACCAGGGCTCGAACTCGTGTCCCCTGCATTGGCAGGCGGATTCTTAACCACTGCGCCACCAGGGAAGTCCCTGATGATCATGCTTCTTGACAAAGTCAGACTTATTTCAGCACTTCCACTCCTGCCTTAGGTCACTGTCATTTGACTTGCACCCCCAAAGTACCCAAATCTCCCCTCCCAAGGCCAAGTCCCCGCTTTATCTCAGTTGTTCTCTAGTTTATCCTTCTTTTGCACTTGATACTCTAACAATATTCTCAAAACGCATTTCTCACTTGGTTTTCCTGCTTGGTCAGGCTCCACGGTTTCTCATTACATCGTTCTGAGTGATCCTGCTCTTGGGAAAGGGAGCCTCATGAGCATCTGGACAGAGCCTGGAGCTGACGCTTGGTTATTCAGTCACTGACTCTGGCACCCTCTCTCTTCCATTTCTCTCTACTGTTTACATCCAACCTGACACTCGGCAGAGCTACCTGGCTGCCTTTGGAACCATCACATTTATTTCACTTTATCTGCCCCATGGCTCTGTGAAGATGATGCACCCACTAGATAGCATGTATCCAGATGGTATATGAAAGGAATATAGCAGAATAGCCTGTGTTTCTAGGAGAGATCCAGAATAGGGAGATCGGACGGAACTGGCCCCTTGACCCACGCCTCTGAGTCTTATGGCCCCTGACTTTACTATTCTCATATACTTCTCTTGAGTCCTTCAGATTTCCACAGTTTAGCCTGTTGGAAAGAATGTAGACTTTGAGGTGAGAAGGATCTGGACCTGAATTCTGGTTCTGTCACTTACTAGCACTGTGGCTTTGGGCATGCCCTGTAACCCTTCTAAGTCTGCGTTGTCATCTGAAAAAGCTAAGACCCTGTTTGTAAGGAGAATGTGAGCTGTGAATAGCATATGAAAAGGGTCTAGCATGGCTGTCCCTCAACAAATGACAGGTCATTATCACTGTCCTTCTAACCAGGTTTGTGTTTGGTGTCTCCTCACAGACTCTCTCAATCCTGGCCACTCACCCCTTCTGGCTTGATCCACTTTGCTTCTATCTGGAGCACCTGTCCCACACATGGCATTCCTATCCAGACCCTGGCCTTTGTCTCTTTGACCTCTACTTTATTCCCAAATTGAAGACATATAGGAAAGAACTTTTCACTCTATTTTAGCCCAGCTAGCTTTGCCAATTTCCTAGGTTCTCCTTTGCCTGGTTTATGACATAGTAGGGCCACATTTTGGTTTGGAATTTCTAAATAATTTAATGTAAACTGGAATGCTTTTTAGGTGAGGTTTAATATGTGTGCAGGTCTACATTTGTCCAAGTTGGCTGGCTGTTTCTTTGATTGTTTATTTGTCCTTTGAGATCTGTGAAAAACGATCACTTCTTGGTTTGGAAAGAAATGCCTATCTCTTTTGTGCTCCAAACCAGTGAGTTTCTGAAAGCTAATTATGTTTAGCTCAAAGAATATTTTTGTATTGTTTTGTTTAGAAACACATTTCCCAATGCTGAGTACTGAAAAGACACTTTCTCACTAACTTCTGTTTGGGGGATGAATTAACAAATATAGAATTTCTGCCCTAAATATGATATCATCTGTCGTTTTGCTTGTTTGTACATTTGTTTATACTTGTACCCTACTTAGGACTAGAAAATTGTGAAGATACTTAAATCAGATAATTATCATGTATTTCTGAAAGGATTGAAAAGATTAAAAATCTTTTAAATTATTATTTGAAGAATAATGTATACTCAAATTCAGTCTAGAATCCTTAAGATATAACACTATTAGCATAACCTTTTAGATGATTTTTTGTACGTGTACTAGCAAATGTATGTGTGAAAAAATATATGTGTATGTGTATGTATACGTGCTTGTGTGTGTGTGTATTCACATAATGCTTTGCAACTTGCTTTTCTCACTTACAATGGACTGTTATTTCTTTCTTTTTTAAATTTTATTTTAGTTTTTGTTGTTTGTTTGTTTTGTTATTTCTTTCTGTATCTGTAAATAAAATTTTGGCTTCTTTATTTTTTAATCATATGTATAATAATGCTATTAAACAGAGGTACAGTTTTAAGTCAACTCATCATTCTCATTCCTTACAACCACAGAACTTCTGGTTCTTATAAGATTTAACTGAATAGTACCTAATTTTTTAAATAGACAGCTCTTCCTGCCTGATAATTTATGAATAAATAATTCATTAGTAACTGGGGACTACCACAAACCTAGATTTCCTAGGAAAGAGGGGGCTTATTGAGTTAGGAGGATTTGTATACCTAAGCAGAAACAGCATGACATAGAAGAGAAAACACTGCACTACAAGCCAAAGATCTTTGGTCCTAGTTCTGATTTTTTTCTGTTGAACAAAGCACAAGTATCACTGGGCTTCAGTAGTGTCATTAAGATGAGGATATTAATATCTACCTGCTTAACTCAAAATGTTCTTGTGAGGGTTCATAAGATAAAATATATGTAAGCACTTTAAAATCTATCATTTTTGCTAATAAGTGTTATTTAATGATTTCAGTGAGTTTGAGCAATTGAGAATAAGTTGGTAGCTTACACTAATGTAGAGATCTCTAATTATACCAGGTCTGGGAGATTTGATGGCCACAAATTCTTTGCTATATCTTCTATTGAGAGGTGATGTCTAATTCTCTTCACCTTGAATTTTGACCCATAGAATGCAGCAGAAGTAGTGTTCTTTGACTTCCAAAGCTAGATCATAAGAAGCCTTATAGCTTATGCCTTGGTCTCCTGGAACATTTACTCTAGGTGAATCCAACCAGCATGTAAAAGAAGGACCAAGTAATCTGAAATCACCATGCTGTGAGGAAGCCTAAGCTATTAGCCACAATGGAGAGGGCATGAAGAGAGAGACACCTGTCCAGTCCCAGCTGTTCCAGCCTTCCCAGCTTGGGTTCCAGACATGTGAATGAAGAAGCCGTCTTGGATATTCCAGCATTAGCAGACATGACATGGTGAAGAGCCATCTTGGATATTCTAATACGTATACAAAGTACTTATACTCAGTATATACAAAAAATTCTTATAACTCAATGATAATAAGACAAAGGGTCAAATTTCTCTCTGCCAACCCCCTTGAGACTAGGGTGCAGACACTTGGTCACTTAGCAATCAGATGCACCTTCTCAAGTCGTTAAATCCTGAACTGGTGATGTGAACATACAGAACCATTTAAAGTTCATGCTGGTGGCATCCAGAGTCCAGAGGCTGGTGACTGGGGCTGCAGAGCCAGCAGAGGTATCCTCAGAATCTGTTCCAGTGATGATGTGGCTTTGACTTTGGGTCCTACTGGCCACCTTGAGTTCTGGCCATTTTCCTAGGCTGATTCTCCAGCCTTCTAAATTATCCTGTGAGTCACCGGATACCTTTCCAATAAGTTCCTTTTCTGAGGTCAGTTTCTATAGTTCGTAATCAAGAACTCTCACTAATTCAACAGAAAAACCTTCTTGGGATATCAGTGAGAGAAGATCATATATGCAGCTTCCTTCCCAACTCAGCAATCTGTCTTTTTATAGGAACTTTCCTAATATTCTTTTTGTGTTATCTAACCAAAGGACTGGAATGCAAAGTCTCTGTAGGTATCAGCCTGTCTGTAGGAATTTTTTCCATTTAGTGTTGTTGAGTTTTTCTCACCTTGGAAAATTAAAAGAGAAGCCATTCTGACACTTTTGGTGTTCAAGTTTAAAGTACATTTTGTCTCAGAATGTAAAAAAAACCTCAAAAAACCTTGTTTTGGTCAAATCCATCTGGCCAGAAGAGTGTCTTGCTTTATTAATTTTTCCCATGTTCCCAGAATAAGATGCAGCAATTGAACATCAGTTCAGGCTCCCTCACAACTCTGACTGAATTTTAAAAAGAAATAAGTCGGGCTTCCCTGGTGGTGCAGTGGTTAAGAATCCGCCTGCCAATGCAGGGGACACTGGTTTGATCCCTGGTCCGGGAAGATCCCACATGCCATGGAGCAACTAAACCCGTGTGCCACAACTACTAAGCCTGCATTCTAGAGCCCGTGAGCCACAACTACTGAGCCCACATGCCACAACTGCTGAAGCCTGTGCGCCTAGAGCCTGTGCTCCGCAACAAGAGAAGCCACTGCGAAGCCTGCGCACTACAATGAAGAGTAGCCCCTGCTCACCACAACAGAGGAAGCCTGCGTGCAGCAACGAAGACCCAACGCAGCCAAAAATAAAATAAATTTATAAAAAACCAAACCAGAAAAAAAAAAAACACTTAAAAAAAGAAAAAGAAGTCAATGAGAAATAAGCTTTCTGCTTTAAAGGTGAAGTCTCAGAGAAGAGGAATGAGTGAAAAGTTAGAAGAGGGGGCTATAACAGGGGTGGAGAGAAGATAGGGACACTAAAAAGATATGAACTCTGGACACAGACCCAGGCTGCCTCTGTTACCATCATGTTCATATTCTTCAGGTAGTGCCCTGACACCCAACTCTGCTGCTCCAAACCGCCCAGGAACCGGTGAGAGGCAGGTGGCCAGCTCAGTTAGTCATGGTCCGGGAGCCCTAAATGATATGCTTTCATCACGCCCTCCCAGAAGGAGGAGTGCCCAGACCACAAAGTCTCCAAGCTCGCCCCAGAGAAGGGAGAACAGTGAATGGGCACTGGCTGTGGCTCCCTTTGGGTACAACACCCACAGTTACCTCCTTAACTTCTCTCTAATAAAAATCATCATGTAGGGACTTCTTTGGTGGTCCGGTGGGTAAGACTCTGCGCTCCCAATGCAGGGGGCCCGGGTTCGATTCCTGGTCAGGGAACTAGATCCCACATGCATGCCGCAAATAAGAGTCCGCATGTCGCAACTAAGGCCCGGCACAGCCAAAATAAAGAAATAATAAATATTTTAAAAAAGAAGTAACATTAAAAAAATCATCATGTTATATCTAATATATATTTTAAAACATGGGAAACATACATATAAGGGAAGAAGCACAGTGATAAAATGGAGACCCTCAATCCCACTACCTAAATTAAGAACTAGATAGTACAAGTATGAATATTTACCCTTTCCTTTCTTTTTAAAATTCCTAAAGTGGAGTTCTTAATTCTGTCAAAACACATACATAGACTAACAGACTATAAATAAACCATAAACCAGCATCCTTGATAGGTGGATATCCAGCCTTTAATTACATACTTCCCATGACAGGATATTCACTGCCTCATAATGCAAGTTACTCTGTTATTGAGCAACCCCCTTTTAGAAGAGTCTTCCTTATATTGAACTGAAATCTGCATCCTGTAACTTCCATCCATTTTAAAAGGTAGAATTTTAGTTTTCCTTCAAGTGAAAGGGAGTAGGCAGTCCAGAGCTGGTACTTTTCTGCTCTGCTATTTTTAGTGCACGGTTTCATGGTTCAAGATGGCCACTGAGTTCAAACCACCATCAGAGTTCCAGACAGAAAACCCAAAAAGGGAGGGAGGGTGCATGCCAACAACCTTTCTTCCTTTTAAGAAGATTTTCTGTAAATCGTAGTCAACAATGCTCGCTTACCTGTCATTGGACAGAGCTAAGTCACGGGGCCATCCTTGGCTATAAGGCAAACTGGGAAATGTAGTCTTTTAGCTAGAACATTACCATCCTAAATAAAAGTAGGTTTCTGACACCAAGAAAGAAGAGAAGAATGGATATAAGACAGGCAACTTGCAGTCCCCACTACACGAGTGAATCAAGCAGTAAGCAGTGCAGTGTATAGACATAGTGTAGAGTCAGTGTTCTCCAGAGAAACAGAGCCAATAGGACTCATTTTAAGGAATTGGCCCATTTGACTGTGGAAGAGGACAAGTCTGAAATCTGCACGGAGGCCCAGCTGGAGATCCAGGGAGGAGCTGATGTTGCAGCTTGAGTCCAAAGACAGTCTGCTGGCAGAATCCTTTTTTCTTGGGGGACCTCAGTCTCCTCTCCTAAGGCTTCATCTAATTGGATGAGACCCACCCACATTATGGAGGCTAGTCTGCTTTACTCAAAGTCTACTGGGTTAAATGTTAATCACATCTAAAAAATGCCTCGACAGCAACCTCTAGACTGGTGTTTGACTGAGTGCCATGACCCAGCGAGATTGATACACAAAGTCAGCCATTACACGTGGTCGCAGATACAAGCAGATATCAAGCAGGCTGCTCTGTGCCTCTGTTTCTAATGGATTGAAGTGGATGTGAAGTTCAGTGGATTCGCCAGCCCTGGAGGAACTTGCCAGGTCAGAAGAGCCCAGAGCCTTGGCTTGTTGCCTTTTGCATCTTTTCAGGCTCGGGGGTGGGAGGAATGCTTTGACACTCTGGGGTCACCTTGTCACCAGGGATTGGAGCCTCTGTGTCAGTCGCAAAACGTAGTTACTTCCGTGTTTTATTTCTTACTGAGTCCTAAGGCCTAAGCTCACTTTCAGCGCTACAGGCCTAGTTGGGGCCCACTGAGAGTCATGAGTGGGTTCTGTCAGCTCTCTCACCTAGAACTCTCCCAGCATGGGGCTCAGCACAGGCCAGGGCTCAACAAAGCTCTACAAAGGCCTCATTCTCATTCCTTACAAATACCTGATTGTCACTCTCATGTCTTCTCCTAAGTATTTCTTCTCCTACACATACCTGGTTTCGGTCTTAGCACTTTGTAACCCTAAATGTGCATTGTCGTGTTGGCGGGTGCGGGGTGGTGGTGATGGGGGCATGGGAAATGGGATGGATTAGCGCATTTGCTCATTGTAACGGATGTCGGTGCGCAATGTAGCTAAATGCAGACTTTAAACAGTGGCATTTTACGTTTAAGTTGAATAATAAAAGCAGTTTGCTTATATGCACTTAAATAACTCTTGATAGAGGAAAGAAATCCTGTGTTCACGGGGGGCATTTCTTTTGTGGGTGTGCAGCTCCCTCCCATTTCTGATCCGATGAGGCCTGATCTGGTGACAGCTCATTTTGCAGACAACACAACTGGAGAAAATCCAGGTCAGGGGAAAGGAGGGGGGAGGGTGGACTTGTATTTATTATTTGGTGATACTCTCTAGCTAAATGGTAGCTTTACTATGCTTTCCCCCAAATCTTCCAGGTATGAAGTCCAGGTAGAGTCAATGGGATAGAGGTAGAAAGAGATCCCTGTGATGTACTTGCAGTTATGTCTGGTGACTTCTCCTTGCATTCTTACATAAGCCAGATAAGTATGTCTTGATTAATGGAGAGGGATAGTGGCAACGGGTGGGATGGAGGAATGCATTTCACAACGTTATATATATATATGTCTTCAATTTGAAACTTCTCTTGGTTTCCATAGCCCAGCTGCAGAAGGCCACCCAATTAGTTAAAAAGAAAAAAGGTTTGAGATCATGGCTGGGTTACTTCATGTGGACTAAAATAGAGGAAATGGCTACAATTGCTTTGCCAGGGATGTCCAACCCTGCATTAGACTAAAAAGGCATCTTACAGCATCAGACAACTTAAAAAGATGTAATAAGGGAACTGCCTACTTTGCACATCTGTTAAGAACATCTGGCTCTGGCCTGAGCCCTGGTAACTTTGACAGTTAGTTGGTGGCCCACAGATTGAAAAAGAGGCAAACCCTCAACCTGTCAGCCTCGTCTGTGGAATTTCCTGGTGGCATAACTACCAAGCTCAAGGGCGAAAAGCAGCTGGGGCATTTGTGCAGCTGCCCACATTGCCTGTGCTGAGCTTACTTCCTGACGGCAGATTTAAAAGAGAGGGGCTTTTGAAGACTCAGGTGCTGGCCTCAGAAAGCAGTACCTCTGCACCCTGCCCCAGAGGGCCCTTCACCATGAGCATCTTGGGGGCCATCTAGGAGGCTTAATCCCTCAATTACTGCTCTCTTTCTTTTGTGGTACTGGGTTGTTGAC